>NC_034179.2:43852716-44555827 GCF_002021735.2 Oncorhynchus kisutch | reverse complement strand
TGGTGCTGAAATTGAGACATGTCTATGCGGATGCATGCCTATTGGCTTTCAGTTGTTGATAGGCTTTCAGTTGTGCTACGGCATGTATAGCTTTGCTTTAGCTAATGGATACATGTGTATTTGTAGGCTTATTTGGTTGTAATTTTCTCATGTTAAGCCTAACATTTCACAAAGCTATACATGGTGTCGCAATGCTGCCATTTCATACTGCTGGCAACAATGTAATTACTTGTTTAGTAATTCAAACTTTTCAGATATAAAATAAATGTTTGATGCAAACGCATACTAATCAGCTACCAATAGATTTTTTGGAATATACAACTGTCCTGCATGACCCATCCTCACGCTTTCTCCCAGCTTGGATAGAAAGTTGTGTGTAAAACCAGTCTATTAATGCCTAAATTAATCATAGTCAGTCCACCCTCAAAACACTATTGTTTCATCATGCAGTGTATGCATAATGTACAGTATACTGTATACTGTATTTAGCTGCTATTTAGTTGCTATTTATAACATGTTTTATAAAAATTACACATCAAATAATCTAACAATGAGGTAGTCAAGTAGTCAACTTGAGGATAAATCCAGTCACTATTTATTATTGAACTCAGCGGGTTTTGTCTGGCTAATAGCTTACAAAAAAATGGGCTGCAAAATTCAAGGTAAATTAAATTAAATTAAATTAAATTTGAGAGACTCCCCTGGTCGCCTGAATTCCTCCTTTTTTTGTGTGCAAACAATTTCACCTTTTCTATACTGGATATTGCCCACCCAGACTTTCCTGAGACAATGTCATACAATGCCATTCAACTCTCCTTCCATGTCCTCCAATTGCTCTTAAATACAAGTAAAACTAAATGCATGCTCTTCAACCGATCGCTGCCTGCACCTGCCCGCCTGTCCAACATCACTACTCAGGACGGCTCTGACTTAGAATACGTGGACAACTACAAATACCTAGGTGTCTGATTAGACTGTAAACTCTCCTTCCAGAACCACATCAAACATCTCCAATCCAAAGTTATATCTAGAATTGGCTTCCTATTTCGCAAACAAAGCATCCTTCACTCATGCTGCCAAAAAATACCCTTGTAAAACTGACCATCCTACCAATCCTCGACTTCGGCGATGTCATTTACAAAATAGCCTCCAATACCCTTTTCAACAAATTGGATGCAGTCTATCACAGTGCAATCCGTTTTGTCACCAAAGCCCCATATACTACCCACCATTGCGACCTGTACGCTCTCGTTGGCTGGCCCTCGCTTCATACTCAAAACCCACTGGCTCCATGTCATCTACAAGACCCTGCTAGGTAAAGTCCCCCCTTATCTCAGCTCGCTGGTCACCATAGCATCACCCACCTATAGCACGCACTCCAGCAGGTATATCTCTCTGGTCACCCCCAAAACCAATTCTTTCTTTGGCCGCCTCTCCTTCCAGTTCTCTGCTGCCAATGACTGGAACGAACTACAAAAATCTCTGAAACTGGAAACACTTATCTCCCTCACTAGCTTTAAGCACCAACTGTCAGAGCAGCTCACAGATTACTGCACCTGTACATAACCCACCTTTAATTTAGCCCAAACAACTACCTCTTTCCCTACTATATTTATTTTATTTATTTATTTATTTTGCTCCTTTGCACCCCATTATTTTTATTTCTACTTTGCACATTCTTCCACTGCAAATCTACCATTCCAGTGTTTTACTTGCTATGTTGTATTTACTTTGCCACCATGGCCTTTTTTGCCTTTACCTCCCTTATCTCACCTCATTTGCTCACATCGTATATAGACTTGTTTATACTGTATTATTGACTGTATGTTTGTTTTACTCCACGTGTAACTCTGTGTCGTTGTATGTGTCGAACTGCTTTGCTTTATCTTGGCCAGGTCGCAATTGTAAATGAGAACTTGTTCTCAACTTGCCTACCTGGTTAAATAAATAAAAATGTGCATTATACACTGAGTATACAAAACATTAACACCTGCTCTTTTTCACTACAAGACCATGCTACTTGCCTACGGAGCAGCAAGAGTAACTGCCCCTCCCGACCTTCAGGCTATGCTCAAACCCTACACCCCCGCTGGCTTTGCTGATAGCTACTTTATTGAGGAAAAATGTACATACTTTTACTGTGATATGTGGTTGTCCCACCCAGCTATCTTAAAATGAATGCACTAACTGTAAGTTGCTCTGGATAAGAGCATCTGCTAAATGACTCAAATGTAAATATAACAGACTGACCAGGTGAATCCAGGTGAAAGCTATGATCTCTTTTTAAATCCACTTCAATCAGTGTAAATTAAGGGAAGGAGACAGATTAAATAAGGATTTTCTTTAGCCTTGAAATAATTGAGACATGGATTGTGTATGTGTGCCATTCAGAGGGTGAAATGACAAAACAAAAGATGTAAGTGCCTTTGAAAGGGGTATGGTAGTAGATTCCAGGCACACCGGTTTGTGTCAAGAACTGCAACGGTGCTAAGTTTTTCACACTCAACAGTTTCCAGTGTGTACCAAGAATGGCCCACCACCCAATGGACTGTTCTGCAGGGCCCAGTGCCAGAATGAATCAGTTGGACGGACCGTTGACTGCGCGTTCACCTTTTTTTAATGGGTCTTATAGTAAAGACTATAGGCAGCTCATGAGTTTGAAGTTTGGGGAAGCTTACAATTTAGCCCACCATTTCTACCGATTTGCATGCCAGTTAGTATTATTTTTATATGCGCATTTTTGTGGAACAGTTTAATTTTTATTTTTTAATTTTTTATTTCACCTTTATTTAACCAGGTAGGCTAGTTGAGAACAAGTTCTAATTTACAACTGCGACCTGGCCAAGATAAAGCATAGCAGTGTGAACAGACAATAACACAGAGTTACACATGGAGTAAACAATAAACAAGTCAATAACACAGTAGAAAAAAGAAAATAAAGAGTCTATATACATTGTGTGCAAAAAGCATGAGGAGGTAGGTGAATAATTACAATTTAGCAGATTAACACTGGAGTGATAAATGATCAGATGGTCATGTGCAGGCAGAGATACTGGTGTGCAAAAGAGCAGAAAAGTAAACAAATAAAAACAGTATGGGGATGAGGTAGGTCAATTGGGTGGGCTATTTACCGATGGACTATGTACAGCTGCAGCAATCGGTTAGCTGCTCAGATAGCAGATGTTTAAAGTTGGTGAGGGAGATAAAAGTCTCCAATTTCAGCGATTTTTGCAATTCGTTCCAGTCACAGGCAGCAGAGAACTGGAAGGAAAGGTGGCCAAAGGAGGTGTTGGCTTTAGGGATGATCAGTGAGATACACATGCTGGAGCGCGTGCTACGGGTGGGTGTTGCCATCGTGACCAGTGAACTGAGATAAGGCGGAGCTTTACCTAGCATGGACTTGTAGATGACCTGGAGCCAGTGGGTCTGGCGACGAATATGTAGCGAGGACCAGCCGACTAGAGCATACAGGTCGCAGTGGTGGGTGGTATAAGGTGCTTTAGTAACAAAACGGATGGCACTGTGATAAACTGCATCCAGTTTGCTGAGTAGAGTATTGGAAGCTATTTTGTAGATGACATCGCCAAAGTCGAGGATTGGTAGGATAGTCAGTTTTACTAGGGTAAGTTTGGCGGCGTGAGTGAAGGAGGCTTTGTTGCGGAATAGAAAGCCGACTCTAGATTTGATTTTTTGATATGAGTCTGGAAGGAGTGTTTACAGTCTAGCCAGACACCTAGGTACTTATAGATGTCCACATATTCTAGGTCGGAACCATCCAGGGTGGTGATGCTAGACGGGCGTGCGGGTGCAGGCAGTGAACAGTTGAAAAGCATGCATTTGGTTTTACTAGCGTTTAAGAGCAGTTGGAGGCCACGGAAGGAGTGTTGTATGGCATTGAAGCTCGTTTGGAGGTTAGATAGCACAGTGTCCAAGGAAGGGCCAGAAGTATACAGAATGGTGTCGTCTGCGTAGAGGTGGATCAGGGAATCGCCCGCAGCAAGAGCAACATCATTGATATATACAGAGAAAAGAGTCGGCCCTAGAATTGAACCCTGTGGCACCCCCATAGAAACTGCCAGAGGACCGGACAACATGCCCTCCGATTTGACACACTGAACTCTGTCTGCAAAGTAATTGGTGAACCAGGCAAGGCAGTCATGGAGCTCAAGGGACGTTTCACCTATGGACCCATCCTCGTTCATCCTGATCCAACTTGTCCAACACCAAACTGAGGCCGAAGCAGGGGCGCCATCAGCCGAGGCGTTCATTCATCGATGTCGCCGCACCTGGATCAGAGCACAATCCTCCTCGCTCTGCTCATCTGCCCGACACCAACACCAGAAAAACACATCACCGAAGGCTTCTTCGGCTCCTTTGACCGGGTCAACGAGTATGTCTGTCCACCCGTGATCTTCCCTTAAAAGGTGGACTCGCTGAAGTTTGCTCCATGCTCCATAGGACCATTCAAGATCCTGAGTCGCATCTACCCGGTCACTTATCGTCTCTAGCTTCCCAGGTCTATGAGGGTCTGTCCATCCTTCTATGTCTCCCATCTCAAGCTGGTAAGGACAAGTCCCTTCTCTCCCCCCACACCTGCCCCTCTGCCCCTTCGACTTGTCGATGGTCACCCGGCCTACACTGTCAGGCATTTGTTGGAAACTCGTTGAGTCCGAAGCACCCTGAAGTACCTGATGGACTGTAAGGGCTACGGCCCCGAGGAGCGGGCATGGGTGCCTGCCTGGGACATCCAGGATCCGGGACTCGTTTGGGACTTCAACCAAACACGTGGTGGTTGCCCTGGCTCCGTGGCTGGAGCCGCTCCTAGAAGAGGGGGTACTGTCATGGTTCCACCTATCACCAGAAGGTGGCAGAGACCATCCTAGAGACATTAATGACACTCAGGCGTGTCCTATTTACTCATTATGATTCCAGGTGCGTTTTCTGTTGTCGTTTGCAGAAGCTTGAATTGTTTACCGTGTGCGTTTGTTTCCTGAGTGAGTTTGAGACTTATTTATTTATTTAATTTTTTTAAATTGACTATCCGAAACATACAATATACAGTGCCTTGCGAAAGTATTCGGCCCCCTTGAACTTTGCGACCTTTTGCCACATTTCAGGCTTCAAACATAAAGATATAAAACTGTATTTTTTTGTGAAGAATCAACAACAAGTGGGACACAATCATGAAGTGGAACGACATTTATTGGATATTTCAAACTTTTTTAACAAATCAAAAACTGAAAAATTGGGCGTGCAAAATTATTCAGCCCCTTTACTTTCAGTGCAGCAAACTCTCTCCAGAAGTTCAGGGAGGATCTCTGAATGATCCAATGTTGACCTAAATGACTAATGATGATAAATACAATCCACCTGTGTGTAATCAAGTCTCCGTATAAATGCACCTGCACTGTGATAGTCTCAGAGGTCCGTTAAAAGCGCAGAGAGCATCATGAAGAACAAGGAACACACCAGGCAGGTCCGAGAAACTGTTGTGAAGAAGTTTAAAGCCGGATTTGGATACAAAAAGATTTCCCAAGCTTTAAACATCCCAAGGAGCACTGTGCAAGCGATAATATCGAAATGGAAGGAGTATCAGACCACTGCAAATCTACCAAGACCTGGCCGTCCCTCTAAACTTTCAGCTCATACAAGGAGAAGACTGATCAGAGATGCAGCCAAGAGGCCCATGATCACTCTGGATGAACTGCAGAGATCTACAGCTGAGGTGGGAGACTCTGTCCATAGGACAACAATCAGTCATATATTGCACAAATCTGGCCTTTATGGAAGAGTGGCAAGAAGAAAGCCATTTCTTAAAGATATCCATAAAAGTGTCGTTTAAAGTTTGCCACAAGCCACCTGGGAGACACACCAAACATGTGGAAGAAGGTGCTCTGGTCAGATGAAACCAAAATTGAACTTTTTTGGCAACAATGCAAAACGTTATGTTTGGCGTAAAAGCAACACAGCTCATCACCCTGAACACACTATCCCCACTGTCAAACATGGTGGTGGCAGCATCATGGTTTGAGCCTGCTTTTCTTCAGCAGGGACAGGGAAGATGGTTAAAATTGATAGGAAGATGGATGGAGCCAAATACAGGACCATTCTGGAAGAAAACCTGATGGAGTCTGCAAAAGACCTGAGACTGGGACGGAGATTTGTCTTCCAACAAGACAATGATCCAAAACATAAAGCATAATCTACAATGGAATGGTTCAAAAATAAACATATCCAGGTGTTAGAATGGCCAAGTCAAAGTCCAGACCTGAATCCAATCGAGAATCTGTGGAAAGAACTGAAAACTGCTGTTCGCAAATGCTCTCCATCCAACCTCACTGAGCTCGAGCTGTTTTGCAAGGAGGAATGGGAAAAAATGTCAGTCTCTCGATGTGCAAAACTGATAGAGACAACCCCAAGCGACTTACAGCTGTAATCGCAGCAAAAGGTGGCGCTACAAAGTATTAACTTAAGGGGGCTGAATAATTTTGCACGCCCAATTTTTCAGTTTTTGATTTGTTAAAATAGTTTGAAATATCCAATAAATGTCGTTCCACTTCATGATTGTGTCCCACTTGTTGTTGATTCTTCACAAAAAAATACAGTTTTATATCTTTATGTTTGAAGCCTGAAATGTGGCAAAAGGTCGCAAAATTCAAGGGGGCCGAATACTTTCGCAAGGCACTGTATATTGGGCAGACAGACCAGTTCCCTACCTCCTCCCTCTGCCACCTGCCTCCTACATTTTTGGGGTGATGCTGTAATCAATTGGTTGTACTCTTGGATTGAGCAGACCTTCCTGTACAATTCTGATAACTCCATGAAGGACATACCTCTACCATTCCAATATAATTTTCAAACATCTTTCCCATAAATACAGGTATTTTATCAACCAGCACATTAGAGTTCAGCCATAATATTTGTTCTATCTTTCTAGGGGGGTGAAATTTAAATTGTAGCCAGCTCTGCAATGCTTGTTTGAAAAAGAGAGATACTTTGAAAAAAGTATTATTTTCAATTAATTGAAAATGAGACATGGCAATCTGCACAAAGGCATAAAGACCATTTTTAAACAATGGATGAGCTTTATTTGTAATCTACTTGAGAACCATTTAGGGTTCAAGTAAAACTTTTAAATAAGTGAAGCTTTTAGAGAGAGGTTTAGTGCTTTTATATATAATAATCTCAACCCACCCAATTCATATTCATTATATAGATAAGCATGCTTTATTTTGTCTGATTTAGCGTCCCAGATAAAGCTAAATATATTTGCTCATATGATTTGAAAAAATTATCCTCAGGAGAAGGCAGTGCCATACGTAAGTGGGTAAACTGAGATAAGACTAAGGAGTTTATCAGAGCAATTGTTCCATAAATAGACAGGTATTTACCTCTCCATGGTTACAGGATCATGTCTATTTTTACAAGTTTTCTATTGAAATTCATTATGGAGAGATTATTTATATATTTAGTGATATGAATACCAAGTATGTCTACTTCACCATCAGCACATTTTATAGGTAAACTGCAGGGTAATCTAAAAGTTGTATTTTTTAAAGATCCAATATGTAATATTGTACACTAATCATAATTAGGTTTTAGTCCAGAAAGTACAGAAAAGTTATCTAGATCTTCAAAAAGACATTGCAGGGAACTAGTTTGCGGACTTAATATAAAACTTGAGTCGTCGGCATACATGGACACCTTTGTTTTTAAGCCTTGGATTTCTAATCCTCTAATGTTGTTGTTTAATCGGATTTTAATAGCTAGCATTTCGATGGCCATAATGAATAGATATGGTGACAGTGGACACCCTTGTTTAACTCCTTTTGACAATTCAAAACTCTGAGAAGTAGCCGTTATTTGCTATTTTACACCTGGGGTTGCTATACATTATTTTTACCCATTTTATAAGAGAATTACCGAAATCGAAAAAAATCCAGGCATTTATAAATAAAATCTATTCTTACTTTATCAAATGTCTTTTCAAAATCCGCTATAAATACCAGGCCTGGCTTCTTAGATGTTTCATGATATTCTATTATTTCTAGTAGTTTCTAGTAGTTGATCAGGATTAGCAATACCTGGTAAAACCTTTTTAATTCTGAGTGCTGTGCATTTCGCTGCTATTTTTTGCATCACAACATTGAAGTGTAAGGGGCCTCCAGTTTTTTTTAGATAGACTGGGTCTTCATATTTGCTATCTGGGTCTTGTTTTAATAATAGAGAAATCAGACCTTCCTGCTGAGTACCTGACAGACTACCATTTCTATAGGAGTAGTCAAAACAATCTAACAATGGAGCTTTTAGTAAAGGCTTGATATACCTCTACCGATATGCCATCAAGCCCTGAGGTTTTTCCAGACTGAAAGGATTTAATTGCCTCAAAGTTCTTCCTCTGTAATTTGGCCTTCACACTGATCTTCCTGTACATTTGTTAATTTTCTATTTTGTTAATATTATTTGGAAAGAATTCCTTACCGTAAACTTCATTCAGTGGGGGAGGATGAGATGGAAAAGAGAACGTTTGCCTAAAATAATTAGCTTCCTCTTTTAAAATATCATTTGGAGAATCATAGATGACTCCGTCTTCAGTAACGAGTTTCTGCAAATTATTTTTGTTAGCGTTCCTGTATTGGTGATTGAGGAAGAATTTTGAGCATTTTTCTCCATGTTCCATCCAGTTGGCTTTATTTTTGTAATAGATTACATTAGATCGTTCTTGAATAAGTTCCTCAAGCTTTTTTTGTTTTTCCTCTAACTTATTTTGTATCTCAGTAGTATCTTTTTTATTGCCTGTACTATTAGTTCATGGATTTCCCTTGTTAGTCTTGTCTCTTTAGCCAGAAACTGTTTTTTTATTATTATTGAGGAATATTGAATTGAATGACCTCTGAAGGTACATTTAAAAGGTATCCCAAACAATAATGGGATTTGCTGAACCTATATTATACTGGAAAAATTCAGTTATAAATTATTTTGTTTAAAATTACTGGAGGTAATTTGATTCAATTTTCAATATCCTCGTCCACGTGGAAAATCTATAAGAGTTATATGAATTCCACTAAGATGATGATCCGATCGCATTCCGTCTCCTATTAAAACTTTTTTAACCTTTGATGCAAGAGAGAAAGAGACGAGAAAGTAGTCAAGACGACTAGCTTGATTAAGTCTCCTCCATGTATATCTCACTAGGTCAGGGTTTTCTAGTCTCCAAATATCCACTATTTCTAATGTGCCAATAATATTTGTGATTTCCTTAAGGGCATGGTGATGATAGTTTGTAGAGTGATTACCTTTACGGTCCATTGAGGTACTTAACACTGTGTTATAGTCTCCTACCATAATGATTTGATAATTTGTTGCCTGTAAGTTCAATAAAATGGTATAAATGTTTTCAAAGAATTATGGATCATCCTGATTTGGACCATATAGATTAATGAGCCAAATCTCTTTATCGTCCACTTTCATATTCAAAAAGATCCACATTCCTTGTGAATCAATCCTGACTATTTACAGATCAACATTTTTGATATTTATTATCATCACACCTTTTGAGTTCCTTTGTCCACGACAGAAAATTATTTCACCACCCCATTCCTTTTTCCACACAACTTCATATAAGGATGTAGAGTGAGTTTCCTGTAAACAGTGTTATATTCCTTTTCTTTTAGCCATGTAAAGACTAATCTTTTTTTAAATAATCTCCGAAACCGTTACAATTAAAACAGGCTACACTTATTTCACCCCTTACCATAACTAGATGCTATTCTCAGTCTAAATTGGCCATGACTAGTGCTTGTAAAGTTACTGCCATCAGAGGTATTATGACGGTCAAAATTAGAGCTTTCAAAGAAATAGGTTGTAGCAATATTTGTTTTATTCCCTTGCCTGTTTGCCTGTGAGCCAATGCCACAGATGTTAGAAAATTATTAAATTATTATTATGTGTGTAGTAAATCTGAGTAGGTTGACGTGTTTGATATTGGATGTGATTTAGTGAGAGTGTATATGATGTCTGCATAAGAGTAAGACTATGATATGTGATGTCCAAATAAGTAATAACTCCTCCAATTTGCATGGTTGAGTATCTATGTGTGTAACATGTAGTGCGTATAGCCTTAATATTCATGATGATAATTGTAATCCATATCGTATCACCATCATAGTTGCATCATAATTACCTTTAACATCATTGAAAAACACATCCCAGTATTTCCATAGGAATTGACATTTCACATGATCATGAAAGTCACCTTGCATTACTCTAGAGAAGGCTTCACTACAGTACAAATGTATTCCGTACAATATGTTATCATTCCCCAATGCCCAGTTCCCATACTTTCTTTTTTTCGTAACCTGAAGTCCCTGTAGAATTTAGTACAGCCATGGTGTTATGGAGCTGTCTCGGAATAGCTGTCCATCTATAAAGAGGTTGTCCACAATGAGAAAGGCATGCTTACCCTTCTCCTTCTGTTGCCTCTGTTCCGGATACAGTCTTTCACGACGTTCTTTTATCTCCCTTGGAAATTGATCATTTAGGCCGAATTTGGTCCCTTTAAGCTCCCTTCCCCTGCTTTTGATCCTTTAATTGGTAGTGTTCAAATTTTGTGATGACCCTTGGTCTTGTCGCTCCGACCTCCAAGTCTGTGTACTCGGTGGAAAGCCACCTTGTTTACAGTCTCTTTATGAAGTTTCAAGGCGGATTGCATGAGTTCCCTGATTGCACCCTCTGGATAATTGGATGTGTCTTCCTGGAAAAAAAAGGATTTTCACACATTCTATGACTTTGTATGTCTAGTAGCAACTCCTTCATCACCCTGTTTTCCCTGAGTAGACAATCCATGTTGGAATCGTGGATTTTTACCTTGGCTGCGAGTGCCTTGTTTTCTCCTTGGAGTGTGAGAATTTCACTCTGGCTAAACTCCAAACTCCCCATCAGCCCTGCTACCTCTTCACACAACTTTTCCAGTGTTGAATGGATTCCAGCCAGAGCACTAGCCTCTACTTCAACGGTAAGTAAATCGTCCGTGTCTATGGACTAATCTGTTTTCTATTTTTGTTGGGTTAAAGTTATTAAGTGAGGTCGTCGGATATTTCCATGATGGAGTATGTTGCTCCTCCTTAGTGTAAAGCTGTTGGTACTCGTCAATTTCCATTAGGATCTCCTTAGTATCCAGGTTGGCTCTTTACTGCAACCAGTTGTTTTCCGAAAAGACAACAATGAGTCTTTCCCACGACGACGAAAGGTGTCTGCAGTACAGCCAGCTAGCACTCGTGGAATCCACGCAAAAAAATTGAACACAAACTTGCAGTCCCAGCCGCAAAGATTAACCGCATCATGTAATCCTTAGCAACAAAACCAATAAACAACAAACCGAGACTTAGTGTTTGTTGTTTTTCTAGTGTACTGTGATCCTGTGGCTACCGTTTCTCAGTAAAGTATTTATGTTTATCCTGAACCACAAATGTAAAAAATGTAAACCACTTGGAGCTGATTTTCTGGTGTTTTTACAGTCTTATGTCCAACAATACTGAACAAAAATAAACATGCAACAATTTCAAAGATTTGAGTTACAGTTCAAATAAGGAAATCAGTCAAATAAAATAAACAAGGCCCTAATCTATGGATAACACATGACTGGGAATACAGATATGCATCATTTGGTCACAGATACAGTACATTCAAAAAATGGTATGTGGATCACAAAACTAGTCGGTATCTGGTGCGACAACCATTTGCCTCATGCAGCATGACACATGTCCTTCGCAAAGAGTTGATCAGGCTGATGTTTGTGACCTGTTGAATGTTGTCCCACTCCTCTTCAATGGCTGTGGGAAGATTCTGGATATTGCTGTGAACTGGAACACGCTGTCACACACGTCAATCCAGAGGATCCCAAACATGCTCAATGGATATAACATGTCTGGTAAGTAAGCAGGCCATGTAAGAACTGGGATATTTTCAGCTTCCAGGAATTGTGTACAGATCCTTGCGACATGGGGCTGTGCATTATCATCCTGAAACATGAGGTGAAGGCGGCGAATGAATGGCATAATAAAGGGCCTCAGGATCAATTCAAATTGCAATTGATAAAATGCAATTGTGTTCATTGTCCATAGCTCATGCCTGCCAATACCATAACCCCACCGCCACCCTGGGGCACTGTGTTCACAATGTTGACATCAGCAAACCACCTGCCCACACGATGCCATACATGCTGTCTGCCATCTGCCTGGTACAGTTTAAACTGGATTCATCCGTGAAGGGCACACTTCTCCAGCTTGACAGTGGCCATTGAAGGTGAGCATTTGCCCACTGAAGTTGGTTATAACGCCAAACTGCTGTCAGGTCAAGACCCTGGTGAGGATGATGAGCATGCAGATGAGCTTCCCTGAGATGGATTATGACAGTTGTGCAGAAATACTTAGGTTGTGCAAACACACAATTGTATGAGCTGTCCAGGTGGATCGTCTCAAACCATCCCACAGGTGCAGAAGCCAGATGTGGATGTCCTGGGTAGGCATGGTAAGACTAGGTCTGCGGTTGTGAGGCCGGTTGGACGTACTGCCAAATTCTCTAAAACGACATTGGAAGCAGCCTACGGTAGAGAAATGAACATTCAAACATTCTCTGGCAACAACTCTGGTGGACTTTTCTGCAGTCAGCATGCCAATTGCACACTCCCTCAACTTGAGACATCTGTGGCATTGTGTTGTGTGACAAAGCTGCACATTTTAGAGTGGCCTTTTAGTGTCCCCAGCACAAGGTGCACCTGTGTAATTACCATGCTGTTTAAATCAGCTTCTTGGTATGCCACACCGTCAGGTGGATGGATTATCTTGGAAAAGGAGAAATGCTCACTAACAGGGATGTACACACATTTGTACAACAAATTGGAGAGATATGCTTTTGTGCATTTAAGGTCATGAAAGATGGGACCAACACTTCACATGCTGCGTTCACATTTTGTTCAGTATGTATACAGACTGAGTATACCAAACATGTGGAACTCCTTCCCAATATTGAGTTGCACCCCACCTCTCAGAACATCCTCAATTCGTCGGGGCATGGACTCTACAAGGTGTCGAAAGCATTCCACAGTGATGCTGGCCCATGTTGACTCCAATGCTTCCCACAGTTGTATCAATTTGTCTGCATATCCTTTGGGTGGTGGACCATTCTTGATACACATGGAAAACTGTTAAGTGTGAAAAACCCAGCATCATTGCAGTTCTTGACACAAACCGGTGCGCCTGGCCCGGCACCTACTACAGTACCATACCCTGTTCAAAGGCACTTCAATTTTTTTGTCTTGCCCATTCACCCTCTGAATGGCACACATACACAATCCATGTCTCAATTGTCTCAAGGCTAAAAAAAAATCCTTCTTTAACCAGTCTCCTCCCCTTCATCTACAGATTGAAGTGGATTTAACAGGTGACATCATTAAGGGATCATAGCTTTCACCTGGATTCACCTGGTCAGTCTATGTCATGGAAATAGTTCCTAATGTTTTGTACACCCAGTGTATGGTACTCGCACATGCATGCATGCATGCACGCACGCACTCAAACACATGCCCCTGATTTTATCATTCAGACACATTTCCAAAGCTAGCCACTGGTCATAATAAGGGTATTATTAAAAATAAGGATCTGTAAAGAAACTCTTATTGAAAGTCTTGAGCTTAAAAAGCCAGACAAGCAGAGAGCCATCCATGTGTAGATACATTAAATGTTTATATGCATGATGTGAACTCAGCTTGTTTTACATGCAAAGCTTTTCTGAGGAGAAGAAGAATACCAAAGCACATCACACAATACAAATCCTCTCTCTGGGGAGATTGTGATGAATGAGAACCCCCCCCCCCCCCAAGAAAAAAACATATTGGATTTATCTGACAATAAACCAACTTAACCCTGAGGTATGTAAATTCATTTTTGCTGTTACTCCGTTTTGCTGTTACTCCATTGTTACTCTTACTGTATTGATATTTATAAATGCTCACTGCACATTCTGTGCACTCACTAGTGATTTCAATGTATCGTTACACTCTTTTCAGCACTGTGGCACCTAGATATAGTAAATGTGCAGTCTGAATCTGGTTGATATGTACTACAGATATTGCAATCAGACCACTCAATGATCTTCGGGCAAGTCCATTAAAACTTTTTCAAATGCTTGGCAGCTCCAGGACTTGGCAGCTCTGGAGTTTGTCCTCTGACTGCCATTGATTTGAGAGACTGGCAGCGAGTCTCACTGCGAGCTCCATGGTGACAGAGACATCACAAAGAGCCTCACACGCACTCACTCATACACTATGAAGGAGCTGGACAGGGACCAAACCATTAACCACACTGGAGGAAGCAGGGATCCTTACTAATGGGCCCCACTGGGGTTGGCCTTGTTACATGTGGAAATGTCCCCAATTACTGTAACCAGGCCAGCCATAAACTCTGGTTGGAGAGAGTGGTTCAGTCGGCGAAACGTTTGCAGGTCTTTTAATCAAATGCTGACAATGCACAAATACAGACGGGAGACTCATAAATCAGACACAATGTGCCATTAATTTATCGAGACCTAGAAAAGCAACACAAAAGACTATTCTTCTGTGGTGCTGCTTTATCTCCATGTAATCAATATGATTCACTCACATATAACTATTGATCCTTGAGAATGTACTTGATTAGTCTTTATAACTGGTCAAGGCCAAAGTCAAGATATCAACATGGTGAATGTTCTATACGGTGAACACCTTGACTGGGTAGTTGATAGAGGACTGCTTTTCTCTTGTGAGACCTGAGAAGGTTTCTGTTCTGTATGTTATTCACACCAACCATGTTATACATATGATATAAAACTGAACAGGTTTATCTTGATAGAACCATTAGCATGTGTCCATCCTCATCACTAAACTTCCTGATTAAATAACTTATCTATGAAAACCTGACTATGCAAGAAAGATTTGAGCTTTGCTTTACCAGCAACTGAACCCCTGAAATCCAATTAAATCACACAGATTGATTATTTAACTTCAGAGCCATATCCCCACCACCTCTCCAAATTGAATGATGCCTAGATACATCAAATAAGATGGGATTTTCAAGATGGCAAAATGAATGAATCTATTTCTTTGGATCCATCAAATGAATGCGGACACTTATCAAGGTGGCCATATTGCCTCTGCTGTGAACGGTGGTAATACTATGAATGAACTATATAGTCAATTTGATGACTGGTTGGAGTATACAGTAGGACACATGGCAGAAAAATACATTAAACATGACTAAACTCATTAACATATCGTCACTGGAGGCATTCACTACAATCTTGAGTTCATGTTTATTATACAATATGGGTGGAATGTAGACAGAGGAACCACAAAATGTCATCTTGCTTATACATGTATCCTAATCATGAATGCACTCATGTTTTACAGCTTAATGTCATCACACTGAGCAATCTCTAGTCTAGACTATTTGTTTGACTAGTCAATTTACACACAGCACTGACACACACTATCCCCACCAGAAATGCCACTAGAGGTCTTTTCACAGTCCCCAGGTCCAGAACAAATTCATGGAATACAGAGCCACGAGTGCATGGAACTGCCTTCCATCTAATATAGCGCAAGTGAACAGCAAACCTGGTTTATAAAAAACAAATAAAGCAACACCTCATGGAATAATGCCTCACCCCCATGTGAGCTACTTGTTGTGTGTATGTACGGACATGTACACTATATATACAAAGTATGTGGACACACCTTCAAATGAGTGAATTTGGCTATTTCAGCCACATCCGTTGCTGACAGGTATATAAAATTGAACACACAGCCATGAAATCTTCAAAGACAAACATTGGCAGCAGAATGGCTTTACTGAAGACCTCTGACTTTCAACGTGTCACCTTTCTAACAAGTCAGTTTGCACAGAGCTCTGACCTCAACCGACTGCGTGCCAGGCCTAATCACCCAACATCAGTGCTGGATCTCACTAATGCTCTTGCGGCTGAATGGAAGCAAGTCTCCACAGCAAGGGACAGAAGAGCTTATAATCACCCATGGTTTTTTTGGAGATATTTACCTACATCCTTGTGCTAAGATGCTGTGGCAACTCAACACATGGCAGAGCACACCTTTCATATTAGCATGCTGAGTATTGCACACTATTACTGGTGGCAATTAAATAACCAATACACTATCAGATTTGGATCTCTTGGAATTGTATTTTTTTCCCAGTATGACAAATTTCCCTAAAACAAATAGTTCTGCACTTTGCAGCATTGTTTTTTTTTATGAGTTAGTCTAGGTAAATTATTTAATCAGTCTAGGTAAATCATTTGATCTAATGGCGAAGGGTAACCAAATACCCAATAGAATGTTCCATTGTTGTTTGATAGTCATTTTCTATAGAGAGCTTGCGGTCGCAGTTGTAAATGAGAACTTGTTCTCAACTAGCCTACCTGGTTAAATAAAGGTGAAATAAATAAATAAAAAATCAGCTAGCAAAATGCACCAGGCGCCTTGTTTTAAGACCAAAGTCACCCTGTTGGAAGTTATCCAATAATCCACATGGCTGACTGCCTTTTGCTACCACTGGAAACTTCGGAAGATTGCCCATTATTTCGTTTTTTAAGGACCCAGAAAACAGAGGAATTGGGAGAACCTATTCAAGAAAGTAAATGTTTTGAAAATGATCAAAAATGATTATTAGCTAGCTAGCTTTCTACAGAAATGTAGTGTGCAGGCTAACTCATGAGCTGCTATGTAATGTTCACTAGTTAGATAACTTTATATAATGTATAGCTAGCTAAGTGAATTAAATATCACCAGCTTGCTAACGTCATATTAGCTGCTTAGCTTCATGATGTATTTATCGTTGTAACTCGAAATGCATTTGTAGCTAGGTAGCTAACTAACAGCCACGGAAGAGGGTGAAAGGATTAGCCAGCAGTTCCAGCTGTCAGAGAAGGGAGACAAGGCTACTCTGTACAGGGCAGGTAACTGTGGGAGGACATTATGAAAATATTCTCCAGTTCCATTCCCTAGTGAGAAACTGAAGACAGAGCTATATAACTAGCAACATAATATTCAGTACTGTCTTATTTGAGTATAATTATATGTTAGCACATTTGGTGAACAAAAATACAGTTTAAAAGTCACACAAAAATGTATAAACCTATTAAAACTGGAGCAGGCCAACCCTGCTGGGTGTGCATGCTTCTGTTCCAGCCCAGAATGAACACACCCGATTCAATGTATCAAATCTTATTAGTTAATAATCAAGTGTACTATTTCTGGGCTGGAACATAAGCCTGTTCCCCCATAGATCAGGGATCAAGGTATGGTATTGGCTTTTTTTGGTTCACCTAAAATTATGCTTAAGTAAAAAACAGCCTACATGTTACTAACATGTCTATCCTTTAGATACGAGTTAGTGCCTCGACACAATCCTGTCTCAGCGCTCTACAGGCAATTCCTTCGATCTCATGGCTTTGATCTGACATACACTGTCAACCTTATATAGACAGGTGCGTGTCTTTCCAAATCATGTCCAATCAATTGAATTTACCACAGGTGGACTCCAATCAAGTTGTAGAAACAACTCAAGGATGATCAATGGAAACAGGATGCACCTGACCTAATTTTGATTCTCATAGCAAAGGGTACATACGTAAATAAGGTATTTATTATATATATATTTTTTATAAATTTGCCAAAATGTCTAAAAAGCTGTTTTTGCTTTGTCATTATGAGGTATTGTGTGTAGATTGATGAGATTGAAAAAATATTTGTAGATTGAAAAAATATTTCATACATTTTAGAATAAGGCTGTAACATAACAAAATGTTAAAAAGTCAAGGGTTCTGAATACTTCCCGAATGCATTGTACCTGATTCAACTCAGAGGGCCTGATGATTAGTTGATAAGTTGAATCAGGTGTGTTTGTCCAGGACTAGAATAAAATGTACTGTTGGAGGTACGCGAGGACTGGTGTTGGGAACCACTGGCCTACAGTATGATGGCATTAGCCTTATGGGCATTTGCAATGCAGCCCTTGCCATTGTGCATCTGAAGCAGAGAAGCTTAACTCACACATGGTTTACATATTGTTCAGCTATATGTTCTCAATTTAAAAATGATACCAGTTGACAATGTATATGAGGCTAATCATTATACTGGATTTTGTACATGCCTTGTGCTGACATTAAATTGTTTAGTTCAAATCCAACCATTGTAATCTAGGTGGTGAAATGTCTGGAAGGAGATGATGGGATCCTTAGCTTAAAACATACAACTATTACTATCAATTTCAATGCCAGATACTTTTCTCGTAGAAGGTCTGAGTGGCACTGAGAGGTGCTACAGTGTTAATGAAGATGGTTTGCTTAAGACTACCCCAACAATTACATTGTCTATGCTAAATGTGTATAAATTGTAAAATAAATAAAATAGTTGGGCTATAAGAAACACTTTCTATTCAATGGGGCTAGGTAAAGCAGAGAGAACAATACTTTTAATTTCACCCATACAAAAATGTAGTGTTTTATTAAATTACAGAATGTTTACAATGTCATGAACAATAGTCTTTAACACTTTTCAAAATACATTGTATACATTCATATGATTTAAGGGGGCACTTCTGTCTTGACGACAAGGTGAAGGTGCTCTCTACTCAAATGGCACAACAGAATCATTCAGCTAGTCCAAAATACAACATACGACAACCATCTCGTATAACTGAGGGATGTCTCCTTTCACAGCTGGGAAAGGACGAAGTAGAAGCAGAAACTGTTGCTGCTGCAGCATTGCTCATCTTTACAGTGGGAATCCAGTCGACATGGGTGTCTTGATAGGGGTCAGCTGGTGAACCTACAGTACATAAACAAATGAGAAGCACTCCTGATGTTAGAATATCACTTCTTCAGGTCACCTATACCATCAGAGGACTTAAGTGTATGGTTGTCTTTAATTCATTCAGGTGTTTTAGTTTCATATAAAGATTACATCAATTGTTTGGCTGGAGCAACCAATAGTCAACAAGGTTGTCCTATGTCCAGTTTAATTTAAAAAAATGTTTTTAATGTGTTTATTATATGATATTTAAAAAAAAAATTTATTCAATTTGCATCTCCCCTTTTCATGGTCATGGCCAGAATGGATCCAGCTTTTGTCAAATTCATGTAATATTTTACATTCCGTAGCAGATTAGGAGAATTTATGCAGCATGTTAGGAAAAGGGTTAGGGTTTACAAATTGTTTTTTATTTTTAACTTTTGACGAAAGCTGGTTCCCTTTTAGCCAGAACCCCTTTTCGGCCAAGATTACATGGTTGCATTCAAAACAAGGTCATTTTTATTGATCTGTTGTCAGTGTCAGTAGAGTAGGCCTAGGCTACTATCGTACTAAAAAAGATTCTGCTAATGTCTCCAGTCCATATAAAGTGTAGTAGAATTGCATGACATTTTTATTAAAGGCTACATTTCTCCTGTGCAAATGAAAGAAACATCTCTGATATAGCCCATAAGCCTGTGCCACTATGTGCTTATTAATAGCCTAAATTATTACTATCCAGTCTACTCATCACATTAGGAATAGTATGCTTACATTCGTCTGCAAATGTGTGTCATGCATGCTCCCGCCATTCCCCCCTAGCGCTCGAGGATGCCAGGCTCCCCAGCATTGCGCACTCCTGCCTTCCCCCCGTCACGCGCATCAGCAATTATTGGACTCACCTGGACTCAATCACCTCTATATTACCTTCCCTATATCTGTCTGGTTCCCCACTCTGTTCCCTGCTTCTGCATTAATGTTCATACAGTGCCTTGCGAAAGTATTCGGCCCCCTTGAACTTTGCGACCTTTTGCCACATTTCAGGCTTCAAACATAAAGATATAAAACTGTATTTTTTTGTGAAGAATCAACAACAAGTGGGACACAATCATGAAGTGGAACGACATTTATTGGATATTTCAAACTTTTTTAACAAATCAAACACTGAAAAATTGGGCGTGCAAAATTATTCAGCCCCCTTAAGTTAATACTTTGTAGCGCCACCTTTTGCTGCGATTACAGCGATAAGTCGCTTGGGGTATGTCTCTATCAGTTTTGCACATCGAGAGACTGACATTTTTTCCCATTCCTCCTTGCAAAACAGCTCGAGCTCAGTGAGGTTGGATGGAGAGCATTTGTGAACAGCAGTTTTCAGTTCTTTCCACAGATTCTCGATTGGATTCAGGTCTGGACTTTGACTTGGCCATTCTAACACCTGGATATGTTTATTTTTTAACCATTCCATTGTAGATTTTGCTTTATGTTTTGGATCATTGTCTTGTTGGAAGACAAATCTCCGTCCCAGTCTCAGGTCTTTTGCAGACTCCATCAGGTTTTCTTCCAGAATGGTCCTGTATTTGGCTCCATCCATCTTCCCATCAATTTTAACCATCTTCCCTGTCCCTGCTGAAGAAAAGCAGGCCCAAACCATGATGCTGCCACCACCATGTTTGACAGTGGGGATAGTGTGTTCAGGGTGATGAGCTGTGTTGCTTTTACGCCAAACATAACGTTTTGCATTGTTGCCAAAAAAGTTCAATTTTGGTTTCATCTGACCAGAGCACCTTCTTCCACATGTTTGGTGTGTCTCCCAGGTGGCTTGTGGCAAACTTTAAACAACACTTTTATGGATATCTTTAAGAAATGGCTTTCTTCTTGCCACTCTTCCATAAAGGCCAGATTTGTGCAATATACGACTGATTGTTGTCCTATGGACAGAGTCTCCCACCTCAGCTGTAGATCTCTGCAGTTCATCCAGAGTGATCATGGGCCTCTTGGCTGCATCTCTGATCAGTCTTCTCCTTGTATGAGCTGAAAGTTTAGAGGGACAGCCAGGTCTTGGTAGATTTGCAGTGGTCTGATACTCCTTCCATTTCAATATTATCACTTGCACAGTGCTCCTTGGGATGTTTAAAGCTTGGGAAATCTTTTTGTATCCAAATCCGGCTTTAAACTTCTTCACAACAGTATCTCGGACCTGCCTGGTGTGTTCCTTGTTCTTCATGATGCTCTCTGCGCTTTTAACGGACCTCTGAGACTATCACAGTGCAGGTGCATTTATACGGAGACTTGATTACACACAGGTGGATTGTATTTATCATCATTAGTCATTTAGGTCAACATTGGATCATTCAGAGATCCTCACTGAACTTCTGGAGAGAGTTTGCTGCACTGAAAGTAAAGGGGCTGAATAATTTTGCACGCCCAATTTTTCAGTTTTTGATTTGTTAAAAAAGTTTGAAATATCCAATAAATGTCGTTCCACTTCATGATTGTGTCCCACTTGTTGTTGATTCTTCACAAAAAAATACAGTTTTATATCTTTATGTTTGAAGCCTGAAATGTGGCAAAAGGTCGCAAAGTTCAAGGGGGCCGAATACTTTCGCAAGGCACTGTATGTCCTTGTATACCCGTGTGCTGACGCTGTTTCTGTCCTGTTACCTGTCTGTTCCTATTAAATGTTTTACTCGCTGTACCTGCTTCTCTTCCCCGGCATCAGTCTTTACAATGTGATGATAGAGGCATGCAATCCATTGTTATAAAGGTGTATTTTTATGGTGAAAAAATACCTTCCCCAAAACTTGAAAATCACGCGACACATACTAATATCTAGACTACAAGCTATCTAGCTAGCTAATTTAGGCAAATGTACTGTATACAGTGTTAACATCTGATTAACATAACAGCTAAACTAAACTCGAAATTGATCAGACTTGACTTACCAGTAATGAAATAATCGTAGCAGACCCTGTACTGACAGCTGTCTGGGTTCAGGTCTTGACAGGCAAAAAGGTTTCTTAACTTTTCTGACAGTTCTTGAGTCTTATCTCATTGTTATCACCAATGGTCAGTGGCGATTTTAGCATGTAAATCTTGGTGGGGCAAAAAAAAGAAAAAGTGGGATGCATGCCAGCAAAGCCACTACACAACACAACACTAAACAATACATTAATTGCACTATAGTGGTGACAAACGGTGCCCACAAACTGTTAGGGCCTATATAAAGCTGTCCCAGCAGCAGAGTCCCAACAGCAATCCCAACACCTTACCACTGCTACACCTGGTTATCAGCGGAGCCTAGTCTGGCAGTGAAACAGTTCATTCAGCCTCATTTACTGCCATTTAAAAAACTTAACTGATATGGCTGACTTTCTTACACAAATGTGGTTTCTACTGACAATTGAGATGCACAAACTATGGCATAAGAGGACGACAAGGGGATAAGAGGCAATCCATAATTTTGATTAAGACATTAATGAGCAAGCGACGACGGACGTAGTCAATATAACTATTTGTTCAGCACTTTTTAAATGTACAGCGACAGAATTCAGAACATGGGCCGTTCTTACAGTCCTTTGCGTACACCAAGCCACAACCGTAGGATAAATAAAAGGGGCATATAAGCAGACAATGAAAGCTCTTATATTTGATGATTACATTTCTCTAAAACAGGTTATAGGTTACATGTGCACCACCAAGTTAGAATAGTAAGTGAAATTAAGAAGTGAAAATAGACCAAATTATTAGGGTGAGGCACATTGAACACCATTTGTGTTTTCGCGTGTCAAAACAGATACACGTCAAATAACACTATCATGCTTTTAATTTGACACTTCAAATAACACAATTCTATTATAGAATGTTGTGTGTGCTCAATTTGCACGTGCAAGCCAAGCGTCACCACTACTACAGTAGCACTGTCAAAGCTGTACAAAAAAAGTCTTCAGACAAGCACACACACCAGCCACGAACAATGTGTTTACAATACAGTGTTAGTGAAAATAGACCAAATTATTAGGGTGAGGCACATGGGCTACTAACAGCTTACTACACAACATACACTTAGTATTACTTTCTTAGCTACAGTATACATGTATCCCTTGCATATTACATCATTTATGCAGCAGCATAAAGTTACAAGACATTTTTGGACTCACCTTGTGCTGTGCTCACTTAAACAGGAAGGTGGCACGGTGGTCCTTTGTGGGCAAATTTTGTCATCAAAGTCTGGCATTCTCTGTATTTAGGGTGGAATCTCTGAAAAACAAAACACACAGCCACTCCACTGAAAGCAGGCTAGTGGTTGCTTTGAAATGCTTGCTGTTAGCCACTGATTCCTTCCAAACCTCTCATTGTTGAATTTGCAATTTCCAACTTGTTGAAAGGGACCCATAAAGTCAGCTTCCTCCTCTTTCCCCAGTGAACTACACAAAGTGATTTGCCCCGCTGAGGAGCTATGAGTCTGAACAGGCTGATCTGGGTAGCACGAGGTATCCAATCCACGGGCAGCAGGGTCGTGTCCTCAGTGCCAGTCCCTGTGGAGACAGAAGAGGTCATCCTTCTGGAAGAATGCTGCTTCTCATTCCAAAAACAAAGGCTGGGATTGTTGAAAGCTGACAGAAAGGGGGGGGGGGGGGGGGCACATGGTGGGACAATGGGATAAATCCTATAAAAATGTAACAGCCCTCCGAATGGGATTTTTGCTTAGGGATGAGGTATTATTTTACTGTGATGCATAAGTGATACATAACATTCAGGTAATTTATCTGCCTTACAATCAACAGTCACATGGGCAGTCAGACAGACAGTCATGCCATTTATTTTAATTCGCTTTCATTTCCTGACGAGACTTGACCTTATGAAAGGGCCACATTCTGAGTGGACATCCTTAAGCCCCTGAATTGCCACCTATTTGACATGGTAAAAATAAACCTCTAATAAAAGAAGTTGCCCAGATTGTAAAAAAGAAATGGCTATATGAGAGGCAGTACAGTGAGACATTTCTATATTGGATTGAGGAACATGTTGATAGTGGTAGTCAAACAGGAAATTAGCTAAATACTTTTCGCAGGGGGATTAGAATGCAGTTGTTTCTCTGAGGAGTGCATGCAGCAGGTGTTTTGGAAGAGGAGGAAGTGTCTGCGAACTCCCTGCCCTGTGAAAGACCAGTCAAGATCAAAGCTACTGTATTACAGAGTGAATCAAAGGCTGAATCAGTCTATAGACAGTGTCTGAAAATGGCAATGTGAAATTAAAGAGCACCCAGAATATTGTATTAAATGGTGTATACACTGGACTCAATGGCCTCTTCAGAAAAGAAAGCATTTGTTCAAAT
Organism: Oncorhynchus kisutch; assembly: GCF_002021735.2. Taxonomy (NCBI): domain Eukaryota; kingdom Metazoa; phylum Chordata; class Actinopteri; order Salmoniformes; family Salmonidae; genus Oncorhynchus; species Oncorhynchus kisutch. The sequence continues at coordinate 44,531,654 of NC_034179.2, read as the reverse complement.
TCTTCAGAATTTGTCTCAAAAAACAACAGGTGATATTTTTTTAATTATTATTTTGTTTCTGACAGTTGAGAGAGAAATTACTTTTTTCTGTCAGGTGAGAGAGACAGCATCAATTTCTTGAAAAGGTATGCATCCCCTCCTTCTTTTTCAAGGGAGATATTGGAAGAAAATTGAACTTTAAGAGCATTTAACTTTAAGGGTCATGATGGGATATGGTGGAAAGTAGCTAAAAAAACAAGAGTACATACACTTGATGACAGAGAGGAGGGTGTCCTTGAAAAACTCCTAAATCTGATTCTGCCTGTTGGTTCCTTTTGAATGACAAGTGTGTCTTATTTCCTCATTCCAAAAGATAATACAATCTTCAACAAATGTTGTCATTTCATTTAATAAAAAAAGGCTTTGTAAACGTCAGTGTGCGAGAACAGCTTCGCTTGATTAAAGCTTTATGTTCCAACCAGTTTTGGGTTGTAGTTTCACTACATGTAATTCCACTAGTAATTTAACTACATTTTTCAGTATGGTAGTTTAACTAAATTCACAGTGGGATTAACAAGAAGTTGTGCTTTTAAATGATGTATGACACTTGTATTTTCACGATATTTGTATTTTGAATTTCGGGCTCTGTAATTTCACCGGATGTTGTCGTAGGTGTCCAGCTAGCGGTGCATGCGCCAAAAGAGAATGCAGTTTTAAGGAAAATAATAGTTAAGAAAATACTTACTAAATAAACTAAAGTGAAAAAAATTCAAGAGTAATAATAAAACAACAATAACGAGGCTATTTAAAGGGGGTACCGGCACCGAATCAATGTGCATAAATCCGGGATTCTATTAGTATGGTATGTTACCTTTGTATGATATTTATTAATTTGTGTGGTATGTTCCGAATTACAATTCATGTAACATGTTACAACTCCTCTAACTGGGGTACCTGCTCCTGCTGAATCCATGGTAGGTGTGAAATTCTGTTACACGTGTGTACTGGAGGCGAAGTCAGGTGCAGGAGAGCAGAGTGTAGTTAACAGGCACACTTTTTTTCTGGTCCAAACGAAAGCACATAAGTACATAAACATTCCCAAAACACGGAACACAAACAAAATTCTGGCGCGTGACAATTCTCACATAACATAAAACAATTTCACACAAAGACATGAAGGGGAACAGAGGACTAAATACATGCAGTGTGATTAGGGAATGAAAACCAGGTGTGTATGGAACAAGACAAAACAAATGGAGCGGCGATGGCTAGAAAGCCAGTGACGTCGATTGGCGAACGTCGCCCGAACAAGGAGAGGAGCCGACTTCGGCGGAAGTCGTGACAGTTACATATTGCAATTCATACAATGTTACGAATTGCAATTAGTGCAATATGTTACGGATTTTGAAAATGTACAGTATATTGGGCTCCCGGGTGGCGCAGCTGTCTAAGGCATTGCCTAGCAGTGCTAGAGGCATCACTACAGACACCCTGGTTCGACTCCAGACTGTATCACAATCGGCTGGGATTAGGAGTCCCATAGAACGGTGCACAATTGGCCCAGCGTCATCTGGGTTTGGCTGGGGTAGGCTATCATCGTAAATAGGAGTTTGTTTTTAACTGACTTGACTAGTTAAATAAAGGTAAGCAAATGGCAAATAGCTAGGTGGCTAACATTAGCTAGGGTTAGAGTTATGAGTTAGGTTAAATGGTAAAGGTTAGGGTTAGAGTTAAAGGTTTAGGGGAAGGGTTTGCTAAAATGCTAAGTACCTAAAAGTTGCTAAAATCACATTTGCTTTGTTAAAATCCCCAGCTACAATAAATGTATCCTCAGGATATAGGGTTTCCAGTTTGCATAGTCCAGTGAAGTTCTTTGAGCGCCGTCGTGGTATCAGCTTGAGGGGGGATATACACGGCTGTAACAATAACCAACGAGAATTCTCGGCATTTGATTATGAGGAATTCTAGGTCAGGTGAACAAAAGAACTTGAATTCCTGTATGTTGTTTCAATTACACCATGAGTCGTTAATCATGAAACATACAAACCCCGCCCTTCTTTTTCCCAGGGAGTTGTTTATTTCTGTCGGCGCGACTCACAAAGAATCTTGGAGGCTGTATCGACTCCAACAGCATATCCTGAGAGAGTCATGTTTCGGAAGTTTACATACACCTTAGCCAAATACATTTAAACTCAGTTTTTCACAATTCCTGACATTTAATCCTTGTTAAAATTCCCTGTCTATGGTCAGTTAGGATCACCACTTTATTTTAAGAATGTGAAATGTCAGTAGAATAGTAGAGAGTGATTTATTTCAGCTTTCATTGCTTTCATCACATTCCCAGTGGGAAGTTTACATACACTCAATTAGTATTTGGTAGCATTGCCATTTAATTGTTTAACTTGGGTCAAACGTTTTGGGTAGCCTTCCACAAGCTTCCCATAATAAGTTCGGTGAATTTTGGCCCATTCCTCCTGACAGAGCTGGTGTATCTGAGTCAGGTTTGAAGGCCTCCTTGCTTACACACACTTTTTCAGTTCTGCCCACAAATTTTCTATAGGATTGAGGTCAGAGCTTTGTGATGGCCACTCCAATACCTTGACTTTGTTGTCCTTAAGCCATTTTGCCACAACTTTGGAAGTATGTTTGGGGGTCATTGTCGATTTGGAAGACCCATTTGCGACCAAGCTTTAACTTCCTGACAGATGTCTTGAGATGTTGCTTCAATATATCAAAATAATCCCCCCCCCCCATGATGACATCTATTTTGTGAAGTGCACCAGTCCCTCCTGCAGCAAAGCACCCCCACAACGTGATGCTGCCACCCCCGTGCTTCACGGTTGGGATGGTGTTCTTCGGCTTGCAAGCCTCCCCCTTTTTCCTCCAAACATAACGATTGTCATTATGGCCAAACTGTTCTATTTTTGTTTCTTCAGACCAGAGGACATTTCTCCAAAAAGTACGATCTTTGTCCCCATGTGCAGTTGCAAACCGTAGTCTGGCTGTTTTATGGCGGTTTTGGAGCAGTAGCTTCTTCCTGACTGTGCAGGGAAGGACTCGATGTCGATATAGGACTCGTTTTACTGTGGCTATAGATACTTTTCTACCTGTTTCCTCCAGCATCTTCACAAGGTCCTTTGCTGTTGTTCTAGGATTGATTTGCACCGCTTGCACCAAAGTACGTTCCTCTCTAGGAGACAGAACACGTCTCCTTCCTGAGAGGTATGACGGCTGTGTGGTCCCATGGTGTTTATACTTGCGTACTATTGTTTGTACAGATGAACGTGGTACCTTCAGGCATTTGGAAATTGCTCCCAAGCATGAACCAGACTTGTGGAGGTCTACAATTTTTTTTCTGAGGTCTTGGCTGATTTCTTATGATTTTGCCATGATGTCAAGCAAAGAGGCACTGAGTTTCAAGGTAGGCCTTGAAATACATCCACAGGTACACCTCCAACTAACTCAAATGATGTCAATTAGCCTATCAGAAGCTTCTAAAGCCATGACATCATTTTCTGGAATTTTCCAAGCTGGTTAAAGGCACAGTCAACTTAGTGTATGTAAACTTCTGATCCCCTGGGATTGTGATACAGTGAATTCTAAGTTAAATATCTGTAAACAATTGTTGGAAAAATTACTTGTGTCATGCACAAAGTAGATGTCCTAACTGACTTGCCAAAACTATAGTTTGTTAACAAGAAATTTGTGGAGTGGTTGAAAATCAAGTTTTAATGACTCCAACCTAAGTGTTTGTAAACTTCTGACTTCAACTGTATATTTAACACACACACACACACACACACACACACACACACACACACACACACACACACACACACACACACACACACACACACACACACACACACACACACAGTGCATTCGGAAAGCATTCAGACCCCTTCCCCTTTTCCACATTTTGTTATATTACAGCCTTATTATAAATGGATTTTATAAAAAATCATCCATCTACACACAATACCCCATAATAACAAAGCAAAAACAGGTTCGCTCTGTCAGTATTCAGACCCTTTGCTATGAGACCTGAAATTGAGCTCAGGTGCATCCTGTTTCCATTGATCATCCTTGAGATGTTTCGACAACTTGCTTGGAGTCCACCTGTAGAAAATTTGATTGATTGGCCATGATTTGGAAAGGCACACAAATGTCTACATAAGATCCCACAGTTGACAATGCATGTCAGAGCAAAAACCAAGCCATGAGGTCAAAGGAATTGTCCGAACTCCGAGACAGGATTGTGTCAAAAAGGTCCCCAAGAACACAGTGCCCCCCATCATTCTTAAATGAAATAAGTTTGGAAACACCAAGACTCTTCCTACAGCTGTCTGCCTGGCCAAACTGAGCAATCGGGGTAGAAGGGCCCTCTTCAGGGAGGTGACCAAGAACTCGATGGTCACTCAGAGAGCTCCAGAGATCCTCTGTGGAGATGGGAGAACCTTACAGAAGGACAACCATCTCTGCAGCACTCCACCAATCAGGCCTTTATGGTAGAGTGGCCAGACGGAAGCCACTCCTCAGTAAAAGGCACATGACAGCCCGCTTGGAGTTTGCCAAAAGGCCCCTAAAGGACAGTCAGACCATGAGAAACAAGATTCTCTGGTCTAATGAAACCAAGATTGAACTTGTTTGCCTGAAATCCAAGCATCAGAACAGCATATATATAGAAAATATCCACACACTGAGACACACTGTTCTTTATCTGGCTTTGGTACACTGGCAATGGTGTTTGGCATGATGGGCTGTGGAAGTTCAGACTCTTTGTGCTTTGTGCTGTCCTATTCGGTGTCCTGTGTGAATCTAAGTGTGCGTTCTCTAATTCTCTCCTTCTCTCTTTCTTTCTCTCTCTCGGAGGACCTGAGCCCTAGGACCATGCCCCAGGACTACCTGACATGATGACTCCTTGCTGTCCCCAGTCCACCTGGCCATGCTGCTGTTCCAGTTTCAACTGACCTGAGCCCTAGGACCATGCCCCAGGACTACCTGACATGATGACTCCTTGCTGTCCCCAGTCCACCTGGCCATGCTGCTGCTCCAGTTTCAACTTCCACCTGACTTTGCTGCTGCTCCAGTTTCAACTGTTCTGCCTTATTATTATTCGACCATGCTGGTCATTTATGAACATTTGAACATCTTGGCCATGTTCTGTTATAATCTCCATCCGGCACAGCCAGAAGAGGCCTGGCCACCCCACATAGCCTGGTTCCTCTCTAGGTTTCTTCCTAGGTTTTGGCCTTTCTAGGGAGTTTTTCCTAGCCACCGTGCTTCTACACCTGCATTGCTTGCTGTTTGGGGTTTTAGGCTGGGTTTCTGTACAGCACTTTGAGATATCAGCTGATGTACGAAGGGCTATATAAATCAATTTGATTTGATTTGATTTGGTGGCATGGTTTTGTCCTGTCTGCGGTGTACGCACAGCTGGATAAGAAGAGGTAGGTCACAGAACGTGACCCCTGAGGGCTGAAGCGCGTAGAGTGTAAAAATCGTCTGTCATCGGTTGCAACACTCACTATCGCTACGTATTCATTGCCAATCCCACTAGCTCCAGGTCATCTATAAGTCTTTGCTAGGTAAAGCTCCGCCTTATCTCAGCTCACTGGTCTCCATAGCAACACCCACCCGCTGTCAGAGCAGCTTACTGCAGCTGAACACAGCCCACCTGTAAATAGCCCATCCAACCAACTACCTACCTCATCCCCATATTTGCTTTTGTTTTTCTGCTCTTTTGCACACCAGTATTTCTACTTGCACATATATCACTCGAGTGTAAATTGCTAAATTGTAATTACTACGCCACTATTGGCATTTTTATTGTCTTACCTCCTTACTTAATTTGCACACAATGTATACAGATTTTTCTAGTGTGTTATTTACTGTACGTTTGTTTATCCCATGTGTAACTGTGATGTTTTTGTCGCACTGCTTTGCTTTATCTTGGCCAGGTCGCAGTTGTAAATGAGAACTTGTTCTCAACTGGCCTGGTTAAATAAAGGTGAAATGAATAAAAAAATATATAAAAAAATGTAATACCAAGTTCCAAACTGCCTTTGGAAGCAACGTCAGTACAATAACTGTTCGTCGGGAGCTTCATGAAATGGGTTTCCATGGCCGAGCAGCCACACACAAGCCTAAGATCACCATGCGCAATGCCAATCGTCAGCTGGGGTGGTGTAAAGCTCGCAGCCATTGGATTCTGGAGCAGTGGAAACACGTGCTTTGAAGTGATAAATCACGCATCAACTTTAAAGTTTGGTGGAGGAGGAATAATGGTCTGTGGCTGGTTTTCATGGTTCGGGCTAAGCCTCTTAGTTCCACTGAAGGGAAATCTTGATGCTACAGTATGCAATGACATTCTAGACTATTCTGTGCTTCCAACTTTGTGGCTACAATTTGGGGAAGGCTGTTTCAGCATGACAATGCCCCCATGCACAAAGCAAGGTACAGAAATGGTTTGTTGAGATCGTATACATTGACTTACCAATCAATGTATACTGAACAAAAATATTAACGCAACATGTGAAGCGTTGGTCCCATGTTTCATGAGCTGAAATAAAAGATCCCAGAAATGTTCCAAATGCACAAAAAGCTTATTTCTCTCAAATTGTGTGCACAAATTTGTTTACATCCCTGTTAGTGAGCATTTTTCCTTTGCCAAGATAATTAATTCACCTGAGAGGTGTGGCATATCAAGAAGCTGATTAAACAGCTTGATCATTACACAGGTGCACCTTGTGCTGTGGGCAGTAAAAGACCACTCTAATATGTGCACAAGACACACAACACAATGTCACAGATGTCTCAAGTTTTGAGGGAGCGTGCAATTTGAATGCTGACTGCAGGAATGTCCATCAGATCTGTTGCCAAATAATTGAATGTTAATTTATCTAAACTAAGTTGCCTCTAAAGTCGTTTTAGAGAATTATTTGGCAGTACATCTAACCGGTCTTATAACCGCAGACCACGTGAAACCACGCTAGCCCAGGGCCTCCACATCCGGCTTCTTCACCTGCTGGATCGTCTGAGACCAGCCATCCGGACAGATGATGAAACTGTGGGTTTGCACATCCAAAGAATCTAATTTGTGTCTCAGGAAAGCTCACCACAATCTTAGAAAAAAAGGTGCTATCTGTAACCTAAAAGGGTTCTTCTGCTGGAACCCTTTTAGGTTCCATATAGAACCCTTTCAGTTCCAGGTAGAACCCTTTTCACAGAAGGTTCTACCTGGACCCAAAAAGGGTTCTCCTATGGGGACAGTCACAGAACCCTTTTGGAACCTTTTTTTTCTAAGAGTGCAGGGTCTTGACTTGACTGAAGTTCGGAGTTGTAACCGACTTCAGTGTGCAAATGCTCACCTTCGATGGCCACTGGCATGCTGGAGAAGTGTGCTCTTCACGGATGAATCCCGGTTTCAACTATACCTGGCAAATGGCAGACAATGTGTATAGCGTTGTGTGGGTGAGCGGTTTGCTGATAGTGACGTTGTGAATAGAGTGCCTCATGGTGGCGGTGTTTAAAAAAATAAATAATAGAACCTTTATTTAACTAGGAAAGTCAGTTTAGAACAAATTATTATTTACAAATGATGGCCTACTCCGGCCAAACCCGGACGACGCTGGGCCAATTGTGCGCCGCCCTATGGGACTCCCAATCATGGCCGGATGTGATACAGCCTGGATTATGCTTACGGTATGGGCAGGCATAAGCTATGGACAATGAACACAATTTAATTTTATCGATGGACATTTGAATGCACAGAGAAATTGTGACAAAATCCTGAGGCCCATTGTTGTGCCATTCATCCGTCGCCATCACCTCATGTTTCAGCATGATAACGTGCGGCTCCATGTCGCAAGGATCTGTACACAATTCCTGGAAGTTAAAAATGTCCCAGTTCTTCCATGGCCTGCATACTCACCAGACATTTCACACATTGAGCACGTTTGGGATGCTCTGGATCGACAGGGTGTTCCAGTTCCTGCATACAGTATATTCAGTAACTTTGCACAGACATTGAAGAGGAGTGGGACAATATTCCACAGGTCACAATCAACAGCCTGATCAACTCTATGCAAAGGAGATGTGTCACGCTGCATGAGGTAAATGGTGGTCACAGCAGATACTGACAGTTTTTTTGATCCATTCCCCTACATTTATTTTGAACGTACTGTATCTGTGACCAACAGATGCATATCTGTATTTCCAGTCATGTGAAATCCATAGATCAGTGCCTAATTAATGTATTTCAAGTGACTGATTTCCTTATATGAACTGTAACTCAGTAAAATCTTTCAAATTGTTGCATATTGTGTTTATATTTTTGTTTAGTGTATATCAAGTGCCGTGGAGGGCACAATCTTACAATGTTGCAGTTCAGAAAGGAAAGTTTTACCATCTATGGCGAAAGCCGGGGCCTCTGATGGAGACTGTAGAAATGTCATCAACGCATGCTTCAGTATTCCCCCTTCTCTCTAGGAGAATTTGTGTACCCAGGTTCCATAGGCATATCAAAAGGATCCCAGCATGGTTAGTAATGGAGATGACCAATGCAGAGAAAGACAAGTGCCTTAGCAGAATGCAATCTAAAGCTTGTGTGGTCCAGAGACGAGAACTCTACCATCTACGGCAAAAGCCTGGGCTCCTGAAAGGGACAATAGAATTCTCCCCAACGCGTGTTACAATAGCTAAATAAATATAAATAAATAAATATACACAGTATGTAAAAACCAGCTCCTACCTTGACAGAGACTGAACATCTCGAAAACAAAAGCAAATACTGTAGCTTGCTATGGCCCACCACCTATTATTTAGCATATCAAAATCCTGATATGGACCTCAGACAAGAGCATATGCATTATATTTGCTGAGAAAATATACAGTGCATTTGGTAAGTATTTAGACCCCTTGACTTTTTCCTGATTTTGTTACATTACAACCTTATTCTAAAATGGATTAAATAAAATGTTTTTGCCTCATCTAAACACAATAAACACAATACCCCATCATGTCAAAGCATAAACTTTAAAAAACTTTTTTTTTTTTACAAATGTATTATATCACATTTACATAAGTATTCAGACCCTTTACTCAGTACTTTGTTGAAGCACCTTAGGCTGTGATTACAGCCTCAAGTCTTCTTGGGTATGAATCAACAAGCTGTATTTGGAGAGTTTTCCCCATTCTTCTCTATAGATCCTCTCAAGCTCCGTCAGGTTGGATGGGGAGCGTCGCTGCATAGCTATTTTCAGGTCTCTCCAGAGATGTTAGATCGATTTCAAGTCCGGGCTCTAGCTGGGCCACTCAAGGACATTTAGAGACTAGTCCCGAAGCCATTCATGCATTGTCTTGGCTGTGTGCTTAGGGTCGTTGTCCTGTTGGAAGGTGAACATTCATCCCAGTCAGAGGTCCTGGGCGCTCTGGAGCAGGTTTCATCATGGATCTCTCTGTACTTTGCTCCGTTCATCTTTCCTTCGATCCTGACTATTTTACCAGTTCCTGCCACTGAAAAACATCCCCACAGCATGATGCTGCCACCACCATGCTTCACTTTCGGGATGGTGCCAGGTTTCCTCCAGACGTTATGCTTGGCATTCAGGCCAAAGAGTTCAATCTTGGTTTTATCAGAACAGAGAATCTTGTTTCTCATGGTCAGAGTCCTTTAGGTGCCTTTTGGCAAATTCCAAGCAGGCTGTCAAGTGCCTTTTACTGAGGAGTGAATTCCGTCTGGCCACTCTACCATAAAGTGATGCAGAGATGGTTGTCCTTCTGGAAGGTTCTCCCATCTCCACAGAGGAACTCTGGAGCTCTCTTAGAGTGACCATCAGGTTCTTGGTCACCTCCTGATAAGGCCCTTCTCCCCGATAGCTTCGTTTTGCCGTGCAGCCAGCTCTAGGAAGAGTTGGGGACCTTCAATGCTGCAGGCATTTTTTGGTACCCTTCCCCAGACCTGTGTCTCGACACAATCATGTCTCGAAATTCCTTCAACCTCATGGGTTGGTTTTTGCTCTGACATTCATTGTCAACTGTTGGACCTTATATGGACAGCTGTGTCCCTTTCCAAATCATGTCCAATCAATTTAATTTCTACAGGTGGACTCCAATCTAGTTGTAGAAACATCTCAAGGATGATCAATGGAAACAGGATGCACCTGAGCTCAATTTCGAGTCTCATAGCAAAGGGTCTGAATACTTATGTAAATAAGGTATTTATGTTTTTTTATCTCTAATAAATTTGCCCAGATTTCTAAAAACCTGTTTTCGCTTTGTCATTATGGGGTACTGTGTGTAGATTGATGAGGGGAAAAAGGCTGTAATATAACGAATATACTTTCCGAATGCACTGTACTACTGGCAGTATTTGTCAACATATAGAGAAAATGGGATGTCCATATAGTCCTATCTCATAATAGCCAATTAGTCCATACCTGGTCATACCATGTCGGTTATCTGGAGGGAATCCAAAAATGATATGTGCATGAAAGAAAAATATGGATTTCATATTTGTCAAATTATTGAGCATGTACTGAAAACTCAGAAATGCAGCAGAAATTGTCCTTATTTTCAGCATATCAAAAAACATATCAAGATTTGGATATGGACCTTAGCCAAGAGATGCATATCTGGACTCAATATAGCTTCCTATCTTGAAGGTGCTGAGAAAACACAGATATGCTACATATACAGTCAGTATGTGTCAACATGAAGAGAGTCTAAATAAGTTCAGGAGTAAAAATATGTTTCACAAATCACATAATAAGTTGCATGGACTCAGTCTGTGTGCATTAATAGTGTTTAGCATCATTATTGAATGACTACCCTGTCTCTGTACCCCACATATACAGTTATCTGTAAGGTCTCTCAATTGAGTAGTTAATTTCAAGTAAAGATTCAACCACAAAGACCAGGAAGGTTTTACAATGCATCGCAAAGATGGGCACCGATTGGTAGAAGTGTAAAAAAATGTTTTTAAAGCAGACACTGAATATCCCTTTGAACATGCTGAAGTTACTAATTAGGCTTTGAATGGTGTATCAATACACCCAGTCAATACAACGATACAGGTGTCCTTCCTAACTCAGTTGCTGGAGAGGAAGGAAACTGCTCAGGGATTTCACTTTTAAAACCTTTTAATGGTTGTGATATGAGAAAACTGAGGATGGATCAACAACATTGTAGTTACTCCACAATACTAACCTAAATGACAAATGAAAAGTAGGAGGCCTGTACAGAATACAAATATTCTAAAACATGCATCCTGTTTGCAACAAGGCATGTAAGAAATACTGGCAAGAATTTGGCAATGAAATACCATTTTTGTCCTGAATACAAAGCATTATTTTGGCGACAAATCCAACAACACATCACGGAGTACCTCTCTTCATATTTTCAAGCATGGCGATGGCTGCATCATGTTATGGTTATGCTTGTCATCAGCAAGGATTGATGATCAAATGAAACAGAACAGAGCTAAGCACAGGTAAAATGCTAGAGGATAACCTGCTTCAGTCTTCTTTCTAACAGACACTGGGAGACAAATTCACCTATTAGCAGGATAATAACCTAAAACACATGGCCAAATCTATATTGGAGTTGCTTGCCAAGACGACATTGAATGTCCCTGCGTGGACTAGTTACAGTTTTGACTTACATTGGCTTGAAAATCTATGGCAAAACTTGAAAATGGCTTTCTAGCAACGATCAACAACCAACATGACAGATCTTGAAGAATAAACAGAATAATGGGCAAAATATTGTACAATTGTGTGAAAATCTCTTAGAAATGTACACAAAAAGACTCTAATCGCTGCCAAATGTGTTTAATCAAGATATATTAGTGTTTTATTTTCATTAATATGTTAGAATTTTTCTCCCATTTTGACATTACAGAGTATTTTGTGTAGAGTGTGGACCAAATATGATAATTAAATCCATTTTCATCCAACTTTGTAACACAACAAAATGTGGAAAAGGTCAAGGGGTGTGAATACATTCTGAAGGCACTGTATGCTATATCTAAAAGACACAGCTGGATTCAGAATTTGTCAGGATTTGGTGCATATCCAGAAAACTCAAAACATGTATTAGAAATGAATATCTTAAAAAAGAATATCTTTAGAATATCAAAAACATGTAAAGATGTCCCCTGATATGGACCCTTTTGCCCAGTGTAAGTGTTGGGTTACACTTTTAGCCTGCTAGCTAAGTCCATTTGAACAAAACCTTCCATACACATTACCCATTGTAGAAGTGCTCAGAAAGTGACTTTTTGTACTTGAATGCCAAAACAATCAAGAGATCAAAGAGCTCAAAGTTAACCCATTTTGCATACCATGAGACATCCATGTCTTCATCACAGAAGAATATAAACTGTTGAGTTTGATATAATTTAAAAGCTTACAAACAGGGTTGTCTAACCATTTTATAATATCTGAAAATATATATTTTTTAATAAAGAGTATCTATTTTGTCGGGTGTGATTTAGGGTGGGTTATCTAGGGGAATTGTATTTCTATGGTGCCTGATATGGTTCCCAATCAGAGGCAGCTTTTTATCGTTGTCTCTGTTTTGGGATCATATTTAGGTAGCCATTTTCCCATTGTGCTTTGTGGCATCTTGTAGATAGAGTTGCCTGTGAGCATTATTATTAGCTGCACGTTTCGTTTGTTCGTTTTGTTGTTTTGTTCTTTGAAGTTTTCATTTCCAAAATAAAGGATGGAAACATACCACGCTGAATATTGGTTTACTCCTTATGACGAACCTGTCTTATATTATCCCCAATGTATCATCCATGTAAAAATGAATCATATCCGACAATACCTTGTTAATTCTATGTGCTGTTCATTTTGCTAGGATTTTGGCATCACAACACTGTAGTGTAAAGGGTCTCCAATTTTTGGATCTTTATATTTACCACCTGGGTGCTGTTCCAGTAACAGTGAAATCAGACCTTCTTGCTGAGTATCTGATAGTCTACCATTTTCATAGGAGTGGTTAAAACATGTTAATAACGGTTCTGAGAACATAAATAAATATTTGATATACCTGAACTGGTATACCTTCCAGCCCTGGAGTTTTCCCGGATTTGAAAGCTTTAATTGCATCTAAAAGCTCCTCCTCTGTAATTAGGCCTTGACATTAGTGTTTCTGTATAGCTGTTAATTTGACACTATTATTAGAAAAAAATCCTTACAATTAACTTCAGGTAGTGGAGATGGAAGAGACTGAAATGAAAATATATGTTTAAAGTACTTTGCTTCCTATTTCAATATATTATTTGGTGAATCATGGCTCACTCCATAATTTGTAACAAGTTTCTGTAAATTCTACCCTTCTACCATACTAAATGTAACTTATCATACTAATTTGAGTGTCACAGATTTACAATTACTATGTTACGTCTTGTCTTTGAGGCCAGGCTGACCCTGCAGACCCATTGGACCATTGACACATAATACTTTGGTCTGCAACATGTCCCTTTGTGACAGCACCAAAATCACACAGAACACACAGAGGAGTTCAACACCTGTACATGGCTGTATCCCTCCTCACTGCGACTGTTGAAGTTGAGAATAGAACTTACCTTAAGGTTTAATTGTAACTCCAGTTTGACAGCATTTCCCTTGTTGCGTTAAATCCAATTCAGTCTATGAAATAGTTTGCTTTTCTATGCTTCCACGCTCTTTTCCACCTCCAAGACAGACAGATTCAAAGCCTTTTTTCATTTAATTTCATGCCAACATTGTAGCTGATAGTCCCAAAATACACCCGCAAAACATGCTCCTGAGATTCACTCCTTGCTCCAGTTCACAAGCACAGAGATGTGGGAATAGTAGAGAAGGCAGTGGGTTCTGTAGTATACATACTCTCTCTCGCTTGTTCTCTCTTCACAGCTATCGCTCTCTCTCCCTCTCTCTTAGCTCTCTCCCTCTCTTGCTTGCTCTCTCCCCCCCCTTTCTCAGCTCTCTCTCAGCTTTCTTGCTTGCTCTCACTCCCCTCTCTTTCTCTCTCTTCCTCCCCTCTTTCTCTCTGCTCTCTCTCCATCTCTCTCAGTGCTGGTGCTAGTGATTAGAATCTGGCAGAGGGAGAGAGAGAGGCAGACAGCTTGGACAAAGACATCTGTGATTGTGTTTATATGGGAGTCTCTCCTTCGAAGCAATAACCCCCCCCCCCCCCCACCCCTTGTAGAGGGTTAGCTGTTGGCATGTACCACTTGCTCACGGAGCAGGGTGGGTAGCCTGGCGAGAGAGAGAGAGAGAGAGAAAGAGAGAGAGAGAGATTTAAGAGGGTTTTTGTTCCATAAATAATTTCAGAACCACTTGCCTTTATGACATGTGTTAAAACAGATACATAATATATAATGATAATACTTACAATATATCATACAGCAACAAAGAAAGTGACGCATGCATTTCATGTATAACATTGAGTAATCCTTTGAAATATCACACCTTTAGAATCATTCATGTACATTTAGAAGAAATACAACATCTAACTAACTCAAACCTAACCTTTATAAATACTGTACAGTGGCCATGCATCAAGAGACTCACATGAATTGGGAAAGGTCTCAAGGTATTCAAATATTTTGCAATACCTTCCTTGGGTGGGACCTTAGAGGACCACCAGCAATGTGTCGCAAATTGATCTTTACAAATGATGACAGGCTGCTGGTCAGTTTTCCTGTTGAAGCCAGTCTGAAGTTCTCTGAACATGCCCTACTTTTTTGTTATTTTTCATTTATTTAACCTTTATTTATACAGGGAGCGAACAATAAAACCCAGGTCTCTTTTTCAAGTGAGCCTGGTAAACAACAGACAAAATGCATATAGATAAAGAAAACACGTACAAGAACATACAACAGTCCAAATAAAACACTATAATTGACTTCAGATGACAGCCGTATGTGTCATCAGAAGTAAATTATAAGAACACATACATTCCTCTTTGAACAGGAGTCTTCTAATGTCTTGAAGTGATCGTACGGCACTAAGGAGTCTAATTTTAGAGTATATTCAAATTCATTCCAGTTACAGTGGGGCAAAAAAGTATTTAGTCAGCCACCAATTGTGCAAGTTCTCCCACTTAAAAAGATGAGAGAAGCCTGTAATTTTCATCATAGGTACACTTCAACTATGACAGACAAAATGAGAAAAAAAATCCTGAAAATCACATTGTAGGATTTTAAATGAATTTATTTGCAAATTATGGGGAAAAATAAGTATTTGGTCAATAACAAAAGTTTGTCTCAATACTTTGTTATATACCCTTTGTTGGCAATGACAGAGGTCAAAAGTTTTCTGTAAGTCTTCACAAGGTTTTCACACACTGTTACTTGTATTTTGGCCCATTCCTCCATTCCTGCAGATCTCCTCTAGAGCAGTGATGTTTTGGGGCTGTTGCGGGGCAACATGGACATTCAACTCCCTCCAAAGATTTTCTATGGGGTTGAGATCTGGAGACTGGCTAGGCCATTCCAGGACCTTGAAATGCTTCTTACGAAGCCACTCCTTCGTTGCCCGGGCGGTGTGTTTGGGATCATTGTCATGCTGAAAGATCCAGCCACGTTTCATCTTCAATGCCCTTGCTGATGGAAGGAGGTTTTCACTCAAAATCTCACGATACATGGCCCCATTCATTCTTTCCTTTACACGGATCAGTCGTCCTGGTCCCTTTGCAGAAAAACAGCCCCAAAGCATGATGTTCCCACCCCCATGCTTCACAGTAGGTATGGTGTTCTTTGGATGCAACTCAGCATTCTTTGTCCTCCAAACACGACGAGTTGAGTTTTTACCAAAAGGTTATATTTTGGTTTCATCTGACCATATGACATTCTCCCAATCTTCTTCTGGATCATCCAAATGCTCTCTAGCAAACTTCAGACGGGCCTGGACATGTACTGGCTTAAGCAGGGGGACACGTCTGGCACTTCAGGATTTGAGTCCCTGGCGGCGTAGTGTGTTACTGATGGTAGGCTTTGTTACTTTGGTCCCAGCTCTCTGCAGGTCATTCACTAGGTCCCCCCGTGTGGTTCTGGGATTTTTTCTCACCGTTCTTGTGATCATTTTGACCCCACGGGGTGAGATCTTGCGTGGAGCCCCAGATCGAGGGAGATTATCAGTGGTCTTGTATGTCTTCCATTTCCTAATAATTGCTCCCACAGTTGATTTCTTCAAACCAAGCTGCTTACCTATTGCAGATTCAGTCTTCACAGCCTGGTGCAGGTCTACAATTTTGTTTCTGGTGTCCTTTGACAGCTCTTTGGTCTTGGCCATAGTGGAGTTTGGAGTGTGACTGTTTGAGGTTGTGGACAGCTGTCTTTTATACTGATAACAAATTCAAACAGGTGCCATTAATACAGGTAACGAGTGGAGGACAGAGGAGGCTCTTAAAGAAGAAGTTACAGGTCTGTGAGAGCCAGAAATCTTGCTTGTTTGTAGGTGACCCAATACTTATTTTCCACCATAATTTGCAAATTAATTAATAAAAAATCCTACAATGTGATTTTCTGGATTTTTTTTCTCATTTTGTCTGTCATAGTTGAAGTGTACCTATGATGAAAATTACAGGCCTCTCTCATCTTTTTAAGTTGGATAACTTGCACAATTTGTCACGTTCTGACCTTTATTTCCTTTGTTTTGTCATTATTTAGAATGGTCAGGGCGTGAGTTGGGGTGGGCAGTCTATGTTTGTTTTTCTATGATTTGGGTATTTCTATGTTTCGGCCTAGTATGGTTCTCAATCAGAGGCAGGTGTCATTAGTTGTCCATGATTGAGAATCATACTTAGGTAGCCTGGGTTTCACTGTGTGTTTGTGGGTGATTGTTCCTGTCTCTGTGTTTGCACCAGATAGGTCTATTTTGGGTTTTCACGGATTCTTGTTTTTGTATTCAGTTGTTCATGTGTACATTTACGTATTAAAAGAACCATGGACACTTACAACGCCGCATATTGGTCCTCTGATCCTTTTCGCCTCTCCTCTTCTTCCGAAGAGGAGGAAATCCCTTACACAATTGGTGGCTGACTAAATACTTTTTTGCCCCACTGTATGTGGCACGTAAACAATCTAAAAACGATTTTAACTAGGTCAGTAGTGGCAAAAGGGATTTCAAGAATTAGCCATTCCTGGGAGCGAGTGAGGTATTTCGTACTACTGTATATCAGGAGTGATGTGAGGTCGTATGGTAGTTTCTGCATTGTAAATTAACAGAAGGCAATGCTGTGTTCTCTGTGTTGCCAGGGACCAATTTTTGACACAAATCACAATGATGTGTGCGAAAACATGGTCGCACTAAGGGTCAGTAAATGAGAGGAAAGAAACCTCATCAGACTAATTTGGGTATCGTAATTTACACAATCGGTGTCGCTGTAGACAACATCACAAAACATTGGCTTATCTAATAGCTTTTGTGGATATCACAATACACTGGGGATAGTCTCTGAAAGCAAAGTGCAGGCTATTGAAATTTAGCAAATGATAGTTCCACGAAGGTGGCATGCACTATGACTTGAATATTGCATGTTTCTTTTGACGGAAAGCTTCAGTGTTAGAGAATCCCTCTATATGTGGATTGGCTATGGTTGAACAGCTTGCCTTACCAGGAGCACGACAAGTAGGTCAAAGCTCCCAGGGATCTTGTAAGTGTTTTGGGGGCAAACAGACCCACACATCTCCTAGATGTGGCTCTCTAGAGAGGTGATGGGAGTATTTAGGCCAAGGCCATACAAATACACAGTGATCTCACTCCTTTCAATATAAATCATGGAACCTAAGGAAAGATAAGAGACACATGTTAAGCATTTGGCAGCAGCCAATCCCTTGATTCATTTAAGGATGGTGAAATATTTTATTTTACCCATATCAGTACTGAGTTATTCTCATACAGTAGCTAAAGATTGTGAGGGAAGAATGGCTTTTTAATGCTATAGCTTTGATTATGATCAGCTAATGGCTAAGAAGCAGAAGTTATGGTGGAAATGACTGTTCAACGGTGTCACTTTTGGGATACCCATCATGCACCTTGTCATTCCCCAGTTACCAAGGGAGCGGTGAAAACAGAGGTAGGGAAAAGGAATAGAAGACAGAGATCAAGGCAGGGTACATTGTAATGAGAGGGATAAGAAGCTCAGCCGACCTGGAAGCTTTGATATTTTGTCTTTGGGTGTCTCAGGGGATGGCCTCATTCATTCACTCACTCACTCACTCACGTCACACACGCACCTACGCACGCACACACACACACTGATTTATGTCATGTAAAGGCAGGAAAGTGGTGCATCATCTACTCTGCCAGCATTGTGGCACTTTTGGTATGATAAAATACTGCAGTGGCAAGACAATACAAAGACTCTTGTGAGTCTGCATATCCCATTTGAGCTGTTATCAAATTTAGCTGTTTATTGGATCAGCAATTCTGCCCTTAACTTTTGAGGAGGACGTGGGTGAACTGACTTGAGAGAGAATTAGATGAAACAGCTTATTATTGTTTTGTCCCTTTCCAAACTCATTTTGAGATTGGGGTATTTACACTCCAGCAGTTTGTAATTGTCTTCACAACATCTTTTGTGGGTCCAGGGTAGACCTGACTTTCAGCTCTTAGTCATCTCTACCTTCAAGGTTCTGGCCCACAGATTACTTGTATCGTGTTATGAATTATTGACGAACCAAATGGCCTTCATTCATTATTTAATGACTATGAATAGCAGGGGAAAACAGTATGGTCGATGTTTGCTTGTCAGCAGGGCTCGATGTGACTCCTAAATAACAACATTAGTTTCAACAAAGTATGGAAGATTCATAACATACTATACAACTACACATACTGTAACTACACATAGCTGGCTGACTACGTTAACAGTATGTTTTGAGAGACTAAGCTATGCAAGTCTGTGGTGTCCGAAAGGTAAAGACCTCTAATTAAAAGGACATGGCTACCTTCCCGATGCCACAATGCTAGAGGGAGCATGGTGGAAAAGACGGCCATGTAGTAACGATGTAAGGAATCTGCTGACGTTTATTCTCCCTGGTAATGCACTTTCTGCTGTGGAGTGAAAGGACAATATTTGTACTTGAGAGAGGACAATGGGGACAGAAAATGCAGAGGAGTGCTGTGCTACTCCAATGTAATTAAATGTATGTTTTAAAGAGCCAAGAGGATGTTGTTTTTCAGGGTGCATTACAGTAATTCAACATACACTAATGAATTGCTATAGCATACTTAGTGAGGATCTGAAGACAAGACACCAGCATTGATCTTCTCTCACGACAAACAAGCATAATCCTCTTTATGATTCAGAGACCTTATGGCTTTTACTGTAAATCATTTCCCTACCCACTCACACTTAGTCGACCTTGTGTTGTGTACAATTGTGTAAATATTGCTAACATTTTTCAACATTGCTCTTCTGTGGGTTTTCTTTCAAAGGTTTCAGCATCAATGATCCGTGCTAGCAGGTTTACACTGATAAGAAGGAAAAAAATCTGATTCACAATGCAGTTCCCCATTGCAGAAAAGACCACAGTCTATACTGTGTGAATGACTGATTTCTTTACCTGAATGTTGTGAAAAGTTTTGCTCCTTGGACGGTTAACAAGCATTTGAAAGCAGTGAAGTAAGGGTATCATGCAAAACTTTACCAATAGGTGAAATTAATATAATTCTGGTGGATGATGTCAAATATTGTTGCACATCTACAAATACTAAAATGATCAAGGAAAAAATACCAAAATGTTAAAGGGGCAATCTGGAGTTCAAACAATAACAAAGCGGTTACCCTGCTAATGTTTTGGCAAACAGCTGACGGATGGGGCTGGGTAAATGTTTCCAAAAAATGAATAGAGAGCGCTACAGATACAAGGACTGACCATCCATGATATATAAATGATAGTCTTAACCATGTTTTGAGGCTATAGAGTGTTTGTTTACAATTACATTGTTTACAAACAAATGTGTAAAACAAAATGTAGGTTCTGGTGGCGTATGAAGTTTGAACTAAGCTCATGGGGCAGTTACAGTGCAGTGCATTCAGTTACAGTGCATTCGGGAAGTATTCGGACCCATTGACCTTTTCCACATTCTGTTATGTTACAGCCTTATTCTAAAATTGATTGAATAAAAACATTTCCTCATGAATCTATGAACAATACCCCATAATGACTAAGCGAAAACAGGTTTTTAGAAAGCTTTGCAAATGTATTCAATTTAAAAAACAGAAATACCTTATTTACAGAAGTATTCAGACCCTTTGCTATGAGACATGAAATGGAGCTCAGGTGCATCCTGTTTCCATTAATAATCCTTGAGATGTTTCTACAACTTG
The DNA here is from genome assembly GCF_002021735.2 of Oncorhynchus kisutch. NCBI lineage: Eukaryota > Metazoa > Chordata > Actinopteri > Salmoniformes > Salmonidae > Oncorhynchus > Oncorhynchus kisutch. The sequence goes on along the minus strand of NC_034179.2, from coordinate 44,511,344 downwards.
ATTAGAGTCCACTTGTGGTTAATTCAATTGATTGGATAGGATTTGGAAAGGCACACACCTGTCTATATAAGGTTGACAGTTGACAGTGCATGTCAGAGCAAAAACATAGCCATGAGGTCAAAGGAATTGTCCATAGAGCTCCAAGACAGGATTGTGTCGAGGCAAAGATCTGGGGAAGTGTACAAAAAAATGTCTGCAGCATTGAAGGTCCCCAAAAACACAGTGGCCTCCATCATTCTTAAACGAAAGCAGATTGGAATAATCAAGACTCTTCCTAGAGCTGGCCGTCCACGTAAACTGAGCAATCGAAGAAGGGCCTTGGTCAGGGAGGTGACCAATAACCCAATGGTCACTCTGACACCACTCCAGAGTTCCTGTCTGGAGATGGGAGACCCTTCCAGAAGGATAACCATCTCTGCAGCACTCCACCAATAAGCCTTTATGGTAGAGTGGCCAAGACGGAAGCCACTCCTCAGTAAAAGGCACATGACAGCCCGCCTAGAGTTTGCCAAAAGGCACCTAAAGACTCTGTGTCACGTTCGTCGTAAGAATTATCGGACCAAGGTGCAGTGTGATATGGTTTCCTCATGTTTATTAACCGAAACGCACAAAAAAACAATAAAGAATTGTTTTATTTATTTATATGAACGAAACGTGAAGACAATGGAGTGTTCACACCGCCCTGACCTACTACACCATAGAGAAACAATGGCTCTCTATGGCCAGGGCGTGACAGTACCCCCCCCCCAGAGGTGCGGACTCCGGCTGAAAAACCTGAAACCAAATGGGGAGGGTAGGGGGGGGGATTAGTGTCGGTAGCGGCTCCGGTGCGGAGTGAAATACCCACTCAGCTCGCGGATCCAGCCATGGACCCGGGCTGAACACTGTGCCTGGACTGGACATCGGTGTCAAGGAAGGCTCCTGCCATGGAGAGGGACTGGACACCAACCCTGACCTGGACATCGGTGCAGAGGGAGGCTCCTGCCATGGAGCGGGACTGGACGCCGTATCTGGACTGAGCAACGGTGCAGAAGAAGACTCCGGGCCATGGAGCAGGACTGGACGCCGTGTTTGGACTGGACACCGGCGCAGAGGAGGGCTCCGGCCATGGAGCTGGACTGAATACCGTACCTGGACTGGGCACTGGCACAGAATAAGGCTCTGAACATGGAAAAGGACTGAACACCATACCTGGACTAGGCATCAGCGCAGAGGAAGGCTCCTGCCATGGAGCGGGACTGGACGACGTGTCTAGAAGCTCCGAACCGTTGACCGTCGTAGGAGGTTCCGGACTGTGGACCTTTGCCGGAAGCTCTGGACTGGAAACCGTCACCGGAAGCTCTGGACTGGAAACCGTCACCGGAAGCTCTGGACTGGAAACCGTCACCGGAAGCTCTGGACTGGAAACCGTCACCGGAAGCTCTGGACTGGAAACCGTCACCAGAAGCTCTGGACTGGGAACCGTCACCGGAAGCTCTGGACTGGGAACTGTCGCCGGAAGCTCTGGACTGGGAACCGTCGCCGGGAGCTCTGGACTGTGAACCATCACTGGAAGCTCTGGACTGTGAATACGCACTGGAGGCCTGATGCATGGAGCCGGCACAGATGGTACCGGACTGGGGACACACACTTTAGGGTGAGTGCGGGGAGCAGGCACAGGACGTACCAGACTGGGAAGGCGCACTTGAGGCCTAGTGCGTGGAGCTGGCACAGGACGTACTGGGCTGTGGAGGCGTACTGGAGACCTGGTGCGTATAGCTAGCATCAATTGTATCGGTTCGATGACACACTTCGCACGGCAAGTGCGAGGAGCTGGCACAGGACGTACAAATGGTACCGGACAAATGACACGCTCCTCAAGGCGAGTTTGGAGAGCTGGCACAGGACGTACAGGGCTGGGAAGGCTGGAGACCTGGTGCGTGGAGCCGGCACAGGTTTTACCAGACTGATAGCACGCTCCTCAGATAGAGTACGGAGAGCTGACTCAGGTGCCATTAAACTGATAACACGCTCCTTAGGGCAAATGTTGTGCATCTTCCACCAACTCAACAACTCTCTCCGTTCTCTCACCTCCAGTTTCTCCCTCTTCTCTCCATCCACTCACTGACAGTCTCTGACTTTCTCCTTTCACTCTCCTCCAGTTTCTCCCTGTTCTCCCAGACTGGCTCTGGTTCACTCCTCGGCTCCGCCGACCACCGCTTGTGCCCCCCCTCCAAAATATTTTTGGGCTTTCTTTGTGGCCATGAACCCCGGCGTCGTTGCTGTCCTCCCTTCTCTCCTTGCATCTGCCGCCAAGGAAGGCTATCCTGTCCTGCCATGATTTCCTCCCAAGTCCAGGATACCTTCCCATCCAAGACATCCTCCCAAGTCCAGGATCCCTTCTCCTGATGGGCACGCTGCTCGGTCCTGTTATGGTGGGATCTTCTGTCACCTTCGTCATAAGAATTATCGGATCAAGGTGCAGCATGATATGGTTTCCACTTGTTTATTAACTGAAACGCACAAAAAACAATAAGAAATTAACGTAACGTGAAGACAATGTAGTGCTCACAGGCAACTACACATAAACAAGATCCCCCAAACACAGGTGGGAAAAATAACTACTTAAATATGATCCCCAATTAGAGACAACGATTACCAGCTGCCTCTAATTGGGAATCATACAAAACACCAACATAGAAAATAAACTAGAACTAAACATAGACATAGAAATACTAGAACACCCCATAGTCACGCCCTGACCTACTACACCATAGAGAAACAATGGCTCTCTATGGTCAGGGCGTGACACTCAGACCATGAGAAACAACATTTTCTGGTCTGATGAAACCAAGATTGAACTCTTTGGCCTGAATTCCAAGCGTGGCGTCTTGAGGAAACCTGAAGCATAGTGGTGGCAGCATCATGATGTGGGGATGTTTTTCAGCGGCATGGACTGGGAGACTAGTCAGGATCGAGGGAAAAATGAACAGAGCAAAGTACCTGCTCCAGACCACTCAGCCAACACAACGCAGGAGTGGCATCGCGACAAGTCTATGAATGTCTTTGAGTGGCCCAGCCAGAGCCCGGACTTGAACCCGATCGAACATCTCTGGAGAGACCTGAAAATAGCTGTTCAACGACACTCCCCATCCAACATGACAGAGCTTGAGAGGATCTGCAGAGAAGAATGGGAGAAACTCCCCAAATACAGGTGTGCCAAGTTTGAAGCGTCATACCCAAGAAGACTTGAGACTTGAGGCTATAATCGCTGCCAAAGGTGCTTCAACAAAGTACTAAGTAAAGGGTCTGAATACTTATGTAAATGTTATATTTAAGTTTCTTATTTTTAATACATTTGCAAAAATGTCTACCTTTCAAACAAGTTAGTGTTTCCATGGCCGAGCAGCCGAACACAAGCCTAGATCACCATGCGCAATGCCAAGCATCGGCTAGAAACCCAAATTTGGGAACTCCTTCAAGACTGTTGGAAAAGCATTCCAGGTGAAGCTGGTTGAGAGAATGCCAAGAGTATGCAAACCTGTCATCAAGGCAAAGGGTGGCTACTTTGAAGAATCTAAAATATATTATGATTTGTTTAACAGTTTCTTTTGGTTGCTACATGATTCCATATGTGTTATTTCATAGTTTTGATGTCTCCACTATTATTCTACAATGTAAAACATGTAGAATTTTATAATTTAAAAAAAATGTCACCTTTATTTAACCAGGTAGGCCAGTCAAGAACAATGAGTAGGTGAATGAATAGGTGTGTCCAAACTTTTGACTGGTACTGTATTTCTGGATAGCTGACATTTTATTTTTATAAGGAGTAGACATGCTCCAAATATGCATGTCCTTAATTTAATATATGGTGCTAGGATATTCTCAGTAATGGGACAGGTTCTACATGCATGCAATCTGAACCTATGAAATCTACCTGCTACTGTAACGGCGTTCTTTGTTTGTTGAAAGAGAGTCGGACCGAAATGCAGCGTGGTGGTTACTCATGTTCTTTAATGAAGAAAAGTGACGATACATGAAATAACTTAATAAATACAAAACAACAAACGGAACGTGAAACCTAATACAGCCTATCTGGTGAACACTACACAGAGACAGGAACAATCACCCACGAAATACAAAGCGAACTCAGGCTACCTAAATACGGTTCTCAATCAGAGGCAACGAGAAGCACCTGACCCTGATCGAGAACCGCCTCAGGCAGCCAAGCCTACACTCGACACACCCCTAATCAACCACAATCCCAATGCCTACAAAAACCCCCAATACGACAACACAATAACCCATGTCACACCCTGGCCTGAACAAATAATTAAAGAAAACACAAAATACTAAGACCAAGGTGTGACAGCTACTGTATGAGTCCAGAGAGATATAAGAGATAAAAGTATGTGGACACCTGCTCGTCGTATATCTCATTTAAAAAATCATGGGTATTAATATGGAGTTGGCCCCTGCTTTGCTGCTATAACAGCCTCCACTCTTCTGGGAAGGATTTCCACTAGATATTGGAACATTGCTCAGGAACTTCATTCCATTCTGCCACAAGAGCATTAGTGAGGTCGGGTCTGGCTTGCAGTCGGTGTTCCAGTTCATCCCAAAGGTGTTCAATGGAGTTGAGGTCAGAGCTCTGTGCAGGCCAGTCAAGTTATTCCACACCGATCTTGACAAACCGGCCACGGAAACCCATTTCATGATGCTCCCGACAAACAGTACTTGTGCTGACGTTGCTTCCAGGAGGCAGTTTGGAACTCGGTAGTGAGTGTTGTAACTGAGGACAGATGATTTTTATGCGCTTCGCGCTTCAGCATTCAGTTGTCCTGTTCTGTGGGCTTATCACTACATGGCTAAGCCGTTATTGCTCCTAGAAGTTTCCACTTCACAATAACAGCACTTACAGTTGACCGTGGCAGCTCTATTAGGGTAGAAATTTGACGAACTGCCCTGTTGGAAGTATGGAATCCTATGATGGTGCCACGTTGAAAATTCTGTAAGGCCATTCTACTTACAAAGATTGTCTATGGAGACTGCATGGCTGTGCGCTTGATTGTATACAACTGCCAGCAACAGGTGTGGTTGAAATAGCCAAATCAACTAATTTGAAGGGGTGTTCATATACTTTATTATAGTGTACGTTCAAGACACTCACCTAATGCGGCTGCGCCCACTTACATATTTGTAGAATATTCTAACTCCAGAAAGTGTATGTGTTAAGATGCTGACATATCTAAGCTTTTATAATTAGGCATGAACGAATCCACATATTTTCAGAAATATATTTATCTGTAGAAGTGAAGGCTGCTGAGGGGAGGACGGCTCATAATAATGGCTGGAAAGTAGCAAATGGAATGTCATCAAACACATGGAAACTGCTGCCAGTTGAGGACTGTTTCGAAAACAAGACCCTCTAAAAAAAACTCTCCATGTCATGGCTTTTGCACCATCAGTACAGATACCAACACATCTTGACCACCAAAGTCCATTTGATGTCACAAAGCTGTCCAGTACTTTACAAATATCCCCTCATGTTGTCCTGGTCTCCAGTGATTTGCAGAAGAAGATGTCTTCCTTAATTGACCCCCATAAACGCAACGGACATATACCAGGAGCTGTGCTAGGCCCACCACGTCTGTTGACTCATCCAGCTGTAACGCATATAATTCACTGGCTTGTATGCGAAGCAGTAATTGTTGCGTCATGAAACAGTGTTGTTTGATGAAGGCATTATCTGTATAGTTTGTTTGGCCTTTTCCCCCAGCATTGTCCCAGCAATATCCGTGGCAGAAGGAAAAATTAAGTCCTCCACAATAGTATGGGGCTTGCCTGTCCTAGCCACTTGGTAGCTCACCATATAAGACGCTTCTAGGACCCTTCTTATTAATGGTATCTATTGCTTTTATACATGTCTTACTACTCAAAAGTCGTCTTTATTCTCGCTCAAAAAACTCATGTGGCTTAAATTTCAAATGGTCATGTTTCGTTTCTAAATGTCTGCGCAAGGGTGAAGGTTTCCTGCGAGAGAGTAACGGTTAATGTGACTGGATGTTAATTATTTGACTAGGCTACCTGTATTTGACGTTGGGATGTTATTTTGCTGAACACTATTTTATTTTTGGCCGTGAAACGAGGCAGCTCAGGCGAGAGAAAAAACTCACCCAAACGTATAGCACCGTTAGAAAATATAAATGTACATACACCCCAACGGCATTGCGCGTACACCTAACATTACATATACTGTAGTAGCATGCCGCGACAGTTTCAGCGAACATAAGTAGAACGTTAATGCTACAGTACACACACACACACACACACACACACACACACACACACACACACACACACACACACACACACACACACACACACATTATATATATATATATATATATATATATATATATACAGTTGAAGTCGGACGTTTACATACACCTTAGCCAAATACATTTAAACTCGGTTTTCCACAATTCCTGACATTTAATCCCAGTAAAAATTCCCTGTTTTAGGTCAGTTAGGATCACCACTTTATTTTAAGAATGTGAAATGTCAGAATAATAGTAGAGAGAATGATTTATTTCAGCTTGTATTTCTTTCATCACATTCCCAGTGGGTCAGAAGTTTATGTAACAGGATTATATTGGTGATTCCCCTTGCCACTTTATTGTTAAGCCAATGGGTTTTTGGTTTGAGTTTGTCAAGCACCAAACCAGCGGTAAGTTGTTGGTTGCAAAGCACTGTACATCAAAAGTGATTTTTATACTCTTAAGTGATGATTTAAATGTACAATTTATATCAAATTGTTTGTAAATGTTATTCGAACATCACACATAAGATGCAGCGGTTTTTGGAGAATATTTGTTGTGCATTTTGTTGTAGAGAATTCCCGCCAGTACTAGCTAGCAATTTACCGTGTCTGGTGGGGGGGGGGGGGGTTCATATATTTTGTACAGTGCGTGAGTGCAGAGTTGGATGGTGAGACGTGCATTGCATGACGTGCAATTTTGTGTCGTTCTTATCAGGTACATTGTTAACGATATTATATTGTAATTGTATTATTTTGGTAACTGCCCAAACCAAACCAGCGTGCGTGAGTGCACCAAACCAGCGTGCGTGAGTGCAGAGTTGGATGGTGAGACGTGCATTGCATGACGTGCAATTTTGTGTCGTTCTTATCAGAATAAAGCTACATGACTGGTGCTACATGTTGGAGTTCCGTGTCGATGACTGATTGTACACAACGCAAGACGAGTACTGTTATATTTACATACACTCAATTAGTATTTGGTGGCTTAAAATTGTTTCATTTGGGTCAAACATGTCGGGTCTCCTTCCACAAGCTTCCCACAATAAATTGGGTGAATTTTGTCCCATTCTTCCTGACAAAGCTGGTGTAACTGAGTCAGGTTCGTTCTGCCCACACATTTTCTGTAGGATTGGGGTCATTGTCCATTTGGAAGACCCATTTGCGACCAAGCTTTAACTTCCTGACTGCTGTCTTGAGATGTTGGTACAATCTATCCACATAATTTTCCTCCTCATGATGCCATCTTTTTTGTGAAGTGTCCCAGTCCTTCCTGCAGCAAAGCACCCCCACAACATGATGCTGCCACCCCATGCTTCACGGTTAGGATAGTGTTCTTCGGCTTGCAAGCCTCCCACTTTTTCCTCCAAACATAACAATGGTCATTATGGCCAGACAGCTCTATTTTTGTTTCATCAGACCAGAGGACATTTCTCCAAAAAGTACAATCTGTTGGTTCTAGTAGCTATGTTGGCTAGCTATGACGTTAGCTAATATGGTGAGAAAGCCGTGTGTAACGGTTAGAGGTTAGGATATAAAGGTTTGGCTTGGAATGTTTCTTTCACCTGGTCACAGACAGCTGATGTGAAGTGCACAAGTGAAGGGAAAAGGTGAGTGAAGGAGAGCGCGTAGATGCATAAAGGAATTCTATAATGAGCAAAATGATCATGCTGTTGGTATGTGGCTGCTATGAAAGTATGTGTTTCCGTGTGACCAGGGGTGTATTCATTCATTCCGCAGATTCGGTTGAAAAACGTTTATTAAACAGAATGAAATGGGAATAAACATACTTGAATTTGTTCCAATAGAAACTCTTGTTTGCAACTGTTGACCTAATGACTAAACCCAAGATCAGCTAGATGCAGGCAATATTGTGTAAGGCGGATTTGATTGTGTCAATGTCTGTCACCTACATTGTAAACGTTCATTCATAGGCTAGATTGTAGCAACCTCATTACAGGTATAGGGAAACTTTGAGTATCATGTACCAACCTAAACCTATTGAGCTGTTGCCAACTGTTGCCAACACTCACAACACATGCATTAGCAGGCTAACACAATCATCCACGTTATTTGTCATCATGACAAATAATACACTAATACTAATAATAATACAATAATTCACGTTGGTATGAATGATTTGGGAGACAGGCGCAGGAATGCGTGAGTTTTTTTTTATTACACCCAAATTACAGTGTGCCGTGTAAAGGCACAGGGACGAAGACCAAGCAAATACAATACAAAACACAGGGTAGAAAACTAAAACAAACGTGCAAGGATTACCACTAATAAATAACACAAGCGCACAATGATTAACACAAAGGACGAGACCCGTAATCATCTGCGCAATCCACAATGGCATGAAAGCCAAAACACACAGTACAGATACTCACACACACCAACGGACAATAAAACAATAATCGACAGGATGATGGTGAACCAAGGACACACATATACAATTATTAATCACTGGGAATAGGAGCCAGGTGTGCATAATGAAAGTTCCAGAGGGATCCGTGATACACAACTGCAGGGGCTGGGAATATCGGGGATATTGTTTTTGTTTGTGTGTTGTGGTCCTCTGAATAATATAATGGCTCATTATCCTCTTTTCGGTAATTCTTTATATGACAGACACTCCATAAGGAGAACATAAAATCTCTATTAACAATGCAAAGCATTCATTTACAAGCAGCTCACTAAGCATTACAATTAATTCTATGATCAGCTTTGCAAATAGACAATTTGAAATGTATACCGTGCCTATAGAATGTTTACACCTTGGACTTTTTTCACATTTTGTTGCATTACAAAGTGGGATTGATATAGATGTTTTTTTTTTTTGTAGTTGATCTACACAAAATACATAATGTCAAAGTGAAAAGAACAGTCTACAAATGTTTACAAATTATTAAAATGTAAATAACTAAAATATAGTTGTTGCATAAGTATTCATGCCATTTGTTTAGGCACGCCTAAATTAGTTCAGAAACAAATATGGATTATCAAATCACATAAGTTATATGGACTCATTTGTGGGAAAAAATGGTGTTGACATGATTTTTGAATGACTACCCCTTCCTCTGTCCACCATACATACAACATCTATAAGGTCCCTCAGTCAAGTATTGAATTTCAAGCACAGATTCAACTACAAAGAGCAGGGAGCTTTTCAAATCAAATCAAATTGTATTTGTCACATGGTACGAATACAACAGGTGTAGACCTTACACTGAAATGGTTACTTTACAAGCTCTTAACCAACAATGCCGTTTTAAGAAATACCCCCCAAAAAGGTATGACATAAGAATAACAAATAATTAAAGAGCAGCAGTAAATAACAATAGTGGGGCTATATACAGGGGGTATCGGTACAGAGTAAATGTGCGGGGGCACCGGTGTCAAGGTAATTGAGGTAATAAGTACATGCAGGTAGAGTTATTAAAGTGACTATGCATAGATAATATCAGAGTAGCAGCAGCGTAGAGGGGGGGGGCAATGCAAATAATCTGTGTAGCCATTTGATTAGATGTTCAGGAGGCTTATGGCTTGGGGGTAGAAGCTGTTTAGAAGCCTCTTGGACCTAGACTTGGCGCTCCTCTGACACCGCCTGGTATAGAGGTCCTGGATGTCAGGAAGCTTGGCCCCGGTGATGTACTGGGCCATATGCACTACCCTCTGTAGTGCCTTACTGTCGGAGGCCGAACAGTTGCCATACCAGTCAGTGATGCAACCCGTCAGGATGCTCTCGATGGTGCAGCTGTAAAACCTTTTTAGGATCTGAGGACCCATGCCAAATCTTTTCATTCTCCTGAGGGGGAATAGGTGCTGTCTTCACAACAGTCTTGGTGTGCTTGGACCATGTTAGTTTGTTGGTAATGTGGACACCAAGGAACTTGAAGCTCTCAACCTGCTCCACTACAGCCCCGTCGATGAGAATGGGGGCGTGCCTGGTCCTCCTTTTCCTGTAGTTCACAGTCATCTCCTTTGTCTTGATCACATTGAGGGAGAGGTTGTTGTCCTTGCACCACACGGTCAGGTCTCTGACCTCCCCCCTATAGGCTGTCTTATCGTTGTCGGTGATCAGGCCTACCACTTTTGTGTCATTGCCAAACTTAATGATGGTATTGGAGTCGTGCCTGGCCGTGTAGTCATGAGTGAACAGGGAGTACAGCAGGGGACTGAGCACGCACCCCTGAGGGGCCCCTGTGTTTAGGATCAGCGTGGCGGATATGTTGTTACCTACCCTTACCACCAGGGGGTGGTAACCATCTTCAAATTGGTAGATGGTTAACAATAACAAATTAGACATTGAATATATCTTTAGGAATGGTCAAGTTAATAATTATGCTATGGATGATGTATTAAACCACCCAGGCATGTAGTCATCCTTCTGAAGTGAGCTGCAGGGCCATGGTGGTTTTAAAAAACTGCAGAGAAATGGACCAACAACATTGTAGTGACTCCACAATAATGACCTAAATGACAGAGTGAAAAGAAGAATACAAATATACAGAATACAAATATATATTTAAAAAAATACATGTTTGCAACAAGGCACTAAAGCAACAATGCAAAAAAACCATGGCAAGGAATACACTTTTTGGCCTAAATGCAAAGCCTTATGTTTGGGGCAAATCCATGGTGGTGGCTGCATCATGGTATGGTATTCTTGACATTGGCAAAGAAACGGTATACAGCTAAGCACAGGCAAAATCCTATAGGAAAACCTGCTTCAGTCTGCTTTACACCAGACACTGGGAGACAAATTCACCTTTCAGCACGACAATAACCTACAACACAAAGCCAAATATACACTGGAGTGGCTTACCAAGAAGACAGTGAATGTTCCTGAGCGTCCAAGTTACAGTGTTGACTTAAATCTGCTTGAAAATCGCTGTCTAGCCATGATCCCCAACTCCTTGACAGAGCTTCAAGAATTTCGAAATGAATAATGGGCAAATATTACACAATACAGGTCTGCAAAGCTCTTATGAGACTTTCTCAAGAAGACTCACAGCTGTAATCACTGACAAAGTTGTTTCTAACACGTATTGACTCAGGGAAGTGAATACTTAACGAATCAAGGTATATTAGAGTTTGATTTTTCATTCATCTTAAAAAAAGATTGAGTGTCTATAAACCTTGCAATGCACAGCATTGAATATTTTGTAATTGGTTGGCAAAATAATACATTTAATGTGTACTTACACTGTAATTACACTGTACTGACATGGTATTGTAGAAATGTCAGGGAAACGAACCTGGTTGCTGGTGTGAAAGACAAACACCCTGTGCATCACGCCAATAGAGTTAACCACTTGGTGGGAATTGTAACGTGGCTCATATTAGTGGGGATCACTACACTGTACCCTCCAAACGAGAAGGTATGTCCCGTGCTTCGACATCAGCCCCCTCACACATCCTGGCTGTGCGTTTCAATGACCTCTCGGACGCCATCCCATTTCTGACACCGTTGTAGCGAATAGCGTACCTGCCCTGGGTCGCTGGCGTGAAAGGCAAACACCCTACACATCGCACCAATTAAACCACTTGGTAGGAATTGTGGCTCATATGAGGTTTGCAACAGTATTATCAATGTGATTCCAATGTAAGGTGTATTAATAAAAAACAAGACAAATGCAGTTTTTACATGTGTTTACAAGCATAATTCTTATCTTTCATTTGGATGACATTTGAACATTTTACATTTCCAACTTAATATTGTCTAAAAAACAGCCCTCAGATGAGCGATCACATTTCATTTAAAAGGCAAGCATTCATAGGCTATGACATTCCCTCTGTATTCATTCACTTGGGGTCACTACAAAACCAATCACTCTGCTTTTGTGACTCTTTTAGTCTGAAATGCCATCCTTGTATAGGACTGAGATGTAACAAGCACGTCTCACATCTTTGGCCAAGCTCCGATATAAGCATCTGGGTTCCGGAGAGGGTATTAGATTATCTCCAGCTCTCTGATATGAGATCCATTTCTCCCTGTCTGCCTAAGGCACGTCGTCTGAGGCAACATGACAAATAACACTTTCATTTTAAGGGTAAGGGGGCAAAATGGGAGAGCGATGGGCTCTCAAATGTCACTTGCATCACAAAATGTTTTAGCGGGTGTCTAAAAATGACATTGAAACATGATGTCACATCTGCTGTACTGTCAAAATAACAAATCACAGGTCACAACAGTGTTGTAAATCACATTTGCTCTGGCCTACGTCTGAGATTCAAGCTCTACGCAAAGGGAAGTATTTCGGACCTAAAGATGACGTATGAGTCTGAGAGTTGTTTCTAAATGTGTGAGAATTTTGAATTGACAGCACCAAAGAATTGTGTTGATAGAAGTTACATGCCGTATCATACCCTTCCTGTGCTGCCTCTGACGTTCTAAGACTGGTCTGAGATAGCTGAAAATGCCTTGTCAATATAACCATTCAAGTTCAACTGTACTGATTGTGCTCAGTGCAGTCAAATTAATTTGAGTGTGTCTGTGTTATAAGCCCTTTTCACCATTCAAGCCAGCATTAGCCACAGTTAAAGACCTGAAGCGGTCTTGTTTATTCAGGCTGTGATACATTTATTTTGCCCTTTGTTTAAGCTTAAAAGTCCAATGCAGCTGTTTTTATCAAATAATATCAAATCATTTCTGGGCGACAATTAAGCTTCTCACTGTGATTGTTTTACATTAAAATCGTCAAAAAAATACACAAAAATAGCTTCTTAGCAAGGAGCAATTTCTCAAGCAGTGGTGAGGGGAAGACTGAAAATTAGCTATTATTGTCAGAGAGGTTTAGAAACCACTTTCTTATTGGTCTATTAACTAATTTACCATTTAGTTATGTGACCAGGCAGGCCAAAACCCAATTTTCACAGGGTTATTCCAACATCAGTGTGGAAATATATACAGTGGGGCAAAAAAGTATTTAGTCAGCCACCAATTGTGCAAGTTCTCCCACTTAAAAAGATGAGAGAGGCCTGTAATTTTCATCATAGGTACACTTCAACTATGACAGACAAAATGAGAAAAAAAATCCAGAAAATCACATTGTAGGATTTTTTATGAATTTATTTGCAAATTATGGTGGAAAATAAGTATTTGGTCAATAACAAAAGTTTATCTCAATACTTTGTTATGTACCCTTTGTTGGCAATGACAGAGGTCAAACGTTTTCTGTAAGTCTTCACAAGGTTTTCACACACTGTTGCTGGTATTTTGGCCCATTCCTCCATGCAGATCTCCTCTAGAGCAGTAATGTTTTGGGGCTGTTGCTGGGCAACACGGACTTTTAACTCCCTCCAAAGATTTTCTATGGGGTTGAGATCTGGAGACTGGCTAGGCCACTCCAGGACCTTGAAATGCTTCTTACGAAGCCACTCCTTCGTTGCCCGGGCGGTGTGTTTGGGATCATTGTCATGCTGAAAGACCCAGCCACGTTTCATCTTCAATGCCCTTGCTGATGGAAGGAGGTTTTAACTCAAAATCTCACGATACATGTCCCCATTCATTCTTTCCTATACACGGATCAGTCGCCCTGGTACCTTTGCAAAAAACAGCCCCAAAGCATGATGTTTCCACCCCCATGCTTCACAGTAGGTATGGTGTTCTTTGGATGCAACTCAGCATTCTTTGTCCTCCAAACACGACGAGTTGAGTTTTTACCAAAAAGTTCTATTTTGGTTTCATCTGACCATATGACATTCTCCCAATCTTCTTCTGGATCATCCAAATGCTCTCTAGCAAACTTCAGACGGGCCTGGACATGTACTGGCTTAAGCAGGGGGACACGTCTGGCACTGCAGGATTTGAGTCCCTGGCGGCGTAGTGTGTTAAAAGACAGGTGTCTTTTATACTGATTCAAGTTCAAACAGGTGCCATTAATACAGGTAACGAGTGGAGGACAGAGGAGCCTCTTAAAGAAGAAGTTACAGGTCTGTGAGAACCAGAAATCTTGCTTGTTTGTAGGTGAACAAATACTTATTTTCCACCATAATTTGCAAATAAATTCATTAAAAATCCTACAATGTGATTTTCTGGATTTTTCCCCCTAATCTTGTCTGTCATAGTTGAAGTGTACCTATGATGAAAATTACAGGCCTCTCTCATCTTTTTAAGTGGGAGAACTTGCACAATTGGTGGCTGACTAAATACTTTTTTCCCCCACTGTATAAAACACATGGAAATCACGTTTTTGACCGCATTGTGCCTTTAAACCCATAAGGATTTGCCCCCGCAGGAATATAATTAGCATAATGAAACAATCCGTTTAAACTAGAGATATTTTTTTTTTTTTTTTTTTGCATTTGGTGTGACTCCAGCCAAAGCATACAGTATGTAACACTTCCGCATCTGCAGTGAAAGGTGACAGAGCTAAACGCGATGTTTGTCAGACCACGAGACATCCTGAAAATCGGTCTTCTCACAAAATCGTCTGTAACGTCTGAACGGTTTGGCCTTCAAAATGGAAAGATGGGGACTCTCACGAACACGATGGTGGACTACGTTTTGCTCTATAACCCCCACAAGCGTCTTGTGACTTATCTGAAGTTGGTAAAGCCGGTCTGCCAACTTCTGTCTGCAGCGTCCGAACAGTTTGGGCTACACACTAACCACTCTGTGTGATGGTGAGACTCTCACGAACACGTACGATACCAGTCAAAAGTTGGGACACACCTACTCATTCAAGGGTTTTTCTATATTTTTACTATTTTCTACATTGTAGAATAATAGTGAAGACATCTAAACTATGAAATAACACATTTGGAATCATGTAGTAACCAAAATACGTGTTAAACAAATCAAAATATATTTTATATTTGAGATTCTTCAAAGTAGCCACCCTTTGCCTTGATGACAGCTTTGCACACTCTTCATATTATCTCAACTAGCTTCATGAGGTACTCACCTGGAATGCATTTCAATTAATACAGTTGAAGTCAGAAGTTTACATACACCTTAGTCAAATACATTTAAACTCCGTTTTTCACAATTCCTGACATTGAATCCTAGTAGAGAATTCCCTAAATTATGTCAGTTAGGATCACCACTTTATTTTAAGAATGTGAAATGTCAGAATAATAGTAGAGAGAATGATTTATTTCAGCTTTTATTTATTTCATCACATTCCCAGTGGGTCAGAAGTTTACATATACTCAATTAGTATTTGGTAGCTTTGCCTTTACATTTTTTAAACTTGGGTCAAATGTTTCGGGTAGCCTTCCACAAGCTTCCCACAATAAGTTGGGTGAATTTTGGCCCATTCCTCCTGACAGAGCTGTAGTAACCAAGTCAGGTTGGTAGGCCTCCTTGCTCGCACATGCGTTTTCAGTTCTGCCAACAAAATTTATATCGGATTGAGGTCAAGGGTTTGTGATGGCCACTCCAATACCTTGACTTTGTTGTCCTTAAGCCATTTTGCCACAACTTTGGAAGTATGCTTGGGGCCATTGTCCATTTGGAAGACCCAAGCTTTAACTTCCTGACTGATGTCTTGAGATATTGCTTCAATATATCCACATAAATGTCCTCCTCATGATGCCATCTAGTTTGTGAAATGCACCAGTCCCTCTTGCAGCAAAGCACCCCCACAAAATTATGCTGCCACCCCCGTGCTTCACGGTTGGGATGATGTTCCTCAGCTTCAGGCCAGAGGACATTTCTCCAGAAAGTACAATCTTTGTCCCCATATGCAGTTGCAAACCGTAGTCTGGCTTTTTTTATGGTGAGTTTGGAGCAGTGGATTCTTTCTTGCTGAGCAGCTTTTCAGGTTTTTTGAAATAGGACTCATTTTACTGTGGCTATAGATACTTTTGTACCCGTTTCCTCCAGAATCTTCACACGGTCCTTTGCTGTTGTTCTGGGATTGATTTTCACTTTTCACACCAAAGTACGTTCATCTCTAGAAGACAGAATGCGTCTCCTTCCTGAGCAGTATGACGGCTGCATGGTCCCATGGTGTTTATACTTGCATACTATTGTTTGTACAGATGGACGTGGAACCTTCAGGTGTTTGGAAATTGCTCCCAAGGATGAACCAAACTTGTGGAGGCCTACAATATTTCTTCTGAGATCTTGGCTGGAAAGGAAGGAAAGGAAGTTACCTCTGCTGCAGAGGATAAGTTCATTCGAGTAACCAGCCTCAGAAATTGAAGCCCAAATAAATGCTTCACAGAGTTCAAGTAACAGACACATCTCAACATCAACTGTTAAGAGGAGACTGCGTTAATCAGGCCTTCATGGTAAAACTTTTTATTTATTTAACCTTTATTAAAATTGGCAAGTCAGTTAAACAAACGTATTCTTATTTACAATGACGGCCTACCCCAGCCAAACCCAGACGACACTGGGCCAATTGTGCGTCGCCCTATGGGACTCCCAATCACAGCCAGATGTGTACTGTAGTGACACCTCTTGCACTGAGATGCAGTGCCTCAGTCTGTTGCGCCACTCGGGAGCCAACTGCTGAATTGCTGCAAAGAAACCACTACTGAAGGACACCAATGATAAGAAGAGACATGCTTGGGCTAAGAAACACGAGCAATACATTAGACCGGTGGAAATCTGTCCTTTGGTCGGATAAGTCCAAATTTTAGATTTTTGGTAGGTGAATGGATGATCTTCGCATGTGTGGTTCCCACCATGAAGCATGGAGAAGGAGGTGTGATGGTGTTTTTTTGCTGGTAACACTGTCTGTGATTTATTTAGAATTCAAGACACACTTAACCATCATGGCTACGACAACATTCTGCAGCGATATGCCATCCCTTCTGGTTTGCGCTTAGTGGGACTATCATTTGTTTTTCAGCAGGACAATAACCCAACACACCCCCAGGCTATGTAAGGGCTTTTTGACCAAGAAGGGGAGTGATGAATTGCTGCATCAGAGGGAAATGCTGTAGGAATGCTCAACCGGTGTCGCTCATTCAGTCGACAGAAACTTTCAATTATGCAGCAAGTCGGAGTCGGAGGCAGAGCCTTCTCTGGTGTCTACTCCTCCCGTTACGGGGTCTAAGACGCCAAAGCCTCCCACCATTAGCTCTGACAAATTGAAAACCCTAGTCATTGGCGACTCCATTACCCGCAGTATTAGACTTAAAATTAATCATCCAGGGATCATACACTGTTTACCAGGGGGCAGGGCTACCAACATTAAGGCTAATCTGAAGATAGTGCTGGCTAAAACTGGCGAGTGCAGAGAGTATAGGGATATTGCTATCCACATCGGCACCAACGATGTTAGTATGAAACAGTCAGAGCAGTCAAGCCCAACATAGCTTCAGCGTAATTGTCTCTGGCCCTCTCCCAGTTAGGGGGAGTGATGAGTTCTACAGCAGAGTCTCATAACTCAATCGCTGGTTGAAAACTGTTTTCTGTCCCTCCCAAAAGATAGAATATGTAGATAATTGGCCCTCTTTCTGTGACTCACCCACAAACAGGACCAAGCCTGGCCTGTTGAGGAGTGACGGACTCCATCCTAGCTGGAGGGGTGCTCTCATCTTATCTACGAACATAGACAGGGCTCAAATTCCCCTATCTCCACAATGAAATAGGGTGCAGGCTATCCCCATTGAGACCGTGTCTGTGCCTCGACCTAGGTTGGGCAAAACTAAACATGGTGGTGTTCGCCTTAGCAATCTCACTAGAATAAAGACCTCATCCATTCCTGCCATTATTGAAAGAGATCGTGATACCTCAAATCTCAAAATAGGGCTACTTAATGTTAGATCCCTCACCTCCAAGGCAGTTATAGTCAATGAACTAATCACTGATCATAATCTTGATGTGATTGGCCTGACTGAAACATGGCTTAAGCCTGATGCATTTACTGTGTTAAATGAGGCCTCATCTCCTGGTTACACTAGTGACCATATCCCCTGCGCATCCAGCAAAGGCGGAGGTGTTGCTAACATTTACAATAGCAAATTTAAATTTACAAAAAGCCTCCGACTTTTTCGTCTTTTGAGCTTCTAGTCAGGAAATCTATGCAGCCTACTCAATCACTTTTTATAGCTACTTATTACAGGCCTCCTGGGCCATATACAGCGTTCCTCACTGAGTTCCCTGAAATCCTATTCGACCTTGTAGTCATAGCAGATAATATTCAAATTTTTGGTGACTTTAATATTCAAATGGAAAAGTCCACAAACCCACTCCAAAAGGCGTTCGGAGCCATCATCGACTCAGTGGGTTTTGTCCAACATTTCTCCGGACCTACTCACTGCAACAGTCATACTCTGGACCTAGTTTTGTTCCATGGAATAAATGTTGTCGATCTTAATGTTTTTCCTCATAATCCGGGACTATCGGACCACCATTTTATTACGTTTGCAATCGCAACAAATAATCTGCCCAGACCCCAACCAAGGAGCATCAAAAGTCGTGCTGTAAATTATCAAACAACCCAAAGATTCCTTGATGCCCTTCCAGACTCCCTCTGCCTACCCAAGGATATCAGATGACAAAGAACAGTTAACCACCTAACTGAGGAACTCAATTTAACCTTGTGCAATACCGTAGATGCAGTTGCACCCCTAAAAACATTTGTCATAAGAAACTAGCTCCCTGGTATACAGAAAATACCTGAGTTCTGAAGCAAGCTTCCAGAAAATTGGAACGGAAATGGCACCACACCAAACTGGAAGTCTTCCGACAAGCTTGGAAAGACAGTCCCGTGCAGTATCGAAGAGCCCTCACTTCTGCGCGATCCCTTGTCTCAGGATGGTAAGTTGGTGGTTGAAGATATCCCTCTAGTGGTGTGGGGGCTGTGCTTTGGCAAAGTTGGTGGGGTTATATCCTGCCTGTTTGTCCCTGTCCGGGGGTATCATCAGATGGGGCCACAGTGTCTCCTGACCCCTCCTGTCTCAGCCTCTAGTATATATGCTGCAGTAGTTTATGTGTCGGGGGGCTAGGGTCAGTCTGTTATATATGGAGTATTTCTCCTGTCTTATCCGGTGTCCTGTGTGAATTTAAATATGCTCTCTAATTATCTCTTTCTCTCTCTCGGAGGACCTGAGCCCTAGGACCATGCCTCAGGACTACCTGGCATGATGACTCCTTGTTGTCCCCAGTCCACCTGGCCGTGCTGCTGCTCCAGTTTCAACTGTTCTGCCTGCGGCTATGGAACCTTGACCTGTTCATTGGGATTACTATTATTTGCCCATACGGGTCATTTATGAACATTTGAACATCTTGGCCATGTTCTGTTAAAATCTCCACCCGGCACAGCCAGAAGACTGGCCACCCCTCATAGCCTGGTTCCTCTCTGGGTTTCTTTGTAGCTTTTGGCCTTTCTAGGGAGTTTTTCCTAGCCACCGTGCTTCTACACCTGCATTGCTTGCTATTTGGGGTTTTAGCCTGGGTTTCTGTACAGCACTTTGATATATCAGCTGATGTAAGAAGGGCTATATAAATACATTTGAATTGAGTAGTAACCTAGAAGTAACAAAAGCATGGATGAATTCTTCTGCATTTTTGGAATGAAAATTTCTGATTTTTGCAATGTTACGTAAAAAAAAGCTTTCCTTGAAACAGTCTTGATATATTCGTCAAAAGAGAGATCAGGGTCCAGAGTAACGCCGAGGTCCTTCACAGTTTTATTTGAGACGACTGTACAACCATCAATATTAATAGGTTTTTATCCATTTGTAAATTACAGTGCATGGGGAATGCTGTTTTATCTATCAGAAAAAATAAAGTATATGCTTTTTCCACTTTGAACCGACAGGTTCACTCAACATTCATGGTTTCATTTATGCGTAAAGGTGGTGGAATTATGAGGTAATTAAGTCAAGGTCAAATCAAATCAAATGTATTTATAAAGCCCTTCTTATATCAGCTGATGTCACAAAGTGCT
This sequence comes from Oncorhynchus kisutch, assembly GCF_002021735.2. NCBI lineage: Eukaryota > Metazoa > Chordata > Actinopteri > Salmoniformes > Salmonidae > Oncorhynchus > Oncorhynchus kisutch. The sequence continues at coordinate 44,491,181 of NC_034179.2, read as the reverse complement.
GTACAGAAACCCAGCCTAAAACTCCAAACAGAAAGCAATGCAGGTGTACAATGTGATTTTCTGGATTTTTCCCCCTAATCTTGTCTGTCATAGTTGAAGTGTACCTATGATGAAAATTACAGGCCTCTCTCATCTTTTTAAGTGGGAGAACTTGCACAATTGGTGGCTGACTAAATACTTTTTTCCCCCACTGTATAAAACACATGGAAATCACGTTTTTGACCGCATTGTGCCTTTAAACCCATAAGGATTTGCCCCCGCAGGAATATAATTAGCATAATGAAACAATCCGTTTAAACTAGAGATATTATATATTTTTTTTTTTTGCATTTGGTGTGACTCCAGCCAAAGCATACAGTATGTAACACTTCCGCATCTGCAGTGAAAGGTGACAGAGCTAAACGCGATGTTTGTCAGACCACGAGACATCCTGAAAATCGGTCTTCTCACAAAATCGTCTGTAACGTCTGAACGGTTTGGCCTTCAAAATGGAAAGATGGGGACTCTCACGAACACGATGGTGGACTACGTTTTGCTCTATAACCCCCACAAGCGTCTTGTGACTTATCTGAAGTTGGTAAAGCCGGTCTGCCAACTTCTGTCTGCAGCGTCCGAACAGTTTGGGCTACACACTAACCACTCTGTGTGATGGTGAGACTCTCACGAACACGTACGATACCAGTCAAAAGTTGGGACACACCTACTCATTCAAGGGTTTTTCTATATTTTTACTATTTTCTACATTGTAGAATAATAGTGAAGACATCTAAACTATGAAATAACACATTTGGAATCATGTAGTAACCAAAATACGTGTTAAACAAATCAAAATATATTTTATATTTGAGATTCTTCAAAGTAGCCACCCTTTGCCTTGATGACAGCTTTGCACACTCTTCATATTATCTCAACTAGCTTCATGAGGTACTCACCTGGAATGCATTTCAATTAATACAGTTGAAGTCAGAAGTTTACATACACCTTAGTCAAATACATTTAAACTCCGTTTTTCACAATTCCTGACATTGAATCCTAGTAGAGAATTCCCTAAATTATGTCAGTTAGGATCACCACTTTATTTTAAGAATGTGAAATGTCAGAATAATAGTAGAGAGAATGATTTATTTCAGCTTTTATTTATTTCATCACATTCCCAGTGGGTCAGAAGTTTACATATACTCAATTAGTATTTGGTAGCTTTGCCTTTACATTTTTTAAACTTGGGTCAAATGTTTCGGGTAGCCTTCCACAAGCTTCCCACAATAAGTTGGGTGAATTTTGGCCCATTCCTCCTGACAGAGCTGTAGTAACCAAGTCAGGTTGGTAGGCCTCCTTGCTCGCACATGCGTTTTCAGTTCTGCCAACAAAATTTATATCGGATTGAGGTCAAGGGTTTGTGATGGCCACTCCAATACCTTGACTTTGTTGTCCTTAAGCCATTTTGCCACAACTTTGGAAGTATGCTTGGGGCCATTGTCCATTTGGAAGACCCAAGCTTTAACTTCCTGACTGATGTCTTGAGATATTGCTTCAATATATCCACATAAATGTCCTCCTCATGATGCCATCTAGTTTGTGAAATGCACCAGTCCCTCTTGCAGCAAAGCACCCCCACAAAATTATGCTGCCACCCCCGTGCTTCACGGTTGGGATGATGTTCCTCAGCTTCAGGCCAGAGGACATTTCTCCAGAAAGTACAATCTTTGTCCCCATATGCAGTTGCAAACCGTAGTCTGGCTTTTTTTATGGTGAGTTTGGAGCAGTGGATTCTTTCTTGCTGAGCAGCTTTTCAGGTTTTTTGAAATAGGACTCATTTTACTGTGGCTATAGATACTTTTGTACCCGTTTCCTCCAGAATCTTCACACGGTCCTTTGCTGTTGTTCTGGGATTGATTTTCACTTTTCACACCAAAGTACGTTCATCTCTAGAAGACAGAATGCGTCTCCTTCCTGAGCAGTATGACGGCTGCATGGTCCCATGGTGTTTATACTTGCATACTATTGTTTGTACAGATGGACGTGGAACCTTCAGGTGTTTGGAAATTGCTCCCAAGGATGAACCAAACTTGTGGAGGCCTACAATATTTCTTCTGAGATCTTGGCTGGAAAGGAAGGAAAGGAAGTTACCTCTGCTGCAGAGGATAAGTTCATTCGAGTAACCAGCCTCAGAAATTGAAGCCCAAATAAATGCTTCACAGAGTTCAAGTAACAGACACATCTCAACATCAACTGTTAAGAGGAGACTGCGTTAATCAGGCCTTCATGGTAAAACTTTTTATTTATTTAACCTTTATTAAAATTGGCAAGTCAGTTAAACAAACGTATTCTTATTTACAATGACGGCCTACCCCAGCCAAACCCAGACGACACTGGGCCAATTGTGCGTCGCCCTATGGGACTCCCAATCACAGCCAGATGTGTACTGTAGTGACACCTCTTGCACTGAGATGCAGTGCCTCAGTCTGTTGCGCCACTCGGGAGCCAACTGCTGAATTGCTGCAAAGAAACCACTACTGAAGGACACCAATGATAAGAAGAGACATGCTTGGGCTAAGAAACACGAGCAATACATTAGACCGGTGGAAATCTGTCCTTTGGTCGGATAAGTCCAAATTTTAGATTTTTGGTAGGTGAATGGATGATCTTCGCATGTGTGGTTCCCACCATGAAGCATGGAGAAGGAGGTGTGATGGTGTTTTTTTGCTGGTAACACTGTCTGTGATTTATTTAGAATTCAAGACACACTTAACCATCATGGCTACGACAACATTCTGCAGCGATATGCCATCCCTTCTGGTTTGCGCTTAGTGGGACTATCATTTGTTTTTCAGCAGGACAATAACCCAACACACCCCCAGGCTATGTAAGGGCTTTTTGACCAAGAAGGGGAGTGATGAATTGCTGCATCAGAGGGAAATGCTGTAGGAATGCTCAACCGGTGTCGCTCATTCAGTCGACAGAAACTTTCAATTATGCAGCAAGTCGGAGTCGGAGGCAGAGCCTTCTCTGGTGTCTACTCCTCCCGTTACGGGGTCTAAGACGCCAAAGCCTCCCACCATTAGCTCTGACAAATTGAAAACCCTAGTCATTGGCGACTCCATTACCCGCAGTATTAGACTTAAAATTAATCATCCAGGGATCATACACTGTTTACCAGGGGGCAGGGCTACCAACATTAAGGCTAATCTGAAGATAGTGCTGGCTAAAACTGGCGAGTGCAGAGAGTATAGGGATATTGCTATCCACATCGGCACCAACGATGTTAGTATGAAACAGTCAGAGCAGTCAAGCCCAACATAGCTTCAGCGTAATTGTCTCTGGCCCTCTCCCAGTTAGGGGGAGTGATGAGTTCTACAGCAGAGTCTCATAACTCAATCGCTGGTTGAAAACTGTTTTCTGTCCCTCCCAAAAGATAGAATATGTAGATAATTGGCCCTCTTTCTGTGACTCACCCACAAACAGGACCAAGCCTGGCCTGTTGAGGAGTGACGGACTCCATCCTAGCTGGAGGGGTGCTCTCATCTTATCTACGAACATAGACAGGGCTCAAATTCCCCTATCTCCACAATGAAATAGGGTGCAGGCTATCCCCATTGAGACCGTGTCTGTGCCTCGACCTAGGTTGGGCAAAACTAAACATGGTGGTGTTCGCCTTAGCAATCTCACTAGAATAAAGACCTCATCCATTCCTGCCATTATTGAAAGAGATCGTGATACCTCAAATCTCAAAATAGGGCTACTTAATGTTAGATCCCTCACCTCCAAGGCAGTTATAGTCAATGAACTAATCACTGATCATAATCTTGATGTGATTGGCCTGACTGAAACATGGCTTAAGCCTGATGCATTTACTGTGTTAAATGAGGCCTCATCTCCTGGTTACACTAGTGACCATATCCCCTGCGCATCCAGCAAAGGCGGAGGTGTTGCTAACATTTACAATAGCAAATTTAAATTTACAAAAAGCCTCCGACTTTTTCGTCTTTTGAGCTTCTAGTCAGGAAATCTATGCAGCCTACTCAATCACTTTTTATAGCTACTTATTACAGGCCTCCTGGGCCATATACAGCGTTCCTCACTGAGTTCCCTGAAATCCTATTCGACCTTGTAGTCATAGCAGATAATATTCAAATTTTTGGTGACTTTAATATTCAAATGGAAAAGTCCACAAACCCACTCCAAAAGGCGTTCGGAGCCATCATCGACTCAGTGGGTTTTGTCCAACATTTCTCCGGACCTACTCACTGCAACAGTCATACTCTGGACCTAGTTTTGTTCCATGGAATAAATGTTGTCGATCTTAATGTTTTTCCTCATAATCCGGGACTATCGGACCACCATTTTATTACGTTTGCAATCGCAACAAATAATCTGCCCAGACCCCAACCAAGGAGCATCAAAAGTCGTGCTGTAAATTATCAAACAACCCAAAGATTCCTTGATGCCCTTCCAGACTCCCTCTGCCTACCCAAGGATATCAGATGACAAAGAACAGTTAACCACCTAACTGAGGAACTCAATTTAACCTTGTGCAATACCGTAGATGCAGTTGCACCCCTAAAAACATTTGTCATAAGAAACTAGCTCCCTGGTATACAGAAAATACCTGAGTTCTGAAGCAAGCTTCCAGAAAATTGGAACGGAAATGGCACCACACCAAACTGGAAGTCTTCCGACAAGCTTGGAAAGACAGTCCCGTGCAGTATCGAAGAGCCCTCACTTCTGCGCGATCCCTTGTCTCAGGATGGTAAGTTGGTGGTTGAAGATATCCCTCTAGTGGTGTGGGGGCTGTGCTTTGGCAAAGTTGGTGGGGTTATATCCTGCCTGTTTGTCCCTGTCCGGGGGTATCATCAGATGGGGCCACAGTGTCTCCTGACCCCTCCTGTCTCAGCCTCTAGTATATATGCTGCAGTAGTTTATGTGTCGGGGGGCTAGGGTCAGTCTGTTATATATGGAGTATTTCTCCTGTCTTATCCGGTGTCCTGTGTGAATTTAAATATGCTCTCTAATTATCTCTTTCTCTCTCTCGGAGGACCTGAGCCCTAGGACCATGCCTCAGGACTACCTGGCATGATGACTCCTTGTTGTCCCCAGTCCACCTGGCCGTGCTGCTGCTCCAGTTTCAACTGTTCTGCCTGCGGCTATGGAACCTTGACCTGTTCATTGGGATTACTATTATTTGCCCATACGGGTCATTTATGAACATTTGAACATCTTGGCCATGTTCTGTTAAAATCTCCACCCGGCACAGCCAGAAGACTGGCCACCCCTCATAGCCTGGTTCCTCTCTGGGTTTCTTTGTAGCTTTTGGCCTTTCTAGGGAGTTTTTCCTAGCCACCGTGCTTCTACACCTGCATTGCTTGCTATTTGGGGTTTTAGCCTGGGTTTCTGTACAGCACTTTGATATATCAGCTGATGTAAGAAGGGCTATATAAATACATTTGAATTGAGTAGTAACCTAGAAGTAACAAAAGCATGGATGAATTCTTCTGCATTTTTGGAATGAAAATTTCTGATTTTTGCAATGTTACGTAAAAAAAAGCTTTCCTTGAAACAGTCTTGATATATTCGTCAAAAGAGAGATCAGGGTCCAGAGTAACGCCGAGGTCCTTCACAGTTTTATTTGAGACGACTGTACAACCATCAATATTAATAGGTTTTTATCCATTTGTAAATTACAGTGCATGGGGAATGCTGTTTTATCTATCAGAAAAAATAAAGTATATGCTTTTTCCACTTTGAACCGACAGGTTCACTCAACATTCATGGTTTCATTTATGCGTAAAGGTGGTGGAATTATGAGGTAATTAAGTCAAGGTCAAATCAAATCAAATGTATTTATAAAGCCCTTCTTATATCAGCTGATGTCACAAAGTGCTGTACAGAAACCCAGCCTAAAACTCCAAACAGAAAGCAATGCAGGTGTAGAACCATGGTGGCTAGGAAAAACTCCCTAGAAAGGCCAGAACCTAGGAAGAAACCTAGAGAGGAACCAGGCTATGAGGGGTGGCCAGTCTTCTTCTGGCAGTCCCGGGTGGAGATTATAACAGAACATGGCCAAGATGTTAAAACCTTCATAGATGACCAGCAAGGTCAAATAATAATTATCACAGTGGTTGTCGAGGGTGCAACGGGTCAGCACCTCAGGAGTAAATATCAGTTGGCTTTTTATTGCCGATCATCCAGAGTATCTCTACTGCTCCTGCTGTCTCTAGTGAGTTGAAAACAGCAGGTCTGGGATAGGTAGCACATCCGGTGAACAGGTCAGGGTTCCGTAGCCGCAGGCAGAACAGTTGAAACTGGAGCAGCAGCACGGCCAGGTGGACTGGGGACAGCAAGGAGTCATCAGGCCAGGTAGTCCTGAGGCATGGTCCTAGGGCTCAGGTCCTCTGAGAGAGAGAGAAAGAAAGAAAGAAAGAGAGAGAGAGAAAAAGGGAGAATTAGGGAGAGCATAATTAAATTCACACAGGACACCGGATAAGACAGGAGAAATTCTCCAGATATAACAGACTGACCCTAGCCCCCCGACACATAAACTACTGCAGCAATAATACTGGAGGCTGAGACAGGAGGGTCAGAATGCTGCTTATCTGTAGACACACCTCCACCACACCTTCATTTCATAGATCTCCACCCCGAACGAATAGGGCATGTATAGCATGCTATTCTCATGCTTAAGTTCGAAGTCAGAATACGCATAGAGATAAAAAAGTGCATACAAAGGGAATAATGTACCATTTATGCATGCTTAACTGGGGTAGGAATTGGGGCCTTAGTGCTTAACTGTCTACGTTTCAATGGTACATAAGCAAATAGAGAAAACATAAAGCTGCGTGTGGAGAACACGTAAGTTCACTATAAGGGTTGTCGTCTGTGGAAGAAGGATCGGACCAAAACGCAGTGTGGTAAGTGTTCATAATTTTAATTAAAGAAAGCACTGAACACTGAATCAATACAAAAATAACTAAATGAACGAAACTGTCCTGTCTGGTGACATACACACGTAACAAAAAGACAGAAAATAAACACCCACAAAACACAGGTGGAAAAAGGCTACCTAAGTATGATTCTCAATCAGAGACAACTAACGACACCTGCCTCTGATTGAGAACCATACTAGGCCGAACACAGAAACCAAACATAGAAAAACAAACAGACTTCCCACCCCAACTCACGCCCTGACCATATAAACAAAGACAAAACAAAGGAACTAAGGTCAGAACGTGACATTCACGTCCCCTGCGAACCACAGTACCTGGCTTCCAACCTGATACAGGCATTGGGCAGTCTAGAACCTTTTCTTCTAACCTCACTTCAATTCTGGTGCATCCTAGGGCTAATTCATTCACATCACAGGTGGTCCTCCAGCTATGCAGCAATATACACACTGTACATTCATGTAAATTCTGCCCTTGGTGTTGCTGCTGGTGGACTTGATGCCCTACCATAAAACAATAATGAATGTGTACTTATGTCTTATCTGACTGCCTGCAGGCTTTGGAAATAGGAGCTCTTATCTACCAAAATGTTAATTTGGATGTTCCTGAACCCACTTCTTCATTATCATTGAGTCATATTCAGTCAAATGTTTTGGCATCCAATTGAACTTGAATGACTATTTCGGGGAGACACTGTATGTAGCCTCCATGTAACATTAACGGATTTCTTTGAAGAATTTTTTTTTTTTGAAAGGAGCGTTGAGTTCTCACAATAGTGAATAGGCAACTCAATTTATGTCTGTGTCCCAACTGGCACCATATTCCTTATTTAGTGCACTACTTTTGAATTGCAGCCTGTCTTAGCCAAATGTAAATAGAGATCATGGCAGTTTTGCACTACTGCATATTTCATTTGTATTGAATGAACCGTGAGGTCACTGAGAATTGATCTGCCATAAATATAACATCCATGAATACTGACTGTCTCAATGGACCACTAAAATGGGTGACATTGTATAGCCCTCTCATGTCACTGAGATGTTTTTTTTCTACCACACACACACTGCATTCCCATCAGTCTTTAGAGCACAAGGGTATTCTATGCTCATGGCTGTCTGACCTGTGATGGAAGCTGGATGAAACATACCACATTGCATGGCTCGGTTTTGTCAGGTGGCTGGTTGTTTGTAGATTGGAATCCAAATTGAATATGGTTCTAAATATCGCTCCGGAGCTATTTTCTGTTCGGTTGCCAGGATGGGTTGTTTGTTGAGAGAACATTACCATTGCCTTTCTCGTTAAATACAATTTGACTAAGTAAACACAGAAAAAACTGTCTCCTGTGGTATTTATTACACTGATATTGGGGTCAAATGCCCTGGTCGTTTTCTGCTGAATTGGCATTTATGGGTAATGACTGAGGCAGATCTAGATCAGACCTTGACATTACAGAGGCTGCATCCCAAATAGCACTCTTATCCCTATGTAGTGCACTACTTTTGACCAGGGCCCATAAGACTTTGGTCAAAAGCAGTGCATGTATATGGAGTAGGGTGCCATTTAAGATGCTGACAGGGATAAACAGGAACATAAAAGGCATCATGTTGTATCCTTGGCATCAGGGGAATGTGAGATAAGCAATAAATACAGGTCCATCACAGACAACATTTAGGGAAAGGTCACCTCCTTACCACTGATGATAATTCCTTTAAAGGATGAATCGTTGTTGATATTTACAGTAGTACATCAAACAGGACTAATAGGTTTGTCAGGTTTTCAAAATGGACGGGTCATTGATGACCTTTGAATGCAAACTTGAAACGAATGTTTGTTATCTTACCCCTTATTTGATATGCTGACAGTACTAGTGTGAAAAGCACACACACGTACAACAAACCTTGTGGGGACACACCATTCAGTCCTATTCAAAATCATATTTTCCCTTACCCCTAACCATAAACCTAATCTGTACGCTAACCCGTACCGTAAACCTTAAACCTAACCCTAACCTTAACCCAAAAACCTAACCTTAACCCTAGCTCCTAACCCTAGTTCCTAACCCTAAACCTAATTCTAAACCTAACACTAATTCTAACCTTAACCCTAAACCCCCTAAAAATAGCATTTGACTTTGCGAGGACTAACAAAATGTCCCCAGTTGGTCAAATGTTTGTTTGTCCACACACACACACACACACGGGTGGAAAGTATGATTTTCTTTTACACATGGTTTCAGACGGGTCAACAAAATGAGGCATTTCCTTGGCAAGAGCGAGGCTTTATTCTCACCTGATAACTTGATGCAGACAGAGACACAAATAGCCCCCATTACATGTTTCTGTGTTCAGTAAGCCAAGCTTAAGCCGGTCAGTGGTCCTGCTGCACAGTACAGTGATGAGCCTTGTGTTGATATGTCTGGCAATGATGCACTGGCATCATTAAAACTGCATGAATTGGATTATCTTCATTAGACAGCAGTGATTTGGCTTTAATGCTAATGTTGCCATTGAGGTTACAGATGCTTCATTTATAAGGGTGACCTTTTTAGTCACTGTAGATTAGTTTATGAAATTAGTCAAATTAATCAGTTTATTAATTTAAGTTGGCCACTACTACTGCTCGTGCCACAAATTATAACTTGGAAAAGTTAAAATGTGTAGTCACTGGCCAGTGACCATCTTTGCACTCTTATCTTGCCTACTGTACCACTGGCACAGGTCCCTTTTGCAAAAGCAATCTTGGTAACACTTCCTATTAGTGCTCTCTTCATAATGCATTTATAACGCCTTATAAATGTAAAGTACATTTATAAGGCCTTATGAGTTATGTGTAATGCATTATTTTGCATGATATACTGTACGTGCTAATAGCTGTTAATAAATATGTATAACTACATTAATAAAACATGAGCAGGCAACATAATACCTAATGAGACAAAGTATATGCAATGCTCATTAGGAAATTTGTTTCCAGAATGGTGTATTGACTGTACAAGAGTTTACCTTTTGGGCAGCAAATTTGGTTACCCCAATGGGTTATAGTGTACTCTCTTACATGTCCATTATGTAAATAAGTAATATGGAATGATTTCAGTGCCAACAGAAATTCCATAATTTTGAATTTGTATTACATTATTATTCTAATTCAATATGTATATATTCAGTTTCAATATGGTAGATAGCATTCAATGTCTGTGTATCAAGTTTATCATTTCATGTTCTTCAAAGTTGCATATATTCAACTTTTCAGATGCATTCAGATTCAGTTTTCAAATTCAGTTCTCTAAATTCATATTCAAAACCGGAGACAACATCCTGGTACTTTTCCAGCCAGGAAAGGTAGAGAACAGAGAATGAGAATCAAATACAGCCAAAACAGTTCAAGTGCTACAGCCAAATTCATATGAAGAAAATTTGACATGCCACATTGGCTTCAGAAAACAAAAGAAGCTGTTTACACAGTGAACATTTAATTAGATCTGTTCTCCTCTGCTTCTGCTGGCTGGAAAAGTACCAGGATGTTGTCTCCGGTTTTAAATCTGAATTTGGAGAACTTCATTTGAAAACTGAATCTGAATGCATCTGAGAAGTTGAATATATGAAACTTTGATAACTGCACATCTTTCTCTCAATCCCATTGTAAATTGTGTAGAGCTGCAAGAATCTCACTTTAAAAATCCACATTTTCATGTGAAACGGCTCAAGTAAACTCCAGCAGACTGAAAAATTCGGCAAAGCACTTATTCATAGAGAGATCTAATAATCAGTCACATGACACCTCCCTCTCCCACTCAGACGGACATGGTAATGTAGGCCTAACACTGGCTGGCTGGCTAGATGGGTAATCATAGACTATAATGATACAAATACCCAGTGATTGAAGTCTAACAGCAATTGCTGTACTCCTTATTCGACATGTATGCCAATTTACATAGAGAGGACATGCTGAATCTCCTGTGTATTTGCTCTGGCTGGTAGGCATATTTAATACAGCATATCGCCGAATACATGGCCACCCCCTGTTAATGGAAATCAGTGAAACATTGATATGAGCGTCCATCTCTATGTCAGGACTGAGGTTTGGAGACATTTACATGTCCATAAAAACACTGAGGATCTTAATGGCTTTACAACACCAAAGGCCACCAAGGTCCCCCCTACATTAATTTGATGAACTGCCAACCAACCTCATTGCTATGCCTATACAATGCAATTAAATCGTAAAGCTCTACCGTCGATTTTCTAATTGTTTTTCCGGAATGATATATTAGTTTTTTCTACATTGTAATGTCTCTTTGCGTTTGCGCATGTAATCTGCATCCCAACTCTGTCGTTCTCTCTACTACTGTGAAGATAGACGTTGGTAGACGAGAAGCAAGTACATGGGGTGAATATTTAATAAATGACAGACATGAAACAAAACATGGACAGCGTCTGGACAAGGGAAACATAACATTAATGCAGACACAGGGAAGAAATTGATATATATATATTTATATATAGGGGAGACAATCAATAAGGTAATAGAGTCCAGGTGAGTCCCATGAAGCGCTGATGCGCGTAACGATGGTAACAGGTGCCCTCGAGCGCCAGAGAAGGGGAGCGGGAGCATGCTTTACAGAACCCCATCCCTAGGGGCGACACTCTGCGTCCCACCTGGGCGAGACTGATGGGTCGGCCGAGGGAGCCAGCTGAAGCGTGGAAGCCTGACAAGCCGGCTGAATTGTGGGAGCCCGACGAGCCGGCTGAGGCATGATGTGGGATGGGAGCCTGATGAGCCGGATGAGGCGTGGGAGCCCGACAAGCTGGCTTAGCCATGACGTGGGATGGTAGCCTGCCGCGCCAACTGAGGCAAGAAAACCTCGAGCCAGTTGAGGCATGGAAGCCCAACGAGCCAGCTGAGGCACACCCGGTTCCTTCGTCACTGGCACCCGGACCCGACGTCACCAACCCCAACAAAAAACAAAAATCTCCCTGATGCTTCAAATATTGGTGTCTGCATTATGTGGAGGACAGACGCTGGGAGACGAGAAGCAAGTACAGGGAGTGAATATTTAATAAATAACAGACATGTAACAAAACACGGACAGCGTCTGGACAAGGGTAAGATAATGACATTAATGCAGACGGGGAAGAAACTGAGGAAGTGACAGATATAGGGGAGGCAATCAATAAGGTAATAGAGTCCAGGTGAGTTCCATGAAGCGCTGATGCGCCTAACGATGGTGACAGGTGCGTGTAGTGATGGGCCGCCGTCAAGACCAGAGAGGTGGAGCTGTAGCAGGTGTGACAACTAGTCCATAATGACAACCTGAAAGGGTTCATGGGAGCTTCTTCTGAGAGATGCTATCAACACCCAGAGAGACAAAAGTATTAATTGTAAAGTCAACCCACCTGTTATTTAATGATGAGAAATTATGAACTATTGGTACCGGAGAGAATATACTGCACAGTAAGTCATTCTCACATCTTGTGTCTGTAATTTGGCTAATGCCCCCTCCCATACAAACACTGCATTTCCTCACAACTGAAACAACCTATTTGAATGTAATGCATCAACATGTAGTGGGTTGCTTAAGGACGAGAACTACAACACAGCACACCACATCCATCATACAAGCAGTTGATTAAAAGAGAAAGGAGTCCAAGGGTGAAAACGGCTGGCATTTCCATGACAGCATGACACAGTGGCTCACACAGGTGAAATTGGATCTGGAGGAAATCTGTCTCGAACTCGCTTCCCCAGGGGCACTTGTTCATTCAAAAGAGTGGGATCGAGAGAAGGAGAGAGTCGTAATGGCCTGCCAAGTCCAAGCAGCGGCAGTTGAGTTGGACACATTAATTGGAATGTAGGGCTAATTTTGCCCGTGCCCTTCCTCTCCTGCAGCACAAGCTTTATTGCCATGGGTGTGTGTTGTGGGGTGAAATAGCAGGGTCATTATTTCTGGGTCTGCTATCTCGACAGGCGTGATGGTCTGTGACTCATCCCTACCATGGTTGTCATTCTACTTCCCATGCCGGATCTATTATTTGACATGTCAGCACTGCGGTGTGTGGTTCTGACAGATTAGGCTGGGCCAAGTCAGTTACCTCAGCGGTAGATAGGTATGTTCAATTGCCCTTATAATGTGTGTCTTTATAAAGGCTACTTGTCTCAGCCAGAGTTGTTACAGTCAATGTATTGTCTGGAACAGTAACACTAGGCTTTGATGGCTGGTTTAGGGATTTCAGTTCTGTAACCTTGAGGGCGAAAGTTCACATTTCACTGTAGCTAAACAGCCTCAAGACTTATGGAGGATACTGAATATGGGTTTTCAAACTGGGACCTGTGTTTTTTTTTTTTTTTGGTCCTCTATTTTTTTAATAAAAGTAATTTTTATGATTATCGATAGCTACAACAGAATATCATTATGGATAACATTTGTGTCTCTGCATTACATTTTTTTTTTTTATATTTGTCACGCGCGCTGAATACAACAGATGTAGGTAGACCTTACCGTGAAATGCTTACTTTCAAGCCCTTAATCAACAATGCAGTTAAGAAAATAGAGTTAAGAAAATATTTACTAAATAAACTAAAGTTTTAAAAAAATGTATAAAGTAACACAATAACAATAATGAGGCTATTTACAGGTACCGAGTCAATGTGCGGGGGGGGGGGGGGGTCAGTCTATGACTTGTGACTGGAGTCCTCTGACAACAACCAAGTATCTTGGCTTTCATCTAGACTTTAACCACAGTGAGGAAGGCCTCAGAACGGCTGCAATTTTTGACTGTTCAGTCTGTTTTCTGTTAACAACCAGTCTCAGGATTGCTTAAGTAAAATCCACACAAATTTAATGTTCAATGAAAGACCCATGAGAATCTGTGAATGGAAAACATACTATTTCTGAGCAGAGATTTCCTTCTTACTTTGTATTGTCTAACTACCCTTGACAGCACCATTGTTACTTGAACAATTCATTGGCAAGATCTGGTATTACCATTGCTTGGTCCCATACAGTATGCTGTAGCCAACTCCACTATCATTATCAAGTCAAACATACAACTTTATCATGACGATAAACAAAAAACACTAACAGGACCTCAGGTTATTAATAATGTCTTGCCCGTGTTAAAATGCGTGGTTAATTCAGTCATCACCTCAGTCAGTTGATGGGGGCTATGGTGGAACAGCAGTCAGGGGGAAGGAAAGTTATGGTAGCAGGGCTCTCCCCCTATGTTTTCTAACCTAGCACCTTACTGAGGTAATTACTTACCAGCCACCCTCTGCACCACCACTCCCATGTGCAGACAACGGGTTGCCTGGCAACGCAACAATAATTTTGTGGATGGAAAATAAAACACCTCTCAGGAGAAACTTGGAATTGTTTTCCCTCTCTCACCAATGTTGAGGTACTTACAAAACCAACATAAAAGACTCACTACCCCAAAGGACAAAAATTGATTGCACTGACGTCATTTATGCTGTATTTTATGATGCCATGGACAGGTTGTATACTGGTTGTAAGACTAGTCAGGATCGAAGGAAAGATGAACTGAGCAAAGTACAGAGGGATCCTTGATGAAAACCTGCTCCAGATCACTCAGGACCTCAGACTGTGGCAAAGGTTCACCTTTCAACAGGACAGCGACCCTCAAATCAAATTTTATTGGTCACATACACGTGTTTAGCACATTTTATTGTGGGTGTAGAAAAATACTTGTGTTTCTAGCTCCAACAGTGTACTGACCTAGCGTTCTGTATGATAGCGGGGTGAACAGGCTCAGGTTGTTGTTGTCCTTGATTATCTATTTGGCTTTCCTGTGACATCGGGTGCTGTAGGTCTTGGAGGGCAGGTAGTTTGCCCCCGGTGATGCGTTGGTAGACTGCACTACCCTCTGGAGAGCTCTGAGGTTGCGGGCAGTGCAGTTTCTGTACCAGGCGGTTATACAGACTACTCTCAGGATACTCTCAATTGTGCATCTGTAAAAGTTTGATGGTTTTAGGTGCCAAGCCAAATTTTGTCAAACTCCTGAGATTGAAGAGGTGCTTTTGCACCTTCTTCACCACACTGCCTGTGTGGGTGGACCATTTCAGTTTGTCAGTGATGTGTACGCCGAGGGACTTGAAGCTTTCCACCTTATCCACTGCGGTCCCGTCAATGTGGATAGGAGGGTGCTCTCTCTGCTGTTTCCTGAAGTCCACGATCAGCTCCTTTGTTTTGTTGACGTTGAGTGAGAGGTTATTTTTCTGGCACCACACACCCAGGGCCCTCACCTCCCCTTAGCACACAGCCAATACAACGCAGGAATGACTTCAGGACAAGTCTCTGAATGTCCTTGAGTGGCCCAGCCAGAGCCCGGACTTGAACCCGATCGAAGATCTCTGGAGAAGCTGAAAATAGCTGTGCAGCAATGCTCCCCATCCAACCTGACAGAGCTTGAGAGGTTTTGCAGAGAAGAATGGGAGAAACTCCCCAAATACAGGTGTGCCAAGCTTGTTGCATCATACCCAAGACTCAAGGCTAAAGTAAAGGTAAAGGGTCAAAGAACAAAAATTGGTTGCAGTGACGTCATTTAGGCCGTATTTTATGATGCCATGGACAGGTTGAATACTGGCTGTAAGGATGTATTGTTCAAATCTTTAGCAAAGAAAAATACATTTTATTAATCTGGTTGCAGATAACCAAAATATGACTCCTTTCCCATGACGTCTAGATTATGTCATGAAAAATAAGTTGTCAGACATGACATCTTCTCAAACAGAAAAATATAAGTTTACGACCAGAAAATGACATCGTTAAAATATGTATTCATGATTTTACTGTACTTTTACTGTATGGGTCAAATTATACCCAGGTCATCAACCGTGTATAGCCTTTTTAAACATGGGTAAGTTTCATGGATGCTGTCTATGACCTAAATAGTGATCATCCATTGGTTTCCAGTTGTGGGATTCATATTCTCTTGAGTGACGTTAAGATTCTCTTGAGTGACCTTTGCAGTTATAGTCACTTGGAATTATTCTCACAAACATTTGTGATATATGCTCGTGATAGAGCTCTCTAAAGGCCCAAGGATGCAGGGATATTTTGCCATTACCTTTACCTTTATCAATCCAAGCCCATGTCTGTCAGTACTCTTGAGAAGTGAACTATGGGAGAAATTGAACAGTATACATTTCCAACATATGACCAGACATTATTCTGACTCTTGTCAGAGTGCTTGACTAACCACATGTGACACAATCATGTTAAATCCGTGGAAATGCATTCGATCTGTTAGTGACATTCAAGACAGGTGTCATAAAGATGTCCGATCTTAATTTGAACCAGTTTGCTACAGCAGGAAAATAATCTTGCAGTAACAGGAAATGTGAATTATTATGTGGATTATAATTGATGGACATTTTTGTAGGGGTTGATACCTTTTTCGTAAGGGAAAATCAAGTCTGAAATTTCAATGTGAGAATTACAAACTTCAGAAGCCTTTTTAACCTCTAATACACTACTTATTTACATTTCCGGTGGTCAAATTAAGAGACAACACCATATTGTAAGTTACAGAACTATGGATGGATGCTCCAACACTACATGGATAATGCAACTTAGCCTATATCTTGTCAAGCACATCTACACATCTATGCCGCTCTATACCATCACTCATTCATATATCTGTTGTGCACTTGAGTGAGGACCCAAAAGCGATTTAACAAAAACAGAGTCCTTTAATGTAAAAACACAGGGAAGAAATAGATCCTCTTCAGATGTAGAAAATGGCAAAATAGACAACCCTCAGAGAGGGCGACAAATGAAACAGAAAGTCCTTCTGATATTTACTAAAGAGTCCCCTTCTTAGCAGCAGAGGAGAATAGCTGGGTTGCGGCGACAGACTGCTGGTCTCTCTGGGTAGGCGCGGGTCGTAGCGGACAGAGGTACCTGATCACACGTAGCACCAGAAGAACAGGCAGATTCCAACAGGATGGGACAAGGGTGAAGCAAACAAGACGATAGTTTGGTTCTGGCATGAGAAACTCAAACGAGAATCTGACAAGGAAAGAAGCAGGAACAGAGAGAGAAATAGAGACCTAATCAGAGGGAAAAAGGGAACAGGTGGGAAAAGGGTGAACGAGGTAGTTAGAGGAGATGAGGAACAGCTGGAGGAGGAGAGAAAGAGAAGGTAGCCTAATACGACCAGCAGAGGGAGACAGAGTGAAGAGAAAGAACAGGAACAAGACATAATATGACAAGACATGACAATATCTTTATGTACATATTCTTTATCCCTTTACACTTGTGTGTATAAGGTAGTAGTTTTGGAATTGTTAGGTTAGATTACTCGTTGGTTATTACTGCATTGTCGGAACTAGAAGCACAAGTATTTCGCTACACTCGCATTAACATCTGCTAACCATGTGTATGTGACAAATACATTTGATTTGATTTGATTTTGATTTACACATACAGTACGTAATGTAGACAACAATGATGTATGGCTCAGAATGAACATGAATCAATGTATTATTTAACTTAGACTTCACATTCATTCACCCCTCAGCACTTAAAAAACGTCATAGAAATTCAGTACTGAGAGAGACTTGGTCATTTCTTCAAACAATCATCTTTACAACCCCCCCACCCTTGGACCGAGTAAACTAACCTTTACACAAATGCAGAGTACTATATATGACTGACATTAACAATACTCAGTCATAGTTGGTTCAACCCCCCTCATGCAGATTGGGGCATCATAAGCCACTCTGGGTTCATGCTGTCGTTAAGTGCACGTGGGTTGTTGTCTTAACCCCACCCTGGTTTAGTTTCCCAGATGCAAGGATGATTTGTGTCTCCTGACCCCTCCTGTCTCAGCCTCCAGTATTTATGCTGCAGTAGTTTATGTGTCGGGGGGCTGGGGTCAGTTTGTTATATCTGGAGTACTTCTCCTGTCCTATTCGGTGTCCTGTGTGAATCTAAGTGTGCGTTCTCTAATTCTCTCCTTCTCTCTTTCTTTCTCTCTCTCGGAGGACCTGAGCCCTAGGACCATGCCCCAGGACTACCTGACATGATGACTCCTTGCTGTCCCCAGTCCACCTGGCCATGCTGCTGCTCCAGTTTCAACTTCCACCTGACTGTGCTGCTGCTCTAGTTTCAACTGTTCTGCCTTATTATTATTCGACCATGCTGGTCATTTATGAACATTTGAACATCTTGGCCATGTTCTGTTATAATCTCCACCCGGCACAGCCAGAAGAGGACTGGCCACCCCACATAGCCTGGTTCCTCTCTAGGTTTCTTCCTAGGTATTGGCCTTTCTAGGGAGTTTTTCCTAGCCACCGTGCTTCTACACCTGCATTGCTTGCTGTTTGGGGTTTTAGGCTGGGTTTCTGTACAGCACTTTGAGATATCAGCTGATGTACGAAGGGCTATATAAATAAATTTGATTTGATTTGATTTGATTTGATTTGATTTTGAGACAATGAGGGATTGTTCTACTCCTAAACTATCTCAAGTTAAACACATTCTTGTGTTTTACTGTAATTCAGTCTTTAACCCATTTGTCAGCTCAAGCCATCTCCAGTGACTATACACCCAGATGAACTGCAGGGGACTAGAGTGGAGCCCATGAAAACAGGCACTAACAGGACAGAAATGTCTTATTATTAGTCAAATATTAATTGTTAACATTAATATCAAATAAACCAGGTAAATATGTAATTTGTCTATCACAATACTTGACCTATGCTTTTCGCTGATAATAATGGAATGGACCATACATGTACAGTGCCTTCAGAAAGTATTTCCACCCCTTGAAGTTTCCAAATGTTGTCTTACAGCCAGAATTTAAAATGGATTACATCTAGATTGGTTTTGTCACTGGCCTACACACAATACCCCATAATGTCAAAGTGGAATTAAGTTTTTCAAAATGTTTACAAATAGATTTTTTTTTAAACAACATTTTAAATAATCTTGAGTCATTAAGTATTCATCCCATTTGTTATGACATGCAGTTCATGAATAAAGACTTGCTTAAGTCACATAAGAAGTTGCATGAACTCTGTGTGCAATAATAGTGTTTAACCTGATTTTTGAATGACTATCTTATCTCTGTACAACACACATACAATTACCCGTAAGGTCCCTCAGTCGAGCAATGAATTTCAAACAGATTCAACCCCAAAGACCAGAGATTTTCCAATAATTCGCAAAGAAGGGCACCTGTTGGTAGATGGGTAACAAAATGTAATAAAACGCAGATATTGAATATCCATTTGAGCATGGTGAAGTTATTATTTACATTTTGGATTGTCTATCAATACACAAAGTCACGACAAAGATACAACTCATTTGCCAGAGAGGAAGGAACCCGCACAGGGATTTCACCATGATGCCAATGGTGACTTTAAAACAGTTACAGACTTTAATGGCTGTGATAGGAGAAAACTGAGGATGGATCAACAACATTGTAATTACTACACAATACTAACCTAACTGACAGAGTGAAAAGAGGGAAGCCGGTACAGAATAAAAATATTTCAAACCATGCATCATTTTTGCAACAAAGCACTAAAGTAATACTGCAAAAATTGTAGCAAAGCAATTCAGTTTTTGTCCAGAATACAAAGTGTTAGGTTTGGGGAAAATCCAATAAAACACATTACCACTCTCCATACTTTCAAGCATAGTGGTGGCTGCATCTTGTTATGGGTATGCTTGTAATCGTTAAGGACGGGGAGCTTTTCAGGATTAAAAAGAACACGTAATGGAGCTAAGCACAGGCATACTCCTAGAGATAAACCTGGTTGTCTGCTTACACCTAGACACTGTAGCTATTCCCTCCGCAAGGCAATCAAACAAGCTAAGCATCAGTATAGAGACAAAGTAGAGTCGCAATTCAACGGTTCAGACACGAGAGGTATGTGGCAGGGTCTACAGTCAATCACGGACTATAAAAGGAAAACCAGCCCTGTCGCAGACCAGGATGTCTTGCTCCCAGACAAACTAAACAACTTCTTTGCTCGCTTTGAGGACAATACAGTGCCACTGACACGGCCCACTACCAAAACCTGCGGGCTCTCCTTCACTGCATCCGACGTGAACAAAACATTTAAACGCGTCAACCCTCGCAAGGCTGCAAGCCCAGACGGCATCCCCAGCTGCGTCCTCAGAGCATGCACAGACCAGCTGGCTGGTGTGTTTACGGACATATTCAATCAATCCTTATCCCAGTCTGCTGTCCCCACATGCTTCAAGAGGGCCACCATTGTTCCTGTTCCCAAGAAAGCTAAGGTAACTGAGCTAAATGACTACCGCCATGTAGCACTCACTTCCGTCATCATGAAGTGCTTTGAGAGACTTGTCAAGGACCATATCACCTCCACCCTACCTGACACCCTAGACCCACTCAAATTTGCTTACCGCCCCAATAGGTCCACAGACGATGCAAATCACACTGCCCTAACCTATCTAACCCATCTAACCCATCTGGACAAGAGGAATACCTATGTGAGAATGTTGTTCATCGACTACAGCTCAGCATTTAACACCATAGTACCCTCCAAATTCGTCATCAAGCTCGAGACCCAGGGTCTCAACCCCGCCCTGTGCAACTGGGTCCTGGACTTCCTGACAGACCGCCCCCAGGTGGTGAGGGTAGATAACAACATCTCCACCCCGCTGATCCTCAACACTGGGGCCCCACAGTTCTCAGCCCTCTCCTGTACTCCCTGTTCACCCACGACTGCGTGGCCATGCACGCCTCCAACTCAATCATCAAGTTTGCAGAGGACACTACAGTGGTAGGCTTGATTACCAACAATGACGAGACTGCCTACAGGGAGGAGGTGAGGGCCCTCGGAGTGTGGTGTCAGGAAAATAACCGCACACTCAACGTCAACCAAACAACGGAGATGATCGTGGACTTCAGGAAACAGCAGAGGGAGCACCTCCCTATCCACATCGATGGGACAGTAGTGGAGAGGGTAGAACGTTTTAAGTTCCTCGGCATAACGGACAAACTGAAATGGTCCAACCACACAGACAGCGTGGTGAAGAAGGCGCAGTAGTGACTCTCAACCTCAGGAGGCTGAAGAAATCCGGCTTGTCACCAAAAACAACTCAAACTTTTATAGATGCACAATCGAGAGTATCCTGTTGAGCTGTATCACCACCTGGTACGGCAACTGCTCTGCCCATAACCGTAAGGCTCTCCAGAGGGTAGTGAGGTCTGCACAACGCATCACCGGGGGCAAACTCCCTGCCCTCCAGGACACCTACACCACCCGATGTCACAGGAAGTCCAAAAAGATCATCAAGGACAACAACCACCTGAGCCACTGCCTTTTCACCCCGCTAGCATCCAGAAGGCGAGGTCAGTACAGGTGCATCAAAGCAGGGACCGAGAGACTGAAAAACAGCCATCACTAACATTGAGTGGCTGCTGCCAACATACTGACGCAACTCTAGCCATTTTAATAATCGAAAAATGGATGTAATAAATGTATCACTAGCCACTTTAAACAATGACACTTCATATAATGTTTACATACCCTACATTACTCATCTCATATTTATATACTGTACTCTATACCATTTACTGCATCTTGCTATCTTGCTAATATTCTTATTCATTCCTTTACACTTGTGTGTATAAGGTAATTGTTGTGAAATTGTTAGGTTAGATTACTCGTTGGATATTACTGCATTGTTGGAACTAGAAGCACAAGCATTTCGCTACACTTGCATTAACATCTGCTAACCATGTGTATGTGAGAAAATTTGATTTGAGATGAATTCACCTTTTAGCAGGAAAATAACCTGAAACACATGGCCAAATCTACCCTGAAGTCGCTAAGCAAGAAGAGAGTGAATGTTCCTGGTGGCCAAGTTAGTTTTGACTTACATTTGCTTAAATCTATAGCAAGACCTGAAAATGGCTGACTAGCAATGATCAACAACCAATTTGACAGAGCTTGAAGAATTTAAAAAATAATAAAGGGCAAATGTTGCACAGCCAAGTGTGGAAAGCTCTTAGAGACTTACCCAGAAAAACTCTGCCAAATGTGCCAAATGTGACCCGATTCAGGAAACTAGGCATATGTCGCAAGTCAACTTCACAGGACAGCCATTTCAACGTAAAAAACATTTGATCAAAAAGGCAGAAATGCCTTCCAGAACATGTGAATTTTCATGTGCCTTAATAACAAACTTGTATGCCATCTGTAAATATGAATACAATTGTTAAATGACAAGCCTTGTTGGTTAAGCCACAGAAAAAGTCAGCAACATTCCCACTAGCCATGATTGGCTGAGATAATGAGTGGGCTGGACATGCCGAGAGAGGATTTTGGATTGGTCTGTCATAGAAGACTTCAGTCTATTTGAGCTGGTCAGTCTGTTGGTAATCCTGTCGAATGCGGCTTTTAAGAAAATGTATCATTTTTATTTTTATTTTTTTTATTTCACCTTTATTTAACCAGGTAGGCTAGTTGAGAACAAGTTCTCATTTGCAACTGCGACCTGGCCAAGATAAAGCATAGCAGTGTGAGCATACAACAAAGAGTTACACATGGAGTAAACAATTAACAAGTCAATAACACAGTAGAAAACGAAGGGGGGGTCTATATACAATGTGTGCAAAAGGCATGAGGAGGTAGGCAAATAATTACAATTTTGCAGATTAACACTGGAGTGATAAAAGATCAGATGGTCATGTACAGGTAGAGATATTGGTGTGCAGAAGAGCAGAAAAGTAAATAAATAAAAACAGTACGGGGATGAGGTAGGTGAAAAGGGTGGGCTATTTACCAATAGACTATGTACAGCTGCAGCGATCGGTTAGCTGCTCAGATAGCTGATGTTTGAAGTTGGTGAGGGAGATGAAAGTCTCCAACTTCAGCGATTTTTGCAATTCGTTCCAGTCACAGGCAGCAGAGTACTGGAACGAAAGGCGGCCAAATGAGGTGTTGGCTTTAGGGATGATCAGTGAGATACACCTGCTGGAGCACGTGCTACGGATGGGTGTTGCCATCGTGACCAGTGAGCTGAGATAAGGCGGAGCTTTACCTAGCATAGACTTGTAGATGACCTGGAGCCAGTGGGTCTGGCGACGAATATGTAGCGAGGGCCAGCCGACTAGAGCATACAAGTCGCAGTGGTGGGTAGTATAAGGTGCTTTAGTGACAAAACGGATGGCACTGTGATAGACTGCATCCAGTTTGCTGAGTAGAGTGTTGGAAGCCATTTTGTAGATGACATCGCCGAAGTCGAGGATCGGTAGGATAGTCAGTTTTACTAGGGTAAGCTTGGCGGCTTGAGTGAAGGAGGCTTTGTTGCGGAATAGAAAGCCGACTCTTGATTTGATTTTCGATTGGAGATGTTTGATATGAGTCTGGAAGGAGAGTTTGCAGTCTAGCCAGACACCTAGGTACTTATAGACGTCCACATATTCTAGGTCGGAACCATCCAGGGTGGTGATGCTAGTCGGGCATGCAGGTGCAGGCAGCGACCGGTTGAAAAGCATGCATTTGGTTTTACTAGCGTTTAAGAGCAGTTGGAGGCCACGGAAGGAGTGTTGTATGGCATTGAAGCTTGTTTGGAGGTTAGATAGCACAGTGTCCAAAGAACATATGGAGCTGCATAGCTAAGTATTACTCTCCACTCTCTGGAGGATCAAGTTTTGAAATCAGTGGAATTCGATTATGATAGCTAAAGAGTTGGAGAAAACACCGGTCTCCGGATTACATCTTCAAACTAAGGGCAACTGTGGCATGGCATCCATGACAGGGAGACGCATCCATCATGCATGATGTATACAAGTAAGATAGCTAGCTACATTTTCAGATATTACACGTTTCTAATGTTGACAGAACGTGGTTTCATTTGAAGCTGAAGTGTACTGTTAGCTAGCTGACGTTATTCGTATCCCAGAGCGTTGCTTTGCTAGTTTGAGTCTAATGTTAGCTAACTAACATTGAACCTGGTTGGTTAGCTCCCAGCATATTCATGCAGTGTATTAAGGACATGATTTGGCCATATGTTCATTGTTGTTTAACTAGCTAATGTTAGCTAGCTGGCTCGTTAGCTAATGTTATGTGACGTGTGATTTTACACATTGTTTACCTAGCTAGGTTCATTGTTTACCTAGCTAGCTAGCTACATGTCTTAAGCTTAAGTGTACTGTTAGCTAGCTAGCTAATGTTAGCTGGCTGGCTCCCTAGCTGACGTTGTTATTCATATTCTAGAGCTGTTTGCTTCGCTAGTTAGAGCCTAATGTTACCTAGCCAACATTGAACCTGGATGGTTTGATCCCAGCACATTCATGCAGTGTAGTAACGACATGATTTGGAACTATGTCCGTTGTTGTTTAACTAGCTAACGTTAGCTGGCTTGCCCATTAGCTTACGTTACGTGACATGTGATTTTGTACATTGTTTACCTAGGTAGCTAGCTACATGTCTTAAGCTAAAGTGTACATCACGCTTTGAAAATGTCTGGTGTCAGCAAACGTTTGCAAACAAGTGTAATGAAATTGTTGCCAGCAGAGCTGGTTAGGCTGTTTTCATGTTATCCATAGGTAAACAAATCATCGGCGAACGTGTCAAGTGTGTGCTCTGAACGCTCCGAGGGCAAAACAAGATGGGTGGGGCTAAAGTTTAAGGTGGTGTGAACGATGCTGAATTGGTGTAGACAAAGAGGAGCTCTTCACATTGAATCCAAGATGGCGTAGCTGTCGGACGTCTGTTTTGTTTGTCTTAGTATATATTTTTTATATTTTTAAACTCAATTTCCATCTACGGACTGAACATACTCTCCTGCAACCCTTCCTCACCCGGAATCTGGAAACCCATCAAAAGATAGCCAGCTAACTAGCTACTAGCTTGTAGTCAGTTAGCCACCGCTAGCGGTCATCACTGTTAACTTGGACATCAGCCTCAGCCCGGTCAATTCCTGCCATCTGTACAGCGCTATATCAACCCAGAGCATATCGGACTGCTTTTTCTCTACCACATCTCCGGATTCCTACTGGAAGCTCTGTACCTTTACACCATATCATCACAGCTAGCTAGCTGCTATCCAAGTGGCTACTCCTGGCTAACGTCTCTGTCCCGGAGAAAGCACCAGTTAGCCTGGAGCTAGCCTGGAGCTAGGCCCATCTCCCGGCTAGTCGAAGAGATCCATCAGACAATTCCTGGGCTTCAATACCTCTTCTGCCATTTGGCCTGGACCCTTTGCTGCCGACACGGAGCCCCATCGATCCATCACGACTGGTCTACCGACGTAACCGCCCAAGGGGGTTTCAACAGGCTCTTCCATTGCAACGTCCCCCTGAGGCCCATCTGCTAGCCTGCTAGCCCCGGCCTGCTAGCTGCCTGAATCGTCGTGTCTCCAGCTCGCCTAGCTACTCACTGAACCGTATGATCACTCGGCTACACATGCCTCTCCCTAATGTCAATATGCCTCGTATATTGCTGTTTTGTGTGGTGATTTGTTCCACCCCCCATACGTGCGGTGACCTCACCTGGCTTAAATACTGCCTCTAGAGATAAAACCTCTCATTGTCACTCAATGCCTAGGTTTACCTCCACTGTACTCACATCCTACCATACCATTGTCTGTACAATATGCCTTGAATCATTTCTTCCGCGCCTAGAAATCTGCTCCTTTTACTATGTTCTGAACGCACTAGACGACCAGTTCTTATAGCCTTTAGCCGTACCCTTATGCTACTCATCTGGTGATGTAGACATTAACCCAGGCCCTGCAGCCCAAAACATCACTCCCATTCCCTAGGTGCTCTCAATTGTTTACTTCCGTAACCGTAAAAGCCTTGGTTTCATGCATGTTAACATCAGAAGCATCCCTAAGTTTGTTTAATTCACTGCTTTAGCACACTCCGACAACCTGGATGTCCTAGCTATGTCTGAATCCTGGCTTAGGAAGGCCACCAAAAATGTCCATCCCTAACTACAACATTTTCTGACAAGATAGAACTGCCAAAGGGGGCAAAGTTGCAATCTACTGCAGAGATAGACCTGGATAGAACTCTGCAGGCTGTGCCCAAACAAATCAAGCTTCTACTTGGGTGAAGGAAATATACCTCTAAAAGCCAAATTAACAAACAGACCACTGACCATTTCGAATCCCACCGTACCTTCTTCACTATGCAATCTGGTTTCCGAGCTGGTCATGGGTGCACCTCAGCCATGCTCAAGGTCCTAAACGATATCATAACCGCCAAAATACAGGCCTTTACTGTGCAGCCGTCTTCATCGTCCTGGCCAAGGCTACCGACTGTCAATCACCGCA
Organism: Oncorhynchus kisutch; assembly: GCF_002021735.2. Taxonomy (NCBI): domain Eukaryota; kingdom Metazoa; phylum Chordata; class Actinopteri; order Salmoniformes; family Salmonidae; genus Oncorhynchus; species Oncorhynchus kisutch. Next base: position 44,464,955 of record NC_034179.2, on the reverse strand, counting down.
TTCTTATTGGCAGACTTAACAGCCTTGGTTTCTCAAATTACTAGCTCGCCTGATTCACCAACTACTTCTCAGATGGGGCGGCAGGGTAGCCTAGTGGTTAGAGCGTTGGACTAGTAACCGGAAGGTTGCAAGTTCAAACCCCCGAGCTGACAAGGTACAAATCTGTTGTTCTGCCCCTGAACAGGCAGTTAACCCACTGTTCCTAGGCCGTCATTGTAAATAAGAATTTGTTCTTAACTGACTTGCCTAGTAAAATAAAGGTAAAAAAATAAGTTCTGTGTCAAATCGGAGGGCCTGTTGTATGGACCTCTGGCAGTCTATGGGGGTGCCAGAGGGTTCAATTCTCGGGGCGACTCTTCTGTATATATCAATGTTGCTCTTGCTGCTGGTGATTCTCTGATTCACCTCTACGCAGATGACACCATTCTGTATACATCTGGCCCTTCTTTGGACACTGTGCTAACAAACCTCCAAACGAAGTTCAATGCCATAGACTCTTTCCGTCGCCGCCAACAGCTTTTAAATGCTAGTAAAACTAAGTGCATGCTCTTCAACGGATTGCTGCCTGCGCCCTCCTGCCCGACTAGTATCACTACTCTGGACGGTTCTGACCTAGAATATGTGGACAACTACATAGCACACACTCCAGAAGGTATATTTCACTGGTCATCCCCAAAGCCAACACTTCCTTTGGCCACCTTTTCTTCCAGTTATCTGCTGCCAATGACTGGAACGAAATGCTAAAAAAAGTTTTACATCTCCCTCTATAACTTTAAGCATCAGCTGTCAGAGCAGCTTACCGATCACTGTACACAGCCAATCTGTAAATAGCACACCCAACTACCTCATCCCCATACTATTATTTACCCTCTTGCACCCCAGTATCTCTACGTGCACATCATCATCTGCACATCTATCACACTTGTTAATGCTAAATTGTAATTATTTCGCCTCTATGGCCTATTTATTGCCTACCTCCCTAATCATCTACATTTGCACACATTGTACATAGATTTTTCTATATGGTATTATTGACTGTATGTTTGTTTATGTGTAACTTATTTTTGTCGCACTGCTTTGCTTTAACTTGGCCAGGTCGCAGTTGTAAATGAGAACTTGTTCTCAACCTACCCGGTTAAAAATATATTTTTTTTATGTTCACTAGATACCAAAACATTCAACATTTTGCCACATAAGACCTCATTCAGGTGGTGAGTCACATGTGATTCTAACATGTACTGACTTAGGGGTGTGCATACTTACAGCGCATTTGGAAAGAATTCAGACCCCTTGACACTTTCCACATTTTATTACGTTACAGACTTATTCTACAATAGATTAAATAAATAAAAATCTCAATCGACACACAATACCCCATAATGACAAAGCGAAAACAGGTTTTTAGAAATGTTGCTAATTTATTAAAAACAAACAGAAATAGCTTATTTACATAAGTATTAAGACCCTCTGATGAAACCAAGAATTAACTCTTTGACCTGAATGCCAAGCGTCACATCAGGAGGAAACCTGGCACCATCCCTACGGTGAGGAATGGTGGTGGCAGCATCATGCTGTCGGTATGTTTTTCAGCAGCAGGGACTGGGAGACTAGTCAGGTTTGAGGAAAAGATCAATGGACCAGAGTACAGAGAGATCCTTGATGAAAACTTGCTCCAGAGACTTGTAAATAGCTGTGCAGCAACGCCCCCCATCCAACCTGACAGAGCTTGAGAGGTTTTGCAGAGAAGAATGGGATAAACTCCCCACATACAGGTGTGCCAAGCTTGTAGCGTCAGACTCGAGGCTGTAATCGCTGGCGAAGTTGTTTCAACAAAGTACTGAGTAAACGGTCTGAATACTTATGTAAATGTGATATTTCACATTTTTTGAATACATTTGCAAAACATTTGCTTTGTCATTATGGGAGATTGTGTGTGGATTGATGAGGGAATACAACTATTTAATACATTTTAGAATAAGGCTGTAACGTAACTCAATGTGGAAAAAGTCAAAGGGGTCTGAATACTTTACTTTCCAAATACACTTTATGTAAATTAGATATTTACGTATTTAATTTTCAATAAATTTGAAAATAATTCTAAACATTTTAGCTTTTTCATTATGGGGTATTGTGTGTAGATGGGTGAGAAAAGAATAATAATATATTTTGAATTCAGGCTGTAACACAACAAAATGTTGAAGGGGTATGAATACTTTCTGAAGGCACTGTATATCCCAATTCACTCAGCTATGTAGAAATATGCTATGCTATACAGCTGTGCTGTGAAATGTGTGTGCAGGGGTATAATGCAGATCACCGCTTCTCTCCCTGCTAGCACTGTTGTCGTCACATTTTAATTAGCCGCTTCTTAGAGCCAAGTGCTTTTACGGTTGCATGGTGGGAGCTAGAGAAGAAAGGGAAACAAAGTGTTACAAATCCCTTTGGCCCTGAAGTAAATACGGCGTTAACCAGTCATTGGAAAGTGGCTGGTGCATTCCGCATCCCAAAAGTCATGACAGAGTATTGTAGGAAGTTGTCTGGGGTTACAAAGGCAGAAAACTTAGACGCCCGTGGGGTTTACGGAACCTGCCAGTAACCTTTCAAGAGGTCGAACTTAGTTACAGAAGTAGCAGTACCAACAGTGTCGATACAGTCGTCCAGTCTGGGTAACGGGAACTAATCTGGCATTGTGACAGAATTTACCTTTTGATAATCCATACGTTCAAGAAAGCAACTAACGGGCCTCCCGGGTGGCGCAGTGGTTAAGTTATGTACCCAGTAGGTCCATCAGGTCTTCTGGTACTGGCCTTTTAACTATCCCAAAGCCCAGGACCAAGAGGCATGGAGAGGTAGCCTTTAGTTATTATGCCCCCAGCCTCTGGAATAGCCTGCCAGAGAACCTGTCGGGGGCCGAAACTGTACGTATTTAAACGAGATCATAAAACACACCTTTTTAGCTTTGGTTTTCCTTAGGGTGCTTTTTAGTTGTTTTTAGTTTTTAATTATCATGTTTGTTGTGTAGTAAATACTTAAGTTTTTATTTACATAGTTTTTATTTGTTTTTTTCTGAAGCACATTGTGTTGCATTCCATGTCTGAAATGTGCAGTGTAAATAAAGCTTCATTTGAAAACACAATGCAAATGAGAAACATGTAGGTGTCACGTCCTGACCGTAGTTCCATTTTTTATGTCTCTATTTTAGTTTGGTCAGGGCGTGAGTTGGGGTGGGCATTCTATGTTTTGGTTCCGTGTGTTATATTTCTAGGTTTTTGGCCTGGTATGGTTCCCAATCAGAGGCAGCTGTCAATCGTTGTCTCTGATTGAGAACCAGACTTAGGCAGCCTGTTTTCCCACTATGGGTTGTGGGTAGTTGTTTTCCATTTCAGTGTTTGCACCATACGGGACTGTTTCGGTTTTCATTTATTCTCTTGTTCTTTTGTATTTAATGTTCAGTTAATTAAAGGAAATATGAACACTTGCTGCGCTTTGGTCTACTTCTTCCTCAGACGAACATCGTTACAGTAGGCTTATTACAGCAACATTTTAGCAGTAGCCTAGGCTGACTACTCAACTACAAGACATGTTGAGTGCACCATACAGCAATGCTGTATTCAACCGCACCAGTGATCCATGCAATGCAAAAAAAAAAACATGTTTTAAGTTTAAATGTTACAACAACCTAGCTATGTTTTAGTTTTTTAGCGTTATTACATACTTTTTGATTAGGGTCACAGACTAATTTATATACAACATCCTAGGTAAATAAGTGGACATTATAAAGGGCCGTATTTTTTAAAAATAAAACAAACGCCAGTTTGCGTCGCCGTAGTATGCACAATTCTTTTGTAAAAACAAAGATAATAGGCTTTGTCTGGCCCACAAATTCATTGTGTTTTCTTTTCAATATGGCCCTTGAGCTGATTGAGTTTCACACTCCTGGTCTAAATACAAAACTTTAGCATGCTCTTTGGTATCACATGCACTTGTCAGTGTCATTACACCTGCAGAACTGGCAGTGTACATGCCTAACCTTTTAAGCACACAACACAACAAATCACATTAACTGGCATGACAATACGTCTCATCGAAGGCCAAAAAACACTAAGACAAAACCACGCCCCCAACAAGACATGCCTCCACTTCTTCTAATAGGCTAAAATATTTTGTCAAAATGCATTTTTATTGTACCTGACACATACCAAAAGCACTAACATGCATTTAAATGACTACAAACATGATACATTATCAGTCAAGTAGTGACTTCATGTCTTTCATGTGCATATGTCATATAAACAAACAAATTTGATGAGAGCATTGCAACCAACGTTCAACATCCCCTTGATTTAAGTAGAAATTATGCACCAATATTGCATTTTGAAAATCATGTTATATGAAATGAAGAGCCCTTTAATATAAACCACATGGAGAATTCAATAAATCCGATTTTCACTATGGATAAAGACTTGCTAAAGTGCCAAAGTTCTGCATTTTGACATGTCTTCATTTTGCACCCCTCTGTGACTTCTAGGAATATTTCAACTCACAAACCCCAAAATATAATAATTGTAAAGCCATAGTTATTTTGTTGCTTTAACACAGTTATTTCTGAAGATTATTATTTCATTTACGTCTGTCCCTCATTTTACTGTCAACTCTGTTACTTGAACTGAACTCTGGTTTTAATATGGTGAAACTATTCCTTTTTAAATATTTATTTCAAAAGAAACATTGAACATCCAATAGTCAAGTCATAGTGTAAAAGCAGGTGAGTTGGTTCTACTCCTTTTGGCCATTTTCTGGTGTTTTATGGTGAAACACTGAGCGGAACGAGCATAACACGTCAACCCCTTTACCCATAGATAGACAGACTAGAAGAAAAAACTGAAAGCATTTTTTGGTGACTCTTGTATTCAACTGCCCCTCTCTGTTTCCCAGGGGGAATGGAAGATTGTTGTGTGCAACAGGGAAACAGGGATGGACAATTGAATACAAAATTCACAATATATATATATATTTCTAGCCATGGATGATTTAACTAGTAATTACAAGTTGGAGGGCCGTTCAAGTGGACTTTTCCCAGATGTTGTAAACTCCGACATCCCACTTGGCCGCGAAGGCACCATAACACTGCTAACTATACACTGAAGAGCCGTTTAATACTAATACTAATTGGAAGACCTAGACTTTGACATGTTGTGGAGTGTTGCACGGTGTATAATTTTTGTTTAATTGAAAAAAAAACTAAAATAATAAAAATAACCTTGTGCCCGATCTCAGATTTTTTTCATTATTTAATCAAGCTGAAGAGAGTCTTTTTTTTTTATGGGAAAACTTGATTTTTAAGTTCAACGTGTGCTGTTTATGACAGAATGTTAAAATTAGGTGACATTGTGTTTTACTCGTGATCACAATTTACATTATGTCACTGCCAAAGTTTTGGCTTGGTGGCGCCAATTTCTTTTCTTCCATTGATCAATATGTAAAGAGGAATTTAATATGAGATCGGTGTCCCTAAACCAGGACAGTTGTTGCTCAATATGCAATAATGTGACTAGAATGACATTGTAAACAAAAGCCAACTTCCCGGGATATAGACATATGTCTTATATGGGAAAAAGCTTAAATTCTTAGTAATCAGTAGCTATTACAGCAAATAAAATACCATGCTATTGTTTGAGGATAGTGCACAACAACAAAACACTTTTATCATGGTAAGTGGTTTGATAAATTCACCTCTGAATGTAAATAATGTACTTACATTCAGTAATCCTTCTCTGATTTGAAATCATTTTGGGGAACTTGCATGGATCCGACACAAACAAAATAAACCCACTCCCTCCTAATGTGGCTTATGAATTGTTTTTTCAAATGTTTTAATTTTGGTCCCAGTGGATGGTGCTGTGATGCCATATTGGTACATTAGTTCCTCCTTTAAAAGTTGTGTCATACTGCGGCACACCCTGCATGCTACTGCAGCATTCTGTGGCACGTCATTTAATTTTCAGCCATTTCTTCTGTTACTGAAAGTTATTGCTAGTTTGACCACCAGAGGGCATCGTTGAAAGGCATTTGATAATATTCCGTATTGGCATTACCAGAGAATTTAAAACCTTTTTTGTAATAACATAGTATATGGGATTGATTTTAAGAAATTTGGCTTAATTAATTTGATTAATATTATGGTGTTTCCATTCAGAGAAAAATAAAAAAGGAAACCCTAAGGGTTTCCATTAGGATGGAATGGAAAATATGGCGCTGTACAACGTGATTGTCAGGAGTAGGCTACAGGATTGGAGGATTCTAAATTATTTGCCTTCATTAGTCAGCTTTGTTCCAATATTTCTGTAAATCAGTGATATTTATTCCCATAGTTATTCGTTATGGATCACACCACTGAGTCAGTACATGTTAGAATCACCATTGATATTGATTACAGCTGTGAGTCTTTCTGGGTAAGTCTCTAAGAGCTTTGCACACTTGGATTGTACAATATTTGCACATTATTCTTAAAAAAAATATTAGGCCACTCAGGAACATTCAATGTCGTCTTGGTAAGCAACTCCATTGTATATTTGGCCTTGTATTTTAGGTTATTGTCCTGCTCAAAGGTGAATTTGTCTCCCAGTGTCTGTTGGAAAGCAGACTGAACCAGGCTTTCCACTAGGATTTTGCCTGTGCTTAGTTCTATTCCATTTATTTTTGTCCTAAAAAACTCGCTAGTCCTTGCTGATGACATGCATACCCAAAACATGATGCAGCCATCACCATGCTTGAAAATATGTGGTACTTAGTGATATGTGTTATGTAGGATTTGCCCCAAACATAATGCTTTTTAGTCAGGCTTCCTTCTTTTCACTCTGTCATTTAGGTTAGTATTGTGGAGTAAGTACAATGTTGTTGATCTATCCTCAGTTTTCTCCTATCACAGCCATTAAACTATGTAACTGTTTTAAAGTCATTTGCCTCAAGGTGAAATCCCTAAGCAGTTTCCTTCCTCTCTGACAACTGAATTAGGAAGGACGCCAATATCTTTGTAGTGACTGGGTGTATTAATACATTGTCCAAAGTTTAATTAATAACTTCAATGTGATCAAAGGGATATTCAATGTCTGCTTTTTTCTTTTTTACCCATCTACCAATAGGTACCCTTCTTTGCGAAGCATTGGAAAATCTCCTTGGTCTTTGTGGTTGAATCTGTTTGAAATTCACTGATCGACTGAGGGATCTTACAGAGAATTGTATGTGTGGGGTACAGAGATGTGGTAGTCATTCAAAAATCATGTCAAACACTATTATTGCACACACAGTCCATGCAGCTTATTATGACTTGTTACGTACATTTTTACTTCAGAACTTATTTAGGCTAGCCATAACAAGGGGTTGCATACTTATTGACTCAAGACATTTCAGCTTTTCATTTTTAATTAATTTGTAAAAATGTCTAAAAGCATAACTTCACTTTGACATTATGGGGTATTGTGTGTACGGCAGTGACATCTCACTTTAATCCATTTTAAATTCAGGCTGTAACACAAAATGTGGAAAATGTCATGGGGTGTGAATAGTTTCTGAAGGCGCTATACATAGAGCCATGACTACATGGAACTCTATTCAGTGATGGCCTCAAGCACTGCGTTGCAGTGCCTTAGACCGCTGTGCCACTCATGAGGCCCAAGTGCCCCATTAATACCTGATGCTAACAATACCTTCGTCCACATTCTGATTGTGCCCACATTTTCACACATGCATCTACACATTATATTAAAATGTGTTTCTTATCTGTTCCCTGTGTCCACATTGCGTTCATTACAGATAATTTTTTCAAAATAATATTAATCTATTTGTTATGCCACATATTGATGTCATAAGGATAATGATAATTTAAATGTTTTCACTGTCTAGATCCGTATACACTAATGCTGTTACGGCTTTCTAGTGGTGATGAAGGAGAGTCGGACCAAACTGCAGCGTGTCGATTGCGATCCATGTTTATTAGACAAACGTAAAACACGAACTAAACACGAACACTACAAAAACAAATAAACGAAACGAAAACCGAAAACAGCCTATACTTGTGTCAACTAACATAAACAAGGACATCAAGACAAATAGGACAATCACCCACGACAAACTCAAAGAATATGGCTGCCTAAATATGGTTCCCAATCAGAGACAACGATAAGCACCTGCCTCTGATTGAGAATCACTCCAGACAGCCATAGAGTTTGCTAGAAAACCCCACTAGCTACAATCCCAAATATATGCACACCAAAACCCCAAGACAAAACACACCACAATACAAAAACTCCATGCCACACCCTGGCCTGACCCAATACATGAAGAAAAAACACAATACTTAGACCAGGGCGTGACAAATGCGTGCCTGACTACCTCCGGAGGTGGTCAGGAAGATCTGATCACAATCTGTCTTTTAATCGTCTACACCTGTCTAAAAATGTGGGCACAATCAGAATGAGGACAAGATAAGGACAAAGGACACATGTTAGCACCAGGTATTAATTGGGCTAAAGTCATCCTTGACCTGATTATTATTCCACTTAACTAGAAGGACATGTACTATATAGGTGTATTCTTACTTATTCTGCCAAGTAGCCTGAAAGCAAACCATCTGTTTTGAATTCCTAAACCTGTGCCACTGTCAACTGTCCAGAAGCTGTGTACTGTTTTGAGTTTAGTGTTATTTATCATGTGAAGTGTTACTAATACAATGTAAACCGATGCTTGCATTATTCAGTGGCACATTGTGTTCAAAATCTGTCTCATTTAATATTAATATTCAGAGTTGTCTAAAAGTGGGCAAATTAAGTTACCCTTTATAGTAAATTGCACTGTATTAGCTAATGGATTTCAAGTTGCTCATTTGTATTTATTATGCATCCAAAATTCAAAAGGCACTTGCACATCTGAGCAATCTTATTTGCAGGTGCATGGCAACAATTGAACAAGATGAAGGAAAAGGAAACCACACACTGCTCTTGGTAGCATCACTGATATTTAATTAGCTTACATATCGGCCTCACAGCCTTCGTCAGAGTTTTTGTGATTTTTTTTACATTTGCACCCTTATGTTCTTTGGTGACAGTGAAACTGATTTTATTTTAAATGGCCCCCGATTACCTTTTCTTTTTACCTTTTTGACTACAGAATGGAGAAAATTGCCATTTTCACAGAGATACCGGTTTGATGCTGGATATAATGAAAATGAATGAAGGTTAAAAAGTGAAGTTCCCCTTTAACATGTATCTCACACATTTTCAGTTGCAGTTACTCCTGAGCCATTCTATATGTATCCTGTTCATCAGGCAAACAGTACGAATGTAAAAACAAATATATGTAATTAAAAACACCTCTTAGTTCTTTTTTTCGTCAGTTAGCAGAAGATGATGCTGGTGTTGGTCTGTCTAAACTGGTTCTTTGCAATACACCAGTACGGGGCCCCTTGTGCCTCTCCTAGAAATTATAATAATAGAAGATTTCAACAACCAAAAAATGAGAATAATGAAACTGTCCTGGTACCTGTTGTCAAACTTACTGGGCTCTATTTTAACAAACCTAACTCAAATGGTAAATCTTAGCACTGGCGACAGCATTATATGTTCTAGAGTGTATCTGAAATATTTTGTTGTATTTTCACAACCGGAATTATGGGCGCAGTAGCTGGCAGTGGCGCAAAAGGGCTGGGTTTTGATGAATAAACAAGTTGTGGGTGTGTCGAAGCCTTGGCCCCTCACTTGTCAATCAGAATGTGCTCCATGGCTAAATACAGTGCCTTCATAAAGTAGTCACACCCACATTTTGTTGTGTTACAGCCTGAATTTAAAATGTATTAAATGTAGATTTTGTGTCACTGGCCTAACACACAATACCCCATAATGTCAAAGTGGAATTATGTTTTTAGAAATGTTAGCACATTCATGAAAAATCAAAAGCTGAAATGTCTTGTCAATAGGTATTTAACACCTTTGTTAGGGCAAGCATTAATCAGTTCAGGAGTTGCTTAACAAGTCACCTAATAAGTTGCATGGACTCACTCTGTGTGCAATAATAGTGTTTAACATGATTTCTGTACCCCACACATACAATTTGTAAGGTTCCTCAGTCGAGCAGAGAATTTCAAACACAGATTCAGCAACAAAGACCAGGAAGGTTTTCCAATGCCTGGCAAAGGCCACCTATTGGTAGATGGGTAAAAAAATACTAACATTGAATATCCCTTTGAGCATGGTGACATTATTAATTACACTTTGGATGGTGTATCAATACACCCAGTCACAACAAAGATACACGCATCCTTAGTTGCCAGAGAGGAAGGAAACCTGTTTTAAAGTCAATGGTGACTTTTTAAAATAGTTAAATAATTTAATGGCTGTGATAGGAGAGAACTGAGGATGGATCAACAACATTACTCCACAAAACTAACCTAAATGACAGATTAAAAAGAAGGAAGCCTGTTCAGAATAAAAAATATTCCAAAATATGCATCCGGTTTGCAATAAGGCGCTAAAGTAGAACTGAAAAAATGTGTCAAAGAAGTTAACTTTATGTCCTGAATCCAAAGTGTTATGTTTGGGGCAAATCCAAAACAACACATTGCTGAGTACCACTCTTCATATTTTCAAGCATGGTGGTGGCTGCATCATGTTGTGGGTATGCTTGTCATCGGCAAGGAGTTTTTTGGATAAAAATAAACGGAATTGAGCTAAGCACAGGCAAAATCCTAGCAGAAAAACTGCTTCAGTCTGCTTTCCAAGAGATACTGGGAGACAAATTCACCTTTGTGCAGGACAATAACCTAAACCACAATGCCAAATATGTACTGGAGTTGCTTACCAACATGACTTTGAATGTTCCTGAGTGGTTTAGTTACAGTTTTGACTCAAATCAGCTTGAAAATATGTGTTAAGATGTGAAAAAGACTGTCTAGCAATGATCAACAACCAACTTGACAGAGCTTGAAGAATAAATAAAAAAGCAAAGCTCTAAGACACTGACCCAAGAAGATATTTCTGTATTTCATTTTCTATACATTTGTTTTCAAAACATGCTTTCACTTTGTCATTATGGGGTATTGTATGTAGATGTTTGAGATTGAGATTGAAAAAATCCATTTAATCCATTTTGAATGCAGGCTGTAACACAACAAAATAAGAAATAAGTCAAGGTACTATGTGGTTGCTTCAAGTTTTGTATTTACAGTTTTTCATGTATGGCATTGTCATCAACTCCAATTCGAATGTTAGTCCATTATAGCCTAGTTAAATAGCCTTCCCCATACTTGCTAAACAATTTGAACATGTTTTCAGTCCACATCGTTTTCAGTCCACATTGCATTGCTTCGGTATGGAAATACATTGCTATACATAGGCTATAGCATTCACACTTATATAGGCACTAGGCCTACTATAAATTGCAGTCTGGACATGGACATGCCATACGTCAATAAGCAATATTAAATTCACTAGGCTAATGATAAGGCCTAGAAAGACAGTGTATAATTCTAATCAAATTATATTCAAAACAAAACAACTTGTTTTAAATAGGCTATGTCTAAATACAGGTACAGGCACCATAACTGCTCTCCGTGGCCATATAATACAGGCAAGTTAACTTAGACTATGGATGGTTTTACACATATCCAAACTTTTCACAGGAGCTGGATAAAGATCCAATATAAAGAGAAGGGGAAATGTCCACTATGCTTCGTGTTTAATTCAATTAAACTAATTAAACTAAATGTGAGGAAACAAATTGTTTTTTTAATGTTTCTAAATACGAGATTTCTCCTACCATGACACCCATGGCTGGATAGGCTGTGCTTTGGCTCTGAATATCCATGCCATTATCAACTGAATTACCGTTAAGAACTGCTTTTTGTGGGTCTTAAAACTTCCCATTATAGCTGCATTAAATTGTCACTTTTGCGCTTGCTTTTAAGGACACACCTCAAATATTGCCACCCCTCCCACCTTAGTGCAAGTGTGCTGATGTTAGACAGTTAAATTGCCAAACCTGGTGTTAGGGCTGGAAAATGCCAGTGCGATATTTTAAACTAATGTGAGATTACACTTGCGCCTACTTAGCACCAGCTGAAAATAGAGCCCAGTGACTCATTATGCGCTAGATCTATGACAGACTTGTGGGTATCATCAGTAGTATATTTTCCGTATTCACATGCTAGTCGGAACTAGGAATCTCTGAAATTTCAGACTTGCTAATTGGTTGTATATAGTTATACACGTGCCACGTTCAACCAGTTAACAAATTTGACATTTCTGGGTTTCCTTGTTTCCGACTAGCACATGAATGTGGCATAAAAATCGTGGTTAGACAGTGGTTTGGTCAGACACCAAGTCTTACTCTCAAGTAGATTGAGACATTGCTCATTATGACCTGACATCATGGCATGCAGATGTAGTAATGTACTAATAGGGGTTTTTCAATACAGCACCAGTGTCTTGCCAGTGATTATGTTCATGTAAGCTCTAGTGTTATTATTTGAGATCTGTGTTTCCATAGCTAGGGCTGACACTGGGGACGTGAAGAGCAGAATCAACAACCTCTGCATCAGAAAGACAGTTGATTTGTGAGAAGGTGTTAACCCATGTTCACAGTTAGCCAAATGCCAGCTGCATAGTACCAGTTGCCTGACCTTGGCCCCAAGTCAGAGCAGGTTCACTGAGCAGGTTCCGGTGAGACACTGGAACCAGGCCATGGAGGTGAAAACACCAAAGTCTGAGCATTTTGGGTAAAACACTGGGGTAAGTCCTTTGTGGAAATTCAACATATGAATATAATATTAGTATAATAATAACAGTATATTATTCTTATGTAATAATATGTCAATAGTAATGTACTATTGTCTGCCTACTTGATCATACTGTCCGTTGGACTGTACCTGAGCTGCAGGGATGTGGAGAGTCTCGCTGATATTGTGGCTGCTACTGCCTTCCCGCTGCCACCACATCTGTGGCCTGGGACTTCCATCTGCAGTACAGTTGAGAGTTAGGGAGGATCCAACAGCCATGCACAGGGAGTCCTGTGTCACAGCCCCATAGTGGTTCCTCACAGTCACAGTGCTGGGCCCATCTACAATGGAAAGACAGACTACAATATTACTGTACATTCAGTGTGATGCTACTTTTAGCATGATATCAGTACCGCACATAAATCTCACTTTAGATTGTTGCTACTGGAGACTCTGATTGTGGGAGTGAGTCACATATTCTGTGGTATAGACTCAGATCCATTTGTGTATCTTGCCCTTTTCTCATTTGGCCAGAGTGGATGAGACACCATACAGGTGCACTCAATGGACTTGTTCACTGCCACAGGGATGAACCTGAGTTGGCAGTGCAGAGAGAATGTGCCATCTGTACTGTTTATGCTGATGGTGTCATTGCCTGGTGGTACATGGTGAGGACCACAAGATCAGAGAAGATGTACATCTCCGGCGTAGAACCTGGTGGTGGTGCAGACAAGTTGCCCTATCACTCTCGGAGCTTTGCTCTTTGGTCTTATATGAACAGTGGTGGGCTCCACTTTGACACGAGAAACAAAACAGAAACTGATTACGATAAATAACATGATACTTGATTATTTATCTTTTCTATATTGGTAAATTTGTTACTACTCTATTCTTTTACTTACAGTACGGTGAAACCTTGGTTCCGTTTCCTTGAATTCTGGTTGTCCGGTCAGGATTTGGCATTTCACTTGACAATAATGCACCTGGTTGAGCCGGTGGCGCTCAATGGTAATGGAGTATGCACAGACTTACAAGTATTTTGGTGAAATAGCATTTGAACAGTTCATAACTCCAGTTCCATTGACATCCCTACTGGGTGGTGCTATGTAGAATTTCTTAAAAATCAGTTTAGTTCCATTTCCAGTGTATGTGAATTGGCAGTGTCAGGTTACAGCGGCTCCAATTCTAGCTCTGATATGTGCAAGCTGATATGCAGTCACAATTATATCTTGCTGACCTAAGTAAAACATTCCATTAGGTTCTGTCACATTTTGGTAAGATATTCCCTAAACATTACCATCCATAACAAGCTTTATTGATATTTTCAGACATTACAGTGTCACCAATTTGCTTATTTCCTATGAAAAACTCAATTAAATGTAATTATCTACCAGTGCATGTCAACCGGAAGGTTCAAAATAGCATACTATAAAAAAAATATTGTTGAAACTTACCTTTACTTAGTCTAGAGAGACAGAGGCAGAAGATAACAAAAATATCAGTTTCACCCACGGTGTCTGTTAACTAATATCATCTGTTGAATGTGTTCCTTTTTCTACCCTTCTTTCTCTTTTTGTTTTGGTGGGGTCATGTGGGCTAACTTGTCAACAGATGAACAAAGTTCACAGAGACAACAGTGTTTCAGTGTCGATCAAAACAGTGACATAAAAAGGAAATATACACTGAACAAAAATATAAACGCAACATGCAACAATTTCAAAGATTTTACTGAGTTACAGTTCATATAAGGAAATCAGTCAATTGAAATCATTTAATTAGACTCTAATCTATGGATTTCACATTACTGGGAATACAGATATGCATCTGTTGGTTACAGATACCTTAAAAGGTAGACTGGTTTTCTGATCCATGCCCCTATCTGGCAAGACCACCATTTGCCTCATGCAGTGCGACACATCTCCTTCGCATAGATGTTGATTGTGGCCTGTGGAATGTTGCCCCACTCCTCTTTAATGGCTGTGCGAATTTGCTTGATATTGGTGGGAACTGGAACACCCTGTCGTACACGTCAATCCAGAGCATCCCAAACATGCTCAATGGGGGACATTTCTGGTTAGTATGCAGGCCTTGGAAGAAACGGGACACTTTCAGCTTACAGGAATTGTGTACAGATCCTTGTGACATGGGGCTGTGCATTGTGATGCTGAAACATGAGGTGATGGTGGTGGATGAATGGCACGACAATGGGTATCTGGACCTCATCATAGTATCTCTGTTTATTCAAATTCCCCCCCCCCCCCCCCCCCCCCCCACCACCACCACCACCACCATGGAGCACTCTGTTCACCACAGCAAATGGTTCGCCCACACGACCCCATACATGCTGTCTGCCATCTACTCTGTACAGTTGAAACCGGGATTTATCTGTGAGGAGCACACTTCTCCAGCTTGCCAGTGGCCATCAAAGGTGAGCATTTGCCCACTGAAAATGGTTATGACTCTGAACTGCTGTCAGGTCAAGACCAGAACTGCTGTCATCAAGAGGATGACAAGCATGCAGATGAGCTTCCTGGAGATGGTTTCTGACAGTTTGTGTAGAAATTCTTAGGATGTGCAAACCCAGTTTTATCAGCTATCTGGGTGGCTGGTCTCAGCTTCTTGATATGCCACACCTGTCAGGTGGATCGATTATCTTGGCAAAGGTGAAATGTTCACTAACGGGTGTAAAATAATTGTTTGAGAGAAATACGTTTTTCGTGCATTGGGAAATTTCTGGGATCTTATTTCAGCTTAAGAAAATGGGACCAATACTTTACATGTTATGTTTATATTTTTGTTCAGTATATATTTATGTTTTGTTATTTTCCTAGAAAATAGATATGAAAATGACATTAAAACATTCAGATATCTTTCTTGTTTTTTGTTTTTATGTTGAAAAGATTTTTGTCAAGATAGGCCTAGATGTAAGTGAAACTCGTCAAAAAGGATGTGAAGGGATGACAGCCACAGACCCCATTGATTCAAGGAAATCCTACAGAAGTTTTGCATGATTCGTAACATTGCTATTTGTGGAATGACTGAAATGTATGTGGATGTTAAACGATTCAGTAAGCATTCATTAGGCATCATAAGTGAATGAGACTAACAGACAATATAGTTACAGTTCTCATGGACAAGGTTTTCCTCACCCCACATTTGTAATGTTAATAAGATATAGGACACCAATAATGGGTACATGCTTAAAAAATCAGCTCCATGAAAAAGCTCTCTTTTCTTCACCACACTGTTTCATTCGGATAAAAAGATACCTCACTTGACTCATGACCTATTCTGACCTCAATTGATTCCACCCACACAGACAACCAGACTTTCAAGTCAGGAGGACCAAAGGGGTATATTACAAAGCAGGATCAATGAGTTAGCCAACTAACTTAAATATAGGTATGGTCTAATTGACTCATCAACCAAAAACACATACTTAAGTTAAGCTTTCTTAAACAACTCGAAATAACTATTGATTTTCTGGTTCATTATCAAAGTTAGCTGGCTAACTCATTAATCTTCCTCTCTGATCAACTGCATTAGCAATAGTCACTGGAGAGATCATTCACCTGTAGTATCTCTCTTGCACTAAGTCCACATGTCACATCCTTCTCTGTTTCACAACATTATTTATTAATGTTGTGATATCTACTATACTTGCCATAAATGTTGATTTTGGATTGGAAGGGGTATAAAGTCAGTTACGGTGACATCTTTCAGAACATCTAATTCTGCTAGATGTTCTTGTCTATGTCTTGGCAGGACTGGTGGAGCACTTGTATTAGCTGTGTTGTGGGGTAGCTCCTCTGAACAACAGTGGCCTGAGGAGAGAGCACATTTTCTATGCCAGGAGAAATCATGCCTCACTAGCTCATTGTTATGGATGCATCCAAATAAATGTCACTAGAAAGCAGCTTAAACAAATGCAATTGCAGCTACTGTTGTTATTGTGGCTGCACTGTTTGACCTGACTAAGTTAGCCGTAGTTGGCTAGCTAGTAAGCAAGGGATAGGAACGTTGCCAACCAGTATGGCAATGGAACATTTAGAATGAACGACTGGGTAGATACAGAACAAAAAGACTGAACGACTGGGTCGTGTCTCTAGCAACCGAACCGATAGAACGAATGACCAGCCGGTTTGGGTACAACCCTTTATTTGTGTTGAGACTATATCTTATGGAAGGATGAAATAGAATGAATAAAATTCATCACAATAAAAGAAATTATGAAAATGTGTCAACCATTATTTGAATATGTTGGTAACCTGTTGTATGAAAGTGATTATAAACTGGGTGGTTGGAGTCCTGAATGGTGATTGGCTGAAAGCCATGGTACACTGTTCAAAAAAATAAAGGGAACACTAAAATAACACATCCTAGATCTGAATGAATGAAATATTCTTATTAAATACTTTTTTCTTTACATAGTTGAATGTGCTGACAACAAAATCACACAAAAATTATCAATGGAAATCAAATTTATCAACCCATGGAGGTCTGGATTTGGAGTCACAAAACAAGTCAAAATGAGGCTCAGAAGTGTGTGTGGCCTCCACGTGCCTGTATGACCTCCCTACAACGCCTGGGCATGCTCCTGATGAGGTGGCAGATGGTCTCCTGAGGGATCTCCTCCCAGACCTGGACTAAAGCATCTGCCAACTCCTGGACAGTCTGTAGTTGGTGGATGGAGCGAGACATGATGTGCTCAATTGGATTCAGGTCTGGGAGCAGAATGTTCTCCACGGCGTCTCCAGACTCTGTCACGTCTGTCACATGTGCTCAGTGTGAACCTGCTTTCATCTGTGAAGAGCACAGGGCGCCAATGGCGAATTTGCAAATCTTGGTGTTCTCTGGCAAATGCCAAACGTCCTGCACGGTGTTGGGCTGTAAGCACAACCCCCACCTGTGGATGTCGGGCCCACCCTCATAGAGTCTGTTTCTGACCGTTTGAGCAGACACATGCACATTTGTGGCCTTTGGAGGTCATTTTGCAGGGCTCTGGCAGTGCTCCTCCTGCTCCTCCTTGCACAAAGGCGGAGGTAGCGGTCCTGCTGCTGGGTTGTTGCCCTCCCACGGCCTCCTCCACGTCTCCTGATGTACTCCATGCTCTGGACACTACGCTGACAGACACAGCAAACCTTCTTGCCACAGCTCGCATTGATGTGCCATCCTGGATGAGCTGCACTACCTGAGCCACTTGTGTGGGTTGTAGACTCGATCTCATGCTACCACTAGAGTGAAAGCACCACCAGCATTCAAAAGTGACCAAAACATCAGCCAGGAAGCATAGGAACTGAGAAGTGGTCTGTGGTCACCACCTGCAGAACCACTCCTTAATTGGGGGTGTCTTGCTAATTGCCTATAATTTCCACCTGTTGTCTATTTCATTTGCACAACAGCATGTGAAATGCATTGTCAATCAGTGTTGCTTCCTAAGTGGACAGTTTGATTTCACAGAAGTGTGATTGACTTGGAGTTACATTGTGTTGTTTAAGTGTTCCCTTTATTTTTTTGAGCAGTGTATATCAGACCGTATACCATGGGTAACATTTATTTTTACTGCTCTAAGTACATTGAGAGTCCTGTGTAGTATTTTAGTATTTTGATACTTTCTGCAAGGCAGTTGATAAGCATTCAAAACTTTGTGGATGGAACATCCCAAGTGGCGCAGCGGTCTGAAACACTGCATCGCAGTGCAAACTGAACAGCAGGTTAACTGCCTTGTTCAGGGGCAGAACAACACATTTTTGCCTTGTCAGCTTGGGGATTCGATCCAGCAACCTTTCGGTTACTGGCCCAATGCTTTATAAACTGTGTTGTTCGAGCCCTGAATGCTGATTGTCTGACAGCCATGATATATCAGACCGTATCACAAAACATTTATATTTACTGCTCTAATTACGTTGATATCTAGTTTAAGGCACGGGAGGTGTGGTATATGGCCAATTTAGCACGGCTAAGGGCTGTTCTTAAGCACAACGCAATGCGGAGTGCCTGGATACACAAACCCCAGAGGTGCCTTATTGCTATTATAAACTGTTTACCAATGTAATTGGAGCATGCGCGTGGTATACCACGGCTGTCAGCCAATCAGCACCCAGGGCTCGAACCACATAATTTATAATGCTTAATAATGCCCTCGAAGCAGGTGTTTGAAGGATATATTGGCACAGTTGCCGGCCCGAGGCGATCCTCCAAACATTGGCTTGTCTGACATTATCACTAAAATAATGCAGAGTATATTTGTATGGTGGAATTGAGTGTCTATAGTTCATTCTTACATGTTCTATGTTTGAGCTGCTTTTGAAAGCAAAAGTCGAATTGAAAACGTTATTGGCATTGTTGAATTTTATTTTCATAATGCAAGCTAGGACCGATAGTTTGGTTACCACGGCAACTAATAGCTATCTAGTTAACTTGCTACCTAATCGGTGGATGTTGAACAAATGTCTACAGGCAAATAATGCAACTCTGTGGAAGGTCAGTTCCACTCCGATAGCGTGGCATGAAACATCCCTTTCACGTCGTTCTTTATTTTCCATAGAACGCATAGCCCTCGTTGATTATTCCTTACATAAGTGTTGTGCTTTGTAGATTTGATGTTTTTTTTTATGTGTGTATAATGCCTGTATACATACCCATATGCTACACTACAGGGTGAGGGTGCTGTTGTGGGTTTAGAAATATGTGGATCAAGTAGGACACCTAGTGGCCTTTTAAATCAACTTCACACTTTCCCTTACAAGTTCGAAACTGCAGTGGAAGTGCAGTAACTGTCGTCAACTGTAGTACTTTGGATGCTGTTAAAAGGGCTAAGACTTACTTATACCGTATTAATTTAACAACTGTTTTTCAGTCAATAGATGTAATTATTTATTGACTGGAAAGCAGAGAACAGAGAATTACACAAGCTGTATAGAAACTAGTCCTGTTTTTACTATGTTTACTGTCAACCGGAACTTACTTTGAAATTGGAGGGGGACCCTTACCAAAATATGTTGCAGTTTTGAAACTGCAGTAAAAGTGTAGCAACTGCAGTTAACGGTGGTATTTTGGAAGCTGTGATTGTAGAATAACTGCAGTGTACTGCACTGTTATTTTGGATGCAGTATTTTCAGATATACTGCATTCTAACTCCAGTTATACTGCACTCTTTTTTCGTAAGAGGATATTTTTCATCAACACCCTAACCGACCACAGTCCCTCATGATTACAGTACTGAACACATCACACATCTTTCAGTTATCCACAGCAAAAACCCTTATGCTGCAAAGAGGACTCACTTTCATACCCACGTGTCCCCATAGCCTGATCACCATTCTGTTTTACTGACGCTTGAAGTGAAACAGAATGGTGAAGGCTGCGATCAGGCTGGTTCCAACTTGTTCATGTCCCCATGGGTCAAGGCAATGTTTTGATAGTGCTGGTGTTATTAGGGGCTGTGTTAATGGCATGAGAAGGAGATGAAGGATTGTGGCCTGTCATGGAAAACCATCGCCAAACCAGCAGCTCTCTCGTGGAAGCTTTATGTTCCACATTGGAACAAAGAGGAGTAAGTTAGTAGGTATTTTAATGGCTCAAAGCGACTTACAGTAGTGAGTGCATATATTTTCATTTGAACTGGTCACCCGTGGGAATCAAACCCACAACCTTGGCATTGCAAGTACCATGCTCTACCAACTGAGACACACAGAACCACACTGAGACACATGGGAATGCTTAATTTGGTCATCGGTACACATAGTGCTGACCTGCATTGCAAAAGAGCCCTAATTTTGTTTCATCGGTCCACAGAACATTTCCCAAGGATTAAAAGCTTGGAAAGTTCAATCAGGACTTTTTCCATGTAATTTTTAGCAGTGGGGTCTTCCTATGTTTACCAATGACCAAATGAAGCATTCAAAGAAAAGAACACCCAATCAAATGAAGCATTCAAAGAAAAGAACACCCAATCAAATGAAGAGGAGGCCAGATAATACGGCGGGGTTGCTTCGCTGCCTCTGGTACTGGGGGCCTTGAATGTGTGCAAGACATCATGAAATCAGAAGAATATCAAGTTGTTTTGGAGTGCAATGTTCAACCCAGTGTTCAAAAACCGAGTCTACGTTGAAGGTTGTGAGTCATCCAGCAGGACAACAACTGCAAACAATCAAAAAGTACACAGGAATGGTTAAAGAAGAAAAACTGGAATGTTCTGGAGTGGCCAGCAATGAGTCCAGATCAGAAAATCTATGGCGAGATCTGAAAACAGCAATTGGTAGAAGGCACCCCTCAAACATTAACAATTGGAGCAGTTTGCAGCAGAAGAGAAAGCAAAATTGCCAGTAGAAAAGTGGGGCAAGCTCACTGATGGCTACAACAACAAGCGTTTGTCTGCAGACAGTTATCTTGGCTGTGCAACCAAGTACTAGCTCCGGGGTACCAAAAACTTTGTCAATGCCATTTGTTTATATTTTCTAAATTAAAGCAGGGCTGAACTGGCTGATTTCGCCACGGTTATCCTCATTAAGAAATGCGAATGAGAAGACTATATTTGTGTGTTGGCAGTGGGGTTTGATGTAGGTGTTCCTTGGGTGTGTCGTTATCTCATGTCACTCAGAGTATGATTAAGCTGAATAGGGGTGCACCGGGCTATGGCCTGTTACGTGGCTGGGCAAAAGCGGTGAGGGAGAAGCGCCCTTCTCAAATCGAACAGTAATCTGCGCCGCAGGGTCGTATTTTCCACAAGGCAGCAGGGTGCATCATTAAGAAACACACAACATGTAATTTCCATAAAGTATACACTGGGTGTAAAAAACATTAGGAACACGTTCCCCTTTTGCGCTCAGAACAGCCTCAATTCGTCAGGGCATGGGCTCTACAAGGTGTCGAAAGCTTTCCACGGGTATGCTGGATTGCAGTTCTTGACACACTCAAACCAGTACACCTGGCACCTACTACCATGCCCCGTTCGAAGGCACTTAAATATTTTGTCTTGTCCATTCACCCTCTGAATGGCACACATGCACAATAAATATCTTGATTGTCTCAAGGCCTAAAAATCCTTCTTTAACCTGACTCCTCCCATTCATCAACACTGATTGAAGTGGATTGAACAAACTACATCAATAAGGGATCATAGCTTTCACCTGAATTTAGCTGGGTAGTCCATGTCATGGAAAGAGTCGGTGTTCCTAATGTTTTGTACACTCAGTGTACGTTTGAATTTTCAAACAAATTTTACTTGAAAAGGCACATAAAGCACATACATTTTTATCAGGAGAGCAAACCCTATTGTGAAAACTGGGGATTCTAATTCATTACTCCACATGGTTGAAATACTTCACTATGGTCAAGTTCCCCTGCACAGACGTTATCTCCATCAACCAATCGTTGCGTGCCATGCCATTGACATTGCCGTTGGTCACCAGATTGCTATAACATATTAGCTAACCACATTATATGTAAAATACCTGGGCAGAGGAAGGGGTCCCTTTGTTTTTAGCCAAATTTGCCATCAGCATTGAACGGGACACCCGGCTCACACCCGGGAGGGAACCAGGTTTCAAAAGGAATGCAATCACTTTTAACCCAGTGCAAACTCTGCCATCCCCCCTCACTCAAACATGTCCTAGGCCAGGGGTGTCAAACTCATTCCATGGATGTCCTAGGCGCTGCATGTTTCCCATCTCCAGTTCTCGAGTACCACCCAACAGTACACCTTTCTATTGTAGCCCCGGACAAGCACACCTGATTCAACTTGTCAACTGATCATCAAGCCCTCGATGAGTTGACTCAGGTATGTTTGTCCAGGGCTACAACAAAAATGTGTACTGTTGGGTGTAATTGAGGACCAGAGAATCACTGCTCTAAATAACTCAATTGGGTAGTTATGCTGTCTGTAAAGTAATGGGCGGGCTCTAGGTTGAACCTGCTGCTATGATTGGATAGAGCGCTGTTTCTTCATTCATCGACTCCTTATTGTATGACAATTTCTCTGGTCAGTTCTCCTCGCAAGTTTTGCTCCAATCATTTAGTTTGTCGATGTCAGCTGGTTATGATAAAAACACCCACACACACACACCTCGGCTGCTTCTGATCTGCAGCTTTCGTGGTCTATAAATATGCAAAGCATTTTAGGCATTTTAAAACGATACTCGATTATGAGTATCATCCAATCCAATATATCAACTGTCAATTAACGAATATGACTATGGCCAGATCAATTACTGTGATTATGTTTCCCTTGAAACAAAGTGCCTGATTGGAGACTACTTGAGGGCATAAAATGTTAGCAGAGGGAGCCACGAGGTTGGTCAGGTTGGCCGGTGGTAGCTGCTGGATTGACCAGGTTTGCATGGTTAGACGCTAGTTTGGCCGGGGTAGCCGCTTGGAAGGTCACTTAGTAGGCCACTTGGTAGGCCCTTGTGGCCACGTGGTAGACCGTTTTGGCAGCTTGGTTTGCCATAGGAATGCCAGTTGGCCGAAGTTCCCTTCCCCCACCATTGCGTTACCTTCCCGGGTTTCGGCACCATGAAAATAGCTCTAAACTGGGTGTAGGATAGGTGGGAGGTCACGCAATAAGTGTATCTGTAAGAATACAATGAGAGAGGAGGGTGTCCTTTGACCATTTAATAATTAAGGTTAGCTCTCAGGCTTAAATTATGTGTCACGTGGGACTAGGTGGGTGCAGGAATCAGACGCAGAGAGAGTTCCACTGAGGTTAAGTGCTTTACTCAGGCACAACAAAATAATAAGCCCAACAAATACAGGGCGCGGGACACAACGAGACGACCCAAAAACCACAGTGCAGCAAACTCTCTCCAGAAGTTCAGTGAGGATCTCTGAATGATCCAATGTTGACCTAAATGACTAATGATGATAAATACAATCCACCTGTGTGTAATCAAGTCTCCGTATAAATGCACCTGCACTGTGATAGTCTCAGAGGTCCTTTAAAAGCGCAGAGAGCATCATGAAGAACAAGGAACACACCAGGCAGGTCCGAGATACTGTTGTGAAGAAGTTTAAAGCCGGATTTGGATACAAAAAGATTTCCCAAGCTTTAAACATCCCAAGGAGCACTGTGCAAGCGATAATATTGAAATGGAAGGAGTATCAGACCACTGCAAATCTACCAAGACCTGGCCGTCCCTCTAAACTTTCAGCTCATACAAGGAGAAGACTGATCAGAGATGCAGCCAAGAGGCCCATGATCACTCTGGATGAACTGCAGAGATCTACAGCTGAGGTGGGAGACTCTGTCCATAGGACAACAATCAGTCGTATATTGCACAAATCTGGCCTTTATGGAAGAGTGGCAAGAAGAAAGCCATTTCTTAAAGATATCCATAAAAAGTGTTGTTTAAAGTTTGCCACAAGCCACCTGGGAGACACACCAAACATGTGGAAGAAGGTGCTCTGGTCAGATGAAACCAAAATTGAACTTTTTGGCAACAATGCAAAACGTTATGTTTGGCGTAAAAGCAACACAGCTCATCACCCTGAACACACCATCCCCACTGTCAAACATGGTGGTGGCAGCATCATGGTTTGGGCCTGCTTTTCGTCAGCAGGGACAGGGAAGATGGTTAAAATTGATGGGAAGATGGATGGAGCCAAATACAGGACCATTCTGGAAGAAAACCTGATGAAGTCTGCAAAAGACCTGAGACTGGGACGGAGATTTGTCTTCCAACAAGACAATGATCCAAAACATAAAGCACAATCTACAATGGCGATGGGTAAAGATGCTTCGAGGGTGGCTGTTGTCGATGTATTCCTGGTTTGAGCCCAGGTAGGGGCGAGGAGAGGGACGGAAGCTATACTGTTACACTGGCAATACTAAAGTGCCTCTGAGAAAATAAGGAACTTAAACATTAGCTTTTTTTACATGGCACATATTGCACTTTTACATTCTTCTCCAATACTTTGATTTTGCATTATTTTAACCAAATTGAACATGTTTCATTATATTAAGTTAAGATAAAAGTGTTCATTCAGTATTGTTGTAGTTGTCATTATTACAAATAAATCAAATTGGCCGATTAATCGGTATCGGCTTTTTTTTGTCCTCCAAAAATCGATATCGGCGTTGAAAAATCATAATCGGTCGACTTCTAGATTCCAATTGGGATTAAACATTGCTTTGCAAGCAAGCATGATGTGACTTCATGCTAGTTTTGCTGGTGACCAAGTTTATGTGTACAAAACACAGAGAAGGCTGGTCTAAAGTGAAAACACAGCGAAGGCTGGGTCTGATCTGTTTCACCTGTCCTTGTGATTGTCTCCACCTCCTCCAGGTGTCGCTTATTTTCACCAGTGTATTTATCCCTGTGTTTCCTGTCTCTCTGTGCCAACATTATAGGACTCCAACCATCTGCCTCCTGTGTCTGCATTTGTGTCTCGTCTTGTGCCTTGATAGTACGAACTGGCCATGACAGACACAGCAGACTTGGACCAGCTCCACCAAGCTGTCTCCCTGCTGGGAGCTAACATTGGGAGACATCAGGAGTTGCTACAGGGCCTTTTGGAAGGGCTCAGTTCTTTGACGGAATGCCACGACCATGGGTTAAAGGCTATTATGGAGCAAATCAGGGAGTTAAGCTCAGAGACTGTCTGCCACCTCTGAAAAACCCCAATCACCCAGAATTTTTTACCCTATCTGTGGTGAGTTTGTAAAGCCTATCACGACTACCAGTGGACCCCGCTTACCTCCTCCAGAGTGATATTCGGGGAATCCTGGTACCTGCCTGGGTTTTCTTTCTCAGTGCTTGTTTATTTTTGAGCAACAGCCATCTTTGTTTTCTTCAGACCGATCGAAGATAGCGTGTATATAATTATGCTAATGTCAGGAAGGGGCGCTCTCCTGTAACAACAATCTGCCTTTTACGGTCATTTGGAAGATTTCATGGTAGAGTCGAGAAAAGCTTTTGAGTCTCCGGTATCCGGGAGAAAGGCGGCCAGCAAACTGCTTGACTTATGTCAAAACTCCCGTAGTGTGGCAGACTACTCGGTGGACATTCGCACGTTGGCTGCCGAGAGAGTGCCTGGAACCCGGAGTTTCTTTTTGATACTTTTCTGCACGGATTATCTGAGGAGGTAAAGGATGAGCTAGCTGCTCGGGAACTGCCAGTGGACCTCGACTCTCTTATCGCCTTACCCATTCAAATTGATTGATGCCTAAGCAAACGCAAGAGTGAGAGGAGGTCTGGCCTCAGGCACACTCACACGGAACCCAAACCGGCTGCGCGTGTGTGCCATCGTGCGCTATCGTGCATACATTTATTTTGCCCCCCCACACCAAACGCGATCACGACATGCAGGTTAAAATATCAAAACAAACTCTGAACCAATGACATTAATTTGGGGACAGGTCAAAAAGCATTAAACATGTATGGCAATTTAGCTAGTTATCTTGCACTTGCTAGTTAACGTTAATTTGTCCTATTTAGCTAGCTTGCTGTTGCTAGCTAATTTGTCCTGGGATATAAACATTGAGTTGTTATTTTACCTGAAATACACAAGTACCTCTACTCCGACAATTAATCCACACATAAAACGGTTAACCGAATCGTTTCTAGTCATCTCTCCTCCTTCCAGGCTTTTTCGTCTTTGAACTTATATGGTGATCGCACAACAACCAGCAACAAAGTTCGTCTTTCAATCGCCCACGTGGGTATAACCAATGAGGAGATGGCATGTGGGTACCTGCTTCTATAAACCAATGAGGAGATGGGAGAGACAGGACTTGCAGCGCGCGATCTGCGTCAGAAACAGGAAATACTTTTATTTTAGCCCTTGGCGTCTCAGACGCTCGTTGGCGCGCGCGAGCAGTATGGCTGCAATAATTGAATAACATGGATTTCTACATTTATTTTGCGATGCTGGCGCACACGACATATCCGGTCTGGTCAGCATGTCTGAAATCTGGAAGTTTCCGAAGACGGCTCTTCCGAGAGGAGTCGAAGTCACCCGAGCTCTCTCGTGAATCTACGACAGGTGAGTTGGATACTCCTGAGCCTATGCAGTTGGGAAGAACTAGGCTATCAGTTTGGGAGCACTCACAGAGGATGAATAATAACTGTTGTCTGTACTGTGGAGGGGCAGTAAATTTTATAGCCAACTGCCCTATTAGGAAACCCTTGTCTCTAGTGGGTACCAGTACTATGGTGAGTCAGACTGGGAGTTCCCTATTTCCCATCACCCACACACCCCTTTTTGCTCTTGTGCTGTGGGGAGACCAATCGAAGTCTCTCCAAGTGCTCATTGACTCTGGGGCTGATGAATGTCTTATGGATGCCACGACAGCTTCAGAGCTTGGTATTCCCATTCAGCCTCTCTCAGTGCCCGTGGATGCTAGGGCATTAGACGGCCGCTCTATAGGGGAAGTCACCCATAGTACTGTGCCCGTTCAATTACAGGTTTCTGGTAACCACAGTGAGACCATACAGTTCCTCCTCATTGCATCGCCCCATGTTCCGGTTGTGTTGGGATTTTCCTGGCTACAAAAACACAATCCTGTGATTGACTGGACCACAAACTCCATCCTGGGTTGGAGTCCTTTTTGCCATTCCCACTGCCTTCAAGAAGCACAGCCTTCCTCAAGTCGTCCTCCTCAGGATGTTAGCAAGACTGTGGATGCCTCTGCTATTCCTACTGAATACCATGACCTCCTGGAAGTGTTCAGTAAGGCACGTGCTACTTCCCTTCCCCCGTGCCTGCCATCCTTATGATTATGCCATTGACCTTCTCCCAGGCACTACACCACCTCGGGGCCGGTTGTATTCTCTGTCCGGACTGGAGACAAAAGCTATGGAGGAGTACATAGAGGAGTCTCTGGCCACTGGGGCCACGCATCCTTCTGCATCTTCTGCCGGCGCAGGGTTTTTCTTTGTGGAGAAGAAGGACAAGACCCTGCACCCATGCATTGACTACTGGGGACTTAACGATATCACTGTCAATAATTGTTACCCCCAACCCCTCCTCTCCTCTGCATTTGAACCTCTCCAGGGGGCTACCATGTTGGACCTTCGGAAATGCCTACCACCTGGTTTGGATATGCGAGGGGGATGAGTGGAAGAAAGCCTTCAACACAGCCAGTGGACATTATGCCTTTTGGACTCACCAGCGCCCCAAGCTGCCTTGGTCAATGATGTACTTCGGGACATGCAAAACCGGTTTGTGTTCGTCTACCTGGACGACATCCTGTTTTTTTCCCGATCTGCCCAAGAACATGTACTCCATGTCAGACAGGTCCTTCAGCGCCTCCTGGAGAATCAATTGTTTGTGAAAGCCGAGAAGTGTGAGTTCCACCGCTCCTCTATCACCTTTCTGGGATATATCATTGCTGAGGGTAATGTTCAGATGGATCCTGGAAAGGTGAAAGCAGTGGCGGATTGGCCTCAACTAACGTCCAGGGTGAAGTTGCAACGGTTTCTTGGGTTTGCAAACTCCTACCGTTCTTTCATTCGGGAATACAGCACCCTGGCGGCCCCCCTCTCGGCATTCACCTCCCCCAAGGTCCCGTTAAAATGTTGGAGTGAAGTGAGAGCCATCCTGTCCCAGCGATCTGCCCAGGACCAGAAGCTTCATCCCTGTGCCTTCCTGTCCCATCGTCTCAATCCTGCTGAGAGGAACTACGATGCTGGCAACCAAGAACTCCTGGCAGTGAAGATGGCATTGGAGGAGTGGAGGCACTGGCTGGAAGGAGCAGAACAGCCATTCCTGGTCTGGACCAACCATAAAAACTTGGAATACCCCCGTTCAGCCAAGTGCCTCAATTCAAGGCAGGCCAGGTGGGTCCTCCAGTTTACCAGATTCAACTTGACCATTTCCTATCGTCCTGGGTCTAAAAATGTGAAGCCTGATGCTCTCTCCCGCCTATACAGTTCCTCTGCCACACCCTTGACTTCCGAAACTATTCTCCCTACCTCATGCCCACAATGGTCCCTGACGTCTTTGCCTTCGTCACCGCATGCACTGTGTGTGCTCAAAACAAGATTCCACAGAAAACTCATTCTGGCCTCCTGCAGCCACAACCGGTTCCTCATCATCCCTGTTCTCATATATCTCTGGATTTTGTCACTGGACTCCCTTCATCTGATGGCAACACTGTCATTCTAACGGGTGTTGACCGGTTCTCCAAGGCTGCCCATTTCATCCCTCTCCCCAAACTACCTTCTGCCAAGGAGACGGCCCAGCGTATGGTGCAGCATGTCTTCCGGGTCCTAGCTACTGCTGTTTGCCTTACCACTGACTGCTGGACATCAAGGGTAACCACTTCTTACATGTTACTTCATTGAAGATTTTTGATGTCTAGCTGTCTTCTGGACTGCTTTGAGTTCAGCGGCAGACACACCTCAGAAAACATGGCAGAGGAACTGTTGAGAGTGGCCAGAGAATGGCAAGTAGATGGAAAAATGGTCTGTTGTGTTAGCGACAATGCAGCTAACATAACCAAAGCCATGAAAATTTTTAAATGGACCCATCATCTATGTCTTGCTCACACAATCAACCTGATTTTAAGAGATGTTCTGAATGTGATGAAGCCCACTGTGGACCAAGTGAAAACAGCTGTGTAATTCAGTAGGTGCTGAAAAACTAAAGTCTACACAATGCCAGATGAGGATGCCTGAGCTGAGGCCTAAACAAGACTGCACTACAAGGTGTAATTCAACATTTTATACGTTGAAGCGGTTTCTTGAGTCAAAAGATGCCATCATCTCTACCCGGGCCATTGTCAATGTACCTGTTGATGCTCTGACCCAAGAGGAATGGGAGGTGGTGGAGGAGGTGTGCAGAGTCCTGAAACCCTTTGACAGGTCACTGTGGATATCAGTGGAGAGAGGTACAGCAAGCAGTTATTACTACATCATTATTTAATCCAGTATTATATACGTATATGAGCAGTGGATGATAATGTAGTATCAGTAGACAAAACATGAACCTGAACTAATAAGCTACTGATCTCTCTTTTTAGCTATGTAACACCCTCAAAAATTGTAATCCTGTGTAAGGGTTTGCAGCGAATCACAGCCAGCCGCCACAGAGAAGCAAATGTAACCGCAAGACATGTGACAGAGTTGATGGACACAGAAAGTTCCACGGAATGGAATATAATCACGTGCTATCAGAAACTGTTGCACTTGACCCCAGGTTTAAGAAGTTAGCCTTCAGTGATGCCAGAGCAATTGATGAGGCTCTTCAAAGAATAACCTCAGCAGCAGGGAGGGACAGCCCCAGCAGTCAGCTGGCTCGGGCACCAGGGCAACAGGAAGAAGAGGGATCAGATGGAGAGAAGCACCAGCAGTAGTGCCACAAACGTCTGCTGTTTGACGAGAGAGCAACTGGGGATGCAGCACGAAGGAATCCCTCAGCAGATGCCATAATGGAGGTCCGATCCTATTTGGAGGAGCCCCAAAGATCTGCAGATCCTCTGAGCTGGTGGAAGAACAAGGCCTCTGTCTACCCAGGGAGACTCTGCATAGTGGCCACATCCGTTCCCTCTGAGAGGGCCTTCTCGAAAACGGGACAAATAATTACTGAGAGAAGAAACCGCATCAGCTCCTCGAAAGTGAGGCAGCTTGCATTTCTGAATGCAAATCTTTCATAAAAGCAAAATATGGTCAGCATTGCTGTGTGCTGCTGGTTATAACATGGCAATAAAGAAGAGAGAGAAAATAGGGACCAGTTTAATGTTTTAAGTGGGATGCTGCAGTTTTTCACATTGTTATTTATTTTTCTTTGATATGGGGCAATATTCTGTAATTATGTTGTTCAGATTCTATTCATTTGATTGGTTAGATTCATATGCACTTTGTTTATATGCATTAAAAAGTTAGACTTTAAATACAAATGTTTAATAGCATTATTTTTTATAATACACCAATGCATTGTTAAATACATTGTGGTTAATGTAGAGTATGATTTCATTTAATAATTTAATTAGAATTGTTTTAACACAAATCATAGTAAAACTATCGCAACAAAAATACAAAACATATATTTTTTAAAGAGTTGTTTGGGAGCCAAAAGACCCGGCTCTTTTTGGTGAGCTGAGCCGAATGAGCCGGCTCACTGAAAAGAGCCAGAATAGTCTCTTTCTCTCGTTGTTGGACAACATGCCTCAGACGGTTACAATTGAAGAATACCTATTTTTGTAGTACAGTGATCGGGCAGTTATATGGCAATGATTTGACTGTTTTATGCGATAATAGTGCAGTGATTGGTCAAATGTTCAAGCCCTCGCATAATATGCGGGAAATTGTTGATTTTGTAAAAAATCTAATGTGTGATCACAAAATCCTAGGGGGACTGCTTAGTGGTAGTAGTAAGAATACATGGATGATGTCACTGGTTTTCTGGACACTTGTAGGTGGAATGGTAATGAGCTCCCCCACTGTATATGCTTTTGATAGCCTATTTGTGGCCACTATATCGTTTAAAAGCCAAATCTGTGCTCAGATGACTCAGCTTGCATAACTGTCAAGTGTAGACAGGGTCTATGAATCTCAGTGCAAGTGTGGTTCAGTGGAAGCTGGTGGGAGGAGCTATAGGAGTATGGATTGTAGAGGCTAGAATGGAATCAATGGAACAGAGTCAAATGTGGTTTTCATATGTTTGATCTGTTCGACACCGTTACATTAATTCCATTCCAGCCATTACAATGAGCCTGTCCTCCTATATCTCAACCTACCAGCCTCCACTGGTGTTGTTAGTGTCTGCCCTGAGATTAGAAGTTTGGGGGTTCAATCCCCGGTTGTGAATACCAAAGACTCTAAAAATGGGATCCAATGCCTCTCTGTTTGGCACAGTATTATACACTGCTCAAAAAAATAAAGGGAACACTTAAACAACACAATGTAACTCCAAGTCAATCACACTTCTGTGAAATCAAACTGTCCACTTAGGAAGCAACACTGATTGACAATACATTTCACAACAGGTGGAAATTATAGGCAATTAGCAAGACACCCCCAATAAAGGAGTGGTTCTGCAGGTGGGGACAACAGACCACTTCTCAGTTCCTATGCTTCCTGGCTGATGTTTTGGTCACTTTTGAATGCTGGCAGTGCTTTCACTCTAGTGGTAGCATGAGACGGAGTCTACAACCCACACAAGTGGCTCAGGTAGTGCAGCTCATTCAGGATGGCACATCAATGCGAGCTGTGGCAAGAAGGTTTGCTGTGTCTGTCAGCATAGTGTCCAGAGCATGGAGGCGCTACCAGGAGACAGGCCAGTACATCAGGAGACGTGGAGGAGGCCGTAGGAGGGCAACAACCCAGCAGCAGGACCGCTACCTCCACATTTGTGCAAGGGGGAGCAGGAGGAGCACTGCCAGAGCCCTGCAAAATGACCTCCAGCAGGCCACAAATGTGCATGTGTCTGCTCAAACGGTCAGAAACAGACTCCATGAAGGTGGTATGAGGGCTCGACGCTTACAGCCCAACACCGTGCAGGACGTTTGGCATTTGCCAGAGAACACCAAGATTGGCAAATTCGCCATTGGCGCCCTGTGCTCTTCACAGATGAAAGCAGGTTCACACTGAGCACGTGACTGACGTGACAGAGTCTGGAGACGCGGTGGAGAACGTTCTGCTGCCTGCAACATCCTCCAGCATGACCGGTTTGGCGGTGGGTCAGTCATGGTGTGGGGTGGCATTTCTTTGGGGGGCCGCACAGCCCTCCATGTGCTCGCCAGAGGTAGTCTTACTGCCATTAGGTACCGAGATGAGATCCTCAGACCCCTTTTGAGACCATATGCTGGTACGGATGGCCCTGGGTTCCTCCTAATGCAAGACAATGCTAGACCTCATGTGGCTGGAGTGTGTCAGCAGTTCCTGCAAGAGGAAGGCATTGATGCTATGGACTGGCCTGCCCGTTCCCCAGACCTGAATCCAATTGAGCACATCTGGGACATCATGACTCACTCCATCCACCAACGCCACGTTGCACCACAGACTGTCCAGGACTTGGCGGATGCTTTAGTCCAGGTCTGGGAGGAGATCCCTCAGGAGACCATCCACCACCTCATCAGGAGCATGCCCAGGCATTGTAGGGAGGTCATACAGGCACGTGGAGGCCACACACACTACTGAGCCTCATTTTGACTTGTTTTAAGGACATTACATCAAAGTTGGATCAGCCTGTAGTGAGGTTTTCCACTTTAATTTTGAGTGTGACTCCAAATCCAGACCTCCATGGGTTGATAAATTTGATTTCCATTGATAATTTTTGTGTGATTTTGTTGTCAGCACATTCAACTATGTAAAGAAAAAAGTATTTAATAAGAATATTTCATTCATTCAGATCTAGGATGTGTTATTTTAGTGTTCCCTTTATTTTTTGAGCAGTGTATATTGAACACAAATATAAATGCAACATGTAAAGTGTTGGTCCCACGTTTCATGAGCTGAAATAAAAGATCCCAGAAATGTTCCATATGCACAAAAAGCTTATTTATCTCAAATGTTTTGCATACATTTGTTTACATCTGTCAGTGAGCATTTCTCCTTTGCCAAGATAATCCACCCACCTGACAGGTGTGGCATACCAAGAAGCTGATTAAACAGCATGATCATTACACAGGTGCACCTTGTGGTGGGGACAATAAAAACCGCGCAGTTTTGTCACACAACACAATGCCACAGACATCTCAAGTTTTGAGAGAGTGTGCAATTGGTATGCTGACTGTCCACCAGAGCTGTTGCCAGATATTTAAATGGTAATTTATTTACCATAACCTGCCTCCAACATCGTTTTAGAGAATTTGGCAGTACATCCAACCAGCCAAGGACCTCCACATCCGGCTTCTTCAACTGCTGGATCATCTGAGACCAGCCACCCGGACAGCTGATGAAACTGTGGGTTTAAACAACCGAAGAATTTCTGCACAAACTGTCAGATACAGTCCCGGGGAAGCTCATCTGCGTGCTCATTGTCTTGACCTGACTGCAGTTTGGCGTTGTTAACCGTCTTCAGTAGGCAAATGCTCACCATCGATGGCCACTGGCACACTGAAAAAGTGTGCTCTTCACGGATGAATCTTGGTTTCAACTGTACTGGGCAGATGGCAGACAATGTGTACGACATCGTGTGGGCGAGCGGTTTGCTGACGACCACATTGTGAACTGAGTGCCCCATGGTGGGCTTATGGTACAGGCAGGCATAAGCTACGGATAACGAACACAATTGTATTTTATCGATGGCAATTTTAATGCACAGAGATACCGTGATGAGATCCTGAGGTCCATTGTAGTGCCATCCATCCAGCGTTTCAGCAGGATAATGCACGGCCCCATGTCACAAGGATCTGTACATAATTCCTGGAAGCTGAAAATGTCCCAATTCTTCCATGGCCTGCATACTCACCAGACATGCCACTCATTGACCATGTTTGGGATGCTCTGGATCAACATGTACGACAGCATGTTCCAGTTCCCGCCAATATCCAGCAACTTTGCACAGCCATTGAAGAGGAGTGGGACAACATTCCACAGGCCACAATCAACAGCCTGATCAACTCTATGCAAAAGAGATGTCATGCTGCATGAGGCAAATCATGGTCACACCAGATATAGACTGGTTTCCTGATCCACACCCCTACCTTTTCTTAAGGTATCTGTGACCAACATGCATATCTGTATTCCCAGTCATGTGAAATCCATAGATTAGGGCCTAATTCATTTATTTCAATTGACTGATTTCCTTATATGAAATGTAAATCAGTAAAATCTTGTTGCATTTATATTTTTGTCGATTGTAGATTGGGGGTAAGGCTATGGCCAAACAGAGATTTTGTGTCCAAAAATGATGGATTGAGCCAGTGGGTTTTCAATTTGACAGATTATGGAGAATGGAGATGATTGTCTGTCAAAAAATGTGCAATATGTTGGCCTTTGAGTGTATGCAATGTTTAACTTTTAACAGACAATTCTGAATGCGTATCCATTTTACACTTGTACATGGCGATTTTAGCATGTAAATCTTGGTGAAGCAAAGAGCAAACTCCCCCCCAGTAAACCCACTACACTACACAACACAAAACATACAACACATACATTAATTGCACTATAACGGTGACAAACAGTGTCCATAAACTGTTAGGGCCTACATAAAGCTGTCCCAACAGCAGTCCCAACACCTTACCACTGCTACACCTGGCTATCAGTGGAGCCTTGTCTGGCAGCCAAAAATTAATTCAGGCTCATTTACTG
Source organism: Oncorhynchus kisutch (assembly GCF_002021735.2). NCBI lineage: Eukaryota > Metazoa > Chordata > Actinopteri > Salmoniformes > Salmonidae > Oncorhynchus > Oncorhynchus kisutch. The sequence goes on along the minus strand of NC_034179.2, from coordinate 44,429,990 downwards.
CCTTTGAAAAAAACATAGCTGATATGGCTGACTTGCTTTTAAACAAATGTGGCTTGTACTGACAATTGAGATGGACAAACTATGGCAGAAGGGGATGTTGAGCGGATAAGAGGCAATCCGTGTTTTCGATTAAGACATTAATGAGCGACCTTGGACGGACGTAGTCAATATAACTATTTGTTCAGCACTTTTGAAATGTACAGCGACAGAATTTAGAACTGTCACAGATCCCTCCGGAACTTTCATCATGCACACCTGTCCCCTATTCCCACTGATAGTTATTTGTATATATGTGCCCTTTGGTTTCCATTGGGGGTCGATTATTGTTACAATGTCCGTTGGTGAGTGTGAGTACCTGTGCTATGTGTTTTGGCTTTCATGCCATTGTGAATTGCGCAGATGATTATGGGTCTCGTCCCATGTGTTAATTATTGTGCTTGTGTGTATTTATTCGAGACAGCCTGAAGGAAGGAGGTCAGAGACCTGGCCAGGTGGTGCCAGAATAACAACCTAACCCTAAATGTAATCAAGACTAAGGAGATGATTGTGGACTACAGGAAAAGGAGGACTGAGCATGCCCCCATTCTCATCGACGGGGCTGTAGTGGAGCAGGTTGAGAGTTTCAAGTTCCTTGGTGTCCACATCACCAACAAACTAGAATGGCCCAAACACACCAAGACAGTCGTGAAGAGGGCATGACAAAGCCTATTCCCCCTCAGGAAACTAAAAAGATTTGGCATGGGTCCTCAGATCCTCAAAAGGTTCTACAGCTGCAACATTGAGAGTATCCTGACTGGTTGCATCACTGCCTGGTACGGCAATTGCTCAGCCTCCGACCGCAAGGCACTACGGAGGGTAGTGCGTAAGGGCCCAGTACATCACTGGGGCTAAGCTGCCTGCCACTCAGGACCTTTATACCAGGCGGTGTCAGAGGAAGGCCCTGAAAATAGTCAAAGACCCCAGCCACCCCAGTCATAGACTGTTCTCTCTACTACCACATGACAAGCGGTACCGGAGTGCCAAATCTGGGACCAAAAGGCTTCTCAACAGTTTTTACCCCCAAGCCATAAGACTCCTGAAGAGGTAATCAAATGGCTACCCGGATTATTTGTATTGTGTGCCCCCTCCCAACCCCTCTTTTACGCTGCTGCTACTCTCTGTTTATCATATTTGCATAGTCACTTTAACTATACATTCATGTACATACTACCTCAATTGACCCGACCAACCAGTGCCCCCGCACATTGGCTAACCCGGGCTATCTGCATTGTGTCCCGCCACCCAGCACCTGCCAACCCCTCTTTTACACTACTGCTACTCTCTTGTTTATCATATGAAGTCACTTTAACCATATCTACAGGTACATACTACCTGAATCAGCCCGACTAACCGGTGCCTGTATATAGCCTCACTACTGTCATAGCCTCACTACTGTTTTTCACTGTCTTTTTACTGTTTTTTAAATTTCTTTACTTACCTATTGTTCACCTAATACCGTTTTTGCACTGTTGGTTAGAGCCTGTAAGTAAGTATTTCACTGTAGGGTCTGCACCTGTTGTATTCCGCGCATGTGACAAATAAACTTTGATTTGATTTGATGACTGCTAGCTTGCTAACTAAGATTTTGAAAGTATGATGTTGACATGTCAAATCAATGCTACTGTAGATATAATGTGCTTTGACGTCATTTTATGTGTGGCCAATGACCTTGAGCCTTCTTGGATGGGCACTTCTAAAGTAACCCTATGGCAACACGCAAGGGGCTTAAATATTCAAGCTCTACCCATAGATTTTTCAGTGACATAGTGTCCCCATGAATGACAGAACATTGAGCCAATCACGGCGCTACTAGAGAACATTATCAACCCCTATGCTCCTGTATTTTCTGCTGGCTGTCCCACCTGCACAGAAAGCACTGAGCTTGGCTGAAACACCTGCATTTTGGTGCTGCCTTACTCAAGAAAGTAATAAAGAGACCAAGTTTGTATAAGGCTTTATTAACTCAATTAATTATTATTATTTGTTTTACATTGTTTGCAAACTGATATGTGACACATATTAATGCCAGAATAACATCCAAAACAGGCCCCCCAAAAAATTACCACTGCTCATACTACATAAACAGGAGATCCTGTTTTCTGGCTGGACAAGGCTTAGATAGGCCATACCAAATTTATCAAATGTTTAAAGGCCCAGTGCAGTCAACAACTTGATTTTTCTGTGTTTTATACATATTTCCACACTATTATGTTGGAATAGTACGTTCAAATTAAGAACATAATTATAATGCCATTTTAGTGTTTGAAAAGACCGCCTGAAATTCAGCTTGTTTAGGTGGGATGGAGTGTTGGTGGTAAATCACCAGGCAGTAAATTAGTAAACTGTATGCGGACAGTTAGCAGCACACGTATGTGGGTTTCACTGGCATCACTCGTTGTGTAGCTATTTTAGAAAGGGTGAGTGTAATAGACTTAAGCAAGTGCCGTAAACTCCATCCACAGCTAGCTAGAAATGTTGGCAATGGAGCTAGTAAATATGATCATTTTCTATAGCTCAATAAGGTTGGTTTGTTTCAAAGACGGTCACGTGTGTTTGCAAAAAGAGGATCAATGGTTTGAGCCCGGTATGGGGACAGTGGAGGAAGATATAGCCTACTGTTAGATGCACACAGACGTCGGTTTCTCCGCCCCATTTCTCTAAAAAGCTAAGGGATGGGAGTTGAAGAAAATGTAACCATTCTCAAATTCATAGACAAACCTATGGATGCAAGGACTGATCATCCATGATATCAAATAGTTGTAACCATGTTTTGGGGCTATACAGTGTTTGTTTACATGCACGTTGTTTACAAGCATTGGAGTAAAACAAGCGTATATTTGGGGTTATGACGGGGTACGATAGTTGAACTATGCTTATGAGACAAGTTATATTCTTCAAGAATCAATTATTAGGCCTATATATCATTAATTTGTAAGTCCAAAAATTGATGTAGCAACTGACGATTCTAGCTTTAAACATGACTTCATTTGAAGCGCTTATTCCGTGAAACATTATAGCTGCCGGTAGTGTCAATTTGTAGGCTATGTGCCAGTATAGGCCTATACTGTGTACATTTAATTTACAATGAGATTCCATGTGCGAGTATGGCTTCTGAATAATTGGTGTGCATATTCTTCGTTCTACCCTACCTGGTGTAACTGTACATGTCCTGAACATTATGAAGACATTATATCTTGCTGTCTCAGAACAATACACAACTGTAATGTTCTCTCTGTTTGGTTGATTCGGGCTGTCGTTCAAGCCATCCTCCAATCACGATCAGCCTTACATGATAAGGCTATTTTCACTCTGTATGTACAGTACTCTCTGTATGTTGTAAAAACGGTTCTGGTCAGAGAAGAACACTAAGCGAGGGTGAATGAGGTTGACAACGGCTCAGTTGGAGCACCACGCTTTAGTTACCTTTACATTCTGGGTGGCCTGTTGCAGGTGAGTGCTGGAATACTTTGACTGTTACACTTTATTTTCCAAACACTCCGATCCCTCACTGTAACGCAACACCCAGGAAGCTATATTAAGTAGTCACACACGACTGAGACACAGGCAGTGACTTTCTGCTTAGAAACAGTCTTTTTTTTCTCGCTAGTCACATCTTTTCAGTGACGTTTTCAAGCACGTTGCATAGAGAAAGTTTGTTTAAAATATGTGTGTTGTAAGGCCAGAATCTGAATGGGTGATGACACGGCTAGGCCAGTCAGTGCTTGGCTATAGACATCATACTGCACAAGGCTTTACAAGACCATAGCCCTAGAACAGTTCGAACGGGGGAGGGTAGATTAGAGAAGATGCAAAATTTGTTCGAGGAAAACGAAAGTACGCCACTGCGACCTAATGTAACTGATCATTTATCTGATTTCGATATAATTCGTGAATTTTCATATTTAGTTTGGTGATTTCAGATTGTTGTGTTGCTCTGTAGCGTTCATCCGGTGAAGAGAGTTCATATTTGTGTTATTGTACAGCCAGTGCCGAACTGTTATGTGTCAATAAGTTTTAAGGTGGACGCAGCTGGGGATGAGAGGGCCCTGGCATTCGAGCTGGGTATCAGAGGTATGTTTGAATATGTAGTCTAGGCTATATGCCGTCATGACAGAGAACTTGTTGGTATTTTAGCCCTTATCAAAATCACAGTGTCGTTTTCACCTAAACCACTCAGTCATCCAGTGTGAGGTTTGTATCAGTGTATCGCCGCTCTCGAAGTGGTCAGCGTGGTGCTTTTTTGTTTTTCGTGAATTATTTAATGTCTTCAATGGGCTTTCATTTATAAACGTGTTGTTATAATCGTAAATTCCATCCCTCAAAGCCGTTTGGTGTACATTTTAAGTCATTGTTCGGTAAAAAACGACCATGCAAAAGACTGAGACAACATGTACGACATGGTAAAGCGAGAGTATTTGCATTCCTCTGAGAAACGGGAGCACTACCCCTATGAAATGCACGGCTACATTGTTACTAAACGAATGATGGCAGCGTTCGATTGCGTGAAAACAATCAAATTAGTGAAGTTTGGTTACAATTCCATGGATGTTTGTCACTTGTAGTCGCTCGTGGCCTTTTGGAACCATTGCATGTTTTGCATACGACACGTTCAGCAGGCGGGCTGGAGCAATTTGAGTCTGAGAGCTAGCAAGCTAACAAGCTACTTTTATTCCTAGTAACTGGTAGGAAATGGTGACTATGATGCCAATTAAACGTATTGCCGCAAATATCTGGACGGAAAATCCCTAGTTTAAGTAATGAAAGGTGCCGATTTGTCCATGTGGAATACCTTTGTCAATGAATGCATACGAGTTTGACAGGAGTGAGATTTATACTTCATTTTCCCCAAAGCAAGATGGACTCTCATTCGCTTGTCTATCCTTTCAGACCCTAGATCGACATTTTGCATAGATGCTAATGTGAGCTTCATACTAAGGACTTTGGGTTAGGTAAACAAAATATTAGTTTATACTAATTTATGAACAATGTTGCTCATGTAATGTTTACGGTGGGTTCACTTTATTGATTCCTTGACAGCCTAATCGGGTTTACAGTCAGCACCGGTCTTACCAGAAAATAACCGCTACAATAGTAAGGTATAGCCAATCTTTTCGACTGAACTGTATTTACCTGATATTGCGTATTTTATTATGTACTGAGCGTTAACTACTCTATTGTCTACGTTCCTGGGTTTCTGAAAAGCGCCCATGTACGATGGACTGCACAGATTTGGAATCGACACCGTGTTTCAACAACAACAAATAATGTCCCACAATAGTTCGAAGCCTAATCACACATTGAGGACTAGACTACACACCCGTTTTAAGTTATTGTCACAGTGATGATTAATAAACATGTTTACTATGGCTACTGAAGAATACAACTAGAATCCTAGCCTCTGTGGTTCTTTGGTGCGTTAACCAAGCATTGCAAATGTATCGCTTGACTGAGAGCAGTGTCTTGTATTTTATAGGTCATCATCATCGCATGACAAAGCCTGACTGACAGATTCATCTTCATCTTTCAGATACAGCTTTTCCATAGTCTGTGCCTAAGTAAGTATGCCTGCAATCCATCCCATATCCTCCAGGTCAAGGTTTCTTCTCTTTTGTTTACCTATTTGTCAATTGCCCATGGTATCCACTCATTGTTATGCCATAATGCCTCATGTTATTATACCCTCATATTAACAATATAGCCTGTGTCTCATCATATTAATATTACATAATTGATTGTCATACCTGATTTGAGTGTAAGCACAATAATAATTTCTATAGTTATGTCAATAATTGCGCAGTGTCATTGAGATATAGCCTTCTAATTAAGATGATTTTATGTTTCCAAATTACATAATTACTTTAAGAGTAATTCCTACAATCCTGTGGTTGCATAACCTGCACACTAACGAGCTGATTCAACAATGGTGAAACAGTGTGACTCGGTCTCAGGTGTGTATGCGCACTATGCATGCCTCCCCCATAGCACAACCCTCATAGGGCTCTGAGCTTGTCTTGACCAACCGGACCAGGGAAAAACTCAGGGCCCTTGTTAGGTCACATGGTAAGGAAAAACTCAGTGCCCAATTCTAGTACATGATTTGTAGTTGATGCTTTAATAGTATGCAAAGATTCAGATGTTCACTGCGTAAAAGAGACTGCAAACCAGTTTGAACAAAGTTAAAGGTTATGCAATGACTTCAAAAAGTATCCACACCCCTTTACCTTTTTCACATTTTGTTGGTACAAAGTGGGACCTTTTTTTGTGGGTCAACGATCTACACAAAATACTCAAATGCTTTGCACACCTCAATTGTACAATATTTGCCCATTATTATATAAAACAAAAAAATGTCATGTTGATTATTGTTAGACAGTCAATTTTAAGTCAAAGCTTTAACTAGGCCACTCAGGAACATTTAATGTTGTCTTGGTAAGCAACTACAGTGTGTATTTGGCCTTGTGTTTTAGGTTATTGTCCTGCTCAAAGGTGAATTTGTCTCCCAGTGTCTATTGGAAAGCAGACTGAACAAGGTTTTCCGTTAGGCTTTTGCCTGTGCTTAGCTCGGTTTTCTTTTTATTCTAAAAAAAAAAATAGACCTAGTCCTTGCTGATGACAATCGTACTCATAACATGATGCCGCCACCACCATGCTTCAAAATATGAAGTGGTACTCAGTGATGTGTTGTTGGATTTGCCCCAAACTGTTTTTTATTTATTACCTTGATTCAACTAGGTAAGTCAGTTAAGAACAAATCCTTATTTACAATGACGGCCTACCCCGGCCAAACCCTAACCCGGACAATGCTGGGCCAATTGTGCGCCGCCCAATCACACCTGCCCAATCACGGCTGGGTGTGATACAGCCTGGAATTGAACCAGGGTCTGTAGTGACGCCTCTAGCATTGAGATGCAGTGCCTTAGACTGCTGTGCCACTCAGGGCAAAACAGTTGATTTCTTTGCAACAGTGTTTGCAGTATTACTTTAGTGCCTTATTGCAAATAGGAAGGAAATCCTGTATCTTTGTAGTGACTGGGTGAATTTATACACCATCCAAAGTGGAATTAATAACTACACCAGGGTTATTCAATGTCAGATTATTATTATTTTTTACCCATCTACCAGTAGGTGCCCTTCTTTGTGAGCCATTGGAAAACCCCCCTGGTCTTTGGTTGAATCTGTGTGTGAAATTCACTGCTCGACTGAGGGACCTTACAAATGATAGTATGTATGGGGTAGCCATTTGAAAAATCATGGTAAACACTATTATTGCACACTTTTACTTCTGAACTTACACTGAACAAAAATATAATCACAACATGTAAAGTGTTGGTCCCATGTTTCATGAACTGAAAAAAAAAGATCCCCCAAAATGTCCCATATTCCCCAAAAGCTTATTTCTTTTGAATTTTGTGCACAAATTTGTTTACATCCCTGTTAGTAAGCATTTCTCCTTTGTCAAGATAATCCATCCACCAGACAGGCATAGCATATTAAGAAGCTGATTAAACAGCATGATCATTAAACAACAGTCACCGTTGTGAACAGAGTGCCCCATGGTGGGGTTATGGTACTGGCAGACATAAACAACGAACACAATGGCATTTTATTGATGGCAATTTTAATGCATAGAAATACTGTGACGCGATCCTGAGGCCCATTGCCGTGCCATTCATCCGCCACCATCACCTCATGTTTCAGCATGATAATGCACGGCCCCATTTCACAAGGATCTGTACATAATTCCTAGTACATAATTCCTAGAAGCTGAAAGTGCCCCAATTCTTCCATGGCCTGCATACTCACCAGACATGTCACCCATTGAGCATGTGTGGTATGCTCTGGATCGACGTGTACGACAGTGTGTTCCAGTTCCCGCAACTCCGCACAGCCATTGAAGAGGAGTGGTACAACATTCCACAGGCCACAATCAACGGCCTGATCAACTCTATGTAAAGGATGAGACGCTGCATGAGACAAATCGTGGTCACACCAGATACTGACTGGTTTTCTGATCCACGCCCCTACTTTTATAAGGTATCTGTTGACCAACAGATGCATATCTGTATTCCCAGTCATGTGAAATCCATAGATTAGGGTGTAATGAATTTATTTCAATTAACTGATTTCCTTATATGAACTGTAAGTAAAATCTTTGAAATTGTTGCATTTAATGTTTTTAAATATATTTGGGCTTGCCATAACAAAGGGGTTGAATAATTATTGGCTCAAGACTTTTCTGCTTTTCATTTAATTAATTTCTCCCAAAAAATAAAAACATAATTATACTTTAACACAAAACACAACAAAAAGGCTGTAACATAATGAAAACCATTTAATGTGGAGAAAGTTAAGGAGTGTGAATACTTTTTGAAGGGACTGTACATGTAACATTTCCACATGCAAATGGCACAAGATGTCAATTATAGTAGTAATGAGGGATAACATTGCACATGAAGACAGTTTTAACTGTGATATACTAGCACTATAATCATTGTTGTTAAAAGACAAATGTATTTTTGTTTATTTTAACACCTTGTTACTCCACAAGATATGAGAAATTTATCAAGATGTTATATGGTGGATTAATGGGGCAATCTGCAGTTGCTACATTAATTTTTGGACTTTTAATTAATGATATGTACCAATTGATTCTTGAAGAATATAACAAATGCCTCATGAGAGTTAAACTGTCGTCCCCCATCAGAACCCAAAATATAAGCATGTTTTACACCAATGTTTGTAAACAAAGTAAATATGAACAAACCCTCAAAATGGACTGACCATCCATGTTCATATGGATGGTTGGTCAATGCATCTATTTCTATCCATGCATTTGAGTGGTTACATTTCTCCCACCCAGTCCCTCAGCTTTTTACTGAAAGACTGGTGGGAAGCCTGCTCTCTTATTGTTTCAACTGTGGATTGCTCCTATTAAAGGAACTTAGAGGCAAGTATCTATCAAAGTCCTGAGGTGTATACTCGGATGCTAGCTAGATCTATTCAGGATTTTTTTATTTTTTTAAGCTAGCCAGCTTCAGATTCACATTCCAATGGGCTTCATCCATTTTTAGGAAGGTGGATATTGATATTGTACCTGCCGCTAACGCAAGCCAGGTTTGTAACCGCACGTGCATAGCCCAGCGAGTCGAACACCAAACTCTTAATTGAGACAATTCTGAAGCCGCAATCCAAGAACAAGTCAGTGCCACATTTAAATCTCTAAATCAATATGAAAGAAAAGTTATCCTGCAAATAAGCTACTAGAAGTGCTGTCCTTTTATTTATGCTTATCATTCTTGACGTCTTTGGCGTCCTTATCAAAAGCAACCTTTTTTCCCACTGCTATTGATAAAATGATTTAAGTCATACAAAGGTTTTTACTGCACATGAAGTTTGAAAAACATCCTGTAATTGCTAAATGTATAGTGTAATAGGTATTTGAATAAGGGCAATTTCACCACTTTTCAACCTCATTTTCATTATTTCCAGTACAATACCAGTGTCTACATATGTGAAAACAGTGCATTTCAAAAAAATATTAAGCTTAAATGTTCTACCCGATGACATCATCAAAAGCATGAGTTGGTGCACACCCAGAGATAATTATTTAGTGTAGAGGTGCTGACTAACAGCGAATAAAATGTAAGCTATAAAGAGAGTCTCTCTCTCTCTATCTAATATATGTGTATATTTAACCAGTCAAGTTGACACACCTACTCAAACCAGGGTTTTTCTAAATGTTTTACTATTTTCTACATTGTAGAATAACTTAAATAGCGAATGGAGAACGCTTTTCCTCGTGATTTATTTTCATGCCAGCCAGTTAGACTATACTCCTCTTTTCAAGAGAAGCAATGTGCTTAATATTAGGTAGGTTGAGAAATAAATATAGTAGGCCTAGCCTATAGAAAGCTGATGGGATCCTCTTTTTAATAGAGGCCCATCACTGTTTTCTAACGCAATTGCATAGTCTATGGCAGTGGTTCTCAATCCTGGTCCTGGGGACCCAAAAGGGGTGCACATTTTGGTTTTTGCCCTAGCACTACCTGATTCAAGTCAAAGTTTGATGAGTTGATCATTTTAATCAGCATTTTAAATCAGCTGTGAAGTGCTAGGGCAAAAGAAAAAATGTGTACCCCTTTGGGTAGCCAGGACCGGAATTGAGAATCACTGGCCTATAGAAATGTTGCCCAACATGAGCTCATGGGCTCTTATGAAGTGTTTGGTTAGATTTTCGATTACGTTTGCATTGATATCGGGGTGATTTGAGAGACAATAGAGTGCTGAGTACCAGGTAGTTAGCAAGTTTGGTAGGCTACTAATCACGTCAGCCACATCAGAGCTTGGAGAAGCCTAAATACCGTGACTAAACGGTCACATCGAATTAGACTGCCATACTCGTGACCGTTGTTGTGGTGGTAATACGGTCACCATAAGTATTTGGACAGTGACACGTGTTTTGTTTTTGGCTCTGTACTCCAGCACTTTGGATTTGAAACAAATACATTTGTTTCCCTGAAATGGGGGTGGGGGCGAGAACTACAGTATGTACAAAAAGTGCTGTAATTTCTAAACAGTTCACCTGATGTGGATGAAAATACCCTCAAATTTAAAGCTGAGTCTGCAGTGGTGTAAAGTGCTTAAAAAATACTTAAGTACTACTTAAGTCATTTTTGGAGACATCTGTACATTACTATTTATATTTGACAACTTTTACTTCACTACATTCCTAAAGAATATGTATATACTTTTTACTCCATACATTTTCCCTGACACTCAAAAGTACTTGTTACATTTTGAAAGCTTAGCAGGACAGGAAATTGATCAAATTCACACACTTATCAAGAGATCATCCATAATGCCTCTGCACTGATGACTCACTAAACACATGCTTTGTTTGTAAATGAGTGTTGGAGCGTGCCCCTGGTTATCCATAAATTAAAATATGAAAATTATGCCATCTGGTTTGCTTAATATAAAGAATTTGAAATGATTTATACTTTTGATACTTAAGTATATTTCAAACCAAATACTTTTAGACTTTTACTCAAATAGAATTTTACAGGGTGACTTTTACTTGAGTCATTGTCTATTAAGTTATCTTTTACTTTTACTCAAGTATGACAATTGGGTACTTTTTCCACAACTGAGAGTCTGCACCTTAAACCTCAGTCGTTGTAGCGTTTCAAATCCAAAGTGCTGGAATACAGAGCCAAACATGTCACTGTCCAAATACTTTTGGACCTCACTGTATGTAGACACTGGTATGGCGCTGTAGATAATGAATATGAGGTTGAAAAGTGGCGGAATTGCCCTTTAACAAAATATATATTTTTCTATGAATAAAATATTTGAGGGCTGTGAAAAAATATTAGAAATGCATTGGACCCAGCTATCAATTACATTTATTTTTCCTAAGTATTGAATACAGTAGTTAATTTACATAAATTGAAGGATAGATACTGCATACCCTTTACAGTAGAGTAAATACACACAGATGTGAGTTAATCTGATCAAATGCTGTGGTATTACAACCTGCCCTAAAACACAGACGTGTCTTCTTTTGTCAGATTTGAGGTTTTCTTGCTATACCCAAGTATAGAAGTGTAGAATCTAATGGTTGTCAAATCAAATTTGATTGGTCACATACACATGGTTAGCAGATGTTAATGTGAGTAGCGAAATGCTTGTGCTTCTAGTTCCGACCATGCGGTAATACCTAACAATTTCACAACAACCCATATGTAAAATGTATGCCCACATGACTAAGTTGCTTTGGATAAAAGCATCTGCTAGATGGCATTGCACCACACACGCAAGAAGTCCAAACTATTCTGCAAGCGTATATCTACACATAGAATTGTGCACTCCATTGACCACACCCTGGCCACCGTGATGATGCCATCAGCCAATTAGAGACATGGGCAGTCTGGTGTTCAGTCTCAAAGTACTTTTGAAATGGCAGCCACAATTTACTGCTAATTCTGTATCTTAGTACAAAACCGAGTGACCTTACCAAGTGATTTTGGCCTTTTGGTATAATATATTGGTTTTGGAAGGACAGTCATAGGGACCAGCGTTTGAGCCCTCGTCAGGGTGTCTAATTAAAGGGATCACTTTTTCATGACCTTTAACCTTTAGTCTCTGTTACTACTATGGCCAACACCAGCAGTTGCTCAAGAGACTAAAGAATTCAGTCAATTAATCAATCCAATGTATTTGTATAGTGCTACTTACAAAGTCATTGATCAGTGCGCTCAACAAAACCCAACACCAAATGCTCAGACATGAATTTCCCCTAGGTAAAGATCTGGCATCTGCTTCCCCTCCCCCAATCCTAACCTTAAAGTGACAATCCATATTGGTGAAACTGCGTGTCCATTTGTGATATTACAACAACAAAGAAGTTACTGCAAACAACAAATACTGTTGCACGGGCGATAGAGCAGTATGTATTGCACCTTTTTTAATTTTTTTTGCATGTTGCGTGATGCTCAGCAACAAAACCAATAACTGTGGTGGAGTGGCCAGTGACGCTGTTTCGCAGATGCTTTAAGCATTAATGGGGAAAACTGACCCAAGATCAGTGTCTAAATGGAACTTGATCCTATGCCACAATAAGTTGTGAGTGAACTCTGACTATCTTTCTCCCCCCTCCAGGCTTGGCAGCGCCATGAAAGGTGGAGGAAGGGGTAAGGAGCCTCCTGTGGAGGTGGAGGTGAGCGGCAAGCGGCCCAAGCGCAAGTGTCTACAATGGCACCCGCTACTCTCCAAGAAGGCCCTGGACTTCTCGGAGGAGGAAGAGGAAGAGGACGAAGAAGAACTGGAGAAGGTTAGTGTCTTCTTTTGCAGATCTGGGATGCATTCAGTAGGCACGTTTTGAAATGATAAAAACATTTGTTATTGGTCAAGTACAGATAGTTTCAGACTAGAGGTCGACCGATTAATCGGAATTGCCGATTTTAATTAGGGACGATTTCAAGTTTTCATAACAATCGGAAATCGGTATTTTGGGGTGCCGATTTGCCTTTTTCTTATTTTTATTTATTATTATTAATACCTTTATTTAACTAGGCAAGTCAGTTAAGAACACATTCTTATTTTCAAAGACGGCCTAGGAACGGTGGCCTTGTTCAGGGGCAGAACGACAGATTTTCACCTTGTCAGCTCGGGGGATCCAATCTTGCAACCTTAGTTAACTCGTCCAACGCAATAACGACCTGCCTCTCTCTCGTTGCACTCCACAAGGAGACTGCCTGTTACGCGAATGCAGTAAGCCAAGGTAAGTTGCTAGCTAGCATTAAACTTATCTTATCTCTCCATGGCTGGATGTGGGGGCAGACAGACAGTGCTGGTCTGAAAGGATGTGCGAGGCTGCTGCAGCCATTGGATTTGAAGTCCCTCATTGGTTCTGATCATGTTAAAACAATTTGTTTCTGGGTTAGGGGTCATTTCTTAATTGGGAATTGCTGATTAATTCCCATTCAATTTGATATACACTGAGTATACAAGACATTAAGGTCCATGACATAGACTGACCAGGTGAATCCAGGTAAAAGCTATGATCCATTTTTGATGTCACTTGTTAAATCTACTTCAATCCGTGTAAATTAAGGGGAGGGGACAGGTTAAAGGAGTTTAAAGACTTGAGACATGGATTGTGTATGTGTGCCATTCAGAGGGTGAATGGGCTAGACAAAATATTTAAGTGTCTTTGAACGGGGTATGGTAGTAGGTGCCAGGCGCATCGGTTTGAGTCTGTCAAGAACTGCAACGCTGCTGGGTTTTTCACGCTCAACAGTTTCTCATGTGTATTAAGAATGGTCCACCACCCAAAGGACATCCAGCCAACTTGACACAACTGTGGAAAGCATTGGAGTCATCGTGGGCCAGCATCCCTGTGGAACGCTTGACACTTTGTAAAGTTCATGTCCCGACGAATTTAGCCTGTTCTGAGGGCAAAAGAGGGTGCAACGCAATATTAGGAAGGTGTTCCTAACGTTTTGTACACTGTGTATAGTAAATGGGTTGTTCCACCAATTTAGGGGCCTTTTGAGTAGTGTAACTTTGTGAAAAAAGTTTTATTTCACCTGATTTCTACATTCTGTCATAAAGAGCACATGTTGAACTTAATAAAAAAAACATGTTTTCCCATCCCAAGAGGTTAAATAAAAAGATTAGTATATTAAGTGACATAAAGTAACAGGGCTGACGATTTCATCTTACATCATCCATGAAGCCCCTTGTGACTGGGGGAATGGAAGCTTGTTCTTTGCAACAGGGAGGGACAAGAATGTAATTGTTAGTACATTTCTTCTAGGATGTCCATCTATGGATAACAGGGTTGATGTGGTCGACCCGCTCAGCTTTCCACCACACAACACCAGAAAAATCACCAAAAAGAGTAGAACTAGCTCAACTGCTTTTACACTATGATTTGACTATAAGATGTTCAATGTTTTCTTTCGAAAAATATATTTTAAAAGCAATAGTTTCAACCATATTAAAATGAGATTTATGTTCAAATAACAGTGTTGACCTTAAAATGAGAGTGAGGTTTTAATTTTTTTGTTTAAGTATTTGTGCACAATTTCTACTTAAAATATCAAACGGGGACATAAGGCACTCATTTTGTGGAATGACCCAAATACCTTGTGTAAAATATGATTGAAACATTAATGTAACTGTCCAGTGTTTCCAGATTTCTATGAAATATTACCTAAATATTGATGCGAGTAGAGCGCTGATTGGCCAGCTCAGCCAATGAGCCAACACATCATGTTCTATGAGGAAATGGCAAGCATTTTTAAAGCCCCAGTGCAGTCTAAAATGTGATTTCTGTGTTTTTGAAATAAATAATTCCAAAATTCTGCCAATAACAGCAAGTTTTCTGTTTTCCCCTCCCTATTCAGACAGTCCTAGCAGAATTCTTGCTTGAGAAATTGGTCTTTGCTAAGAAGCTATTTTTGTTTTAATAAATGATAATCAGTAAGGTACTTAATTGTGATCCAGAAATGATATTGAGATAAAAATGGCTGCAATGGAGCTTTATTTATCTATAAAAAAAATATTTAACTAGGCAAGTCAGTTAAGAACAAATTCTTATTTACAATGATGGCCTACACAGGCCAAACCCGGACAACTCTGGGCCAATCATGTGCCGCCCTATGGGACTCCCATTCACGGCCGGTTGTGATATCTTTAAAAGGTCTGTTTTAAAATACAAGATTGAGGTAGGGTTCTTTAAAGTGTTTTATTTTCTCCAACTTATGCTTTGGCCACAAAGGAGTATAGGATATGTCAATAACAATTATTTGTGTATGATTTAACAGAATATTAACTTATAAACTTTTTTTTCAACAGTTACTTAATTTCTGAATCACTGTTTTTGATAACTAGGTTTGTATGTAGTCTAGAAGTATTCACTTTCATTTTCTGTCATATTTAAAAAATATATATAAAAATAAAAAAAAAGGTAAATCCATTTGAATTCAATCGCTTTTTGACAGCACCCCATTTTGATTTAAATGAAACCATTGCCCAAATCTTTGCCCATTGTAGAAGTGCTCAGAAAGTAACTTTTTGGACCTGAATGGCAAAACATTCAAGAGATAAGGGTGTTCAAAGTTGACCTATTTTGCATACTCAACCATGATATGAGACTTCCATGTCTTCACCACTGGAAAAAAATAAACAGTTGAGATTTCTATCATTTAAAAGCTTACAAACTATTGTCATACTATTTTATAATTTCTTGAAAAACAGTTTAAAATTATTTTTTTTAAAAACCTTAATACAATAAAATAATGATGCATATTTGCATATGTTGTAGCTTAGACCCTTATTTTAGATCTGAGGTTGTGTTGTGCCCACCTTAGTTTGAGATGCTCCTAAATACAGTGTGGGTGTTATGTTTTGGCTAATAGATTTATTAAAATGGGAATCAAATTGACATTTCAACTCTCAAATTAGTACAACAAAGATCGATGGAGGTCCACAACAGAGAATGTTGACTTGCATGGGAATATATGTTTTAAATTATACTCTCAATCCTAGAAATATAGATGATCCAATAGACATAACCATTTTAAATTGACATTTGACAGTGGGTGGACCGGTTGTCATCTTTGTGGTAGTAATTAGAAGTCAAAATATCCCATTTAAATTTCAATGGTGTACTAAATTACAGTGGTCTGAAGGGATAGGTCCATTCTATGAAATCTATTTCTATGATTTGAAATGACACCCACCCTGTATTCAAGAGCAGATGATGTAAAGTAGGGTCTAAGCTACAACATATGCGAATATGAAACAAATATGAGTTTACATGGTTTTTTAAAATCATTTACATTTGAAGTTAAAAGTAATTTTTATATAACTTCAAGAAATTAAGTAGTTTGAGAACCCTGTTTGAAAGCTTTTAAATATCAAAGTCAACCATTTCACTTTGAAGACATGGATGTCTCATGGTATGGTGGGGTATGCAAAATGGGTCAACTTTGAGAATTGTTATCTCCTGAATATTTTGTCATTTAGGTCCAAAAAGTCACTTTCTGACCACTTCTTTCATGGGCAAACAGGTATGGAAAGTTTGGTTAAAATCAAAAGGGATGCTGTCAAAAAGTGATTGAATTCCAATGGATATACCCAAAAAGGACATTTTGAATTATTCCCAAAGAAATATCAACTGAAACAATTGAGCCTTACCATTGTTATGATGATGATGATGATGATAGTGGTGGGGGGTAGAGATGATAAAGATAGATATTTCAATCACTGATGCATCTGTCCACAGCCATTGCTGGTCAGGGAGAGCCGGGGGCCGGAGGTGGCATGCGGGGGGCCCATTGAGGTGGAGGAGGACTCTTCAGAGCAGCGGGCCCGCCGACCCATGAACGCCTTCCTGCTTTTCTGCAAGCGCCACCGTTCACTGGTGAGGCAGGAGCACCCTCGGCTGGACAACCGTGGTGCCACCAAGATCCTGGCTGACTGGTGGGCTGTGCTGGAGCCCAAAGAGAAACAGAAGTACACGGACATGGCCAAGGAGGTGAGCACCACCAAAACCCTGTTCTGGAACTGTCAAACGTTTCTTATTCTCTTCGGGGGTGAATCCTAACTTCATTTAAGTGTCATTTTTACATCAATGTATGACTAAGTTAAAATTTGACTTAAGTTAGGATTCGCCCCTTTCTGTTTCTCTAAACAGACCATTCCATTTGATTTTGTCATTTTGAGGAGAGTACATTAAATTCAGATAATTTTTCCTCATGGACTGGCAAAGTTCAGAGAGAATTAACCCTGATTTGTGCGGTGTGACAAGCAAATGAGCAGATCAAGCGCTCCAACACAGGATCACAAGCAAACTAATTTGAAAGACCATACTGAGAAAACACCTCTTCAGTATGTTCTGCATTTTGCTAGAGTAGGTATTAATTGCTGTGTCTTTCTTTTGCTGATAACCATTCTGGCTTTGTGTCATCTTCCAGTACAAGGATGCCTTCATGAAGGCTAACCCAGGCTACAAGTGGTGCCCCACCACCAACAAGCCAGTCAAGAGCCCCTGCCACACTGTCAGCAACGCACGCAAAAAAGTGTGGTCTTTCCCTTCCAACTCCCCTAAGGGCTGTGCCACTGCCAAGAAAGTGCCGAAGACTGACAGCACACCACAGCTTAATTTCGCCATGGCAGGTGCGTCAAGTGATACATTTCTGGGTAAAACAGCTTATACAATATGAATGTCATGTCTCAGCATAGCAGCCACTGAATTAATGTCAAATTAGTAAAGATTAATCCCACCTTGCCTTCTTTTTGTGCCTTCCCAGATCCCACAAAGATGGGTGGCCTAAGCATGCTACTGTTGGCTGGGGAGCATGCCCTTACTGCCAGAGAGGTATGTCACATACTGCACTGACCAAAAATATAAATGCAACATGTAAAGTGTTGGTCCCATGTTTCATGCGCTGATATAAAAGATCCCTGAAATTTTCCACGTGAACAAAAAGCTTATTTCTCTCAAATGTGAGCCTTTCTCCTTTGCCAAGATAATTCATCCACCTGACAGGTGTGGCATATCAAGAAATTGATTAAACAGCATGATCATTAAACAGGTGTAGTGGGGACTATAAAAGGCCACTCTAAAATGTGCAGTTTTGTCACACAACACAATGCCACAGATATCTTGTCTCAAGTTTTGATGAAGTGTGCAATTGGCATGTTGACTGCAGGAATGTCCACCAGAGCTATTGCCAGCCAATTTAATGTTAATTTCTCTACCATACCATAACCCCACCGCACCATGGGGGGCAGGCATAAGCTATGGACAACAAATACAATTGCATTTTATCAATGGTTATTTGAATGCACAAAAATACAGTGGCGAGATCCTGAGGCCCATTTCTTTTTAAGGTATCTGTGACCAACAGATGCATATCTGTATTCCCAGTCATGTGAAATCCATAGATTAAGGCCTAATTTATTTATTTAATTGACTGATTTCCCCAAATGAACAGTATTTCTGTCAAATCAATTAAGTTGTTGCGCTCATTTTTTTCTTCAGTATAGGTCCTGGGCTGTAGTGCAGTAATTCACCACCAGGGGATGTCAGAGTTATATGGGTTTATAAAATAACGTAAAGGCCCGGTCTAGTGGTTTTTCAACTCGTCAAACTGAGTTTATCCATGTTGTGCAACAACTTTAATCTAGAAATCATTGTTTTAGTGGAAATATATCTGAAGGACTTAAGTCATTCTCTCATTTGTTGGAAAAGCACTGTGAGATGCAAATTCAAAGATCACGTTATTCAAATGTTTGTTGTGAATGTGTGTATTTAAGTGTGAATTGAACCTCCACAGATTTCATCCAGTTCTTCAAAGTCTGGAGCCACAGATGTCACTAAGCACCCTGAGAACTCCTCCCTATTCCAACTTGCTGAGGTAAGACCACATAGAATGGGATGGTTCTCTTGAATGTCTTGTAACACTATTTAGTAGGCCTGTCACGGCAACCGCAGTCTGACACAAGTTTGTTGATTTTATGCCAATATGCATAGATGTATAAAAAATAGCCTACATTACATTTATTATCTATTTGCATAGAAAGGGTTCAGTTTGCTCTTAAAGTAACCCTACCATACCCAACACACCACATATACCACAATCATAACATTCCCTAAAATGATGGCAATACTATGCCTTTTCTGTGACCTATCCTGCACTGACTTTACATCAAGCTGCAATAGGGAAAAGGAAGTGAGGCTCATTCCTATTGAAATGGGTCAGCCAACCCTCAATTTTGTGTCCCTTTCCAGCTCTCCTCCAGCACACTTCAGCCCAGTTTAACGGACACAGCTGGCAAGGGGAAGCTCATGAGTCGGGGGGTCCAGGCAGAAGTGGGTATTCTCAGGAAAAGGCTATTTGTGACCACATCTTTTAGCTCAATGTTATTGACCTGTAACATTCATAGGCGAGGTGCCAACTGCTCAGCATGCTTAGATACTGCATGAGTATGTAATTTTATCATTCTACATGCTATTTTAATGTGCTATTAAGTAGTTGGTTTTTAAACCGAGTGGGGTACCTTCCTGCTTACTGAAATCCACATCAACAAAATTCAAATCTGCCAATACTTCCACTATTGGCTCTTCCTAATGTGTGTGCATGCCTTAAGGGAGGGCACAAATGAAAGCATTCAGTATATACCTACCATAATATTTAGTATACACAAGTCACAAATATGAACATTCCGGTACATAATCCCAGGATCTTTATCCATTCTCCCTTCCTATTTTTCCCCAGACGTGGTCTGGCACCTCACAGCAGGGAAAATCTGACGTACCCAAAATCAGCGTCAAGGCCCCTCTTTTTCAACTGGCAGAGGTACAGTCATTACACTGTCTCAAGTCTGCCACTCTGCACAACTACATGTGCTTTATAATATTGTCTTTACTATGCAAAGTGATGTTTTGTCTAATTATCCTCTGTTGTCAATTAAAGCAGATCTCCTCTGATTCAAGCCAGTCGACTGCACCGGAGGGAAAGCAGTGTAGCCAGTCGGCTCTCTTCCAGCTCGCTGAGGTACTGCAGGCCTTCCATCACAAAACCTTTAAGGGTCCATTTAAGCCCATTTGATATTACTAAAATCTTCAAAACCCCTATAGTGGAAATGACTAATAGTTATCTCCAGCACTTTCACAATGATGTGACTACTGAAATGTTAATTTTGTGCACTGTTGTGTTTGGTATAGATGTGTTTGGCCTCCGAGGCAGGGAAGATGGAGACACAGGACGATACCTGTGCCCCACACATCAAAACTGAGACGGTGGTCAAGGAGGACACTGGGGGCAACATCACCGATTTTCCTCTTTCCTCTCCCCCATCTTCCTCCACTTCTTCCTCCTCCACGCCCACCAACGCCAGTCCCCCGCTGCTCAGCGGCCAAGCGGCCAGCGTAAAAAAGAAGAAGAAGAAGAAGCAAGAAGCTACTGCCAGAGAGCCACCCAAAGCGGTGGACAAAGACAAGATCCCTCGTCCGGGCTCGCCCAAAAAGACCCTCAAAAAGCGACCATCGTCTGAGTCGGAGTTGGAGAGCCTCCTCTACACTATCGAGGCCGTGGCTAAAGGTGCCTGGGGCGACACCGAGGAGGATATACCCAAGAAGAAGGCTAGCACCGCCGTCGTTACCATTCCAAGAGAGCCCAGCTCACCCAAAAAGAGGTCCAAAGCCAAGAGGCCCCTGAAGGCTAAGGAAGAGGATGAGATGGAGGAGGACAAAGAGGATGGAAGTCGCACAGAGATGCCATCGACAGTGGAGACGGCAGCGAATCTAGCAAGCCCCAAGAAAGAGGCTGAGGAGGCCAGCATCGGCAGCACCCCAGGCAGCACAGAGAAGCCCACCGCCCCTCCCAGCCCCCCGCATAAAGTCGAGGAGAAGCAGAGGGAAGCGGAGGCCAACGCTGAAGGGTGTGGCTCCAGGAAGTCTGAGAGAAGCTGCAAGGGGGCGCTGTACAAGACCCTGGTGTCTGAAGGGATGCTGACCTCACTGAGGGCCAACGTGGACAGAGGTATGTATTAGTAAACCCCCCTGCCCAATCTCCACAATGACTATCAATATGCTGTTGTTTTACACCCATTCCGAGCAAGTTCCTGTGTTTTAATTTAAATTTTACAGGTGGCTCCTCTAAACTCTGTTTTTGTATGTCTGTGTGTGTTAATCAGGCAAAAGAGGCTCTTTTCGAAGTGGATCTGATGAAGGGGGCTGGACTGACGAGACCTGGGCTTTCTCACAGATGGGACCCACTAATCCCAAGAAGCTAAAGAAGTCAAAATCCAAAGACGAGTCGGCGCCAGGGTGAGTTTCCTGTCCAAGAACATTTTACCCCAGAAAGTGCTAGGTTTTATCACTGAAAACCGAATGAAATATGACTAGTGGGAGCAGAATATAGCGAACGGACAATAAGCCCGTTTGACAAGGGGCACGTCCATCATGCAAGGATTCAAGTTTGCACTAATGGCAAGGGAGATTGGCTAAGTGCGTTCATGGCACGATGCTCTTTGCATTTACGCCACAAGTCTGTTTTGTTTATAGACTATTAGTGAATTTTTGGATGTGGAAAATACATTATTCTTTCAGTGTCTATTTAACTCGCTCTGCTTTCTTTGCGGTTTAATGGGGTCCTCTGTGTGCAAGTTTACATCCAACTTTGAGGAATCCCTGAAGAGAGCAAATAGGCCAGGTTAGGTTATGGGCACTCCTACGTGTTTGAAATATTAATGTGGGCACCTCCATAAGCGTTAACAATAATGTTGGTTCGTCCCATTCATATTTTTAGGGGTTTGCAAGGGTCAATGTTTAATGGTTCAATGTCCTGATTGAATGACATGGATAATAAGCCACTTCGTAAAACGGTTTATAGCGACTCAGTAATCGAGGAACATAGCAACAGTGGGTCTTAGTTATCCGATCAAGGCACACTTAAAACACGCAAGAGGGAACTTGAAAAGGTAATATTGTGTTGGCATTTCTATCAAAATATTAAAAACAACAGTGACAAACAAATGACAACGCTTTTCCGCAAGATGAAAGCCTTCATGAAGTAAGGAGTTGAGCTGAGCATGTTCCCACCCGTATCTAATCAACAACATACCTTTGCAGTTTGGGGAAACTGGAGGAAGAGTTTGAGAAGAAGTTCAACAGCCTGCCGCAGTACAGCCCTCTGACGTTCGACAAGAAAAGCACCATCGTCACCAAGAAGAAAAAAACAGACGTTAGCACCGCGCCGGAGGAACAACCCCCAAAACCTGCCAAGGGTAAGCAGAGAATATTACTGGAATGTTCACCAAACATTTCAATATGTTTTGACAGAAGCCATCCCTCCGCATCCCATACCGCTCCTGTTGCTCCTCGCTTTCAGGAACTTGACCACATTGGTACCATTTAACATGGCATGCAATGCTTTTTTTTCTATTTTTGTTTTTGTTTTTTGTTATATCAGGTCCATCTTCATCTCAGAAAAAGACTTTATTCCACAAGATTGTTAGCAAGTACAAGCAGAAAAAGGAGAAACCCAATACTGTGGACAAAGGTGAATTAGAGCATCATGTAATGTGTGTGGATTGTAATCCAGTTGTGAATGTTCTTGGCATGGTATTTACACATAGTTGGAGATAATGGACACATTACTCAATGTAAAAAAGTGACAACGTAAGTACCATGCGTTTTTATTTCACATTGAATTTAGACACACGTGTAAAATATTCTCTCTTTAGTTGTTGAACAAGTTTTACACTGCAAAGTGAGGACTAAATAAATAGTGAGCCATCTAGCAGAAAAGGGTCTTGGCCAAATCCATTTTTTGCAGTCAATTCATGATTTACGCATGCATTATCTTGGCGTTAGGTGCCCAGATCTCAAGTTAGAATTTTGGTTCAATAATTCTAAAATGAGTGGGTCTTTTCAAATGTTATCCCCTCTCAGACATAGCGATGCATAGTGACTCCCCCATGTCAGACTCGGCTGCCAAGGCCAAGCAGACCCCCGCCCCATGTGCCACCACCACGCTTTCCCCAGAGGCCATGGGAACTAGCGCTAGCATACCGGTGGGCAGCCAGAAGAGGAAGGCTAGGAAGAGCAAAATAACCCACCTGGTGCGCTCGGCCGACGGCAGGGTGTCCCCAGCAGAGGGTAAGTCTTTCCTAACAGGCAATAGTTTATTCTGTATACTGTATGTGAGCTGGAAAACGCCAAATGAGGGATTAGCTGTGCATGCCATTTTGAGAGGCCATTTTGAATGACATCTGCTTTGGTCCGTTTTATCACAGAGGACAAAGTCAGGGACCTGACCCCGGAGCAGGACGACAAGCCATTACCCCGAGAGACTTTATGCAACGAAACAGGGTGCTACAGTGCACCCAAGCAGGAGGAAGCAGATAGAAGCAGTGCACCCGAAGTCCTGCCCGCCTTCTTTAGCCTGTCTGCCCTTGCCGAGGTGGCAGCCATGGAGAACATTCACAGGTAGGCAGCCAGAAATATCGGAAGAGGGACTCACCTGTGCTTCAAGGAAGCTGTTCCTTTTCAACTTTTGTTGAAAACTGTTACATTTTTCTCTGTACGCTTTGAACGTGAATGCGCTATGTTTTATTTTATATCAATTTGTGTCCTTAGATAACCAGGGAGTTTCACATCTAATCTAGGACCTTAAATTAGCAATTATCAATCAAGCCAAAACACTACTTCACTAAGCAGACAAAAACAAATCCGAACACAAATGCCAAGAACAAGAAGTGCATACCTTGATTGGTTGACCTTTACCAACTTCTCTTCCTCCTGTACCAGAGGCCAGCGTGTGATTGGCGACAGCCAGAAGGAAATGGCCCAGACCCCTGTCCTCATCTCCTGCGCTGACCAATGAAGTGGATCAGCCGCCCTCCTGCCTCCAGCAAAACGAAATGGACGCTTGCGTGTTGTGTGCGTTTTAACTTTTAACCTCTGACTCCTCATCCTGTTCTGGAAGGAAGGAGATGGAACGTGACTTGTGGATGGATCCCTCTGTGGTGAATTAGCTAGAGCTCTGGTCTGAGGGGAAAAGCGGGGTAAGAACCCCCCCCCCCCTCCCATCCACTCACCTTCTAAGTATTCTCCTGAACCTTTCCCTTGGCAGTAGGATGTCGCCTCCCTCCTCTTCCTGTACGGTCCTACCTACTTCGAGTACCCTGAGGAAGGCAGGTTGTGTTCACGTTAATGTGTAATCTTTGTCCGATATTACGCCATTTTAAGGTCAAGTTTTGCGAACAAAAATTGCATTTCAAAAAAAGAAAGGAAACCTACACACGGTCAGCTTGACCACTTGTAAGAGAACATCTTCCCCCTTTCACACACTGTTGCAAAGTCCCCTCCACCTAGCATACCTCAATGTAGGGATGAGTCGAATCTTGTGGCTTCCTGCACACCTTCCTGCTTGAACAAATTGACACAGCTTGGTAGATAGTCCTTTGTGATTTATTTCATGTGGTACCCTCATTTTGATTTGCCTATTTAGTGTGGTCTGGAGATAAAGCAGACCTCTTAACCTTCCACACCATGGTCAAGTATTCCATATTACTCCATCCCTTGCCTTCCCACCAGCTTAGCAACTGCTACTACGGTGATCTGTTTAACCTTCATTGTCAGTTTGAACTCAACATATTGAGGCTCTTGCATTTGAACTTAAGCTTACGTTTAAGCTTAGATGGGAGGCCTTTGGTTAGCATGTTGTAAGTCTGAACCTGCCTGTTTTACCTGGCAGTTGGTCCCCTACAGTGGGGCTCAATTTGATGAGAAGCAAAGTTACTGACAGGATGGACGGTTCTCCATGGCCTTAACTCTCTCATTACGACGTTAGCCGTACCTCAACCACTGCCATCCCATCCACCGCGCAACCATTCACATGAATCTTACATCCGTTTGAATATACTTGAATGATGAAAATGCATTTTGTGTCAATACTTGATCTTATCGCAGTCTGCGTAGCATCTACAAGGCTAATCCAAATGTGTGCTACTAGTTTCCTAAGATAGTTTTTTTTTTTAACAAAGAACACTGCACTAACGTAGGAGGCGCTTTTAAGATGTAACTTTTTATCAGTAGGGCAATGTGTTTTCCCTGGTCTCTTTTTGTTTTTCCTACAAGCCTTTGAGATTTTCTTATGCCAAGTAACGGTCCACTCTTAGGCAATGAGAATAATTAAGGTTTTGCTTTTGAACGTATTTGTTTTTCAGTAACAAGACAATTGCTTTTAATGCTTTGTTTGTTAATTTTTTTATTTAGTTAAAAATGTAGTTTTTTTGTATGTTCTAACCGAGGTAGAACAGGCTAGCATCCATTCCATATCCAAATAGCTGATCCTTGTGTCCATTCTTCTGTTTACAGTGTGTGAGCTGTAGTAGGGTTGGGGGACTCTTGACGTCTGCACTGGGTGTAAGCTAATCAGATGGAAAAAGCTGTCTCAGGCTTATACAAGTAGTGCAAGCCAGTTCCAAGGTTGAAGAGTCCCCAATGATATGTCCTCCATGAAATTATCATTATGCTATATTATTATGACTCTTTTGTTTCTAAGTTGACCAATGCTCTTTTTCTTAGGTCTTACATTCAGCCATGCTTCTCTCGCTGTTGCTTTTTCTTTAAGTTTTATTGCTATTTTTATATTAGATTCTTCTCCTTCACTTAAGTGTATTATGACGCTGTTGAACTAGATTTGTATTTTTTTGGCTTTTATCTTGTGTTCCCAACCTCGGTTTTCTTTTCCTGAGGCCTAGTTTACTGGATTAAGACTGTTGTCAAAAAAGCTCATACACAAAATAATGCATCAATGCTTACTGTACCTGTTAAGCAAATGAGCACTGAGATGAGATGCACTGCTTCTAGAAGGGTAGTTTCCACCTGTAGTTTCCAGAGTTTGTATTCTTAAAGCAACTGCATTGCCATTTCTGGGCTACGTCTGAATGATGTGTGCTGTCAGGGCACAACATGAACTATTTAAAAAGGCTATTAGCTCAACCCTATTATTGTCCAATGGTGGTACTTAGTTTTAGCCAAGGGATTATAATGCCACAAAGTAGAATATATTGAAACTATATTAAATATATCCTTACAAGTCAGGATTGGACTGACTTGTAGGGATACGAGCAATGCTGTATTAGTTTATTTATCCCTAAAAGTGGGCAAATGGACTGTAAACAAGCAGGCCTAAATCATGACTTTCAAACTCCCAAGCTTGAAGGAAAGCTTTAAAACAAACATTTAAGACTTAAATATACTGTATATATTTTCCAGGTTTGAGAGAAAATAAATTGAATGGTGACTAAAGTCGTCCAAGCAGTAAACTACGCAGTTCTTCCACTGATAGACAGCAGTGTTGTTCTTTCACACAAATGAAGCAATTGTCTTCCCCAAAAAGAGCGACAATGTACATGCTTGTAACTAGTGGTTTTGAGACATTTGCCAAAGAAAAGGGAAAGTTGTCTTTTTAAATGAAAATTCTGTTGAAAACTAAGGTTAGCATAGCAGTTGCACTGCATTTTCTTGGTGTATAGATCTTCAGGTAACAAATGTATTATATCAGCACAACTAATCCTATATATCTGATGGGTTTCCTAAGACTAAAACCCCAAGTGGGAATGGTGTACATTGTACTGGCACCTTTTCAATGCCTCTTTTAATAGACAATATTTGCACCTTATGATCCAAACCAAAATGATATCATGATGATCTTTAAAAATGTAATATCATTAAGTGAAATTAAAAGATTACACAGGTATTTATGTCCATCTTATGACATTATGCATTGAAGTATTTTGATCTAATTTGAGCATTTTAGAATCAAGTCAGTAACCAACCCCACACATCTTCAAAAACAGCCATAATATATCACACTCAACCTTTTCTATTTAGAAAATGCCTCTATAAAATTCCTATATTATTAGTTATTGAAATGACTATAGACTATATCCTTTTGTGCTAGTACTGTCTCTTGAATGTAATCGATTTTGTACATGTATTTTTCTAATTCAATTTAGGTCTTGACTCTACTGTGTATGTATGCGATGGTGGACTGTTTCCACAGGTGAATAGTTTGTTACAACCTATGGTCCTCATGACGATTCAGCTGCTGTGCTGGGAACTCTGTGGAGGTGTGTGGAGTTGTAAGTCATTGTGACTTACCTGCCAACGTCTGTTAAAGTTATATATGAGAGAGATTTTTTTTTTTTTGTAAGGGACCGTGTCACCCCGGACGGAATTATTTGTTTCTTCTCTGCAGTTCATTGAGGCTCTCACTTCAGGAAAGGGTGAAACCAGGGACACTCATGCAATTACAAAGAACAATTGCCAAACCCTCTGTATTCAAGCTTATTTATTACAATTTCTTTTTTATAGCTGTTCATTTAGTTACAAAAATAGAAAAACTGAATATGCACCCAGATTTAAAAAAAATAAAATAAATAAACTTTCTCCCTTAACAGGAATGTAGATCATGGCTTCCCTTTTGTTCTTGTGAAGAGATGACGCCAGATCTTAAGTATGTTTCCTCTGATAGCTTGTATAATGTGTGCTCAATCTTATTTATGTTAATAGTACTGTATCATGACATGTATGGACTTGATTGTTACAGCCCAGTTGTTCAATGCAGCCTTGCCTTACTGGAGCCCCTGCTTAGTGAGGGATCCCTTAGCCATCGCCCTCAGCCCCTTTCACTGAGTCATGTCATAACACTGTCTGCCGACGCAACTATTATTCCTTGAACACCTATTAAAGTAACCTATATTAAACCTTTTCATCTCACCACAGTCTCTTCTTCGACATCAAAGTGTGATTTCTGGAATCTGTTTAACATTTGCGTTACTCTGGTAATTGTTAACATAAGCATTCTGTTGCGGCACCGCGCTCCAACTGTTTGAGCTGGCTAAATTGGGGAACTCTAGCATAATGGGCACTTTAATGCAGTTTCGAAGAAATGTATGTGACAATTATCTTCGTCTTCTACTCATTCTGGGATGTGAATAGTGGGCATTGACTGTCTATGTTCTAACCACTTGATTAACCCTTATCCCAAACCCCCGATACAGTTTTGGATTCCTCTGATCACTGTGACGCCACTTAAATCAAATAAAATCTATTTATATAGCCCTTCGTACATCAGCTGATATCTCAAAGTGCTGTACAGAAACCCAGCCTAAAACCCCAAACAGTAAGCAATGCAGGTCTAGAAGCACAGTGGCTAGGAAAACTCCCTAGAAAGTCCAAAACCTAGAGAGGAACCAGGCTATGTGGGGTGGCCAGTCCTCTTCTGGCTGTGCCGGGTAGGAGATTATAACAGAACATGGCCAAGATGTTCAAATGTTCATAAATGACCATTATGGTCAAATAATAATAATCACAGGCAGAACAGTTCAAACTGGAGCAGCAGCACGGCCAGGTGGACTGAGGACAGCAAGGAGTCATCATGTCCGGTAGTCCTGAGGCGTGGTCCTAGTGTAACGGATGTGAAACGGCTAGCTTAGTTAGCGGTGGTACGCGCTAAATAGCGTTTCAATCGGTGACATCACTTGCTCTGAGACCTTGAAGTAGGTAGTTCCCCTTGCTCTGCAAGAGCCGCGGCTTTTGTGGAGCGATGGGTAATGATGCTTTGTGGGTGACTGTTGTTGATGTGTGCAGAGGGTCCCTGGTTCGCGCCCGGGTATGGGCGAGGGGACGGTCTAAAGTTAAACTGTTACACTAGGGCTCAGGTCCTCCGAGAGAGAGAGAGAAAGAATTAGAGAGAGCATACTTAAATTCACACAGGACACCGGATAGGACAGGAGAAGTACTCCAGATATAACAAACTGACCCTAGCCCCCCCGACACACAAACTACTGCAGCATAAAAACTGGAGGCTGAGACAGGAGGGGTCAGGAGACACTGTGGCCCCATCCGATGATACCCCCGGACAGGGCCAAACAGGGCCCCGGACAGGGCCAAAGGTGCTGCTGCATGGTCATTTACGATGATATGGGTTCTGCAGAAGACAGGGTATTCATACTTCTAGCGCTTCGACGAGCAGCAAAGAGCCAATGATTTGTATAACTAAACCAAGATAGACCACAGCCTGTTGTTTCAAATGGGCGCAAATTAGTCCTAGTGGGTAGAACAAGCAAGGAGGTGGGGAGAGCCAAACATGAGCTAGTGACATCCCCCTATAGGCATGTTCTAGCTTCATTTGCATATATTTTTTTTAGGGAACGCCTACTCTGAAGTGCGCGTGTGCAATAAGTCAGTTCGCCTTTGCAATCCTAAACGATACTTTTTTTATTTTTTACTTTGGCAAAGGGTAAAGTCTACTAAACTTAGTCCACTCTGTTTGTAACATATTCTAGTTTTGGGAACAGAACTCTATTGAGATCAAATGTTACATCGATGGGAAAATGATCAGTATGTTGGCCAAAATCCGTCTCGTTCCATCTTCTCCCACTGCTGGACACTTGGCTTCCTCTCGCTATTTGGTAGTACGTCCGGGGAAATATGTGTCTCATTGTTCTATCTGTGGCAGAGCTGTTGTGAAGGAAGTGAGTTTGTGTTTAAACAGGACCTCCCGCCCTCACCTACCGTCAACTAA
The DNA here is from genome assembly GCF_002021735.2 of Oncorhynchus kisutch. NCBI lineage: Eukaryota > Metazoa > Chordata > Actinopteri > Salmoniformes > Salmonidae > Oncorhynchus > Oncorhynchus kisutch. Next base: position 44,400,330 of record NC_034179.2, on the reverse strand, counting down.
TCATGGCAATGCAGAGCTATACAGAGCCCTCCGCATTGTAACAACATTTGGGAGGCGCATGGTGATGCAGAACGGAGCTCAATTTGGCCTATGCGTGCCTCCGGAGGCTTCGCTATTGTGTCCCACCATCCAAACGGTGCCTCCGACCACATTTTTCGGATCACGCATAACTTGGCTCTTAGGCTGGCCCGATGGTGGAGTATCCAAAGTCCTCCAGGGGCTCCGTTTGTTTTCTGTTTGGAAGGAAGTCTGTGTAGACGTATGGCAATGGGTTCACCTCTTGTTCAAGCTGCTCCTAGAGGTGACACACACAATGCACTGAGCTAAGGCATTAACAATGTCCCACACTGCTTCATTGAGCGACAAAGTAATGAAAATGGAAATTAACTGGTAAAAAAAAAATACAATCTCAGCATACACATGATTCTCTGTCACGGTGGTGTCTCTGTTCTTCCTAAAAATTATCCGTTTTTAATTGAACGTTAGGTCCTGCATTTTACATTTTAGAATCTTTCTTTAAATTATGCTCTGTTGGTACCTTTCCTGTTTCTGACAGGGTGCTGCTCCTTGTTGCAAAGTCCTGTTAAAATCGACAGGAAAATAAAATAATAGAAAGGATGGACTTCTGTCCATAGAAGTACAAAAACAAGGGATAACACTTTACAGGTATAATGCATTGTACAACTTGTCATAAGCATGCATGAACCCGACTAATAAACAGGCATTTGGAGAACGTGGATGCATAGAGACATCACATTATAAGCCTATTTGTAAGAGAGAGTGGCTCATATTACACAACACATTATAAAGCATCTGGATTTATCGGTTAGTGATGTCAAGATATCTACGGAATGAGTAACATCTTAATCACAGCAGGCAGGCAATGTTGGGTAGAAAGACAGGGACAGACAAAAATGGATTAGAAGGATAATATGATGTACTTACAAATGACTGACAGTGATATATTAAATGGGACCATAGTGTTATTTGTATAAATCGCAGCATGTAAAGTGTTGGTCCCATGTTTCATGAGCTGAAATAAAAGATCCCAGAAATGTTCCATATGCACACAAAGCACATTTTTGCATCCCTGTTAGTGAGCATTTATCCTTTGCCAAGATAATACATCCACCTGACTGACGGGTGTGTCATATCAAGAACCTCGTGCTGGGGAAAATAAAAGGCCACTCTAAAATGTGCAGTCTTGTTGCACAACACCAGTGGGAATTTTAGCATGTACAGTTGAAGTCAGAAGTTTACATACACCTTAGCCATACATTTAAACTCAGTTTCACAATTCCTGACATTTAATCCTCGTAAAGATTCCCTGTTTTTTGTCAGTTAGGATCACCACTTAATTTTAGGAATGTGAAATGTCAGAATAATATTAGAGTGATTTATTCCAGCTTGTATTTCTTTCATCAAATTCCCAGTGGGTCAGAAGTTTACATACACTCAATTAGTATTTGGTAGCATTGCCTTTAAATTGTTTAACTTGGGTCAAACATTTCGGGTAGCCTTCCACAAGCTTCCCACAATAAGTTGGGTGAATTTTGGCCCATTCCTCCTGATAGAGTTGGTGTAACTGAGTCAGGTTTGTAGGCCTCCTTGCTCGCACATGCTTTTTCAGTTCTGCCCACACATTTTCTATAGGATTGAGGTCAAGGGCTTTGTGTTGGCCACTCCAATACCTACACTTTGTTGTCCTTAAGCCATTTTTCTACAACTTTGGAAGTATGCCTGGGGTCATTGTTCATTTCAAAGACCCATTTGCGACTTCCTGACTGATGTCTTGAGATTTTGCTTCAATATATCCATATAATTCTCCCCCCTCATGATGCCATCTATTTTGTGAAGTGCACCAGTCCCTCCTGCAGCAAAGCACCCACACAACATGATGCTGCCACCCCTGTGCTTCACAGTTGGGATAGTGTTCTTTGGCTTGCAAGCCCTCCCTCTTTTTCCTCCAAACATAACGATGGTCATTATGGCCAAACAGTTCTCTTTCTGTTTCATCAGACCAGAGACTATTTCTCCAAAAAGTACGATCTTTGTCCCCATGTGCAGTTGCAAACCATAGTCTGGCTTTTTTTATGGCAGTTTTGGAGCAGTTCTTCCTTGCTGAGCGGCCTTTCAGGTTATGTCGATATTGAACTTGTTTTACTGTGGATATAGATACTTTTGTATCGTTTTCCTCCAGCATCTTCAAAGGTCTTTTGCTGTTGTTCTGGGATTGATTTGCACTTTTCGCACCAAATTACGTTCATCTCTAGGAGACAAGACGCATCTCTTTCCTGAGCAGAATGATGGCTGCGTGGTCCCATGGTGTTTATACTTGTGTACTATTGTTTGTACAGATGAACGTGGTACCTTCAGTCGTTTGGAAATTGCTCCCAAGGATGAACCAGACTTGTGAAAGTCTACAATTTTCTTCTAAGGTCTTGGCTGATTTCTTTTGATTTTCCCATGATGTCAAGCAAAGAGGCACTGAGTTTGAAGGTAGGCATTGAAATACATCCACAGTTACACTTCCAATTGACTCAAATGATGTCAATTAGTGTAACAGTATATCAACCTGGGCTCGAACCAGGGACTCTCTGCACACATCAACAACAGCCACCCACGAAGCATCGTTACCCATCGCTCCAGGGCAAGGGGAACAACTACTTCAAGCCCTCAGAGCGAGTGATGTCACCGATTTGAAACGCTATTAGCGCGCACCACCGCTAACTAGCTAGCCATTTCACATCGGTTACATTAGCCTAACAGAAGCTTCTAAAGCCATGACATCATTTTCTGGAATTTTACAAGCTGTTCAAAAACACAGTCTTAGTGTATGTAAACGTCTGACCCACTGCAATTGTGATACAGTGAATTATAAGTGAAATAATCTGTCTGTAAACAATTGTTGGAAAAATGTTTGTGTCACACACAAAGTAGATTTGCCAAAACGATAGTTTGTTAACAAGAAATTTGTGGAGTGGTTGAAAAACGAGTTTTAATGACTCCAACCTATGTGTATGTAAACTTCAGATTTCATCTGTAAATCTCGGTGGGGCAAACCCCCCAAAAATGTTTTATATGCATGCCAGCAAAGCTACTACAGAACACAAACAATACATGAATTGCTTTATAACGGTGACAAACAGTGCCCACAAACTATTAGAGCCTACATAAAGCTGTCCTAACAGCACCTTAACACTGCTACACCTGGCTATCAACGGAGCCTTGTCTGGCAGCGAAACAGTTCATTCAGCCTCATTTACTGCCTTTAAAAAACACATAGCTGATATGGCTGATTTGCTCAAACAAAGGTGGTTTCTACTGACAATTGAGATATTCAAACTATGGCATAAGGGGATGACGAGCGGATAAGAGGCAATCTGTCATTTCGATTAAGATGTTAATGAGCGAGCTAGGACGGACGTAGTCAATATAACTATTTATTTAGCCCTTTTTGAAATAAATGTACAGCGACAGAATTGAGAACATGGGCCGTTCTTACAGTATTCTCCCTGTACACCAAGTCGAGCCGTAGGATAAATAAAGGGGGCGTATTATGCAGATAATGGTAGCTTTTACAATATTCAATGATTGCATTTCTCGAAAACAGTCTATAGGCTATATGTGCACCACCAAGTCCGAACAGTAGGCAAAATTAAGAGGTGGAAAAGGGACCAAATTATTAGGATGAGGCTTACTACACAACATACACTTAGCATTACTTTCTTAGCTACAGTATACATATCTCCCTGGCATATTACATAATTTATGCAGCAGCATGCAATATATTTTTGGACTCATCTTGTTGTGCTGTGCTCACTTGAACAGGAAGGTGGCGCAGGGCAGTCCTTCGTGGGAACATTTTATCAAACTTTGTCATCAGAGTCTGGCATTCTCTGTATGTATGGTGCTTTCAAGACAACTGGGAACGCGGAAAACAAGGTCGAATCATTATGACATCAGATATTTACAGGTTGGAGCTCTAGAAAGAAGCCCGAGTTCCCGAATTCCAGTTCTGAGTTTCCATATATTTTGAGCACGGCAGAAGTTATGCTGGATTGACAGCATGGCCAATGTAGAATGTTTATCCTTTTAAGCTTAGAAAAGATACCCTTAAACCCAGACTTGGAACCACGAATACACTCCACTGAATAGCAGGCTAGTGATTGCTTTGCAATGCTTTCAGTTAGCCACTAATTCCTTCCAAACCACTTGTTTAATTTGCAATTTCCAACTGGTTGTGTAATGTTCTTATCCAATCGCCCATGAGCACAGATAGTTTTATATATCTATAATGTATCTTCATTATTTCTCTTCATATGACAAGGATTAAAAAGCATTTGCCAGTACATTTTTCGACTTGATTCATAATGATAACTACTAGCTTGCTAGCTCAGATTTTGAAAGTATGATGTTGACATGTCCTATCAAAGCTACTGTAGATATAACGTGATTTGATGTTATTTTATCTGTGGCCAATGACCTTAAGCCATCCTGGATGGGCTCATCTAATGTAACTCTATGGCAACACCTAAGGGGCTTGAATTTTTGAGTTCTGTCCCCATGAGTGAAAGAACAATCAGCCAATCGCTGCGCAACTAGAGAACATTACCCAATCACGACACAACCAGAGAACATTATCTAATCACGGAGCAACTGGAGAACATTACCAACCCCTATGCTCCGTATTTTCCACTGGCTGCCCCACCACCATAGAAAGCACTGAGCTAGGCTGAAACACCTGCATTTTGGGCTGCCTTACTCAAGAAAGCAAAAAAGAGACTAAGTTTGTATGTGGCTTTATTAACTCAATTATTTTATATTTTTTACATTGTTTGCAAACTGATATGTGACACGTCTTAATGTCAAAATAACATGCAAAAAGATAACCCCCCCGCCCCACTTGCCCAGAATGACAGTTCGCCAATGCACAGCACAATACCACAGATGTCTCAAGTTTTGAGGGAGGGTGCAATTGGCTTGCTGACTGCAGGAATGTCCACCAGAGCTGTTGCCAGAGAATTGAAGGTTAATTTCTCTACCATAAGCCGCCTACAACGTCGTTTAAGAGAATTTGGGAGAGAATCCAACCGGCCTCACAACTGCAGACCTCATTTAACCACCCCAGCCCAGGACCTCCAAATCTGGCTTCTTCACCTCCGGGATTGTCTAAGACCAGCCACCTGGGCATCTGATGAAACTGAAGAGTATTTCTGTCAAATAAAGCCCTTTTGTGGGGAAAAACTAATTCTGATAGGCTGAGCCTGGCTCCCAAGTGGGTGAGCCTGGCTCCCAAGTGGGTGGGCCTGGCTCCCAAGTGGGTGGGCCTACAGTATGCCCTCCAAGGTCCACCCATGGCTGCGCCACTGCCCAGTCGTGAAATCCATAGATTAGGGGCTATTGAATTTATTTCAATTGACTGATTTCTTTATATGAACTGTAACTCGTTGAAATTATTACATGTTGCATTTATATTTTCGTTCAGTATGAGGTAAAAAAACATGTTTGCAATATAAGGATTTTCAAACAGATATTTTGATTGTGCTATTTGTAGGCACGTTCCTTGGGGTCATTTGAACTTTTTTTAGTTATCAACTAAAGGGCTGGTGTAGTTGCTTCCACCGAGCATGGTCCCAGATCTGTTAGCGCTCACGCCTACTCCATTGTCATTGTCCAGTAAAAACTCTGTGTACTACAATTAATGGATATGGTTGGGGTACTTGTAATACACCATCCATGAAATCTTAAATTAATGGACAATGTACACCCATCTAGTACCGGGTCGGACCCGCCTTTGCCTCCAGAACAGCCTGAATTCTCTGGGGCACGTACACGTTACTCAATTGGTGTTAAGGGACCTAACATGTGCCAGGAAAACATTCCCCACACAATTACACCACCGCCACCGGCTTGTACCGTTGACACCAGGCAGGGGATGGGCAATGGACTCATGCTGTTTATGCCAAATCCTGACTCCGGAACAGTGATTCGTCGGACCAGGTGATATTTTTTCTACCACTTAATAGTCCAGTGTTGGTGATCATGTGCCTACTGGAGACACTTATTTTAGTTTTTAGCTGACAGGAGTGGAACCTTGTGTGGTTATCTGCTGCAATAGCTTATCCATGACAAAGACCAACGAGTTGTGTGTTCCGAGATGCCGTTCTGCACACCACTTTTGTACTACGCCCTTATTTGTCTTTTTGTGGCCGATTTTGTTGCACAATTCTTGCCATTCTCCTTCGACCTCTCATCAACCAGCTGTTTTCACCCAGAGGACTGCCGCTGACAAGATGTTTTTTGTTTGTCGCACCATTCTCGGTTAACCCTAGACACTGTCGAGTGTGAAAAGCCCCGGAGGCCGGCTGTTTCTGAGATACTGAAACCAGGATGCCTGGCACCGACTCTCATACCACGCTCAAAGTCACTTAAGGCACTCGTTTTGAACAGTAACTAAATGCCTTGATGCCTGTCTGGTAGCTTTCTATAGCAAGCCATGGCCACTGTCTGTAGGAGCGAACAATTTTCCTGAATGGGGTGGTGTACCTAATAAACTGGCCAGTGTGTGCACTTTGCCATGCTGTATGAAGCAATACAGTGATATGTACAGAACCAGTCAAAACTATGGACACACCTACTCATTCAAGGGGTTTTCTTTATTCTTACTATTTTCTATATTGTAGAATAATAGTGAAGACATAAACTATGAAATTACACATATGGAATCATGTTGTGACTGAAAAAGTAACCAACATATATTTTATATTTGAGATTCTTCAAAATAACCACCCTTTGCCTTGATGACAGCTTTGCACAGTCTTGGCGTTCTCTCAACCAGCTTCACCTGGAATGCTATTCCAACAGTCTTGAAGGAGTTCCCACATATGCTGAGCACTTGTTGGCTGCTTTTCCTTAACTCTGTGGTCCAACTCATCCTAAACCATCTCAATTGGATAGATGTCAGGTAACTGTGGCCGCCAGGTCATCTCATGCACCACTCCATTACCCCCCTTCTTGGTCAAAAAGCCCTTACACAGGGATAACAGTGTGTTGGGTCATTGTCCTGTTGAAAAATAAATTATAGTCCCACTATAATTTAAGTGCAAACCAGATGGGATGGTGTATTGCTGCAGAATGTTGTGGTATCCATGCTGGTTAAGTGTGCCTTGAATTCTAAAGAAGAACATTACCCCACACCATCACACCTCCTCCTCCATTCTTCATGGTGGGAACCACCCATACAGAGATCATCCATTCACCTACTCTGCGTCTCACAAAGGTGGTTGGAAACAAAAATCTCACATTTGGACTCATCAGACCAAAGGACAGATTTCCCCTGGTCTAATGTCCATTGCTCGTGTTTCTTGGCCAAAGCAAGTCTCTTCTTCTTATTGGTGTCCTTTAGTAGTGGTTTCTTTGCAGCAATTCAACCCTGAAGGCCTGATTCACACAGTCTCCTCTGAACAGTTGATGTTGAAAGGTGTCTGTTATTTATTTGGGCTGCAATTTCTGAGGCTGGTAACTGATGAACTTATCCTCTGCAGCAGAGGTAACTCTGGGTCTACCTTTCCTGTGGCGGCCCTCATGAGAGCCAGTGCAACTGCACTTGAAGAAACGTTCAAAGTTCTTGACATTTTCTAGATTGACAGACCTTCATGTCTTAAAGTAATGATTGACTGCTGTTTCTCTTTGCTTATTTGAGCTGTTCTTGCCATAATATGGACTTGGTCTTTTACCAAATAGCCCTATCTTCTGTATACCACCCCTACCTTGTCACAACACAACTGATTGGATCAAACGGATTAAAATGACCTTTTAACAAGGCACACCTGTTCATTGAAATGCATTCCAAGTGACTACCTCATAAAGCTGGTTGAGAGAATACCAAGATTGTGCAAAGCTGTCATCAAGGCAAAGGGTAGCTACTTTTAAGAATTTCAAATGTAAAATATATTTAGATTAAAAAAAAAAAAAATTGGTTACTACATTATTCCATATGTGTTATTTCATAGTTCTGACTTCTCTATTATTCTACAATGTAGAAAATAGTACAAATAAAGAAAAACCCTTGAATAGGAAGTTGTGTCCAAGTACTGTAGTTTAACCCTCAACTCATATCCTAGACCTAGGCCTAGATTAAATCAGTTCAGTGTTAACCCGTGATAACCAGTACCTGAATAGCAGATTATTGTTTTTCTTTATATGTCGGAGGTGTAACTGCATTGGAGCTGTCAAATCCGTGAGCGGCTGCTTGTGTGGTCATTGTCACAAAGCCACATGTGCCCCACCCGCGCCAGAAATTCTGAACGAGAAAGTGTAGGCTATATAGAAATAATGACCCTCAAATTGAAAATCATTGAACAAAATAATGAGGATTTCTATCAGTCTAATCGAGGTGTAGACTACATGACACATTCCAGGGTTCCCTGCATGTGATTTATCCTTTTAAATGTTAAGTCCCCTATGTAGGTGACTTTGATCAGTTCTGGTCCGTTTCTGATCTTTATTTTTGTTTACAGAGAGCTCTGTGAATGGCGCCACATCAATTGCTGTGCACTCCGTGACAGATGTGGTAGTCCTGCTTTGCATTCAACTCTCTGTTCTCATCTGAGATGCAGTTTGTAATATCTGACACTCCTTTTGCATAGGGAGCAAAACATCACATTTTCTGGCCTATCCAGACAAAGGTTTGATTTCCCCTGGCTGTAACCAATGATGCTGTAACCTAAAAATTGGAGTCAATGGGAGACAACCAGTTAAGTAGACCATAACTGAACATGATTTTTTTCAAAGGTTAACTATCTTCATTTATCCACCATCTTTGACCGAACGTAGCAGACGTTTTTCTTTCTGGTCCTGACAAGATAAAGACTGTTGGTGAAGGTTCTCTTCTGCACTGTTGAACCAATCCAGTAAATGCGGAGTGTCGCCTTGTTAAAGGCACTGTTTTCCCAAAGTTCTGTTAACGCCAGCGAGGGCAGGTGTTCGGCAGGTGGGAACGAAGGACACTGTGTGCTAGCTTAGCCAGCTAGTCCTAAGGAGAACTCCTGTACACAGCAGGCGGGGCAAAACAACGAGCTAGCAAACAGTGTCGCTAACTATCAAAGTAGTTAGCACATGGTGTCGCCCAAGCCTCGTACCTGCTATGCTGGTGGGGACGTCCGGTAGACAGTGTCCTTCGCACCCGCCTTACGGGCACAGTTTTCTCCAGTACACAGGTGGGGGCGAGTTAGCTAGCACATGCCTGCTGTGCTAGCGTGAGGGTCGGGGGCGACAGGTAGACCAGTGTCCTTCGCTCCCATCTGTCGGGCACTGTTTTCCTGCAGTTCTGTAAATGACGGTGAGGGCAGGCAAGAGCGAAGGACATTCAGATAATATTTTATTTCCCTTTTGACCTACGTTCAAAAGTGTCACACAAGCATGAAGATGTCGTGATCGGGGGTCTTTATGAAGGAACCAATGGGATGCTTGAAGAGGAATGCCCAGATGCAGAAACGCCCCGAATTGCGTGCTGCAGTTGCCCACTATTGTTGTCGCCTGCCTTCCTGCCTTTGGGACAATGACTCCCATTGTTAGGGTGGAGACATGAGCATCTCGTCAACAAAGATCCTGAAGTGGGTGGATCTGCTTAGCTCTTAACACCAGCCCAGAGAAGCTCCTAAAGACACACTTCTGTGGCATTATGTTACTGCAGAGAGTGAAACGGTCAGTGTCCCAGTCACTTCCTCTACCACCTGCACTTACACAGCAGAAAGCCTCACCAATTCCAGGATGCCATCTGAGGATTTTGCTGCCGCTGCCTTCTTTCAATGAGAGCTGGAGGTCTCAAAGCAGAGGGAGGCAGTGAGGATTGAGCGAACTGAGGAAATAGAAAATCCTCAGAGCAGCATTCTTCTGGCCGGCTGCACAGGTTCTGCCACCAACCGCTGAAACAAGGCACCAACAGCCCTCACACACATACCGGCTTACTTTGAGTGGCAGGAAAAGATCTACTGCCTAGCCAAAGTGTTTTCCCTGTACCTGGCACAGGGCATTGGCAGAAGCCTCAACAGTCTGCCTTTTTGAGACTGGAAAGTAAAGATGGATGGTGGAGAATGGGAGTGACTCTACAGACACACAAACACACATACACAGAAATAAATAGGGTCTGAAAATCTATTATATATATATAAATATATACACACACACACACAGTGGGGCAAAAAAGTATTTAGTCAGCCACCAATTGTGCAAGTTCTCCCACTTAAACAGATGAGAGAGGCCTGTAATTTTCATCATAGGTACACTTCAACTATGACAGACAAAATGAGGGGGAAAAAATCCAGAAAATCACATTGTACGATTTTTTATGAATTTATTTGCAAATTATGGTGGAAAATAAGTATTTGGTCACATACAAACAAGATTTCTGTCTCTCACAGACCTGTAACTTCTCCTTTAAGAGGCTCCTCTGTCCTCCACTCGTTACCTGTATTAAGAGCACCTGTTTGAACTTGTTATCAGTATAAAAGACACCTGTCCACAACCTCGAACAGTCACACTCCAAACTCCACTATGGCCAAGACCAAAGAGCTGTCAAAGGACACCAGAAACAAAATTGTAGACCTGCACCAGGCTGGGAAGACTGAATCTGCAATAGGTAAGCAGCTTGGTTTGAAGAAATCCACTGTGGGAGCAAGTATTAGGAAATGGAAGACATACAAGACCACTGATAATCTCCCTTGATCTGGGGCTCCACGCAAGATCTCACCCCGTGGGGTCAAAATGATCACAAGAACGGCGAGCAAAAATCCCAGAACCACACGGGGGGACCTAGTGAATGACCTGCAGAGAGCTGGGACCAAAGTAACAAAGCCTACCATCAGTAACACACTACGGCGCCAGGGACTCAAATACTGCAGTGCCAGACGTGTCCCCCTGCTTAAGCCAGTACATATCCAGGCCCGTCTGAAGTTTGCTAGAGAGCATTTGGATGATCCAGAAGAAGTTTGGGAGAATGTCATATGGTCAGATGAAACCAAAATATAACTTTTTGGTAAAAACTCAACTCGTTGTGTTTGGAGGACAAAGAATGCTGAGTTGCATCCAAAGAACACCATACCTACTGTGATGCATGGGGTGGGAAACATCATGCTTTGGGGCTGTTTTTCTGCAAAGGGACCAGGACGACTGATCCGTGTAAAGGAAAGAATGAATGGGGCCATGTATCGTGAGATTTTGAGTGAAAACCTCCTTCCATCAGCAAGGGCATTGAAGATGAAACGTGGCTGGGTCTTTCAGCATGACAATGATCCTAAACACACCGCCGGTCAACGAAGGAGTGGCTTCGTAAGAAGCATTTCAAGGTCCTGGAGTGGCCTAGCCAGTCTCCAGATCTCAACCTCAATCTTTGGAGGGAGTTGAAAGTCCGTGTTGCCCAGCAACAGCCCCAAAACATTACTGCTCTAGAGGAGATCTGCATGGAGGAATGGGCCAAAATACCAGCAACAGTGTGTGAAAACCTTGTGAAGACTTACAGAAACGTTTGACCTCTGTCATTGCCAACAAAGGGTCTATAACAAAGTATTGAGAAACTTTTGTTATTGACCAAATACTTATTTTCCACCATAATTTGCAAATAAATTCATTCAAAATACTACAATGTGATTTTCTGGATTTTTTTTCTCATTTTGTCTGTCATAGTTGAAATGTACCTATGATGACAATTATAGGCCTCTCTCATCTTTTTAAGTGGGAGAACTTGCACAATTAGTGGCTGACTAAATAATTTTTTGCCCCACTGTATACCCCGCTGTTGAGTGGAACAAACTACCACAGAAACTCAAAGCCATACCAACCATAACCACTTCTTAAAATAATGTCAAAAGCTGGTTAATGTGTGAACAGTACAACCTTTTTGTCTGTATCTCTGTAATGTGTCTGTATCTATGTAATTATATATATCAGTGCATTCTTTGAAAAAATGGTTACAAAAGGGTTCTGTGGCTGTCCCCGTAAGAGAACCCTTTTTGGTTCCATGTAGAACCCTCTGTGGAAAGGGGGTTCTACCTAGAACCAACATGGGTTATTTGAAGGGTCCTCCTATGGGGACAGCCAAATAACTTATTTTTTTTATAAGAGTGTGCCTTCAGAAACTATTCATACCCCTTGACTTATTCCACATTTTGTTGTGTTACAGTTTGAATTCAAAATTTATTAAATATGTTTTTTTCTCAACCATCTATACACAATACCTCACAACGAGAGTGAAAACATGTTTTTAGACATTTGAGCAGCTTCAACAGTAAACTTCCTTGACCACGCCAATGACATGGATGTCGATTAAGGCAGCCTGATTCAGAGGGGTTGGGTTAAATGCGGAAGACACATTTCAGTTGAATGCATTCAGTGGTACAACTGACTAGGGGTCCCCCTTTCACTTTCCTTTAGAAATAAAAATCTAATATTACAGGCAGAGGCATATCAACATAAATTGATCATGTCCTTTCAGATATGTGAGGGTAGCCAACTATTTGGCATGTAGTCAGCTAGCTAGCTAAGCAGACATGTCATTTAGCTGCTTCATCAGAGATTAGGCTTTTGGAAAGACATTCACAAGTTCTCATTCTTGTAAAGTTGTCATCACCACTATAGATGGCAAGCAAATCGAACAATATTTGGATATAGCCATCTAGTTTATTCCCTGGAAGTTAGTTTGTTAATTGGCCATATTGACGTATTATTAGCTAGCTAGCTAGCCAATTTGAGAGAGGGAGCAATAACTCTATAAGGAAGACATCCCGTACAGAGCACCTGGATGTCCCGTTGAAAGACCGAGGCGTCTCCGGGTGAGAGTGATGCGTATCGCTCAGCTTTGACTGCTAGGGGAGCCATTGAAGAGAGCAAAAACCAAGCCATGAGGTCGAAGGGATTGTCCGTAGAGCTCCGAGGCAGGATTGTGTCCAGGCACAGATCTGGGAAAGGGTACCAAAACATTTCTGCAGCATTGAAGTTCCTCAAGAACACCATGGCCTCCATCATTCTTAAAAGGAAGAAGTTTGGAACCACCAAGACTCTTCCTAGAGCTGGCCACCTGGCCAAACTGAGCAATAGGGGGAGAAGGATCTTTGTCAGGGAGGTGACCAAGATCTCGATGGTCACTCTGACAGAGCTCCAGAGTTGCTCTGCGGAGATGGGAGAACCTTCCAGAAGGACAAGCATCGCTGCAGCACTCCACCAATCAGGCCTTTATGGTAGAGTGGCCAGACAGAAGCCCCTTCTCAGTAAAAGGCACATGACAGCCGGCTTGGAGTTTGCCAAAAGGCACCTAAAGGACTCTCAGACCATGAGAAACAAGATTCTCTGGTTTAATGAAACCAAGATTGAACTCTTTGGCCTGAATGCCAAGCGTCACGCCAGGAGGAAACCTGGCACCATCCCTATGGTGAAGCATGGGTGACAGCGTCATGTTGTGGTTTTTCAGCCGCAGGGACTGCGAGACTAGTCAGAATTGAGGGAAAGATTAACGGAGCAAAGTACAGAGAGATCTTTGATGAAAACATGCTCCAGAGAACTCAGGACCTCAGACTGTGGCGAAGGTTCACCTTCCAACAGGACAACAGTCCTAAGCACACAGACAAGACAATGCAGGAGTGGCTTCGGGACAATCTCTGAATGCCCTTGAGCGGCCAAACCAGAGCCCAGACGCAATCAAACATCTCTGGAGAGACCTGAAAACAGCTGTGCAGCAATGCTCCCCTTCCAACCTGTCAGAGCTTGAGAGGATCTGCAGAGAAAAATGGGAGAAACTCCTTGAAATAGCCTTGATTTGAAAAGAGAGATCAGGGTCAAGAGTAACGCTGAGGTCCTTCACAGTTTTATTTGAGATGAGAGTGCAACCATCAATATTAATTGTCATATCTAACAGAAGATCTCTATGCTTCTTGGGACCTAGAACTAGCATCTCTGTTTTGTCTGAGTTTAAAAGAAAAACATTTGCCTACATCCACTTCCTTGTCTGAAACACAGGGTAGACAATTTTGGGGCTTCACCATGTTCCATCGAAATGTACAGCTGTGTATCGTCCGCATAGCAGTGAAAGTTAACATTATGCTTCCCGAATGACATTACAAAGAGGTCAAATATATAGTGAAAACAATAGTGGTCCGAAAACAGAACCTTGAGGAACACAGAAACGTACAATTGATTTGTCAGGACAAACCATCCAGAGACAAACTGATATCTTTCCGACAGATAAGATCTAAATTAGGCTAGAACTTGTCCATGTAGACCAATTAGGGTTTCAATCTCTCCAAAAGAATGTGGTGATCGATAGTGTCAAAAGCAGCACTAAGGTCTAAGAGCACGAGGACAGATGTAAAGCCTTGGTCTGACACCATTAAAAGGTCATTTACCACCTTCACGAGTGCAGTCTCAGGGCTATGATGGGGTCTAAAACCAAACTGAAGCGTTTCATATACATTGTTTGTATTTTGGAAGGCGGCGACAACAGCCTTTTCTACATTTTTTGAGAGGAATTGGAGATTCGATATTGGCCAATATTATTGTCTTTTTCAAGAGAGGCTTTATTCCTGCCACTTTTAGTGAGTTTGGTACACATCCAGTGGATAGGGAGCCGTTTATTATGTTCAACATAGGAGGGCCAAGCACAGGAAGCAGCTCTTTCAGTAATTTAGTTGGAATATGGTCCAGTATGCAGCTTGAAGTTTTAGAGGCCATGATTATTTTCATGAATGTGTCAAAGAGATATAGGATGATCGGAAAATTGGATAATCGAGCAGCAGTGAGGGCTCTTCGGTATTGCACAGTACTGTCTTTTCAAGTTAGTCGGAAGACTTCCAGTTTGGTATGGCACCATTTCCGTTCCAATTATCTGGAAGCTTGCTTCAGGGCTTGGGTATTATCTGTGTACCAGGGAGCTAGTTTCTTATGACAAATGTTTTCTTTTTTTTAGCGGTGCGACTGCATCTAGGGTATGACGCAAGGTTACATTTAGTTCCTCAGGCGGTTAATCAATTTTTGTACTTTGACGTCCTTGGGTAGGTGGAGGGAGTCTGGAAGAGCATTTAGGAATCTTTGGTTTGGACGAGAATTTATAGCACAACTTTGATGATTCTTGGTTGGGGTCTAAGCAGATTATTTGTTTGCGATTGCAAACGTAATAAAGTCACAACTGGCCTCATGGTGAAAATTCTTTGTGGTTTCCTTTCTCTCCGGCACCTGTGTCTTTGTAGTGACTGGGTGTATTTACAGTATATACACCATCAAAAGTGTAATTAATAACTTCACCATGCTCAAAGGGTTATTCAAGGTCTGCTTTTTTTTATATACAGTGCCTTGCGAAAGTATTCGGCCCCCTTGAACTTTGCGACCTTTTGCCACATTTCAGGCTTCAAACATAAAGATATAAAACTGTATTTTTTTGTGTAGAATCAACAACAAGTGGGACACAATCATGACGTGGAACGACATTTATTGGATATTTCAAACTTTTTTAACAAATCAAAAACTGAAAAATTGGGCGTGCAAAATTATTCAGCCCCTTTACTTTCAGTGCAGCAAACTCTCTCCAGAAGTTCAGTGAGGATCTCTGAATGATCCAATGTTGACCTAAATGACTAATGATGATAAATACAATCCACCTGTGTGTAATCAAGTCTCCGTATAAATGCACCTGCACTGTGATAATCTCAGAGGTCCGTTAAATGCGCAGAGAGCATCATGAAGAACAAGGAACACACCAGGCAGGTCCGAGATACTGTTGTGAAGAAGTATACATTTCCCAAGCTTTAAACATCCCAAGGAGCACTGTGCAAGCGATAATATTGAAATATTGAAATGGAAGGAGTATCAGACCACTGCAAATCTACCAAGACCTGGCCGTCCCTCTAAACTTTCAGCTCATACAAGGAGAAGCCTGATCAGAGATGCAGCCAAGAGGCCCATGATCACTCTGGATGAACTGCAGAGATCTACAGCTGAGGTGGGAGACTCTGTCCATAGGACAACAATCAGTCGTATATTGCACAAATCTGGCCTTTATGGAAGAGTGGCAAGAAGAAAGCCATTTATTAAAGATATCCATAAAAAGTGTTGTTTAAAGTTTGCCACAAGCCACCTGGGAGACACACCAAACATGTGGAAGAAGGTGCTCTGGTCAGATGAAACCAAAATTGAACTTTTTGGCAACAATGCAAAACGTTATGTTTGGCGTAAAAGCAACACAGCTCATCACCATGAACACACCATACCCACTGTCAAACATGGTGGTGGCAGCATCATGGTTTGGGCCTGCTTTTCTTCAGCAGGGACAGGGAAGATGGTTAAAATTGATGGGAAGATGGATGGAGCCAAATACAGGACCATTCTGGAAAAGACCTGAGACTGGGACGGAGATTTGTCTTCCAACAAGACAATGATCCAAAACATAAAGCAAAATCTACAATGGAATGGTTCAAAAATAAACATATCCAGGTGTTAGAATGGCCAAGTCAAAGTCCAGACCTGAATCCAATCGAGAATCTGTGGAAAGAACTGAAACCTGCTGTTCACAAATGCTCTCCATCCAACATCACTGAGCTCGAGCTGTTTTGCAAGGAGGAATGGGAAAAAATTTCAGTCTCTCGATGTGCAAAACTGATAGAGACATACCCCAAGCGACTTACAGCTGTAATCGCAGCAAAAGGTGGCGCTACAAAGTATTAACTTAAGGGGGCTGAATAATTTTGCACGCCCAATTTTTCAGTGTTTGATTTGTTAAAAAAGTTTGAAATATCCAATAAATGTCGTTCCACTTCATGATTGTGTCCCACTTGTTGTTGATTCTTCACAAAAAAAGACAGTTTTATATCTTTATGTTTGAAGCCTGAAATGTGGCAAAAGGTCACAAAGTTCAAGGGGGCCGAATACTTTCGCAAGGCACTGTATATTTTTTTTTTACCAATAGGTGCCCTTCTTTTCAAGGTATTAGAAAACCTCCCTGGACTTTGTTGTTGAAACAGTTTTAAATATACTGCTTGACTGAGGGACCTTACAGATAATTGTAAGTGTGTGGTACAGAGATAGGTAGTCATTTAAAAAGAGTGTTCAACACTTATTGTACACAGAGTGAATCCATGCAATTTATGGGACTTGTTAAGTCCATTTTTACTCCTGAACATATTTAGGCTTGTCTATGCATTTTTTATTAATTTGTAAAAAAAATTGAAAAAATTAATTACACTGACAGTATCGGGTATTGGTATTGGTGAAGACTTACAGAAAACGTTTGACCTCTGTCATTGCCAACAAAGGGTATATAACAAAGTATTGAGATTAAGTATTTGGTCAAGTTTTTTTCCATCATAATTTGCAAATGAATTCATTAAAAATCCTACAATGTGATTTTCTGGATTTGTTTCCCTCATTTTGTCTGTCATAGTTGAAGTGTACCTATGATGAAAATTACAGGCCTCATCTTTTTAAGTGGGAGAACTTGCACAATTGGTGGCTGACTAAATACTTTTTTGCCCCACTGTATGTGTGATTATAATACATGGGTTAAACTATTATGAGCTGGAACATTGGATTTATTGCTTATATTTTAAACTGGTTCTACAATCCTAAAGTAGCTAATTATAAACAAGTATACTCGTATGAAATACTGAGTATGGAAAATGAGTTAAGCCATGCTTATAAGGACACACATTTCAGTTGACCTTCACCTCTACATTTTAGAGTGTTGAACAGTCCTTTACACTTTATTATTTGGAAATTGTGAGATTTTCCACCAATGGACATACTTTTAACTTCAGGACTCCTTGCTGGAATGTTTCTTTCTAAGTGGAATGTAGAGTAGTGAGTGAAACTACTACAAACATATATTATTCACACATAATAAACACAGGTTCTACCATGTAAACATATTAATTTAATAATAGGAAGTACTTAATGAAACTTAACACACCAAATATAAAACAATGCAATTTCTTCCACATAACAGTAAGTCTATCCTAGAAAAGCACTTTGTATAAAGTTAAGTGTATAAATATTTACAAACATTTATATACATCTATGCATCCTTCTGTCCTCCTTTCCACAAAGTACAGTAATCACAGATGGTGGACAATGAAGGCAACATGTCCTTGACTCAACAGGAGTCAGTTGTCTGTCCTCAGTCGAAGGCCAGTGTCTCTGGCTCTCCAGTGGTGGAACGAGGAGCAGACAGAGTGTCTGACTTCTGACCCTCCGCTAAGGCTTTGAAATGCTGAAACAAGGAGATGTTTTTAGTAAGGGAGGACTAAACATTATCATTGAAAAATAGCTAAATAAGTTACATTACTGTGGACATTTCACCAAATTGTGCTATTTATAGTTTGTTTATGGTGCTGTTCTGCAAAATGGGCTTTATAACCATTTTGTCAGAATAAAACTATTGAAAGAACATGACAATCACAGCAAGGATGATGACAATGTCATCCCAATGGTCCCTGCCTAACTGAAACTTAGGCGAGTAAATACTGTGGTACCTGTGAGTTTTTGAACTCAGAGTAAAGAGTGAACAGCACATGGAGTGAGTGAATCCGGCTCTTGTAGATGGGGATGTCGAGGATGCCTTTGAGAGTGGAAAAAACAAGGGTTGTATATTCAGTAAGGCACAACAACAAAAACTGAAATTGGCATTTCATAGGAGTCCAGATTGTCCCACCCCATTTTATCCAAATGTGTTACACAAGCAGACAGACGTTGTTGAATGCATTGTGTGCAGAGAATTTGAAAAACTCACCACATATGACCTCAATGTACTCGGTCAGATCACAATTGATATCGGCCGTTGGTAGACTAACCTAGAAAAAGGCGAGAAAGGGTTGAGGTAGAGGAGAAAACAGAAAACAGTTTTGACAATGGTTGGGCTTTTGCATTCTGTGCAAAGGGAAGGGAACACAGCAACTCATGAAGGACAGCAGACATTGATAAGAAAGCTTTATTGTTAGACTGCTGCCCTATATACATAGCCATTGAACGCTGGTCACAATGTTAACACTGATTTACCCACTTCATATTCATACTGTATTCTAGTCAACGCTCATCCTATATAGCTACTGCTGTACACACCTTTCTTTTCATATACTGTCTATACACACTATCATATACACTGTACAAAACATTAGGAACACCTGCACTTCCATGACATAGACTGACCAGGTGAATCCAGGTGGAAGCTATGATCCCTTATTGATGTCATTTGTTAAATCCACTTCAATCAGTGTAGATGAAGAAGAGGAGACAGGTTAAAGAAGGATATTTAAGTCGAGAGACACTTGAGGCATGGATTGTGTATGTGTGTTCAGAGGTTGAATGGATAAGAAAAAAGATTTAAGTGACTTTGAACGTGGTATGGTAGTAGGTGCCAGGGACACCGGTTTGAGTGTGTCAAGAACTGCAACGCTGCTGGGTTTTTCCATGCTCAACAGTTTCACATGTTTTTAAGAATGGTCCACCTCCCAAAGGACATCCAGACAACTCTGGGAAGCATTGGAGTCAACATGGATCAGCATCCATGTGGAACGCTTTAGACACCTTGCCGAGTCCATGGCTGTTCTGAGGTCAAAGGGGGGTGTAACTCAATATTAGGAAGGTTCCTAATGTTTTGTACACTCAGTGTACATATATACTGAACAAAAATATAAAACGCAACATGTAGTGTTGGTTTCATGAGCCGAAATAAAATATCCCAGAAATGTTCCATACCTACAAAAAGCTTATTTCTCTCAAATGTTGTGCACCAATTTCTTTACATCTGTTAGTGAGCATTTCTCCTTTGCCAAGATAACCTATCCACCTGACAGGTGTGGCATATCAAGAAGCTAATTAAACAGAATGATCATTACACAGGTGCACCTTGTGCTGGGGACAATAAATGGCCACTCTAAAATGTGCATTTTTGTCACACAACACAATGCCACAGATGTTTCGAGGGAGAGTGCAATTAGCATGCTGACTGCAGGAATGTCCACCAGAGCTGTTGCCAAAGGATTAAATGTTAATTTCTCTACCATAATTCGCCAAAAATTTGGCAGTACGTCCAACCGGCCTCACAACCGCAGACCATGCCAGTCCAGGACCTGCACATCTGGCTTCTTTACCTGTGGGATCGTCTAAGACCAGCCACCAAAACAGCTGATGAAGCTGAGGAGTATTTCTGTCTGTAATAAAGCCCTTTTGTAGGGAAAAACTCATTCTGATTGGGTGAGCCTGGCACCCAAGTGGGTGGGACTATGCCAACCATTGCTGCCCCCCTGCCCAGGGGAAATCCATATATTAGGGCTTACTGAATTTATTTCAATTGATTGATTTCCTTATATGAGCTGTAACTCAGTAAATTAGTTGAAATTGTTGCATGTTGGGTTTATATTTTTGTTCAGTATACATACACACACATACATATCTATATAGCAAGTCAGTTAAGAACAAATTCTTATTTACAATGACAGCCCACTGTTCCCTGGTAGGCCAACTGCCTTGTTCAGGGGCAGAACAATAGATTTTTACCTTGCCAGCTTGGGGATTCGATCCAGCAACCTTTCGGTTATTGGTCCAACGCTCTAACCACTAGACTACCTGCCACCACTATATTCCGGACTCTGATATTGCTTGTTCTGATTTCGTAATTTCCTTATTTTTATTTCTTGGATTTGTGTGTATTGTTTTGTATTGTTCTGTAATACTGCACTGTTGGCGCTAGAAACATAAGCATTCCACTGCACCTGCGATAACATCTGCAAAATATGTGTACGCGACCAATAAAATCAAATCTGAGTATCCCAATGTGGGGTATGAAAATGAACCGTGGCCACAGTGTGTCCAATTAAGGCTGCAATTAGACAAGTCAACGGCGAACAGGAAATGACAGACAGGAAGTAGCTAGCTAGCAGGTCAAATTGCTTGCTGTTTAAAATATCCATTGTTCCATAGATAGATGAGCAGATTCAGTTCAGGTTTGGTGACTAACCTTTCCCAGCAGCTCTTCAAATTCAGGTGGCCACTCCTGCATTAGAGTATCAATGTCTGGCATGGACCTGGAAAAATAGAATACACCTATCGTTTCATGCATATCAGTGGATACATTCCAAAGTCCATACTAGCACACCACATGCATACATTCCTTCCTTCTTAGTAGTATGCACATTTGGCACAGAGTTTGGCACAGAGTTTGGCACAAACATATCTGGGACCAGGCTAGGGCAGCACCAGTACTGTGAGGTAAAGTAAACATTTGCCTGGTGTAGTGGACGGTGGCTGGGGGTTTGGAGCGATGGAGCTCACTGATGCTCTCGATCCAATTCTCAATGGCTTTGGGGTTCTTCTCCGGGTTCTCCACACTTTTCACTTTCACCTCCTGTGCAGCGCACGGAGAGAAGGGATCAATGAATTTGCAGTGTCTGTCTGTCTGAAAGCAGCACCCATAGTTATGTGCACAGTCTGATGTAAATTGTGCCCGACTGTGGGGGATTTATAAACCGCACTGTGATATACTTGTTGTACTTACAGCAATGTTGTGCTGCTTACTGTTCTCAGAGAGCCACAGTGACAGAACAGTAGGGTCTGACTGCTTGGTGCAGGGCTCATCCAGGACCAACAGCCCCAGGTTGTCTGCTTTGCCATCAGGACGTGGGACCTGAGGTTACAATGGAACAAAGTCAATGACCGTAGCCCAGCTCGGAGAACTTATTATTACATTCCACCGTCCTCCCTGCATCTTTTGATGTAACCACTGATCATTACATGACTGGATTAGAAAACAAAGTTTACACAAAATTGGACATTTCACCAACGTGATTCCATCAAGCAGGGAAGAAAAGAACTGGCACCATAAAATAAATGTGAAGTTAAGAAAAAATGTGTTTGCTTGGTAATGCTCACTTTAAGGAAGGCATCAATGTCTCCCACTGCTGGGATGAAGTCGGGTATAAAGGGTTTAAGCTTGTGGTCTAGTTCAATGGTCTGAGGAGTATACCTGCAGATTTACAAACAATGTTACTAAAATATATATATATATATATACACATACATATACACTGCTCAAAAAAATAAAGGGAACACTAAAATAACACATCCTAGATCTGAATGAATGAAATATTCTTATTAAATACTTTTTTCTTTACATAGTTGAATGTGCTGACAACAAAATCACACAAAAGTTATCAATGGAAATCAAATTTATCAACCCATGGAGGTCGGGATTTGGAGTCACACTCAAAATTAAAGTGGAAAACCACACTACAGGTTGATCCAACTTTGATGTAATGTCCTTAAAATGAGGCTCAGTAGTGTGTGTGTGGCCTCCACGTGCCTGTATGACCTCCATACAACGCCTGGGCATGCTCCAGACCTGGACTAAAGCATCCGCCAACTCCTGGACAGTCTGTGGTGCAACGTGGCGATGGTGGATGGAGCGAGACATGATGTCCCAGATGTGCTCAATTGGAGTCAGGTCTGGGGAACGGGCGGGCCAGTCCACAGCATCAATGCCTTCCTCTTGCAGGAACTGCTGACACACTCCAGCCACATGAGGTCTAGCATTGTCTTGCATTAGGAGGAACCCAGGGCCAACCGCACCAGCATATGGTCTTACAAGGGGTCTGAGGATCTCATCTCGGTACCTAATGGCAGTCAGGCTACCTCTGGCGAGCACATGGAGGGCTGTGCGGGCCCCCAAAGAAATGCCACCCCACACCATGACTGACCCACCGCCAAACCAATCATGCTGGAGGATGTTGCAGGCAGCAGAACGTTCTCCACGGCGTCTTCAGACTCTGTCACGTCTGTCACATGTGCTCAGTGTGAACCTGCTTTCATCTGTGAAGAGCACAGGGCGCCAGTGGCGAATTTGCCAATCTTGGTGTTCTCTGGCAAATGCCAAACGTCCTGCACGGTGTTGGGCTGTAAGCACAACCCCCACCTGTGGACGTCGGGCCCTCATACCACCCTCATGAAGTCTGTTTCTGACCGTTTGAGCAGACACATGCACATTTGTGGCCTGCTGGAGGTCATTTTGCAGAGCTCTGGCAGTGCTCCTCCTGCTCCTCCTTGCACAAAGGCGGAGGTAGCGGTCCTGCTGCTGGGTTGTTGCCCTCCTACGGCCTCCTCCACGTCTCCTGATGTACTGGCCTGTCTCCTGGTAGCGCCTCCATGCTCTGGACACTACGCTGACAGACACAGAAAACCTTCTTGCCATAGCTCGCATTGATGTTCCATCCTGGATGAGCTGCACTACCTGAGCCACTTGTGTGGGTTGTAGACTACGTCTCATGCTACCACTAGAGTGAAAGCACTGCCAGCATTCAAAAGTGACCAAAACATCAGCCAGGAAGCATAGGAACTGAAGTGGTCTGTGGTCACCACCTGCAGAACCACTCCTTTATTGGGGGTGTCTTGCTAATTGCCTATAATTTCCACCTGTTGTCTATTCCATTTGCACAACAGCATGTGAAATTTATTGTCAATCAGTGTTGCTTCCTAAGTGGACAGTTTGATTTCACAGAAGTGTGATTGACTTGGAGTTACATTGTGTTGTTTAAGTGTTCCCTTTATTTTTTTGAGCAGTGTATAATAATTCAGCGGAATTGTGGCTTGGAGCAAGGGCTGGTTTCAAGCCTGTGTAGAAACGTCAATAAGTGGCATATTCAGCTTGGTCAGCTTTAAATAAACACACACAGCTCTGTAGCGGAGCTGCAGGCGCCACTCACCGGGTAATGTACTGAAACAGTTCTTTGATCTCTGCAGTGACAGGAAGGTGGTCGTAGTCTGCCGGGTCATATGCCCTGCAAAGAAAAGCATCAAATTTGGGATGTTGGTCTGTTTACAAATAAAATTAACTACAGTGCTGTGAAAAAGTACTTGTCCCTTTTCTGATTTTCTCTATTTTTGCATATTTTTAAACTGAATGTTATCAGATCAACCAAAACCTAATATTAGATCAAGGGAACCTGAGTGAACAAATGACAAAATGTTGATACTTATTTCAATTATTTAATTAACAACATTATTCAAAACCCAATGCCCCTGTGTGAAAAAGTAACTGTCACCTTTAGCTGCAATGACCGCAACCAAATGCTTCCTGTAGTTGTTGATTGGTCTCTCACATCACTGAATTAATTTTGTCCCACTTTTCCATGCAGAAATGCTTTAACTCAGCGGCAATAGTTGGTTTTCGAGAATTAACTGTTTGTTTCAGGTCCTACCACAACATCTCAATCAGGTTTAGGTATGGACTTTGACTAAGCCAGTCGTAAACAATTTTTGTTGTTGTTGCTTTTCAGCCATTCTGATGTTGACTTGCTTGTGTGTTTTAGATTATCATCTTTCTGCATGACCCAGTTGTGCTTCAGCTCATAGACAGATGGCCTTTCATTCTCCTGTAGAATTATCTGATACAGAGCAGAATTATGGTTCCTTCAATGATGGCAAGTTATCCAGGTCCTGAGGCAGCAAAACATACCCAAACCGTCACACTACCACCATCATGCTGAACAGTTGGTATGAGGTTCTTCCTGTGGAATGCAGTGTTTCGTGCCTTAGGACCTGGAGCACTTGCCATCATTGAAGGAACTATGGATACTGCCCTCTATTAGTACGTTTACATGCACACTAATAATTCGATATTAAATGGATTACGGCATTAGTCATGTAAACACCTTACTCTGCTTATCTTAAATCAGTGTACGGTCATAATCGAAGTAAGCATACGCCGATTAAAACAGGTTTTCTGAGCAATCGTTCAAATTATCAGGACATGTTAATGCCTTAAATTAGAATTACAGTGGTGTATTAGATCTGTGCATGTGCTAGCACTAGCAGCTCAAGCTTCCTTTTTTGCCGAAGTCAAAATTTGTTTTGGAAAAACTAAAAGTATGCATCTTAAAAATTTTCCCACACAAACTTACAAATGTCCGAACTCAGAATCAAATAGGCATCACAACAATAACATGGTCGCTGTGGTGGAACGTTTATTTTGATTGACGATTTTCTGCAAGGTAGACTGATTTCAGATGTGTCCATGTAAACAGGCTTATTAGGGAAATCATTCTTCTTGCAAAGCATGTAAACGTTTTAACAAACTATTATATTAAAATCGTATTATTGTGTGCATGTAACCGTCAGGCCATCCGTTCGTGAGCTGAAGTTGAAGCGCAGATGGTTCATGCAGCAAGACAATGATCCAAAACACAAACAAGTCTAGTGCGGACCCATCCCACCTTTTTGCCCACATCAGAAGGTTTGAAACAAAGAATGGCTGCAACAAATGTAAAGTTTTCGAATGGCCTAGTCAAAACCAGACCTAAACCCAATTTAGGTGGCGGGACCTGAAACAAGCAGTTCATGCTCCAAAACCCACAAATGTCACTAAGTTAAAGCAGTTATGCATAGAAAAGTGGGATAGAATTCCTTCAAAGCGATGTGACACTGAAAAACAACTACAGGAAGCATTTGGTTGCTGTCATTGCAGATAAAAGGTGGCACAACCAGTTATTGAGTGTTAGGGGGAAATTATTTTTTCAGATGGGGCATTAGGTGTCGCATAACTTTGTTTATTAAATAAGTGAAATAAGTATGACAAATGATTTGATATTTATTCACTCAGTTTCCCTTGATCTAATTTTAGGTTTAGGTTGAAGAACTGATAACATTCAGTGTCAAAAATATACAAAAATAGAAAAAAATCATTAAGGGGGCAGATACTTTTTCACAGCACAGTAAGTGTGTATGGATGAAACAATCTTTCTGTGATAAATGTTGAACACAGGACTGAGGGAGTTTTTCAGGATAAAAAAAGAATTCACGGAATGGAACAAAGCAATGGCAAAATCCTAGAGGAAAACCTGGTTCAGTCTGATTTCCACCAGAAACTGAGATCAATTCACCTTTCAGCAGGACAATAACCTAAAACACAAGGCCAAATCTACAATGGAGTTTCTTACCAAGAAGACAGTGAATGTTCCTGAGTGGCCGAGTTACAGTTGACTTAAATCTAAGACCTGAAAATGGTTGTCTAACAATGATTGACAACCAATATGACAGAGCTTGAAGAACTTTGAAAATAATAAAATGGGCAAATATTGCACAAACCAGGTGTGAAAAGCTCTTAAGAGACCTACCCAGAAAGACTCACAGCTGTAATCGCTGCCAAAGTTGCTTCTATAAAGTATTGACTCAGGGGTGTAAATACTTATGTAAATGAGATCTGTATTCAAATCATTTGCAACAATTTCTAAAAACATGTTCTCACTTTGTCATTATGCGGCATTGTGTGTAGATGGGTGAGAAAAACAAATCTATTTAATCCATTTTTAATTCAGGCTGTAACACAACAAAATGTGGAATAAGTCAAGGAGTATGAATACTTTCTGAAGGCACTGTAGCTGCATAAAGCATTTTGTGAAATTATCCTTCATTCAGAATTGTTCCTATTAGAAAATATGACTTTTCCCTGCACCTGGCCTCAATAGAACTGCCTCTTATTCAATTCTAAAACTGACCTGCACGTATAGCTCGGATCATCTTCTGTTGTCTTCTCCCTATCGAGATACTTAACCATCTCTGGCCCTGGCTGTCTGCTCACAAAATGTACATGGTTATTATTATGAGCATATAGGACCTTCATGTAACAACTCAAAGACCTCTCTCCACACCTCCTTCTTAACCCGCATAGGAGGAGAAGATCCAAAGTCCCTCCAATCAGACCTTCTCCTCCAATGTGTTTTAAGATACTCAACTATCTCTGACTCTGGCTGCCTGCTCACAAAATGAACACAGTTATGATGAGCATATAAGACCTTCATTTGACAACTCAAAGATGTTCATGCCAAGTTTGAGGCCCTAAACCCTGGCATCAAAACATTTTGTGGGTCCGTCTACTTTGGATCCAATGAGCTGAGGATTTAAAACACTATTTGTGTCCAACTTACTAAGAGGTGATATGATGGTATAATGGTGTGTGTGAAAAAATATATACTTATCGTTGATCAACATTTTAAGCTAAACATTCTGATGTCGCATGAGCCTCATTGCTTTTAGAGCGTTTTCTGCATGTAGCCTAAAGGCCTAGGCTATTATATGAAATAGGCCATTTCATTCTCGCACAGAACAACAAACTTCTCTACTATGGGGTGAGGTAGATTGACATACATACTTTTCTACTATGGGGGATAGTAGATTGACATAGGCTAGTGATTTTACTGTTCGTTACTCGCCTTGATGGCTGAGGAAAAGTAAATGTGGACAATTATTCTAACATAAGCGGCACTTGAGTTTCAAGTTTGGGGAAGCTATTCTTACCATAAAAATGCACCTTTATAATAAACCATTCCATGCATCCTCGCATTTGCAGACTTTCTACTATAACTCAATCTCTGTTCGCAAAAAAGACTGTTCAATGCGGCACATAGTGGTGTAGAGTTGGCCTAGGCTATTTCACAGGAAAATGTGGGCCTTTCATAAACACATTTCATGCAATTCTACTACATTTTCTATGACTGGAGACATTAGCAGAATCTTTTTTTAAATACGACAAAAATTCAGTGGTGGAAAAAGTACGCAATTGTCATACTTCAGTAAAAGTAAAGATACATTAACAGAAAATGACTGAAGTGAAAGTCACCCAGTAAAATACTACTAGAGTAAAAGTCTAAAAGTATTTAGTTTTAAATATACTTAAGTATATTTTTGAAATTACATTTAATTTTGATACTTAAGTATCAAAAGTAAAAGTATAAATAATTTCAAATGACTTCTATTCGGCAATCCAAAGCAGGACAATTTCCTTTTTTATTTTTTTTTATTTTTTTAAAAGGTTGATTTACTGATAATCAAGGGCACACTCCAACATTTAAGACATCATTTACAAATGAAGCACATATTTAGTGAGTTCGCCAGATCAGAGGTAGTAGGGATGGCCAGGGATGTTCTCTAGATAAGTCTGTGAATTTAACAATTTTCATGTCCTGTTAAGCATTCAAAATGTAATGACTACTTTTGGGTGTCAGGGAAAATGTATGGAGTAAAAAGTACATTATTTTCCTTAGGAATGTAGTGGAGTAAAAGTAAAAGTTACCCCAAAAAACTACTTAAGCAGTACTTTATTTTTACCTAAGTATTTTATACCACTGCAAAAATGACAAGGTAGCCTACTCTGGGCCTACGTAAAGGGGAGAAACAAATACAATGACCTCCATCTAACCTGGAGGAAGAAGAATTAATGTCCAAAAACACACGAAAGTGGCACTGACCCAATGATAAAGACAGTGAATATCCACACTCACCGTGGATATGGCCGGTGTTCTCCGCTGGTGCCAATAAGATAGCCTTTTGCTCAATTAAGTTGAGAATTGTCATAATTAAAAGACAGATTGAAGTCTTTTCATTGTCTTCCATTTAGGACTACAGCAATAGCCATTTTGTTTTCCAAACTGCTTATCTGCGATATATATATATTTTTTAACTATTGCGATATGCCTGGCCGGGTCTCTGCTTTTCACCGATAGTTGAAACGAAACAATCATTTATTTGATATTTGCCTCTCGCTCTGCACAAATTGCAGGCCCTTCCGACTGTAGGCTATGCGATTTAAAACAAACCACAGCTTTTTGGTGTAGTAACCCATTTTGAATGATTTTACTTATTTCAGTATAGACAGGAGTAAGCTATATACATTTGGCAATATAAATCGATTTACTTTAGGGAAAGACTAGCTTCCCCTAACCTAATGCACGCACAGCCTTTGTATTCTAACATCTTCAAAATGCTCATCGGCAAGAATGAGTGTTGCATGTTTTGTTAAGATTAATTACCATAAACTAAATGTGATTTCTGGCCTTCTGAGTACCTTGGCTGGACGCCCTAAACAGGTTGCGCAACCAATGCATATGGATCTGGTAAATTTCTTAAATGCGTGGAAAAAATGTAAATGCTGCCAGTGAAATGTCCTGCGCCACATTTTCCTAATGGAAACCCTGGTGTGTGTGTGTGTGTACAGAGTTCTGTACATAGAGCCATTTTTTGTCTACTAGCAAATGTCACATTTGAGTGATGCGCATGCATGCTCGCAACAAAAAGCTTTGTAGCAGATAGCTGGCTACAGTATACACTGATGTTGGGACCATGACAAACCTAGCAGTGAGTTACAATGAAAACACGTTTGACCCAAGTTAAACAATTTAAAAAGCAATGCTACCAAATACTAATTGAGTGTATGCAAACCTCTGACCCACTGGGAATGTGATGAAAAAAATAAAAGGTGAAATAAATCCTTCTCTCTAATATTATTCTGACATTTCACATTCTTAAAATAAAGTGGTGATCCTAACTGACCCAAGACAGGAAATTTTTACGAGGACTAAATGTCAGGAATTGTGAAAAACTGAGTTTAAATGTATTTGGCTAAGGCGTATGTAAACTTCCGACTTCAACTGTGTGTGTGTGCGTGTGTGTGTGCGTGCGTGCGTGCGTGTATATATATATATATATATATATATATATATATATCTTCATTCATTCCTACTTATATTTGTCTGTATTGGGTATATGTTGTGTAATTTGTTAGACATTACTGCACTGTTGGAGCTAGAAGCACAAGCATTTCTCTACACCCGCAATAACATCTGCTAATCACGTGTATGTGACCAATACAATTTCATTGATCAGCTTCTTGATATGCCACACCTGTCATGTCAGGTGGATGGATTATCTTGGCAAAGGATAATTATCACTAACAGGGATGTAAACAAATCTGTGAACACAATTTGAGAGAAGTACGCTTTTTGTGCATATGGAAGATTTCGGGATATTTTATTTCAGCTCATGAAACCAACACTTTACATGTTGCGTTTATATTTTTGCTCAGTATATATATTATTCGTCCGGTTCTATTTGTGATCATTTACCTTGCCTCGCTGGTTTGCTAGCTTATTAGGTAATCCTCGATAACCATCTGATTACTTGTTTGCTGACTTGCATGAGCTGCATCTAAAGTCGAATGTGATCATACTCACTTCCATGTAAACAAACCAGATTCTGATTCGGAACTGCGCACATAACTTTTCATGACGGGATCGGTATATGTGTCTATAACCTACTCAGTGTGTGCACTGAGATTTGACTGCACTCACCCTTCCGGGGCGGATCCCGGCTCACCCTCCTCTTCATCAGACTCCGTCTCATCCGAATCATCATCGTCCTCCTCCTCTTCTTCTTCCTCATTCTCACTCAAACCAGGCTGGCCGTTCCTTTGCTCCTTCTTTTTTGGCTGTCGTTGGTAGAACACAAAAGATCGTCATAAAATATCTATCTGAATGTGTTGGAATAGATACCTCTAGCTAGCTAATATACTTGGTCTGTCACCACCAGTCCAATTCATGATATATTTAAGCAGTAAGGATTGAGCGGGTGTGGTATATGGCCAATATATCACAGCTAAGGGCTGTTCTTATGTGCAAATGCAGAGTACCTGGATACAGTCCTTAGCCTTGGTATATTGGCCATATACCATCAACCCCAGAGGTGCCTTAATGCTATAATAAACTGGTTACCAACATAATTAGAACAGTAAAAAAAAAATGTTTTGTCATACCTGTGGTATACGGTCTGATATACCACAGCTTTCAGCCAATCAGCTTTCAGGGCTCGAACCACCCAGTTTATAACAATTCTTATACCATGGCATTGTTGAATACTCGTTTCTGATTGTCTTGAAGGGCATTCTAGCAAATGCATCATTGTCTCTCACTCACAGTATATAATCAGCATGGTAGAATTCAATGACTATAGTTCAGTCTTACATGTTCTACAGTACCAGTCAAAAGTTGACACACCAACTCTTTCCAGGGTTTTTCTTTATTTTTACTATTTTCTACATTGTAGAATAATAGTGAAGTAATCAAAACTATGAAATAACACTTGGAATTATTATGTAGTATCCAAAAGAGTGTTAAACAAATCAAAATACATTTTATATTTGAGAATCTTCAAAGTAGCCACCCTTTACCGTGATGACAGCTTGCACACTCTTGGCATTCTCTCAATCAGCTTCATGAGGTAGCCACCTGGAATGCATTTCAAGTAACAGGTATGCCTGTAAAAGGTAATTTGTGGAATTTCTTGCTTCTTAATGCGTTTGAGCCAATCAGTTGTGTTGTGAATCGTACTACACCGGCTCAGACGCTCGTCGGAGCACACGCTCCAGCAGGTATATCTCTCTAGTCACCCCCAAAACCAATTCTTTCTTTGGCCGCCTCTCCTTCCAGTTCTCTGCTGCCAATGACTGGAACGAACTACAAAAATCTCTGAAACTGGAAACACTTATCTCCCTCACTAGCTTTAAGCACCAACTGTCAGAGCAGCTCACAGATTACTGCACCTGTACATAGCCCACCTTTAATTTAGCCCAAACAACTACCTCTTTCCCTACTATATTTATTTTATTTATTTATTTATTTTGCACCCCATTATTTTTATTTCTACTTTGCACATTCTTCCATTGCAAAACTACCATTCCAGTGTTTTACTTGCTATATTGTATTTACTTTGCCACCATGGCCTTTTTTGCCTTTACCTCCCTTCTCACCTCATTTGCTCACATTGTATATAGACTTGTTTATACTGTATTATTGACTGTATGTTTGTTTTACTCCACGTGTAACTCTGTGTCGTTGTATGTGTCGAACTGCTTTGCTTTATCTTGGCCAGGTCGCAATTGTAAATGAGAACTTGTTCTCAACTTGCCTACCTGGTTAAATAAAGGTAAAATAAATAAATAAAAATGTGCCAGGGCTTGCAAAATATTACAGACTCCAAACGAAAGCACAACCGAGAGCTGCACAGTGACACGAGCCTACCAGACGAGCTAAATCACTTCTATGCTCGCTTCGAGGCAAGTAACACTGAAACATGCATGAGAGCATCAGCTGGTCCGGATGAATGTGTGATCACGCTCTCCGCAGCCGATGTGAGTAAGACCTTTAAACAGGTCAACATTCACAAGGCCGCAGGGCCAAACGGATTACAAGGATGTCTACTCGGAGCATGCGCTGACAAACTTGCAAGTGTCTTCACTGACATGTTCAACCTCTCCTTATCCATCTGGCCCCCGAGTCTGTAGACCACCATAGTCCCTGTGCCCAAGAACACTAAGATAACCTGCCTAAATGACTACAGACCCGTAACACTCAAATCTGTAGCCATGAAATGCTTTGAAAGGCTGGTCATGGCTCACATCAACATCATTATCCCAGAAACCCTAGGCACACTCCAATTTGCATACCGCACCAACAAATCCACAGATGATGCAATCGCTACTGAACTTCACACTGCCCTATCCCACTTGGACAAAAGGAACAGCTATGTGAGAATGCTATTCATTGACTACAGCACAGCATTCAACCCTGGGACTAAACACCTCCCTCTGCAACTGGATCCTAGACTTCCTGACGGGCCGCCCCCCCAGGTGGTAAGGGGAGGTAACAACACATTGGCCACGCTGATCCTCAACACGGGGTCCCCTCAGGGGTGCGTGCTCAGTCCCCTCATGTACTCCCAGTTCACTCATAACTGCACAGCCAGACAACTCCAACACCATTATTATTTTTGCTGATGACAACAGTGGTAGGCCTGATCACCGACAACGATGAGACAGCCTATAGCGAGGAGGTTAGAGACCTGACCATGTGGTGCAAGGACAACAACCTCTCCCTCAATGTGTTCAAGACAAAGGAGATGATGTGAACAACAGGAAAAGGCAGAACGAGCACGCCCCATTCTCATCGACTGGGTTGTAGTGGAGTAGGTTGAGAGCTTCAAGTTCATTGGTGTCCACATCACCAACAAGCTAACAAGGTCCAATAACATCAAGAGAGTCATAAAGAGGGCATGACAAAACCTATTCCCCTTCAGGAGACTGAAAAGACTTGGCATGGGTCCTCAGATCCTCAAAAGGTTTTACAGCTGCACCATCGAGAGCATCCTGACTAGTTGCATCACTTCCTGGTATGGCAACTGCTTGGCCTCCGACCGCAAGGCACTACATAGGGTAGTGCGTACGGCCCAGCACATCACCGGGGTCAAGCTTCCTGCCATCCAGGACCTCTATACCAGGCAGTGTCAGAAGAAGGCCCTAAAAATTTTAAAAGACTCCAGCCACCCTAGTCATAGAGGTTTCTAAACAGCTTCTACCATAAGACTCATAAACAGCTTATCAAATGGCTACCCACACTATTTTCACCACCTGCTGCTACTCATATATTATCTATGCATAGCCACTTCAATAACCCTACCTGCATGTACATAATTACCTCAACACCAGTGCCCCCGCACCCTTACTCTGAACCGGTACCCTGTATATAGTCCCACTATTGTTATTTACAGCTGCTCCTTAATGATTTGTTTTTATCTCTTACTTTTAAAATTTTATTTTGTTAAAACTGCATTGTTGGTTAAGGGCTTGTAAGTAAGCATTTCACTGTAAGGTCTACACCTGTTGTATTAAGCACATGTGACAAATACAATTTGATTTGACAAGATAGGGGTGGTATACAGAAGATCGGGCTATTTGGTAAAATACCAAGTACATAGTATGGCAAGAATAGCTCAAATAAGCAAAGAGAAATGACAGTCCATTATTACTTCAAGACATGAAGGTCAGTCAATGTGGGACATTTCAAGAACTTTGAAGTTTCTTCAAGTGCAGTCGCAAAATGCATCAAGCACTATGATGAAACTGGCTCTCAAGAGGACCGCCACAGGAAAGGAAGACCCAGAGTTACCTCTGCTGCAGAGGATAAGTTCATTACAATTATCAGCCTCAGAAATCGCAACCCAAATAAATGCTTCACAGAGATCAAGTAACAGACATCTCAACATCAACTGTTCAGAAGAGACTACGTGAATCAGGTCTTCATGGTCAAATTACTGCAAAGAAACAACTATTAAAGGACACCAATAAGAAGAGACTTGCATGGGTCAAGAAACACGAGCAATGGACAATAGACCGGTGGAAATCTGTCCTTTGTTACTGATTAATCCAAATGTGGGATTTTTGGTTCCAACCACCGTGTCTTTGCGGGAAGCAGAGTAGGTGAATGGATGATCTCCGCAAGTGTGGTTCCCACCGTGAAGCATGGAGGAGGAGTTGTGATGGTGTGGGGGTGCTTTGCTGGTGGCACTGTCAGTGATTTATTTAGAATTGAAGGCACACAGCCTTCTGCAGCGATGCTTAGTGGGACTATCATTTGTTTTTCAACAGGACAATGACCCAACACACCTCCAGACAGTGTAAGGGCTATTTGCACAAGGAGAGTGATGGAGTGCTGCATCAGATGATCTGGCCTCCACAATCACCCGACCTCAACCCAATTGAGATGGTTTGGGAGGAGTTGAACCGCAGAGTGGACGAAAAGCAGCTAACAAGTGCTCAGCATATGTGGGAACTCCTTCAAGACTGTTGGAAAAATATTACAGGTGAAGCTGGTTGAGAGAATCCCAAGAATGTGCAAAGCTCTCATCAAGGCAAAGGACGGCTACTTTGATGAATCTCAAATATATTTGGATTTGTTTAACAGTTTTTTGGTTACTACATGATTCCATTTGTGTTATTTCATAGTTTGGATGTCTTCACTATTATTCTAAATTCAGCAAAAAAAGAAACATCTTTTTTTCAGGACCCTGTCTTTCAAAGAATTCGTAAAAATCCCAAAACTTCACAGATCTTCATTGTAAAGGGTTTAGACACTGTTTTCCATGCTTGTTCAATGAACCATAAACAATTAACTCTGAAAAACACCAAAAGAAAGATGCCCAGGGTCCCTGCTCATCTGCGTGAATGTGCCTTAGGCATGCTGCAAGGAGGCATGAAGACTGCAGATGTGGCCAGGGCAATAAATTGCCATGTCCGTACTGTGAGACGCCTAAGACAGCGCTACAGGGAGACAGGATGGACAGCTGATCGTCCTCGCAGTGGCAGACCAGGAGTAACAACACTTGCACAGGATTGGTACATCTGAACATTACACCTGCGGGACAGGTATAAGATGGCAACAACTGCCCGAGTTACACCAGGAACGCCCAACTCTCCATCAGTGCTCAGACTGTCCGCAATAGGCTGAGAGAGGCTGGACTGAGGGAGTGTAGGCTTGTTGTATAAGGCAGGTCCTCACCAGACATCCCCGGCAACAACATCGCCAATGGGCACAAACCCACCGTCGCTGGACCAGACAGGACTGGCAAAAAGTGCTCTTCACTGACGAGTCATGGTTTTGCCTCACCAGGGGTGATGGTCGGATTTGCGTTTATCGTCGAAGGAATGAGCGTTACACCGAGGCCTGTACTCTTTAGCGGGATCGATTTGGAGGTGGAGGTTCTGTCATGGTCTGGGGTGGTGTGTCACAGCATCATCAGACTGAACTTGTCATTGCAGGCAATCTCAACGCTGTGCGTTACAGGGAAGACATCCTCCTCCCTCATGTGGTACCTTTACCCAGGTCATCTACAAGTCTCTGCTAGGTAAAGCACCGCCTGTATATACTGTATTATATTATACTGTATTTTAGTCAATGCCACTCCAACATTGCTTGTCCTAATATTTA
The DNA here is from genome assembly GCF_002021735.2 of Oncorhynchus kisutch. NCBI lineage: Eukaryota > Metazoa > Chordata > Actinopteri > Salmoniformes > Salmonidae > Oncorhynchus > Oncorhynchus kisutch. The sequence continues at coordinate 44,364,718 of NC_034179.2, read as the reverse complement.
TATATTTCTTAATTACATTATTTTACTTTTAGATTTGTGTGTTGTTGTGGATTGTTAGATACTACTGCACTGTTGGAGCTAGGAAGACACGCATTCCGCAAACCCGCAATAACATATGCTAAATACGTGTATGTGACCAATAACATTTTATTTGATGGTTTGGTTAGCTAAACTAACACGTCTGTTTGTTTGGTTACCAGGGCAACTACTGTAGCTATCTAGTAAACTTGCTAGCTAATTCAGTGGCTGTTGAACACATGTTAAATTATAGCCATAGCATAAATGGGATAATCAACTCGGGGCTCTATGCGTTCTCCAGAATATAATGTTACTGCGTGGGAGGTCAGTTCCACTCTGCTTGCGCGTCATGGAACACACCTTCCACACGTCATCCATTATTTTCCATAGAACGCGTTGCCCCTTGTTGATTGTCCCTTACATAATCACCTTTACATCGTCGTCAAATTCATCACTGCTGTTGTTCGCCATTTCATACAGCGGTCTGTTCTTTTTCCTTGAGACTTGTAAAGGGGAGAAAGTTGAGATGTTGTTAGCGATGAGGGGGTACAGTCGCAGCAGGGGTTGAACCAGCAGCAACCCTGTGCTTATGGTGAGAGTGCACTACCCCCTGACTGTGCCATAATAAAAGGTCCAGGTATATTGGTTGAGGCCATAATGAACTCATATCGGGGTTAGGGTTGCTATAGGGTCTAATAAATAGCATCACGCAATTTGCTTCTGAATGGCATGAATTACACTTTTAGTACCTGGTCTTCGTGGAGTCGGCGTGTACACACTAGCGATTTCCTCGTAGTCGTTCACCTCCAGGCTCTCGTCATAGGGCTGGTTAGTTAAGAGCTTAGTCTGAAGATGCGACAAATCACTTAATGACTTGACAACATGCAAACTATCCGAATGTAACATTACTGTTAAGGAATGTAGTAGGCTACATGCAAAATAGCTGGGCACGTTGGGTAGTTGGATAGCTAGCTACCCAGTTAGCTAATGTAAGTTGTGGCTTGAGTTGTTGGCAGTACTTGTTGACAAGGCCACAGGAATTACATTTAAATAAACCCTGTTAGCTAGCTAACGTTAGCTAGCTAGCGTTGCCATAAAAGTTGGATACATGAGCAAAACTAGCATAAAAGGAGAAATGCATGAAATACCAATTCTGTACAGAATGTAGTGTGAACAATTATTTCGTGAATTTGTGAAAGATAATCTGAGTTTTTGATTACCTTCTGTTTCTCTGCTCTATCCATGAAAGCCAGTATACCGTCACCAAGGGATACCAAGTCTCGCGATGCCACCCTTTGTTGGCTCTCTTGGAGAGGTTAGAAATGGGAAATGGTACCACAAATTGTATACAAATCTTAGCAGTACCACAGGTTGGTGGCTCGTTGTAATGGCTGGAGCAGTATGAGTGGAATGGTATCAAACACATAGATCCATGTGTTTGATGCTATTCCATACTCTCCATTCTAGCTATTATGAGCCGTCCTCCCCTCAGCAGCCTCCACTGAGATGTACCATTCATTGGTTAATAAAACAAACAATCACACAATGATTACACAGACCATTGACTTGAATATCTGTGCACATTTATTTAGATAAGCACAAACATTTTTTAAACAAGATAATTTATGTGACACATTTCAAGTATGCTAATGCATATAACTAGAATTCTAAGCATATGACATGTAGCTAGTTCATTCATTATTCAGGTAATGTGCAGGTCAAATCTATATACAACATTAGTGGATTGATACAAAGACATTGCAGAATCACTGGTTGATACCACACTATCTAGGCAAAAGGTTTCACCAGCCACAACATGCACATTTCTGGCAGTCACCTTGAAGAGAAGTGTATTAAAGACATTAATGATGTTTGGGGTTAGCCAAATTCAGACTTTAAAAAGTGAAGTGTGAGATGGACTACATTTATATAAGTAAGGGATAATTAACGAGGGGCTATGCGTTCTATGGAAGATAATGAACGACATGTAAGGTGTGTTCCACTATGCCCTAGCTGACCGTCCATGAAGTTGCAATATTTTACAGAGGATGCATAGAGCCCGGAGTTGATTATCCATTTTAAACCATGGCTATAATTTAACATAGTTTCCACTAGAAATGTGTTGGTAGAAATGTGTTCAACATCCACTGAAGTACCTAGTAAGTTTACTAGATAGCCACAGTAGTTTATATGGTAACCAAACAGACACGTGTTAGTTTAGCTAACCAAACCATCAGTCCTAGCTTGCTATTATGAACATCAAATTCAACAATGTTTTCAATTCAACTTTTGGTTTCAAAACCAGCTCAAACAAAACATGTAAGCAGGAACTATAGCAATTTAATTTTACATGCTGATATACCGTGCTTCATAGGGAAATAATGCACGCTTGAGAATGCCCTTCAAGCCAATCAGAAACGAGTATTCAACAAGGCCATGGTATAAAATCCAAATATGAGATGGCATGACACATCCCATATGGAAAAAATACATGCACACAGCATTTCAAGAAGGCACAACAAGGAATAAAATGCATCTATCTGTACACTCCCAGTATCAATAAGCCACATTTCAAGAGATAGTCTTCTTTTAAAAAATACCAATTCTAACAAGAGTGCTCAAAGACATTACACAATGCACATAAATCAAGTGCATAAAAACAAAATCCACCCAACCGCCCTTCATTCTGAACCTCTGTGCTTGGACCAGGGTTGTTTATTAGGTGCCAAATTGAAGAAACAGCAACTACCTGTACAATAAGTAATGCTCATATTCATTGCACGTTGCAAAAAACGTTTTCCGTTAATTTCACCTAATAAACCCAACCCAGATGCATAGACGTGTTAAGTAACATGCATCAGAAACAGAAACTATCAACACATCTCTTACTGGTGTTGCGACAGGAGCATGACTGATTCATCTTGACTAAATATTGTGGCATCGTGTACTACAGAACAAAGCACGATGGGTCAGGGACCCCATTGCAGCTGGGTATAGTAGTTTATTCTTAGCTTGAGCAGCAGACAGCAAAACACGGAACCTAAGGGCTTTTCACACAATGGAGTTGAACCAAGCCGAGCGACACAAACCAACTGTGCTAAAAAGGACAATCTGAAAATAAAATATCAGAGCCAGCCCAGCTTGGTTTGGGTCAGCATGATAGTGTGAAAAGGGTAATAGGGTACAGTTGCAAGCTGTTGTATCCATTGTGCCCTGTGGCCCTCAAGTGTTCCTCTTGGTGTGGATGAGTAGGTCCCTCTGCAGGTCTGCCTCCAGGCTTCCCACCCCCACCTTGCTGCCCGGCGGGTCGGTGACCAGGGTTAGCTTGTTGAACACCCCACGGCCAAAGTAGTCCGCCACCACGGAGAAACCATCATTGGAGCACCGCAGCTGAAATGCATAGAAATAAGTGAGCCAGGATAAAGAAATGATAGCGTACACATCAGTTCTGAAGAAAAAAAAATTAGTGTTAAATTTACTTTCCTCTTATAGTAGTGAACTTTATATTGATCTTTGGACTTGATAGATTAAGTGTTGCACTATTACTACATTTTATTGAATGAGTATTGACTACTACAGTATATAAAACTTTGTTGTAGTTTCAAGTCATGTGCCAATAAAACATACTTTAACACAAAAGAGGGAGCGAAAGAGAACAAGAAAAGGCAAGCAAAGAGGGTATTTTCACTTTAGTCACCCCCCTCAGCAGTTACCACAAAATATCAAATCAAATGTGATTAGTCACATGCGCCGAATAAAACAGGTGTAGACCTTACATTGAAATGCATACTTACGAGTCCCTAACCAACAATGCAGTTTAAACAAATACAGATAACAAAAATAAAAGTAACAAGTAATTAAAGAGCAGAAGTAAATTTACAATAGAGAGACTATATACAGGGGGTTACCGGTACAGAGTACTGGTATGTGCGGGGGCACCAGTTAGTTGAGGTAGAATGTACATGTAGAGTTATTACAGTGACTATGCATAGATGATAACAGAGAGTAGTAGCGGTATAAAAGAGGGGGGGGGGGGGATGCAAATAGTCTGGGTAGCCATTTGATTAGATGTTCAGGAGTCTTATTGCTTGGGGGTAGAAGCTGTTTAGAAGCCTCTTGGACCTAGACTTGGTGCTCCTGTACCGTTTGCCGTGTGGTAGAAGAGAGAACAGTCTATGACTAGGGTGGCTGGAGTCTGACAATTTTTATAGACTTTCTCTGATACCGCCTGGTATAGAGGTCCTAGATGGCAGGAAGCTTGGCCCCAGTGATGTACTGGGCTGTTAGAAACTACCCTCTGTAGTGCTTTGCGGTCAGAGGCCGAGCAGTTGCCATATCAGGCAGTGATGCAACCATGGTGCAGCTGTAGACCCTTTTGAGGATCTGAGGACCCATGCCAAATCTTTTCAGTCTCCTGAGAGGGAATAGGATTTGTCGTGCCCTCTTCACGACTGTCTTGGTGTGCTTGGCCCATGTTAGTTTGTTGGTGATGTGGACACCAATGAACTTGAAGCTCTCAACCTACTCCACTGCAACCTCGTCGATGAGAATGGATGTGCTCGGTCCGCCTTTTCCTGTTGTCCACAATCATCTCCATTGTCTTGATCACGTTGAGGGAGAGGTTGTTGTCCTGGCACCACCCGACCAGGTCTCTGGCCTCCTACCAATAGGCTGTCTCGTCGTTGATCAGTCCTACCACTGTTGTGTCATCAGCAAACTTAATGATGGTGTTGGAGTTGTGCCTGGCCGTGCAGTCATGAGTGAATAGGGAGTACAGGAGGGGACTGAGCGCGCACCCCTGAGGGGCCCCTGTTTTGAGGATCAGCATGGTGGATGTGTTGTTACCTACCCTTACTACCTGGGGGCAGCCCATCAGGAAGTCTAGGATCCAGTTGCAGAGGGAGGTGTTTAGTCCCAGGGTCCTTAACTTATTGATGAGTGTCGCAAGCAATTCATGGCTACAGACGTGAGTGCTACAGGTCGGTAGTCATTTAGGCAGGTTACCTTAGTGTTCTTGGGCACAGGCACTATGGTGGTCTGCTTAAAACATGTACTGGTACTACAGACTCAGACAAGGAGAGGTTGAACATGTCAGTGAAGACACTTGCCAGTTAGTCAGTGCATGTTCGCAGTATACGTCCTGGTAATCCATCTGGTCCTGCAGCCTTGTGAATGTTGACCTGTTTAAAGGCCTTACTCACATCGGCTGCGGAGAGAGTGATCACGCAGTCTTCCCGGAACAGCTGGTGCTCTCATGCCTGTTTCAGTGTTATTTGCCTCTAAGTGAGCATAGAAGAAGTTTAGCTCATCTGATAGGCTCGTGTCACTGGGCAGCTCAACAAACACACAAAGATGAAAGTGGAGTGACTAGGGCTGTCAGTGTGTGTCACCTGTCTGGTGAAGTGGTCGTGCAGGTCTCGTTTCTGGTCCTGGGCCCGCAGCATGTCCATGACCTTCCGGTTTTCCGGTGTGCAGGTGGGACACTCGGCCTCACTCTCGGCGTAGCTCTCAAAGCAGTGCTGGTGGAAGGAGTGACTGCACAGGAAGTGAACAGAGGGCAGCTCGAGGGGGCTGTTGCACATGCTGCACTTGGTCTTCTGGAAAATCTTTGCGCTGTGAGAGAGAAAAAAGAAAAATCAGTACAGTTTCATGTAATGGTCTTCATGAGTTCAAATCAAGCATTCAAAATACAGCAGGGCTTGACATTAACTTTAGCCATTTGTTCTTTGGAAAAGTAGGACACATTTTTTACTTGTCAGAAAGCTCAAGTCACTTGTTCCCCCCCAAAAAAGGTCTGTAAGACCATGGGCCAAAAAGGTGACAAAATTGTGTTGTATGATGCAAGGAACCACTTCACAAAATTAAAATAATTATTAAATCACTGGTATTGACAATAGAAAGCTGCTGGTCTCTGATCCCATGTATTATATCACCTGCCGGTGTGGCCTTGAGCAAGGCACTGAACCCTCCATGAAGTAAAATACTGCACTGATAGGCTACTATATATAACCCTCCATCTGAAGCGCTACTGGGTGTGCAGGACTTTGATCCAACCCTGCTCAAACATACCCGAGTCAGCTTATCAAGGTCCTGTTGAGCAGCTGATTTTTTTGTACAATCTGGTGTGTTAGAGCAGGGCTGGAGCAAAATCCTGCACATCCGGCCAATAATCCATCCGGCCAACAATCCACCTCGCAACATTACAATTATAACCAAATACTGTTTGTCTTTATAAAGTAATTCCCTCATTTAATGAACCAGGGATCAAATGGCTAAGGTGGGCGACTTCAAAGCAAAGTAGCTAACTAAGACAAGTTAATCTATACTGAACAAAAATATGAATGCAACATGTAGTGTTAGTCCCATGTTTCATGAACTGAAGTAAAAGATCACAGACATTTTCCATATGCACAAAAAGCTTATTTCTCTCAAATAGTGCACAAATTTGTTTACATCCCTGTTAGTTAGCATTTCTCCTTTGCCAAGATAATCCATCCACCTGACAGGTGTGGTATATCAAGAAGCTGACTGAACAGTATGATCAATACTCAGGTGCGGCTTGTGCTGGGGACAATACAATACCACTCTAAAATGAGTAGTTGTCACACAACACAATGCCACAGATGTCTCAAGTTGAGGGAGTGTGCAATTGGCATGTTGACTGCAGAAAAGTCCACCAGAGCTGTTGCCAGAGATTTTAATGTTCATTTCTTTACCATAAGCTGCCTCCATCGTTTTATCAAATATGTCAGTACATCCAACCGGACTCACAACCACAGTTTCTTTTAGGTACTTTTTACCCCTTTTTCTCCCCAATTTCGGGATATGAAATTAGCTAGCTTAACCCGGAAGCCAGCTACACCAATGTGTCGGAGGAAACACTGTCCAACTGGCGACCGAAGTCAGCTTGCAGGCGCCTGGCCCGCAGCAAGGAGTCGCTACAGCACGACGGGACAAGGAAATCCCGGCCGGCCAAACCTTCCCTTAACCCAGACGACGCTGGGCAAAATTGGTCTCCCGGTCACGGCCGGCTGTGATACAGCCTGGGATTGAACCTGGGGCTGTAGTGACGCCTCAAGCTGCCTTACACTTTGAACACACAGACAGTGTCACTGCGCAAAATAGTACGCATCGTCATCTGGATATGTATGCAACAAAAGTTCAACATTCAATTTGAGATTTACAATGCAATCTGATACACATCAAATCAGTTTTCTTGATCTTCTGATCTTGTGTGAAAATAATGTTCCATACACTAATCTTTACAGGAAACCTACCGATCGTAACAGTTTGTCGAGGGCTGACAGTTGTCACCCACTTCCCTTGAAAAATAGTTTGCCTTACAGCCAATTCTGTCAAATCAAAAGAATTTGCAAAAAACAAAAACAAAGCTGAGACGCAAAGAAAATTCAAGGAGAGGGGGTACAAAAATTCAGATTAATACTGCCATTGAGAAACCTCAAAACAAAACATGACCTTTTTCAAGGTCAGTCTCGTAATAATAAGTATTCTTGCGTTCTAACTACCCGCTATTCTAAGTGCTCTGAACAAATTAAGGGAATTGTTCAAACACTGGCACATTCTTAAATCCGATGATAGTCTCGGTAATGTGTTTTCTGACCTTCCCTTGGTCGTATTCTCACAGGGCAGAAATCTCAGAGACCAATTGGTACACTGATTTACCACCACAAGATATCCCTGCACAACGTGTATTTGCACCCCTACTGGATGGAAACTACAAGTGTAATGGCTGTGCTCAATGCAATGGCACTTACAAATGAAGATCCTTCAAACACCCCCAAACAGGGAAACAGATCCCAATCAAAGGTGTTATTACGTTCTCCACAAGGCAGTTATTTATCTTATAACTTGTGGTAAAAATTATGTGGGTAAAACAAAGCGCAAATTAAAAGTACGTATCTCAGAGCATCGTATCCCACCATTAGGTGCAAAAACTCGACTTACCCAGTTACGACCCACTTTTTTGAAGCAAACCACTCGATATCGTCTCTGCGTTATATTGGCATCGAACATGTCACCCTCCCTAGGAGAGGGGGTGACCTCGATAACTTATTGTTAAAACGTTAATTTGTTCATTTAAAGACCCTTGCTCCCTTCGGTCTCAACGTTGACTTTGATCTGAAGCCATTCATGTGATTATCAAATCAAATTTTATTTGTCACATACACATGGTTAGCAGATGTTAATGCGAGTGTAGCGAAATGCTTGTGCTTCTAGTTCCGACAATGCAGTAATAACGAACAAGTAATCTAACTAACAATTCCAAAAAATACACAGTGTAAGGGGATAAAGAATATGTACATAAGGATATATGAATGAGTGATGGTACAGAGCAGCATAGGCAAGATACAGTAGGTGATATCGAGTACAGTATATACATATGAGATGAGTATGTAAACCAAGTGGCATAGTTAAAGTGGCTAGTGATACATGTATTACATAAGGATGCAGTCGATGATATAGAGTACAGTATCTACGTATGCATATGAGATGAATAATGTAGGGTAAGTAACATTATATAAGGTAGCATTGTTTAAAGTGGCTAGTGATATATTTACATCATTTCCCATCAATTCCCATTATTAAAGTGGCTGGAGTAGAGTCAGTGTCATTGACAGTGTGTTGGCAGTAGCCACTCAATGTTAGTGAAGACTGTTTAACAGTCTGATGGCCTTGAGATAGAAGCTGTTTTTCAGTCTCTCGGTCCCAGCTTTGATGCACCTGTACTGACCTCGCCTTCTGGATGACAGCGGGGTGAACAGGCAGTGGCTCGGGTGGTTGATGTCCTTGATGATCTTTATGGCCTTCCTGTAGCATCGGGTGGTGTAGGTGTCCTGGAGGGCAGGTAGTTTGCCCCCGGTGATGCGTTGTGCAGACCTCACTACCCTCTGGAGAGCCTTACGGTTGAGGGCGGTGCAGTTGCCATACCAGGCGGTGATACAGCCCGCCAGGATGCTCTCGATTGTGCATCTGTAGAAGTTTGTGAGTGCTTTTGGTGACAAGCCGAATTTCTTCAGCCTCCTGAGGTTGAAGAGGCGCTGCTGCGCCTTCCTCACGATGCTGTCTGTGTGAGTGGACCAATTCAGTTTGTCTGTGATGTGTATGCCAAGGAACTTAAAACCTGCTACCCTCTCCACTACTGTTCCATCGATGTGGATGGGGGGGGGGGTGTTCCCTCTGCTGTTTCCTGAAGTCCACAATCATCTCCTTAGTTTTGTTGACGTGGAGTGTGAGGTTATTTTCCTGACACCACACTCCGAGGGCCCTCACCTCCTCCCTGTAGGCCGTCTCGTCGTTGTTGGTAATCAAGCCTACCACTGTTGTGTCGTCCGCAAACTTGATGATTGAGTTGGAGGCGTGCGTGGCCACGCAGTCGTGGGTGAACAGGGAGTACAGGAGAGGGCTCAGAACGCACCCTTGTGGGGCCCCAGTGTTGAGGATCAGCGGGGAGGAGATGATGTTGCCTACCCTCACCACCTGGGGGCGGCCCGTCAGGAAGTCCAGTACCCAGTTGCACAGGGCGGGGTCGAGACCCAGGGTCTCGAGCTTGATGACGAGCTTGGAGGGCACTATGGTGTTGAATGCGGAGCTGTAGTCGATGAACAGCATTCTCACATAGGTATTCCTCTTGTCCAGATGGGTTAGGGCAGTGTGCAGTGTGGTTGAGATTGCATCGTCTGTGGACCTATTTGGGCGGTAAGCAAATTTGAGTGGGTCTAGGGTGTCAGGTAGGGTGGAGGTGATATGGTCCTTGACTCTCTCAAAGCACTTCATGATGACGGATGTGAGTGCTACGGGGCGGTAGTCGTTTAGCTCAGTTACCTTAGCTTTCTTGGGAACAGGAACAATGGTGGCCCTCTTGAAGCATGTGGGAACGGCAGACTGGTATAGGGATTGATTGAATATGTCCGTAGACACACCGGCCAGCTGGTCTGCGCATGCTCTGAGGGCGCGGCTGGGGATGCAGTCTGGGCCTGCAGCCTTGCGAGGGTTAACACGTTTGTAGCGGTATTTATTAGAGAGGGTAAAGAAAGATTTTGTTCGGGCGCCAGGCAGGTATTAACCATGCCGAAAGGAAAAGAGTAGAATAGAGAGAGTACCACTACCAGACACACACACATCAGCAGAAGAGACTGCCTAGAGTGTAGCCTGTTTACCAGATAGCCAGTGGAGAGAAAAGAGAATACACACCATATAAAACCCACATCACAACACAGGGGTAACCCAAACAAGAATACCTCATACAATACTACTAATACTAATAATGGCAGAGCAATTCAACAGCAACTTCATACAAGAACGAACCCAGTCATCAACATAGGATTTGCAATAATCTGTATTATTATTTTCTAGTGGATGAGTGCAGAGGGTATGAATGTGGGGGGTGTTCATCGACACAACAAAAGGCCTTAAAAATGTCCACAGTCTTCACGGCCACATGTCATTAGTACACCCCACCTCAATACAGTTCACATAATATACAACTTGCTAGCAACCTACTAAAATGTCCCTCCAAACACTTCTGGCAGGGAAATAATAGTCCAGCTCTAATGAACTTCAATGGGAAGTGCATTTGAAAAATAGAGTCTGTTGCAGGGTAAAGCACTGGAATGAGAGGGAAGAGAAAGAGAAAAAGATAATAGAGATCTTAGCTGTGGTCTTCAGGCGTGCAGGTGTACTGTCTGACTGTCCGATGGTTTGTTGGTTTGTATGGTAAAGCTTCGCAACAATGTTGCTACTAATCCATGCGATCCATAACGGGCGCGGTCCCAAACGAAAACAACCACGACCTAGAGCGATTACACCGATGATTGAGTTATATACTCTATAAACTACACACGCTGAAAACAAACAAAACTTCTGCAGCACAGCACACACAATCAAACTGTCGCGCCACCCAAGAGCCCCTCCCCAAAGAGCTGAACAAGCTCTCTTTATCTCCTCCTTCCTTACTGCTCATGCGCTCTTAAAGTGGCAGCGCACGGTGAAGGCTCCGAGCAGATTTCGCCACACGTTTAAATGCCTTACTCACTTCGGCTGCAGTGAAGGAGAGACCGCATGTTTTCGTTGCAGGCCGTGTCAGTGGCACTGTATTGTCCTCAAAGCGGGCAAAAAAGTTATTTAGTCTGCCTGGGAGCAAGACATCCTGGTCCGTGACTGGGCTGGTTTTCTTTTTGTAATCTGTGATTGACTGTAGACCCTGCCACATGCCTCTTGTGTCTGAGCCGTTGAATTGAGATTCTACTTTGTCTCTGTACTGGCGCTTAGCTTGTTTGATAGCCTTGCGGAGGGAATAGCTGCACTGTTTGTATTCAGTCATGTTACCAGACACCTTGCCCTGATTAAAAGCAGTGGTTCGCGCCTTCAGTTTCACACGAATGCTGCCATCAATCCACGGTTTCTGGTTAGGGAATGTTTTAATCGTTGCTATGGGAACGACATCTTCAACGCACGTTCTAATGAACTCGCACACCGAATCAGCGTATTCATCAATGTTGTTGTCTGACGCAATACGAAACATCTCCCAGTCCACGTGATGGAAGCAGTCTTGGAGTGTGGAGTCAGCTTGGTCAGACCTCAGCGTGGGAGGTTCTTGTTTTAGTTTCTGTCTGTAGGCAGGGATCAACAAAATGGAGTCGTGGTCAGCTTTTCCGAAAGGGGGGCGGGGCAGGGCCTTATATGCGTCGTGGAAGTTAGAGTAACAATGATCCAGGGTCTTTCTACCCCTGGTTGCGCAATCGATATGCTGATAAAATTTAGGGAGTCTTGTTTTCAGATTAGCCTTGTTAAAATCCCCAGCTACAATGAATGCAGCCTCCGGATAAATCGTTTCCAGTTTGCAGAGAGTTAAATAAAGTTCGTTCAGAGCCATCGATGTGTCTGCTTGGGGGGGGATATATACGGCTGTGATTATAATCGAAGAGAATTCTCTTGGTAGATAATGCGGTCTACATTTGATTGTGAGGAATTCTAAATCAGGTGAACAGAAGGATTTGAGTTCCTGTATGTTTCTTTCATCACACCATGTCACGTTGGTCATAAGGCATACGCCCCCGCCCCTCTTCTTACCAGAAAGATGTTTGTTTCTGTCGGCGCGATGCGTGGAGAAACCCGCTGGCTGCACCGCTTCGGATAGCGTCTCTCCAGTTAGCCATGTTTCCGTGAAGCAGAGAACGTTACAGTCTCTGATGTCCCTCTGGAATGATACCCTTGCTTGGATTTCATCAACCTTGTTGTCAAGAGACTGGACATTGGCAAGAAGAATGCTAGGGAGTGGTGCACGGTGTGCCCGTCTCCGGAGTCTGACCAGAAGACCGCTTCGTTTCCTTCTTTTTCTGAGTCGTTTTTTTGGGTCGCTGCATGTAATCCGCTCCGTTGCACTGGTTGTAAGGCAGAACACAGGATCCGCATCGCGAAAAACATATTCTTGGTCGTACTGATGGTGAGATGACGCTGATCTTATATTCAGTAGTTCTTCTCGGCTGTATGTAATGAAACCTAAGATGACCTGGGGTACTAGTGTAAGAAATAACATGTAAAAAAACAAAAAACTGCATAGGTTTCCTAGGAACGCGAAGCGAGGCGGCCATCTCTGTCGGGGCCGGAAGTCAATTATTGTGACTTTGCCATTGTAATTGTTTGTAGGCTGATGTAGTCTAAATTGATTCTATGATCGTATGCTATTCATTTGTTTTTTGTATGTTCTTTGCATGTCATTTTAATATTTGAGAATTAACCAATGATATTAGGCCATACTTGGCCATGATTAGACACCTCTGTGTGTGTCTTGACACTATATAAACGAGTCACCCTGCAGTGTTTGATTATACCCTGATGAAGACAGCTTGCCTGTCGAAAAGTTGGAAATACATTTTTTGCATCTGAGCTCTTAGAGTCTCCTTTATTTTCAACTTCTACCATTTCTGTCAAGCTGTCTATGCATACAGTTTGACGCATACGTTCGATAAACCCAAGCCTCTGCAATGCAATACTGCAAGAGATGTGAGATTTGGCAAACGCAGCGTTTCATTGGAAATGAATGTAATTCTGGTGTACAAAAATGCAATGACGCTGTCGGTGTGTTCTTAGCGTTAGACCGCTGTGCCACTTAGAATAGCCTAATTGGCTTTCCAAGAATATATATTTTTTTACATTGGCACAACTAAATGGCCCGCATTGAATAGAGAAGAATGCCATCTTTCCAACAATGTCAGAACACATTTTCAACAACCAATTTTGAGGGCTTGAGAGTTTTACAAATCGGAGTATGCAACATTGGTTTCATCAACTGTGCACCCGTAGCAACTGCGTGTCGGCCATTTGCAGTTTTACAATCGGAGTATGGAGCATTGGTTTCATCAACTGTGCACCCCTATCAACTGCGTATCGGTCATTTTCAGTTATACACGAGTACCGGTGGAAAGTTTTAGGACACCGGGACATGACAATTACATTAATATATGCAAATAGCTAAATAGTTAACTAGCGAAACAGCCAATTCAAAGCTTATTGTGTAGTTTGGCTGGTTATCTAGTTAGTCTGTTGTATACCAATATTTTACCTGCTGCTGCAATCTCCCTTTCTCTGGCAACGGCCCACACTCGCGCACACACAGGTGATACAAACACCATGACTTTTCCAGGGTTTTCTGTGTGACATAAAATGTGCTATAACTGGGCAAATAACTCACTAACTAGCAATGATCAACTCACGTTGGTCTAAAAAAAAATACTGCTCGTGCAGGTCAATGCTGGCCTACAATAATTCTACTCCGATGCACTCTGCAGAGATTGGGAGGACAGTACGCAACACATTGCATCCGGAGGACACTTTGATCCAATTGTGATTGGAGGAACCTAATTGTTTGTCATTGTGATTGGAGTGTCTTTTTGTCCATTCAGACAACTTAAATCTATAATCTGCTTGTTAAAAAATGTTTTACATGCGCCAGGCAAGCGTTAATGTGGAGCCTTGTACAGTAACAATTTGCATCGAAGTGCAGCCACCAAACAAATTGAGATTGTGTTTCTTAGACACTTCTCACCCCTTATACATGTCAGATGAACTGGATGGATGGAACATGGAGGAAACTCCACTTGTGAACAAGACCCAGCTCTAGGGGATAGGTGTTGTTTTAGGACTGGACTTTGGTTAGGATGGTCCTGTCCCTCACCTGCTTCTGAGTTCCTGGATCTCGGCGCGGAGGTGGGCCGTCTCCTCGCGATACTGGCGGATCTTGCGCTCATCGTCCTCAATCTGCTGGCTCTCCCTCTGCAGCTTGTTGATCAGGTAGTCCTTGATGACCGACAGCGTGGCTGTGGAGTTGTGTGCCAGCGTCTGCACCACTGTGGACCAACATGTGCATAGACATGCGTGTACACACACAAACTTAGCAACAGTGCCCAATAAAATGATCCCACTCTGCTATAATAATGCGGCAAGTACTTTTCCTATGAGCATATACAGTACCTTCAGAAAGTATTTACACCCCCAAAGACTTGTTCTACATTTTGTTGTGTTACAGCCTAAATTCAAAATGGATTAAATATATTTTTGTTCATCATCCATCTACACACAATGACAAAGTGTAAACAAATTTGAGACATATTTGCTAATTTATTGAAAATTAAATACAGAAATATCTAATTTACATCAGTATTCTCACCCAAATCAATACATGTTAGAATCACCTTTGGCAACGATTACAGCCGTGAGTCTTTCTGGGTAAGTCTAAGAGCTTTGCACACCTGGATTGGGAACATTTGCCCATTACTCTTTTCAAAATTCCTCCAGGTCTATCAAATTGCTTGTTGATCATTGCTAGACAACCCTTTAAGTCTTGCCATAGATTTAAGTCAAAACTAACTCTGCCACTCAGGAACATTCACTGTCTTCTTGGTAAGAAACTTCAGTGTAGATTTGGTCTTGTGTTTTAGGTTATTGTCCTGCTGAAAGGTGATTTCATCTCGCAGTGTCTGGTAGAAAGCAGACTGAACCAGGTTTTCCTGTAGGATTTTGCCTGTGCTTAGTTCAATTCAGTTTTTTTTTTTATCCTGACAAACTCCCCAATCCTTAACAATTACAAGCATACCCATAACATGATGCCGCCACCACTGTGCTTGAAAATATGGAGTGTGGTACCCAGTTATGTGTTGTATTGGATTTTCCCAAATCACACTTTGTATTCAGGACCAAAAGTTTTTTGCAGTATTACTTTAGTGCCTTGTTGCAAACAGGATGCATGTTTTGGAATATTTTTATTCTGTACAGGATTCCTTCTTTCACTGTCAATTAGGTTAGTATTGTGGAGTAACTTAACAGAGGCTGGCTCAACAACATTGTTCTCCTTTGGAAAACCTCTCTGGTTAAATCTGTGTTTGAAATTCAGTGCTCAACTGAGGGACTTCACGGATAATTGTACGTGCAGGGTATAGAGTTGAGGTAGTCATTCAAAAATCTGGAAAAACACTTATTGCACACAGAGTGAGTCCATGCAACGTATGTGACTTAACAAAGGGGTTGAATACTTAGACTTAAGACACTTCAGCATTTCATTTGTAATGAATTTGTTCCCCCCCAAAAATGAACAATTCCATTTTTACATTAATTCAGGAATTGCATGTATGCAAAATCTAAATTGAACCCATTTTAAATTCAGGCTGTAACAACAAAATGTGGGAAAAGTCGAGGGGTGTGAATACTTTCTGAAGGCAATTCCGGGTTAAGGTTCACTTAACCTGGAAAGTTCATCATGGATGTGCGCATGTGACGTCAAAATAGAACGGAACACTCTAGCCAGTGAGACATTCAATGACAGGAAGTGGAGGAAAAAATACCACAAAGAAAGTTTGAGTTTTTTTTAAGTTGGTGAGGTCTGATATAATTCAGGCTGTGATTAGTAGGAAAATCTCTACAGAAAGCCCCAGAGTTTTCATCTATAGAGAAGGAGAGATAGAGAAAAACTGCAAATATAGCCACTGGCTCACGCTCACCCAATAGGGGAGGCATCAGGTTGTTCTGGTCGATGTGCTCCAGGACTTGGCTGATGTAGGCCTTGCAGTCCTCCTCTTTGCGGGCAAAGTATCCCAGCGCCTGCTCCCACAAGCATACTTCCTGGTCGCCGTAGCGCTTGCAGGCCTCCACCACTTTGCCATACTCCTCATTCTGCATGTGGTAGTGCATGATCTGCTGGTACCTAGAGAAAGAGGGACATCAGCAACTATATCAATCAAATTACATCATTGACAATATCAGTACACCAATAAAGTCCAAGAAGTCCAGTGGTGTAAAGTACTTATGTAAAAATACTTTAAAGTACCACTTAAGTAGTTTTTTGGGGTATCTGTACTTTACTATTTATATTTGACAGCTTTTACTTTACAATATTCCTATAGAAAATAACGTACTTTTTACACCATACATTTTCCCTGACACCCAAAATAACTTATTGCATTTTGAATGCTTAGTAGGACAGGAAAATTGTCCAGTTCACGCACTTATCAAGAGATCATCCCTACTGCCTCTGATCTGGCAGACTGATTAAACACACATGCTTGGTTTGTAAATTATGTTGGCGTGTACTGATAGCTATACATCTTGTTAGCTTAATATAAAGGAATTTGAAATTATTTATACTTGCACTTTTAATACTTAAGAATATTTTAGCAATTACATTTACTTTTGATACTTAAGTATATTTAAAACCAAATACCTTTACTCTAGCAGTATTTCACTTGGTGACTTTCACTTCAGTCATTTTCTATTGAACGAGTGTAGACTTCAGGGAGAAGCAGAAATATTGGAATTGGGATCATGTGTTTCAGACTGGAGAGGTTTAGAGACAGGAATACTCACAGTTTGCCCTTCTCATAGAGGTACAGGACCCCTTCTTTGAAGTTGTGCATCTGGCACAGGACGAGGGCCTTGTCAAATACGGTGTTGTCACTCCTCAGCAAGGACAGTGCTGCCCCCTGCAGGACCTTCTTCCTCTGCCAGACAAAATAGAAAGAGGACAGTCAGAAAGACCAGACAAAACCAAACATTTGATACTCCAGACAAAAAGGTAAGGTAAGGAAAGTTGTTTGTTCAGAAAATGTAATAACAAATCATTTAGGCTGCAGGTATGTCATCTAATATGAAACATTTGGTAAATGTATATCTACGTGAGTTTAGGTTGTTTGAGTGAACACGTGGCAGTTTTCCATACAAATTATTGTCTGTGTTCCCATCACCTCAGAGTCTTGTTCATGTGCCCAGTCCTGCAGCCGTAGTTCTAGCAGTGTGTCATACACCCCCTGAGAGGAGAAGGGCTCCACCTCAATCATGTGCTCCAGGAAGGCCCTTAGCTCCCGCGGGTTATTAGCAAACACAGAGATGAACTCCTCTGAATTTGCCTGGGAGATAAAGTTAAGTACAGTGAGTGCTGGTACTATTACCACCATTATTATCCATGATACATGCATTTTATCATCATTGTATCATCATTACCATTAGAAGTAGTACCATCCTTATCAATATAAGCTGTATTACTTACACATAATTGATAAAGCCACTTTAATTAGAGAAAGGATCTCAAGTCCAAAGTGCTAATGCTGCTAGACTAGTAACGCTAGGACTAATGTGCTCAGATGTCCGGGAGGTGAGGCCGCCTGTTAAGGTTAACCGCTAACGGCTAACCTTCTTGGCCACCGCCGGGCCTCTGTCCAGGCTGTCTCTTTCCATGGCATCCCGGCTGGGCTGGTAGTCGGTACACAGGCCCTTGAGAAGCAGTGTGGTGCCGTCGGGGACGTGGTGCATCAGGGTCTTGCCGTAGCGTTTCATGTTGCTCTCTGCCTGGTCGAAAGGAAGTCGTCCAATGTAACGCAAAGCCTCCTGGTAGTTCTGTATGGAACATAGAGGGAAACAAAGGGGTTTGAATTTCAGTAAAGGCTCGTTCGAATCAGGTAGACTTTACCCAAGGGTATTAGAGGTTCTTTGTCCAATTATAATCATCAATTGTAAAATGTGTTTATTACCTCAATGTGATAAATATTTAAACTATCCTTAAATGTAGATTTTGACTCAGTAATCTAAACACAGTCAAATGACATTGCTGCGCATTTCAACATTGTCCAACAGCCTGAAACGGACTCAAAGCTCTTCTATCTTATTTTATCAGGGACAAAATTAAGAGATCTGGCAGTTAGGCCACGTAAGCAGGGGGGGCCCGGTGTCCATTTATCTAGCTCAGACGGCTCATCTTAACACTACTACATCCACTATTACTTTCTAGTCTCTTTCACCTTCAGGTCCTCAAGCTGGATCTTCAGGTACCACTTGTGGTGCTGGTGCCTCTCGGCCAGGAAGACTGCGTGACTGTGGTAGCCTGCCTGGCGCAGCACCTTGATTGCAATCTCCACGTCGAAGTGGACCTCGCTCTCGCTGCTCTGAAGGGGGTTGAACGGGAAAGGAGATTTCAGAGCGTTAAGACCTTCTGTGCATGATGTCATACATACAGTATCTGTCCATTCCTTGTCCATATCCAAACACAGCAATAGGTTTTCGATCATCATTTTCTAATCCAAAATAGTATTCTGAAACCCTGGAATCCTTCTCAGGTCAATGATTATGATCCTGGAAAGCTACTCGGTGTGTATGCTTTTGTTCCAGGCCATCACTAAAACATCTGCTTCGACTACTCCCAGACTTAAGTCTGGACTAGAGATCGACATATTAATTGGCATGGCAATCCACGAGGAGATTGCGTGGCAGGCTGACCACCTGTTACGCGAAAGCAGCATCAAAAGGACCTTGTGGCTGCAAGAAGGCAAGGTAAGTTGCTAGCTAGCATGAAACTTTTTTTTGGTTTTAAACAATCTTCACATAATCACTAGTTAACAACAAATGGTTGATTATATTACTAGGTTAACTAGCTTGTCCTGCATAGCATATAATCAATGCGGTGCCTGTTAATTTCTCATCGAATCACAGCCTACTTCAATTTCGCCAAACGGGTGATGATTTAACAAAAGCGCAGTCAGGAAAAAAAGCACAATCGTTGCACAAATGTACCTAACCATAAACATCAATGCCTTTCTTAAAATCAATACACAGAACTATATATATTTTTTTTTTAAACTGCATATTTAGTTAAGATATTAATGTTAGCAGGCAATATTAACTAGGGAAATTGTGTCACTTCTCTTGCGTTCAGTGCAAGCAGAGACAGGATATATGCAGCAGTTTGGGCCGCTAAATCTGTGAAGACCATTTCTTCCTAACAAAGACATTCATTTGCCAGAATTTTACATAATTATGACATAAACATTGAAGGTAGTGCAATGTAACAGCAATATTAAACTTGGGGTTGCCATCCATTAGATAAAATAGGTAACGTTTCTGTATTTAACTGAAAGAATAAACCTTTTGTTTTCGAAAATTATAGTTTCCGGAATTTACCATATTAATGACCAAAGGCTCGCATTTCTGTGTGATAAAGCTGTGACTGAGCAGTGGTAGGCAGCAGGCTCGTAAGCATTCATTCAAACAGCACTTTCCTGTGTTTGCCAGCAGCTCTTAGCAATGCTTGATGCAATGCGCTGTTCATGATTTCAAGCCTATCGACTCCCGAGATTAGGCTGGCAAAACTAAAGTGCCTATAAGAACATCCATTAGTCAAATGGTAGTCCGACCAATCAAAATTGCAAGCTTCAAGACTGCTTCGATCACGTGGACTGGGATATGTTCCGCATTGCGGCGAACAACATTGACGAATACGCTGAGTCGGTGAGCGGGTTTATTAGCAAGTGCATCGGCGATGTCGTACCGACAGCGTCTATTAAAACATTCCCAAACCAGAAACTGTGGATTGATGGCAGCATTTGCGCAAAACTGAAAGCGCAAACCACTGCTTTTAAATCAGGGCAAGGTGACCGGAAACATGACCGAATACAAACAGTGCAGCTATTCCCTCCGCAAGGCAATCAAACAAGCTAAGCGTCAGTATAGAGACAAAGTAGAGTCACAATTCAACAGCTCAGACACGAGAGGTATGTGGCAGGGTCTACAGTCTTGCTCCCAGACGTCTAGTCTTGGACCAGGACGTCTTGCTCCCAGACAGACTAAACAACTTCTTTGCTCGCTTTGAGGACAATACAGTGCCACTAAAACAGCCCGTATATTTCAGCTTATATTTCTTTCATCACATTCCCAGTGGGTTAGAAGTTTACATACACTCAATTAGTATTTGGTAGCATTGCCTTTAAATTGTTTAACTTGGGTCAAACGTTTCAGGTAGCCTTCCACAAGCTTCCCACAATAAGTTGGGTGAATTTTGGCCCACTCCTCCTGACAGAGCTGGTGTAACTGAGTCAGGTTGGTAGGCCCCCTTGCTTGCACACGCCTTTTCAGTTCTACCCACAAAATTTATTTAGGATTGAGATCAAATCAAAGTTTATTTGTCATGTGCGCCGAATATAACAGTGAAACGCTTACTTACAGGCTCTAACCTACAGTGCAAAAAAGGTATTAGGTGAACAATAGGTAAGAACTAAAAAACAACAGTAAAAAGACAGTGAAAAATAACAGTAGCGAGGCTATAACAGTAGCGAGGCTACATACAGGCACCGGTTAGTCGGGCTGATTGAGGTAGTATGTACATGTAGATATGGTTAAAGTGACGATGCATACATGATAAACAGAGAGTAACGGTAGCGTAAAAGAGGGGTTGGAGGGTGGTGGGACAATGCAGAGAACCCGGTTAGCCAAACGTGTGGGGGTCACTGGTTGGTGGGGCCAATTGAGGTAGTATGTACATGAATGTATAGTTAAAGTGACTGTGCATATATGATAAACAGAGAGTGTGTCATTGGGCAGCTCGTGACTGTGCTTCCCTTTTGTAGTCTGTAATAGTTTGCAAGCCCTGCCACATAAGACGAGCGTCGGAGCCGGTGTAGTATGATTCAATCTTACCCTGTATTGACGCTTTGCCTGCTTGATGGTTTTTCCTCACAGGGCATAGCAGGATTTCTTGTAAGCTTCTGGGTTAGAGTACCGCACCTTAAAATTGGCAACTCTACCCTTTAGCTCAGTGAGAATGTTGCCTGTAATCCATGGCTTCTGGTTGGAGTATGTACGTACAGTCACTTTTGGGACGACGTCCTCGATGCACTTATTGATAAAGCCAGTGACTGATGTGGTGCACTCCTTAATTCCATTGGAAGAATCCCGGAACATGTTCCAGTCTGTGATAGCAAAACAGTCCCCTCTGGTTACACATTTTGGTGGAAATTAGATAAATCAGTTCTAAGTTTCCCTGCATTAAAGTCTCTGGCCACTAGAGGCGCCACCTCTGGGTGAGTGGTTTCCTGTTTGCTTATACAGCTGACTGAGTGCGGTTTTAGTGCCAGCATCGTCTGTGGTGGTAAATAAACAGCGATGATAACTCCCTAGGAAAGTAGTGTGGTCTGCTATTTATCACGAGATACTCTACCTCAGGCGAGCAAAATCTAAAGACTTCCTTAGATTTCGTGCACCAGCTGTTATTTACAAATATGCACAGACCGTCCCCCTCGTCCTCCAGACCCCCCCCCCCCCCCCCCCTCGTCCTGCTGTACTATGTTGCCGGTGCAGCATATATCCCGCTAGCTGAATATCCATTTAATACTTCCGCCACAATTCTGTGAAACACAAGATATTACAGTTGATGTCCCATTTTTAGGATATTCGTTATGGTCCAATGATTGCACGTTGGCGAGTAATATTGACATTAACTGCAGCTTTCCCACTCGCCTTCTGCAGATCCTTGCGAGGCATCCCGCTCTGTGTCCTCTGTACCGGCGTCTCTTCCTCTTGCAAATAACTGGGATGTTGGCCTTGTCGGGTGTTTGGAGAATGTCCTGTGCATCCTGCTTGTTGAAGATTTTTTTTGTCTAATCCGAGGTAAGTGATCGCTGTCCTGATATCCAGAAGCTCTTTTTTTGCCCTAAGATAAGGTTGCAGAAATATTATGTACAAAATAAGTTAAAAATAACGCGAACACATAATAGCACAATTAGTTGGGCGCCTGTAAAACTGCTGCCATTTCAGATCAAGGCTTATGATGGCCACTCCAATACCTTGACTTTGTTGTCCTTGAGCCATCTTGCCACAGCTTTGGAAGTATGCTTGGGGTCATTGTCCATTTGGAAGACCCATTTGCGACCAAGCTTTTAACTTCCTGACTGATCTCAAGATGTTGCTTCAATATAGCCTTATAATTTTCCTACCTCATTTTGTGAAGCGCACCAGTCCCTCCTGCAGCAAAGCACCCCAACAACATGATGCTGCCACCCCCGTGCTTCATGGTTGGGATGATGTTCTTCGGCTTGCAAGCATCCCCCTTTTTCCTCCAAACATAACAATGGTCATTATGGCCAAACAGTTCTATTTTTGTTTCATCAGACATTTCTACAAAAAGTACAATATTTTTCCCCATGTGCAGTTCCAAACCGTAGTCTGGCTGGTTTTGAAGCAGTGTCTTCTTCCTTGCTGAGCGGCCTTTCAGGTTATGTCAATATAGGACTCGTTCTTACTGTGGATATAGATACTTTTGTATCGGTTTCCTCCAGCATCGTCACAAGGTCCTTTGCTGTTGTTCTGGGATTGATTTTCACTTTTCGCACCAAAGTACATTAATCTCTAGGAGACAGAACACGTCTTCTTCCTGAGCTGTATGATGGCTACGTGGTCCCATGGTGTTTATACTTGCGTACTATTGTTTGTACAGATGGACATGGTACCTTCAGGCATTTGGAAATTGCTCCCAAGCATGAACCAGACTTGTGGAGGTCTACAATTTTTTTTCTGAGGTCTTGGCTGATTTCTTTTGATTTTCCCATGTCAAGCAAAGAGGCACTGAGTTTGAAGGTAGGCCTTGAAATACATCCAGTGTATGTAAACTTCTGACCCACTGGAATTGTGATACAGTGAATTATAAGTGAAATGATCTGTCAGTAAACAATTGTTGGAAAAATGACTTGTGTCATGCACAAAGTAGATGTCCTAACCGACTTGCCAAAACTATAATTGGTTAACAAGAAATGTATGGAGTGGTTGAAAAAGTAGTTTTAATGACTCTAACATAAGTGTATGTAAACTTCCGACTTCAACTGGAGATATATATATTTATAAAAATGGTCCAATTATTCAGTATCTGCTTTATTGGAGTCCTCCAATAATCGGTATCGCTAGTGAAAAATCATAGTCGGTCGACCTCTAAGTCAGAACCATGATTATCTGAACCCCCGGAATGAAAGCCTGCACACACAGTTAACTCCCCTGCACACACCGTTAACTAACCCTTGGCTTACAGTTTAAATGCTAACCTTGATGAACTCTTCAAGCTTAGAGCTGTCCTTGAGCTTGGTGTAGCAGTTGAGCAGCAGGGTGGTGTGGTCGGCATTGGCCAGCGACTGCCGGTGCAGGGCCTGGAGGTAGGCAGTCAGGTTGTGGATCCTCTGAGCATCCAGAAACTTCCGGATTACGTAAGAAGGCTCCAGCTTCCTGATTGTGCTGAGGGAGGAAGTGGAAAAAGGTTGCGTTTTCAATTTACTGTCTGCATTCAGTGTTTACTTCAGGCAGCCAGTCTGCTCCCATTGTTGGAGCACAAAACCCATTTTCTCTTTTAATTAAACACCGGTAGATTTTCCATTTCATTGTTTTTCTCTGATACCAACATGTTCGATTTAAAGCAATTGAGTTGGGAGAGCCCACCTTGCCTATACAACGGTAGTGGGAACACTGACCTCTCACAAATCCCCACCAAGAATCCAACTGACAATCTAAATGCTTAAGGATTAGCAAAAAAGCAACTTGTTGATCATGTTAACAGGACTTGATTGAATAAGACGAGGGTGGGTAGCTTTCAGTACATCCAAGTTCGTAAACATAGCTGTAAAGAAACCACTACTAAGGGATACCAATAAGAAGAGACTTGCTGGGCCAAGAAACACAAGCAATGGACATTAGACCAGTGGAAATCTGTCCTTTGGCCTGATGAGTCCAAATTTGAGATTTTTGGTTCCAAACACCTTGTCTTTGTGAGACGCAGAGTAGGTGAACGGATGATCTCTGCATGTGTGGTTCCTACCGTGAAGCATGAAGGAGATGGTGTGGGGGTGCTTTGCTGGTGACACAGTCAGTGATTTACTTAGAATTCAAGGCAAACTTAACCAGCATGGCTACCACAGCAATACGCCATCCCATCTGGTTTGCGCTTAGTGAGACTATCATATGTTTTTCAACAGGACAATGACCCAAAACACATCTCCAGGCTGTGTAAGGGGTATTTGACAGAGAAGTAGAGTGATGGAGTGCTGCATCAGATGACCTGGCCTCCACAATCACCCGACCTCAACCTAATTGAGATGGTTTGGGATGAGTTGGACCGCAGAGTGAAGGAAAAGCAGCCAACAAGTGCTCAGCATATGTGGGAACTCCTTCAAGACTGTTGGAAAAGCATTCCTCATGAAGCTGGTTGAAAGAATGCCAAGAGTGTGCAAAGCTGTCATCAAGGCAAAGGGTGCCTACTTTGAAGAATCTCAAATCTATTTGGATTTGTTTAACACTTTTTTGGTTACTACATAATTTCATATGTGTTATTTCATAGTTCGTAGAATAATAGTGAAGACATCAAATGTAGAAAATAGTAAAAATAAAGAAAAACCCTTGAATGTGTCCAAATTTTTTACTGGTACTGTATGTAGTATTATCTATGTATTATGAAGTTGAAGTTAGATACATCAACCCCTGGATGAGATCATACCGGATGTACTGTTGGATGGCTCCATCGTGGTCCCCCTTCACGTAGAGGTGGTCACCGTACTGCCTGAAAATCTCAGACAGCCCGTCACTGTCCAAGTGCTGGCTCTTAGCCAGGTTGATGGCCATCACAAACAGATTCTTCTTGAAGAGCATCTAAAGACAGATTGAAGCATTAAGTGCCTTGCTCAAGGGAACAATGGTAGTAAACAATACTTGGGATCTGAAACCTGTAGTTTCTAGTTTCCAGTTCAATCTGGTGCTGAGTTGAACATAATACATTGGAGGGGAAAATAAGGCATGATGTCAGTCAGCGTATTTTGGGCTAACCTCTAGCTTGGTCTGAGTGTCTTTCTCCTGCAGCACAAACATTTTTCCATCCCGAGTCAGGATGTAGAAGGAGCCCCATTCAGCCAGAACGTCAATGATGTCATCAAAGGAAGCGCTGTAGGCAATGAACTTGTTGTCCAGGTCGTAGATTGTCAAGATTTGTTTCTCCGAAGGAGATGTCTCTCTACTCCCAAATTCAGACCTGAGTAGACAACTTGTATACATCACCTAAAAATATGCATGTTTGGTTGAATCTTTAAGGAGTGTTCTTCACAACAACAAAAAATTACTGTTTTTTCTTTCTACTTAGTCAACATAAATTGATTTAGTATAAAATGACTTGCGTTTCATTTCAATAAAAAAAGGAAATGACACCTGGCTAACCTTTGACCTTTATAAGGACTCATACGGACCCTGGCCTTGAACCTAAGGGGACCCGTTCAATAGAAATGGCTGCTGTGCCACCCTCAGAGAGTTGTTCTTACTTGTTGGGAGACTTGGTGTCCCTGGTGAGCAGCAGGAGGTAGCCCCGGTGCCAGTGGGCCAGTAGCTTGTGCCCATCGAAAGCGAAACAGGGCCCCCGTTCATCAGGCTGGTAAAGGTACACACACTCATCCCCCGCAACAATAAACTGGGAGTCCTGGGAGGGGTCTGTGAGTGCAGAGCAACGCAGCGCACAGCCGTGGGTGTCCAGTTCCAGTTTAGGGTACTCCTTCACCGACAAAGTGTAGCACTAGTCATGGGGTGGAAACAACACCAAATGAAACAGAAGTTAGTTAGTGCTCATGCTCCAAGGGAAAAGTAGTATGGCGACAGGCATGGGGTCAATGCCATTTCAAATCTATCAATTCAAATCCTCCTTGAAAATATGACACTGTCAAATATTGAATTGTACATGAATAACCTGAATTGATCTTAAACTTGTTTCTATGGATTTCACTTATCAGAGTGACATTTGAAAAGCTCAAATGACTTACATGGACTTTTTCCAGAGTGGCAACAAATAAGTGAGTGACTTTGCTCTGCTGACGGAAAGCGAGGCCCGTGATTGGACAGGTGCCCTCATGCAGTGTCAGGGTTTTACTGTGCCTGTCCCGGGTTATGTCACCCTTTGTCAACACCACACTGCCATCTGTGAAGCCTGCAATGACATGGGTATTATCAATTTATAACAGGGAGCAAACACAAATGTCAAAACCAAATCTCAACTATAGGCGACATAGGTAGTACTGAAGAACTGCCACTTACCAATAGCCATAAAGTTTAGGTTCTCGTGTACACTGAGGCAGGACACCTCTGTTGGTTTGTTCCCAGGAATTGCAGGGAATATTCTGGTACACAGAGGATTCCCGCTGTCACGCTTGTCCGGATTCCATACCTTCACCTGGCAAACAGTAACACAGCTGGGTTTCTAGTAACAGTTCACAAACATCTACCAAGGAAACTAAAATACTGTTTTTTGATAGTCAGTATTAAATATATCCTACTAAATGTCTTACCAGGGGGTTAATTCCTTGCTCGTCCTGCCCAACCGTGACCAAAATGCTGTGTTGTTTGAGCTGGTACAGGTGGGTCACTCTCAGCTTGTAAGCCTGAAAGGAGGACAACTGCAGGGAGCGTGTCAAAAACCAGATCTGACCGTCCATATGTAATTTATTCTGGTTCAAGGAAGCATAATAATTTTTGATCGAGACAAATGGTAATTTGCATGGTTAGGGATAGAGGAGACAATTACAAAGGCAGGGCCATGTTCAAATACTCTTAAAATGTATATAAATTAGCCATAGGAATAAGAAGTGTAATGAATACAAGCAATGTAAATATGTACTCTTCTTAGTCGTATGACTAGCATGTATAGCAATAATAATTTCCTTACTTGCAGCTATCCAAAGAGCATAATTAGGGCATATAAACTCAATTTCATTAACGTTATTAGTTAACTTGCTTAAAATGGCAAGACTGCTTGAGAGGGATGTCTGGTTAGCAAGTACGTTAGCTAGAATTGACCAACTAAATTAACCATGCTATGTTAACATCATGGAAACCACCGAAAGGATATCTCCAAGAACGATGTGGCCCCGGCCCGAGTCACATGCAGATATGCCAACCGGGAGGACAAAGTTCTTCCCATTATCTCCAGCGTCCTTCACGGTCTCTTTATCAAAAAACACAAATCGTCTCCACTGTAAGAACGCAGCCATTTTCTTTGCACTGTCTGTATCCTCCGGGAAGAAATCATGTGATACACATCACAAGTCATGTGAGAGAAGGGGAGGAGGAAGAATAGAATTGTAAATTATATATATATTTTTTTATAAATGTCAATCAACACACGAAATGAATATGTTTATCAATCTAGGTGGCAAGCAATAAGGGTGAGGATCACAAAATAAAGTGGTTAACTGTTGATCATGTTCATTTTGAAATATCACCCATTCAATAGTGTTTTCCCCGCACTTATTTAGTTGATGTATTTGACAGGGTCAATGCACATCAATTAACATTTCTAGAAATGTGCCAGATTTAGCCCGTTTGCTAATTTTCATCTGTAGTCCCTGGGTTACATATTAAAAATACATGTAGTGTCACAAACATTACTTACATAAAGTAAAGCTAAGAACTCGCTCAAATCAAGAAAAACAGGTACCAGTAAGTAACAGATCAATCAATCAGTAATAAAAAATAAAAAAACATTAACTTCCACATTGTTTTGACTACAACAACTAGTACTCGACGACTCAATAGGTCCCCTTAATACAATGTCATATAATTTACGCCCATTAATTGAACGTGGACCAATCACATATTGACAAAAATGTTGTTCTCGACAGCCATTACCGAAATGACCTATCACTCTGTAGTACTTGGAATGTGGACGACGGGCTCTTGCCGCTATCATATCAACTGGGAAATCGGAAATCTCTGACTTCCGACATCAGTGCGTTCAAAACAACTGCGAACTCGGGGAAAAACGAGCTCCGACTAGTGAAAATCGTTTAGAACCGTCATCATGTGCGGCAGGGTAGCCTAGTGGTTAGAGCGTTGGACTAGTAACCGGAAGGTTGCAAGTTCAAATCCTTGAGTTGACAAGGTACAAATCTGTCATTCTGCCCTTGAACAGGCAGTTTAACCCACTGTTCCTAGGCCGTCATTGAAAATAAGAATTTGTTCTTAATTGCCTTGCCTAGTTAAATAAATAAATCAAACTCGGAATCCCAAATCCGGAACTCGGGTATTTCTTTCCGACCTGAAGATCACTGACGTCATGATTCCACCTTGTTTATTTCTGAGTCCCCAATATTCTTGAAACCACCAACAGGGTCAGCGCTGTCCTCGCGGAACACGACTCTAGTGGTTTCCACAAGATAGCGCAACCACAAAGTCAAAATCGAATATATCGTGAAAATAATTGAAAGCAAAAATGATATTTTTTGGTGTAAAATTTAAGGTTATGCATAAGGCTAACCGTTTGGTTAAGGTCAGGTTTAAAGAACATACATTGTAGAAATTAGGCAGGGTTTATGAATTTGTGTCTGTGGTAACTACTGACGACCGACTCGAGTGGATCCAATGAGATCACGCCGCGTTCTGGGCCCAATGGCGAGAACAAGCAGGTGATAGCAAGGGAAAAATCAAGAAATCTTTATTAGAGTGCCTACGAAGAGGTTTTTAGGTAATAGATCAAGCCAACAGTAAGAAGTATCACCTACAATAATACAGTTTAGCTTGCTGCAAGTAAAGGCGTGCGCTTTAATTTTGTTTATATTGTTGTTTAAACCAGTCTGCTTCAAAGAACTGAACTGCTGGAGTGGAGAAGGTAAGGTTCTGCTCTGTCAGCAATGTGCCTAGCTATTTAAGTAATTGTTTTTCCATTATATTCTAATTACCAGCAAATACTGTTGCTCATGGGGTCCATTGACGCAGTCCCAGCTACCTGTTATTTGCTAACATAGTCTCTCATTTCAAATGAAATGGTTGAGGGATTTTAAAGGTGAATTTTAGCCAGCTGTGTTTCTAAAAAGCATTATTTGTATTGTAGGAAGCTACCTAACTGACGGAACCCGTTTACAGAACCCAAGACTTCTCTTTGTTTTTGAATGAATGGTCAAGGCATCACCTGCGCTGGGCGTCCATGGCATTCATACTGTACGCCAGTGCTCCATGATGGGGCTAGAAGTTTCCACGATCATGTATTTGAATATGAATAAATACATGCTATATAGCCATTAGCTTGCTGATTGCCTATTGTTTTCTACTTGATATAGATATTAGCTAGCCTAAATCATTCATTTCGCGAAACGTGCCCTAGTCCGTAGATAGAAAAAGAATTGCCTCACGGTTTCATCATGCTTCCTGACTTTTCATCAGCACTTGAATTAAGTCACAGAACTAAACTGAGTCACAGAACATCCACTTACCTGAACAGTGGTAGAAAAAGTACCCAAAATCGTACTTGAGTCATTTTCTATTAAGTTATCTTTACTTATACTCCAGTGAAAGTCACCCAGTGGTATACTACTTGAGTGAAAGTCAAAGTATTTTGTTTAAAATATACTTTACTTGGAAACTTAATGTAATTGCTGCAATGTACTTAAGTATCAAGTTACAGTAGCAAATATCGTTTCAAATGACTTATATTAAGCAAAGCAGATGGCCACTTAATATTTATTTATGGCTAGCCAGAGGCAGGCTCCCACTCAGACATAATTTACTTACGAAGCATGTGTTTTTTGTGTGTCTGCCAGATCAGAGGCAGTAGGGATGACCAGGGACGTTCTCTTGACAAGTGTGTGAATTACACTATTTCTGTCCTGCTAAGCATTCAAAATGTAACTAGTAGTTTTGGGTGTCAGGGAAAATGTATGGAGTAAAAATGACTGTTCTTCAGGAATGTAGTGAAGTAAAAGTTGTCAAATATTAATAGTGAAGTACAGATATTCAAAAAAAACTACCTAAGTAGCATTTTCACTGAAGTTCTTTACACCACTGCCTGAATGCACCTGGACAGTGAAGGTGGCACATTTTGGAAATTTGGAAGGAGAGATGACTAGAAATGATGCGTTTGACCGTTTTATATGTGGATTAATTAGAGGACCTTGTGCATTTCAGGCAAAATAACAACTCAATGTTTATATTCCGGGACAAATTAGGAATTGCAATCTGGGAGATGGATTTACATAGGAACAATAGAGCCTGGGACCTAATTTAAAAAATTCTGCTTGGTTTTTCTTAATTTTTTTGCCTGCCATATCAATTCTGCTATAGTCTGAGACATTATTTTAAGTTTTAGAAACTGGGCCTGAGTAACAGGCAGTTGACTTTGAGCACGTCAGTCAGGCGGAAATTCACGAAATTAGACCCTATCCCTAACAAGATAATGCTTTTTGACCAGTTCCCAAATTAACATAATTGGTTCAGAGTTTGTTTTTATATTTTAACCTGCGTGTCGTGATCGCGTTTGGTGTGGGGGGGACAAAATACATTTGTGCATGATGACGCACGCGTGCATCCGGTTTGGTTTCGTGCTGAAGAAGAATGGCAGAGCATTATGTAAGTATTCTTGTGGATTTCCTACATCTGCACTGGTATGACAAGTTTTGTATAGGTGAAAGCAATGTGGTGTATGACCACCAGGCTTTGGCTTTCACCGCTCCTCCTGTTCAACAGTGCAGGTGACGGAATGGACACACAAGAACAGGAGTCATCTTTGAGATGTTCCTTTTACCTTACTTGCTGCTCTAGAGCAGTGGTTCCCAAACTGTGCGGCACCACGTTTTTTCTGGAGCTCAATACGGCTTTCAAGTTGTAATAGTAGAATTCACAGGGGGGTTGGGGGTGTGTGTGGTGTTCCCCAATTCTGGAAGGGGGGCCTGAGTGGAAACACTCTAGAGCAGGGTTTCCCCAAAATCAGTCTTGGGGCCCCCCTGTGTGCACTGATTCAAATAAAGCTTGATGAGTTGGTTATTTTAATCAGCTGTGTAGTGCTAGGGCAAAAAACTAAATGTACTACCGGGGGATGTGCTCACTCTATTTCCTTTATGAAACATTACTTTTTACTATTTGCTGATATGCATTGTATAGAGAAATTGATGAAATTGACTTCTAAAACAAATGACAACATTTGTAGCTAATGGATTTGTACAGGATGACAAAACCGAGTCGAGGATAATGAATCTTTATGAGGTCTCAAAATATTGAACCAATTATTTCTTCAGCACACTTACCATGTCACTAAGAAGGCTGCTGTTAGCATTTGAATATCTGTTTTTGTTCTGCTTTGTGTGTACAGGTCACCATGAGGAGGAAGCTGACTTTATGGGCTCGCTTCTGCCTCGTCTTGGCTCTGCTGCCTTCACAAACAGGTACTAACGCTACACATGGTAATTCCATCCAAGACACCTGCCCGCATCAAGCACCGGCAGATTCGCTTAACACCAAATTCAAATTTCAACATAAATCTGAATGCCTCCATTTTGAGTGCGAGAAAAAATGGACACGTGCAGAGGTTATAGTTAATCTGTCACATTACAATATGATGCATTGTCTGTATTTGTACCTATTTACACATGAATTTACTGATGCACGGATGAACATTGATTAAGTTCGATGTCAACTGATGCAAAAGACTGATTAATCACTCACATTGCCACCATACCACTGTAGCCAGTGAGAAATCATTGAAGCTAATCACCTTTAGTATTGTCTCACTTAGTCTGTAATAGAGGTCGACCGATTATGATTTTTCAACGCCGATACCGATTATTGGAGGACAAAAAAAGCCGATACCGAGTGATTGGATGATTTAAAAAAATAAAAAAATATGTATTTGCAATGACAATTACAACAATACTGAATGAACACTTATTTTAACTTAATATAATACATCATTAAAATAAATTTTGCCTCAAATAAATAATGAAACATGTTCAATTTGGTTTAAATAATGCAAAAACAGT
The DNA here is from genome assembly GCF_002021735.2 of Oncorhynchus kisutch. Lineage (NCBI taxonomy): Eukaryota > Metazoa > Chordata > Actinopteri > Salmoniformes > Salmonidae > Oncorhynchus > Oncorhynchus kisutch. The sequence continues at coordinate 44,332,616 of NC_034179.2, read as the reverse complement.
GTTGGAGAAGAAAGTGGAATATGTGCCATGTAAGAAAGCTAACGTTTCAGTTCCTTGCTCAGAATATGAGAACATAAGCTGGTGGTTCCTTTTAACATGAGTCTTCAATATTCCAAGGTAAGAAGTTGTAGTTATTATAGGACTATTTCCCTCTATACCATTTGTATTTCATTAACCTTTGACTATTGGATGTTCTTATAGGCACTTTAGTATTGCCAGTTTAACAGTATAGCTTCCGTCCCTCTCCTCGCTCCTACCTGGGCTTGAACCAGGAACACATTGACAACAGCCACCCTCGAAGCAGCGTTACGCATGCAGAGCAAGGGGGACAACTACTCCAAGTCTCAGAGCGAGTGACGTTTGAAACGCTATTAGTGCGCACCCAGCTAACTAGTTAGCCATTTCACATCACATCGTTACACCAGCCTAACCTCAGGAGTTGATAGGCTTGAATTCATAAACAGCAGAGCTGCTGGCAAAACGCACAAAAGTGCTGTTTGACTGAATGCTTATGAGCCTGCTGGTGCCCACCATCGCTCTGTCAGACTGCTCTATCAAATCATACACTTAATTATAACAACACACAGAAATACGAGCCTTAGGTCATTAATATGGTAGAATCAGGAAACTGTAATCTCAAACAAAACATTTATTATTTCAGTGAAATACGGAACCATTACGTATTTTATCTAACGGGTGGCATCCATCAGTCTAAATATTCCTGTTACATTGCACAACCTTATATGTTACGTCATAATTATGTACAATTCTGGCAAATTAGTTCGCAATAAGCCAGCGGCCCAAACTGTTGCATATTCCTCACTCTGCGTGCAATGAACGCAAGAGAAGTGACAATTTCACCTGGTTAATATTGCCTGCTAACCTGGATTTCTTTCAGCTAAATATGCACTTTTAAAAATATATACTTCTGTGTATTGATTTTAAGAAAGGCATTGGTGTTTATGGTTAGGTACACGTTGGAGCAACGACAGTCTTTTTTCGCGAATGCGCACTGCATCGATTATACGCAACGCAGGACACGCTAGATAAACTAGTAATATCATCAACCATGTGTAGTTATAACTAGTGATTATGGTTAAGTTTAATGATAGCTAGCAACTTACCTTGGCTTCTTACTGCATTCGCGTAACAGGCGGGCTCCTCATGAGGCAGGTGGTTAGAGCGTTGGACTAGTTAACCGTAAGGTTGCAAAATTGAATCCCTGAGCTGACAAGGTAAAAAGCTGTCGTTCTGCCCCTGAACAAGGCAGTTAACCCACCGTTCCTAGGCCGTCATTGAAAATAAGAATGTGTTCTTTAACTGACTTTCCTAGTTAAATAAAGGAGTAAAAAATTATGAGAACTTGAAATCGGCCCTAATTAATCGGCCATTCCGATTAATCGGTCGACCTCTAGTCTGTAATCATCACTTTGTTATTACAAAAGTACAGGTAATGGAATAATCATACCTATTATTTTGTCCATACAGCCTCTGTTGCAGTCATGTCAGTTGACCTGGGCAGTGAGTGGATGAAAGTAGCGATAGTAAAACCTGGCGTGCCAATGGAGATTGCTCTAAACAAGTGAGTATTGCTATTTTCATTGTCTCTAGCCATGTCATCGCAATGGGTTTAGGACTTTGTGCTTTTAGACAGAAATCCCTATTCCCTTTCATGTTTGATAAATATTCATAGTTATTAATATCGTACTCATCGCTCATGTGTGAGTACCCTAGCTGTTCTTTAGTGTTTACAATGCATGTTAACATGGCAATACCTAAATGGGCCTGTGTTGAATAGTGAATGAAAATTGGCTGAACTAAGGGTCAGTTCACGATAAATATATTTTTTAAAGCATTCTCAAAGCTTTAACTTGTTTCAAATAGTCTGTCTTATCCTTCTTTGTGTTGCACAGGGAGTCCAGGAGGAAAACGCCAATAGCTGTGTGTTTAAAAGAAAACGAGAGACTTTTTGGAGACAGTGCATTGGGAGTGGTAAGGCACTTTGTCATTGATAACCTACCAGGTCCAATGTTTTAAAATGTCTATCATGCAGTTAGTGCTCTGTACTCCCCCATGTGAATCAATGAAGTTCATGAATTAATATCTATACTGACATTGATTTGTTTTTCTTTCTCCCGCAGTCTGTGAAGAACCCCAAATTTGTCTATAGGCATCTTCAGAGCCTCCTTGGAAAGAAGCATGACAACCCACAGGTGGCGGTCTATCAGAAACGCTTCCCCGAGCACCATCTGGTGACAGATGAGAGTCGGGGCACAGTTCTCTTTAGCAACTCGGAGTAAGTCGTTTTTGATTTCATCTCATTGGTTCCCTTTTCCTTTGTTTAGCAGGAGGTAATTGAGCCAAGTGATTTGTTGACGAGTACTAATAATACGGACGTCTATGGACGATATGGGGGAAAATGCTGAACCATTAACTTATTGTTTGTCAGTGTACAACGTTCCTTTGTGTACTGCCCAAATAGCACATTTTAAACCGCCTGTGACAATGTCATTGATCCAGTATGTCCTATGCTGTAGTTGTGGATAAGAGTGATTGGTTCTGGGGCCTCGTTTCTCTAAGGCATTGTGGCACAGCGGTCTAAGGCACTGCATTGCAGTGCTGGAGGCGTCACTACAGATCCAGGTTCGATACCAGGCTGTGTCGCAACCGGGAGACCCATGAGGCGGCGCACAATTGGCCCAGCGTCCAGGTTAGGGGTGGGTTTGGCCGCCTGGGATGTCCTTGTCCCATCACGCTCTAGCGACGCCTTGTAAATACATGCTGACTTCAGTCACCAGCTGTACGGCGCTTCCTCCGACACATTGGTGCGGCTGGCTTCCGGGTTAAGCGAGCAGTGTCAAGAAGCAGTGCGGCTTGGTTGGGTCGTGTTTGGGAGGATGCATGGCTCTCAACCTTCGCCTCTCCCGAGTCTGTACGGGAGTTGTGGTGATGGGACAAGACAAACTGGATATCATGAAATTGGGGTGGAGAAAGGGGTTACAAAAAATAATATATTTTATAAAAATATGAAAAGTGCTTGGCTGTAATGTCTACTCTGTTTTCCTGCAGAGAAATGCAGTACTCTCCAGAGGAGCTCCTGGGCATGGTTTTGAACTATTCACGTGGACTTGCTCAGGACTTTGCAGGTTTGTCTGTTCACTAGTAGTACGGGGAAAAGGTTTTCTCTCAACATTGTTGCCCAATTATTTTGAAGCCCCCCTTGAATGTATTTTACTCTCGCTTACAGAGCAGCCCATCAAAGATGCAGTGATCACCGTCCCAGTCTTTTTCAATCAGGCAGAGCGCAGAGCAGTCCTGCAGGCCGCACAGATGGCAGGTGTTAAAGTCCTTCAGCTCATCAATGACAACACGGCGGTGGCACTCAACTACGGCGTCTTCAGGAGAAAAGACATCAACAGCACAGCACAGGTGCGCTAACTAGGCTGCTTTTACAAGTGTTTTTTAACTAGGTTCAGTCTTTTTGAGTTGCGCTCCATAAGTTGTTTCGTGGGTCAGAAAAGTTGCTTTGTGTAACCCTAGACTTATATTCCCGTTGTCTCTCGCTACAGAACATAATGTTCTATGACATGGGTTCAGGCAGCACAACGGCAACCATCGTCACATACCAGACAGTCAAAACCGAAGAGTCGGGTTCCCAGCCACAGCTCCAGATACGAGGAGTGGGGTGAGAGAAAAGGACCTGTATACCCACTTTTACACACACACACACACACACACACACTGCAACACAGGATGTTGGGGAAAGCACACGCCTTGCACTCTGCTCTAATCATTATGAAATAGGTATTTGTTTTGTTTTCATTCCATATACAGTGAGCTCCAAATGTATTGGGACAGTGATTAAAAAAAAAAAGTTTTGGCTCTCTACTCAAGCACTTTGGAACGATAGAATGAGTATGAGGTTAAGGTGCGGACTGTCCACTTGAATTTCAGGCTTTTCATCCATATCTGGTGAACTGTTTCGAAATCACAACAATTTTTTTACGTAGTCCCCCCTTTTTAGGGGACCAAAGGAATTGGGACTAATGCCGCTGTGTAGTTAAGTATTTGGTCTCATATTCATGGTACGCTATGACCACATCAAGTTTGACTCGACAAATTTGTTGGATGCATTTACTGTTTAGGTTGTTTCAGATTATTTTGTGACCAATAGAAATGAATTGTAAATAATGTTTTGTAATTTTATTGTAACTAAGAATGTTTCGAAACACTTCGACGTTCATGTGGATGCTACCAAGATTACGGATAATCCTGAATGCTTCAAGTATTATTACAAAAATATTATATCCCCCCCAAACATGCTAACCTCCCCTGTTATTGTAATGGTGAGGTTAGCATGTCTTGGGTGTTTGATATTTGTGCTCCTAACCCTAACTTTATAATATACCATATAAGTGAACTTGTCCCTATACCTTTGCTCCCCTAATAATAGGGGGGGGGGGGGGGGATTATGTACAAAAAGGGTTTTCTCGAAACGGTTCATCCGATATGGCTGAATATACCCTCATATTAAAGCTTAGTCTGCACTTTAACCTCATAGTCATTGAATATTTTCAAAACAATGTGTCACTGTCCCAATTCTTTCGGAGCTCACTAAGTATTTGTATTTTCAATGTCTTATTGTGGATCGATGACAAGCGCATTTCTCAAATGTTCCTAACCTAACAATGTTCTGTCTTTGACCAGGTTTGACCGCTCTCTGGGGGGCTTTGAGATGGAGCTGCGGCTGCAGGACCACCTGGCCAAGCTATTCAACGAGCAGAAGAAGACCAAGAAGGACGTGAGGGAGAACCACCGGGCCATGGCCAAGCTCCTCAAGGAGGCCCAGAGACTCAAGACTGTGCTGAGCGCTAATGCCGAATTCATGGCACAGGTGACGGGACCTTCGCTAACCCCAGTCTTACACCATTCTCCTTACCTTTGCTGCAGTTGAGAGTCATTACCAGTTACTCCCATGTCACCCATAGTGTTCTACTGTAGATGTGTAACCTTGTAAAATAACTACACAGGTGAAGCCATCGCATTGCTTCTTTATCCCTCCATTCCCTGTCACTTCCAGTCTTGCACTGTTCTGCACATTTAGAGAAATAGGGTATTTTTTTGGTAATGTTTCTTATGTATTGATGTTCTGTCAGGTGTGTTAGATCTGAAAGTAAGCACCCATTCATTTGGGGAAATGTTTTTAGCTGCACTTTTACAGTTACCCATAGTGTTCTACTGTAGATGTGGATTACAGTACATGTAAACCAAATATACTCGCACTTTCTTTGTTGTTCAGGTGGAAGGGCTGCTGGATGACATGGATTTCAAGGCCAAGGTGACCCGTGTGGAGTTTGAGACCCTGTGTGCTGACCTTTTTGAGAGAGTACCTGGCCCTGTACAGGATGCCCTCAGCTCTGCAGAGATGTCCCTGGTGAGTCACCGCAGCTTGTGTGCATTCATTAGGCACCAAATGGACTTAACCAGGAAGGGAATCCCTGGATTTGTCCAATAACTCGATTTTTGGTTTTCCGTTGAAAACCTTAAAACATTTCCCGTTGAGTGCCTTCATGAACATGACACTTGTTTGTCTATTGATATTTTAGTAAAGCAGTGGCCAACTTTATTTTACATTTTGGGGAGACTTTATATGCACAAACGACAGACAAAAGCATCAAAAGTCACAGGAAAACCAGCATTATCAAAAAGAAAACTAAAGGATATTTGTTCTGAAGTGTCTTCGATCTGAGATGACAGATTGGGAGACAGATGTTTTTTTTTTTTTGCTTATATACTTCCATTCATTTTTTTTCAACTGGTACCGGGGGACCTTCAGGTGAATCTTGTGAGGCCTGTGTGCATCCTAGAGCAAAACAACCAACATGTTTGTGAGTCTCACCTTTGCAAAGAGGGCTCATATTAGTGTGTAGCCCAAACTGTTTTGACGCTACAGACCGAACTTGGAAGATCGGCTGTACCGACATCAAACGAGTCCCAAGATGCTTGTGGGGGTCGACGAGAAAAACATAGTCTTAACTTTCCATAGAGGGGTCATAATATACCGAACAAAAATACAACTATTTAGAGTTAGTTCATATAAGGAAATCAGTCAATTGAAATACATGTATTGGGCCCTATTCTGTGGATTTCTCATGACTATTTCTCATGACTAGGAATACAGATATGCATCTGTTGGTCAGACCCCCCCCCCCCCCCCCCCAAAAAAAGAGGTGTATGGATCCGAAAAAAGTCTGTACCTGGTTTTACCATTTGCCTCATGCAGTGCGACACATCTCCTTCGTGTAGAGTTGATCAGGCTCTTGATTGTGGCCTGTAGATGCTGGATATTGGCGGGAACTGGAGTATGCTGTCGTACACGTCGATCCAGAGCGTCCCAAACATGCAGACCATGGAAGGACCATATGCAGTCCACTGAAGAACTGGGACATTTTCAGTTTTCTGGAAATGTGTACAGATTGGGCTGTGTATTATCATGCTGAAAATGAGGCGACGGCGGTGAATGAAGGGCACGACAATGGGCCTCAGGATCTCGTCACGGTATCTTTGTATTCAAATTGCTGTAGATTTAAAATGCAATTGAGCTTATGCCTGCCCGTACCAAAACCCCACCGCCACCATGGGGCAAACCGCTCGGCCACACAATGCTGTACACATGGTCTGTGGTTGAGGCCGGTTGAACATACTGACAAATTCTCTAATTACAGACAGAAATACTCAGTTTCATCAGCTGTCCGTGTAGCTGGTCTCAAACGATCCCGCAGGTGAAGCCGGATGTGGAGGTCCCGAGCCATGACGTGGTTATACATGGTCGGCAGTTGGGAGGCTGGTTGGACGTACTGCCAATTTCTCTAAAATGACGGAGGCAGCTTACGGTCGAGAAATTAACATTCAATTCTCTGGCGACTGTTCCGGTGGACATTCCTGCAGTCAGCATGCAAATTGCACGCTCCCTCAAAATTTGAGACATCTGTGGCATTGTGTTTTGTGACAAATGGGGATAAACACATTTTTGCACCACATTTGAGAGAAATAAGCTTTGTGTGGCACAATTTTGGGATCTTTTTTATTTCAGCTCATGAAATATGCGACCAATGCTTTACATATTTTTCAGTAGTTTGTAGGCCAACCCGTTTGGACGCCACAGACTATTTTGTAAGACTGATTTGCAGGATGTCTCATGGTCTGACACACTGCAGATGTGGAAGTCCGACAGGCAGATGTGGTGGATTGAGACGCTTCCAATGCAAAACAAAAACATACCTTGCTTAAACTGAACAGATTTTTATGGGATTGTTGTGTTCTGCTAATTAGATTTCCACGAGGGTGTGGACATTGACCTTACGGGGTTAAACATGTCAAGCCTTCAGAGATTTCTACAGAGATTGAACCAACACATGTTTGTTTATTTGCAAGTACTGTAAGTATATCTTCCAACATTGTTTTCCAACAGGATGAGATCGAGCAGGTGATCCTTGTGGGTGGCTCCACCCGAGTGCCTAAGGTGCAAGAAGTGCTGCTCAAAGCCGTTGGGAAGTATGTCAACAGTTTCACTTGACACTGTCAATACTTGGGGCTCTACACTACATGAGGGACATATTGTCCAGGGTTTTGGCTGTAAGATGTCATATTCAAAACAAACCTCCCTAGACAATGGAACACAATAGAATAGAGTAAGTGCTTCACCTGAAAGTGTTATAGGTAGTATCTACTAGAGTGATGGTATGTAACTCACATGTTGGAAATGCTCCATCTGGGATGAAAAGGCTGAAAGGGATAGTTAGACCCAAAATCAAACTTTGCCAGGTGTTTTTGGACCTGAAAAATGTAAATTAGACTAAGGTGTACACCATTTGTTGTGAAGGTCAGCTAGATATGCCTTAATTGCAAATTAATATGAAAATAGGCCAATGTTCCCTTAAATTTGGGCACTGAGCAAATTGCAGATCTGAACGTGAACTTGAAAGTTGTGAAAATTCTGTGCAACTTCCGGCTGTGCCCATTTTAAGTTTCCAAGTAGACTACCATGGCTTTTTGATCATAATGTATTAGGCCTACAGTGCCTTGCAAAAGTATTCAGTAATTCCCCCTTGGCGTATTTCCTATTTTTTTTGCATTACAGCCTGTAATTGAAATGGATTTTTATTTGGATTTCATGGAATGGACATACACAAAATGGTGAAGTGGGGGAGAAAATGAACTTGTTTACAAAAATTCTACAAAATGAAAAGTTGTGCATATGTATTCACCCCCTTTGCTATGAATCCCCCTAAATAAGATCTAGTGAAACCAATTACCTTCAGAAGTCACATTAGTTAAATAAAGTCCACCTGTGGGCAATCTAAGTGTCACATAATCTGAGTATGTGTATATATGCATGCTTGCACCTGTTCTGAAAAGCCCCAGAGTCTGGGGCACCACCAAACATGCGGCACCATGAAAACCAAGGAGCTCTCCAAACAGGTCAGGGACTAAGTAGTGAAGTACAGATCAGGGTTGGGTTATAGAAAAATATCAAACTTTGAATGTCCCACATTAAATGAAAAGAAAATGGCACCACAACAAACCTGCCAAGAGAGGGCTTACCACCAAACTCAGGCCAGGCAAGGAGGGAATTACTCGGAGGCAACAAAGAGACCATGAAGGAGCTGCAAAGCTCCACAGCGGAGATTGGAGTATCTGTCCGTAGGACCACTTTAAGCCGTACATTCCACAGGGCTGGGATATATTGGAGAGTGGCCAGAAAAAGCCATTGCTTAAAGAAAAAAATTTGCAAACACATTTGGTTTTTGCCAAAAGGCATATAGGAGACTCCCCAAACATATGGAAGAAGGTACTCTGGTCAGATGAGACTAAAATTGAGCTTTTTTTGTTCAAGGGAATTAACACCATCACCCTGAGAACACCATCTTTTTCATTGGCAGGGACTGGGAAATTGTTCAGAATTGAAGGAATGATGGATGTTGCTAAATACAGGGAAATTCTTGAGGGAAACCTGTTTCCGTCTCCCAGAGATTTGAGACTGGGACAGAGGTTCACCTTCCAGCAGGTGAACCTGAACATACTGCTCATATGACCCTAAGCATACTGCTTATGCAAAACTTGAGTGTGTTAAGGGGAAACGCATTTAAATGTCTTGGAATGGCCTAGTCAAAGCCTAGACCTCAATCCAATTGAATATATGTGGTATGACTTAACCATTGCTGTACACCAGCGGAACCTATCCAACTTGTAGGTGCTGTAGCAGTTTTGCCTTGAAGAATGGGGGGGGGGTGAATAGTTATGCACGCTCAAGTTGTTGTTTTTTCTTCTAGTTCTTGTTTGTTTCAGAAAAAATATTTAGCATCTTCAAAGTGGCAGGCATGTTGTGTAAATAAAACGATACAAACTCTCCCAAAATCCATTTTAATGCCAGGTTATAAGGCAACAAAATAGGAAAAATGCCATGGGGGGGTGGTGAACTCTTTCGCAAGCCACTGTACCAGAGTGGCCTGCCATAAAACAATGGTGAAAATGCATCCCATAACATTTTAAATGTTTGGTGGTCAATGTAGGCCTACATTCCATGAGACTTTTGAAAGAAACATGCAGGGATTGACATTGACCTGTTATCTAGTCCTTCAAACAAGGTTACTGAATGTGGTGGTTGCAAGAAACCACTTTATGTTATTGTTCCCGAACCATTTATTTTAATGAATCAGACAAATGATGCTAACATCTGCCTATTGGCTACTTGGCTTAGTCAAGCCAACCTCAAAATACAACAGACCCTTTTTTAAGACCAAAAATAGCTCTATACCGTACTTGCTTTTCAACGATGTCAAATCAAATCAAATCAAATTTATTTATATAGCCCTTCGTACATCAGCTGATATCTCAAAGTGCTGTACAGAAACCCAGCCTAAAACCCCAAACAGCAAGCAATGCAGGTGTAGAAGCACGGTGGCTAGGAAAAACTCCCTAGAAAGGCCAATACCTAGGAAGAAACCTAGAGAGGAACCAGGCTATGTGGGGTGGCCAGTCCTCTTCTGGCTGTGCCGGGTGGAGATTATAACAGAACATGGTCAAGATGTTCAATGTTCATAAATGACCAGCATGGTCGAATAATAATAATAATAAGTCAGAACAGTTGAAACTGGAGCAGCAGCATGGCCAGGTAGACTGGGGACAGCAAGGAGTCATCATGTCAGGTAGTCCTGGGGCATGGTCCTAGGGCTCAGGTCAGTTGAAACTGGAACAGCAGCATGGCCAGGTGGACTGGGGACAGCAAGGAGTCATCATGTCAGGTAGTCCTGGGGCATGGTCCTAGGGCTCAGGTCCTCCGAGAGAGAGAGAGAGAAAGAAAGAGAGAAGGAAAGAATTAGAGAACGCACACTTAGATTCACACAGGACACCGAATAGGACAGGAGAAGTACTCCAGATATAACAAACTGACCCCAGCCCCCCGACACATAAACTACTGCAGCATAAATACTGGAGGCTGAGACAGGAGGGGTCAAGAAATGTACATGTTTTGTGCTCTTGTATGAAGCAATGACACCCCTATTGCTGACTAGAAATTAGCTTTTAACTGGGCTAATAATTCACTAACTAGCGAAGGATATTAATAAAATGTGCACATGTGGCTACATGCAGCTCTTGCTTTGATCTCAAAACAAGCACATCTAAAGCCTGTAAACAGTCCACTTCAAAAAATGTCACAGATCTGTATATGGCAATGGTCTATTTGCATATAGGCCTACTGCAGCTCTGATTGGTTATGCTGCACCGGTCTGTGTAGAGTACGGGTGCAATAGCATCCTACTCCAACGCTGTCTGCCTACAGAAAAATATCTTATTTTTATTACATTATGTTGCATTGAAAGTGGCTATTGCTTTGATCACAATTGCCACAGTAAAGGGAAATGATAGTTAACACCAACTGGTTAAACTCTAGAAAGTTGAGTGAAGTTGTCTCGTGCACCTCTCCTGTCTACGGTAGTCCCGGGCTACACCGCAGCTTCGAGTGAACATTGGTTGAGGCATGTAGTTTCATATACAAACCATTTGACTACTTTTGAGGTCTGAAAAAGTATCTGGCCAACCTTGTTTTTGAAGTGATATTTCACTTTGACCTGACTGTGTGTAGAGAGGAGCTAGGGAAGAACCTCAACGCAGATGAGGCTGCAGCCATGGGGGCTGTGTACCAGGCCGCTGCCCTCAGCAAGGCCTTCAAAGTCCAACCTTTCCTGGTTAGAGAGGCAACCGTTTTCCCCATTCAGGTAACACAGCCCATTCTTTAACATTGAAACCCACCCCTTAAAAATAAATAATAATAATTGAATTGCCTCAATCCAAAATGAATGTAAAAGCTAAGCACCACACAACTGCATGTCATATGGTGCTCATCTTTTACATTTATTTTTGATTGTAGCGTACAGCTGTTTGTTTCTCTCACTCTCCAGGTGGAGTTCACAAGTGAGATGGAGGAGGATGGTTCCAGGATCCTGAAGCACAACAAGCATATTCTGTTCCAGAGGATGGCCCCCTACCCCCAGAGCAAGGTCTTCACCTTCAACCACACTGACGACTTTGCCTTCAACATCAACTACGGCGATCTCAGTTTCCTGGGCCAGGAAGACCTCAGGTGAACACCACCCAAAATAAAGTTGGATTTAATTGGTCGGATTTTAGGTCTGGTTTCCTGGGCACAGATGAACCTAGGCATGGACTAAAGCATGCTGAATGGATGTTATTACGATCTCTTTTAGTCGGAATTTGGACTAATCTTCCACGAGTCCTCAAACATTAAAATACAACTTATAATAAGATCACATTTTCACATACAACACACTGTAACAGACATAACACTGACATATTGACCAGATAAAGTCTGAAATTATAGTTTGATTCCTTCATCTACCATAGTCCTGCACAACCTTCCAATTTAAATGGTTCTAAAGTATTGTTTGAATTTATATTGGAAGGTTTCTGTTTTGCTCAGAAGTTATTCCATTTCTTTATGGCTCTAAATCATAAAGTTATTTTGTCTTCTGTCTGGATAAAACAGATGGTGGACAATCTATTCCTAGTATTTACTGAAAGTCTGTCTCTTACCAACTGAATACTGTTGTGAATAGAGTTTGGCTGTTTTTTAAATGGTGTACATTGTGAAATAAAATAAGCATGTTTTTTAATTATCTTGATTGATGACCAACATCTCATTGAGCATGACTACAACAGAAGAACCATATCTCCACCTTTAAACAGTCCTTGTTGCTTTGTTCTGTGCGATCTGCAGCCTCCTAATGTCACTTGCTGATGCATGTCCCCAGACCACAGAACAGTAGGTCACCTGACTACCAATTAATGCTTGGGTTGTTTGCTAAAGAACATTTCCCGGTAAATATTTGGCTATACTTCTGATCATGCATGCAGTTTGAATATATTTTTTTACATGAGTTTGAGACAACCATGATAAGCAGTTGTCTTGCTGCACCCGTAGTAGTTTGGTTTATGACACTTCTTCAATTTGTGGGTCCCCCCAATACTTAATTGTATCCCATGCTTTGTTGGCCTTTTGCTGGTGGAACAGACCAACATAACCTTGGTTTTCCTGGTGTTCAAAACAAGTTTGTTCTGGGAAACCCACTTCATTATTTCCTGGATCTACTTGTAGAGCCTGCTGTACCCGTTGAACCAGTTGTCTTGCTGTATAAATTGTAGGATCATCTGCAAATATAGTAGATTGAGTTTCAGATAAGATAAAAGGAAGGTTATATATGTGTGTGTAAAGTGGCCCAATGGAGAATACATTGTTTTTGTTTTTTTTGCCTAGGATTTGATTGGATGTGTCCAGGAAATCGGCCCATAGATTTACCCCACTCTGTGAGCCATCACGGCTAAACGGCAAGGTCTGAAAAGGTTTTATATAGACCGCCTGGGAAATTAAGGATATGCTATAGCAGCGTTTGTTCGGCCATTTATATTAGGGCTATAGACACTAGGGGGACAAATAAAGCTGTTTTGAATTTAATTGGAATGGAAGTGACGTACAGCTAACTTACCTGTTGCATTAACATTCAATTATCATCAGATGCATTAACTTGGAGGGGTCTGATTTTAATTGGAAATAAAAAGTGTCATTTCTTTCTTCCACCAGTGTCTTTGGCTCTCTCAACCTGACCACAGTGCAGCTGTCTGGGGTGGGCAGCAGCTTCCAGAAGCACACAGATGCTGAGTACAAGGGCATCAATGCCAGCTTCAACATGAATGAGAGTGGCGTGCTCCTCCTTGACCGGGTCAGTACCATATAATTACTTATCGAATGTGAATTATATGAACTCTATGGTCAGTGCAATCCTCTAATGCTTATGGAGCTCCTCTCTGGAAGTACAACTAAACCTCAAATACAAAACACATCAGGCTTTTTATACTTTCAAGATGGTTGCAAAATACATCCAAATAATATTTCATATTTATGTTAAGGTTTGATGCAATTTACTTTTTTAAAATGTAAATCTACATTCTCATCGCGTTTGCATCTGAGGTTTGTAATGCCTTAATCTACCCACATAAACCCAATTAAAATTGGCTTGGTTTGAAGTTATTTTGAGTTGATTTAGACACTATTGAACTCTGTTTTGGGGTAATCGACATTGACCTAAGTTGCTTTCTTCAGGTGGTGTCTGTCTTTGAGACCGTTGTGGAGGAGGAGTCTACTCTGACAAGTAGGTTTTATGCTAACATTGTAATCATTTGACATCTGATCACCCCTTTAGTCATAATCATAGTAGAGGTGGGCGACAGACAAAATTACCTGAATTGATGCAAGAACTACGTTTAACATTAATGTGCATCACTTTTTAAATGATCTTTTAAAATGTTGTTACTAGTTTGGTTGTATGAAAAAGGAAACCGCACACTGCTCTTGATAGTATCACTGATTTTTAAAAGCTTACGTATCGGCCTCACTTCTGACGAAGGCTGTGCGACCGATATGTAAGCTTATTAAAGATCAGTGATACTCTCAAGAGCAGTGTGCGGTTTCCTTTTTCATTCATCAACTGTTGCCATGAACCTGCAAAAAGTTTGCTCAGATGTGCGAGTGCCTTTTGAATTTTGAGTTACTAGTTTGGTTGTAGCCATCAATTGTCAAATTAACAATCACCCATATTAGCATACTTATTTAATTTCAAGCTTCACATTTCTCTAGTATAGGCCATGAACTAATGAACTATATCAGCAAAATGCCTGCGATAAGGATCTGTATGGTAATGTCGACAATTTTCAGGTTATTGTCCCAGCTCTAAATCAGTCTCTTCCATGTCTTAATTCTGTCTTGAGGTTTTTCCAACCTGTATGGAGGGGGATCCTCGGAACCCAACACAAATGTGACTGAACCAGTTCAGGTAACACTCTACTAAGTTACCATTCTAATGTAACAAGCACCAGAGTTCCTCCTTAACACTAGTTCAGCCAGTTCAGGTGGGAAAGTGGGGAAAACCAACACATTTCTGTTATGGAACATGTGCTTTATATATAGAGGTCATGTTCAGTAGGGCCATGTCTAACTCTCTCTGCCGCTCCCCTATTGTCTCTGAATCCAGGATGAGAAGGTTCATCCGGAGTCTGTGAAGGCGCAAGAGGAGGCTGCGCCCCAGGAAGAGAAGCAGGAGCCTGGGGAGGAACAGCAGCAGCAGGAGGTGGCCCCAACCCACGAGAAGACTGAGGGAGTAGACAGTAAGGCTGACCTTCAGGTAAGAGCTTGGCTCAGTTGGATTCCACATAAATGCCTGGGATGTCGCTGGGCCTAGCTCAGTTCTCCTAGTTCCACATTGTGGAATGTTTAGATGGAAATATGTAGAACACAAATGCCTCTGGCATGTTTAAGGAATCCGGACAGCTCTATTTGTGACATTTCTATCTGCAACATTCCACAATGTTTGCCTTCTAAACGTGGCCCTGGTTTGTTTAGCTCAGCCCTGGGGTGTATTCAGTCCTTTTGTGTTTAATGAACTTTCCAAAATGTTAACGATGTTGAATGGAATGTTTGGCAAGAGAATGTTGTCAAGAGAGGGGGGGGTGTATACTAACCTCACATGAATGAGTTTGAACTCATTCTCTGTTTGAATTCAACATTAAATAACTCATTACCGTAATGTAAATTAGGCTCTCGAATAAACCAAGATTCCATGAACTATTAAATATTTTATTTTTCTGAGCAGGATGAAAAGGAGGGAGCCAAATCTGGAGAAGAGGAGAAAACGACAGAGGAAGCGGCTAAGACGGAGGCCGAGAAGAAAGCCAAGCATCAGAAGAAAAACGAGATCTATGAGGGTGTCACAGTGGAGCTCCAAGTGAAAGATATCCTTAACCCTCATTTAGAAGCCATCACCTCCTCAAACAAGAAGTGTGTTGCTCTTTCCTTATGACATTTTAGTTGGGCTCAAATGTGCAGGGTGGGGAAGTTGAAAATAAATTTTTCAAGCTGTAATAATGCTGATATTGATGTAGCGTTGTAACTTGTCAAACACCTAGTGACTTCAGAGGCTTTGAATCTGTTGGCGTAAAGGGTAAGTTGTTTGACAGACTCATAGACCGAGGTTTGAGTCCCGGCTACCTCCAAATTCACTGCAATAATGTTTGTTTTCTTCCTGTCAGGCTCCAAGACCTGACTGATAGAGACCTGAAGAAACAGGAGAGGGAGAAGACGCTGAACAGCCTTGAGGCATTCCTTTTTGATACCCAGGTTAGAACAGTACCTTCACAGTACAACATCAGTATATTCTGTCTGGCGCTCTCACACGTGTGTGTATATATAAAGCCTTATCTCCCCCCCTCCATTAGGACAAAATGTACCAGGAGGAGTACCAGGCAGTGGTGTTGGAGGAAGAGAAGGAAAACATCCTGGCCAAGCTGAGTCAAGTGTCGACCTGGATGGACGAGGATGGCTACTCTGCGTCCACCAAGGAGTTGCGGGAGAAGCTGCAGAGTCTCAGAAATCTGTGCAAGGCCATGTTCTTCCGCGTGGAAGAGCGCAGGAAGTGGCCTGGCCACCTGGCCACCCTGGAGAGCAAGCTCAACCGCTCTAGCTTCTTCCTCAGGTGGGTCAAAGCAGCTCTGTTAGAGCTCTAGGATCGGCTTCCCCTTCACCATTCATAACCTGGAATGGAAAATTGAAAAACTGACCCAAGATAAAAACTGACCCTTATTTTACCAGGTCATTTTTATCTATTTAACTAGGCAAGTCAGTTAAGAACATTCTTATTTTACATTGACGGCCTACCCTGGCCAAACCCTCCCCTTACCCGGACGATGATGGGCAAATTGTGCGCTGCTCAATCACGGCCGGTTGTGATACAGCCCCGGATCGAACCAGGGTCTGTAGTGACGCCTCTAGCACTGGTGCAGTGCCTTGCCTGAAAACAATCTTTTACAGCAATGACCTGGGGAGGAGATTAATTAACAAATTGGAAGCTGGGGGTGATTAGGTGGCCATAATGGTTTAAGGGCCAGATTGGGGAATTTGGGATCTCTTTCCTTTGACCAGAGGAAAGAGGGACCCCTACTGGCCCTGTAACACTACTTTCGGCAGCATCTGGTTTCCCATCCAGTGACCGGCCAGGACCGACCCTGCTTAGCTTCAGAGTTTAACATTTTAGAGGTGAATCATGAGATGTACAATGCATCCATTTGACATGGGTCTTCTGTGGTTTTTCCTTAAGGAGCTCCAAACTTGTACCAGAGGATGACCGAATCTTCACTGACGTGGAGCTGAAGACGTTGGAAAAAGTCATCAACGAGACCTCTGTATGTAATGATGTTTAATAATGTCCTATTTGTTTTACTCAGCGCATTTGTCAATTATATTATTTTGATTGACCATTATTACTCAAATTTGAGAATGTGGTTCAAAACAATCTATATGGAAGCGATTCACTTTGAGTGCCATCGTTTGTAATCTTTGATTATTTTTCATTTCATTTTAACCGCCAATACCTCCCCCTCTTCCACAGACGTGGAAGAACAACACAGTAGCTGAACAGGAGAAGAGTTCTCCCACGGAGCGGCCTGTGCTGCTGTCCAAAGACATAGAGTCCAAGTGGGCTTTGCTGGACCGCGAGGTCAACTACTTGCTGAACAAGCCCAAGGCCGCCAAGCCCAAGGCCGCCAAGCCCAAGGCCGCCAAGCCCAAGGCCGCCAAGCCCAATAACAACAGCACCACAGAGAGCAGCAGCAGCAAGGCCAACAGCAGCAAAATGGTAGAGAAAGTCATACTTCCCAAGGAGGAGACCAAAGACGAAGGTGGGAAAAACCAACACATTTCTGTTATGGAACATGTGCTTTATATATATAGAGGTCATGTTCAGTAGGGCACACCGTAGCAAAACATTTTGAAACTAATTAGAGTGTATGGACTGTAGGTAGTCCCTCCCTGTTTAAGTACATGTCATTTGCAAAGGAAGTGCATTTGCAGACTTGTTCATATGACGTGTGATATCTTATCAATGATCCCTTAGACAAATGTAATCATTGGCGGCATTTGTTTTCATTCAAGAGGGCACTGAGGAGGTGCAGCAAGAGGAACCACCCATCAAAGAGCCCACTGGACAGAACACAGACTCACTCAGCCAATCACAGCCTGCAGATAAAACTGCAAGTACAGGTACGTCTGTCATAGAATGTATGTAATATGTTCATGTTCAGTTTGGCACACCGTAGCAAAAGGTTATGGAGCATTTATTGGACAAATCCAGGTAGTCCCTCCCTGTTTGACCCTTTTTCTTCTGTTTGGTACGTAATTAAGGGGGTTCCTCAGCAATGATTTTCATCTAATGAATGTAATTTGCAAAGGAAGTGTTTTTGCAGACTTGTTCACATGACATGGAACTTGTCAATGATCCCTTTTAAACAATTCTAATCACCGATCATTTCTCTTTTCATTGGCAACATTTGTTTTCATTCAAGAGGGCACTGAGGAGGTGCAGCAAGAGGAACTACCCATCAAAGAGCCCACTGGACAGAATACAGACTCACTCAGCCAATCACAGCCTACAGATAAAACTACAAGGACAGGTACGTCTGTCATAGGAACAGTGTCTGCCATAGAAACTACCTTTTTGCGTGTGTGAATTGGCACCCAGTTGCCTTTACAATTTCTCGCTATATAAGTGGGTATCTGATGGAAAAGAATTGGACATACCATTCAAGCTAGAGTAACTGTCTGCAACTATGAAAAGGAAGGGCATTTTAGTTGTCCTTTGGTCTTTATTTTGGTTTTATACCTGGTCATATTTGTAATACTGTGCTGCTACATATTTGAGTATAATATTGTATTCCTCCCAATTTTCAGAACCAACAGAGAAAAACCAGTCAGAAAACCACAAAGGGGATGAGTTATAACAGCTGGAACAAGATTTGATTGTATTTGTTGACTGTTTAATGGTTTCCTACATATTTTTGGGGTTTTGTTTTTCCAGACTTTTATTTTGAAAACCGTAAAGTCATTGGATCAGCTCAGACTTCTTGAACTGTCTTATTCCCACTACCTACCCCTCGTTCTCACTTTCTGTTCACCTTCATCCCCCTCTGGCCGAACATCTTTCCCCTCTTACTGACATGATGAGCAAGGAGCGCTGACGAAGCCTGGAATAACCAGCGAATGAACTGACACAAGACTTCAAGTCTTCAAACAGGTTTAGGCATACTTTCCCACATGCAAACAACTACTTGGACAACTGTATATTTGCCCTGCATTGAACAAAAGTGTTTAGTTTTGGTAGGACTAATGATAACAGGACTCAATGTTTCCTCCACTGGAACTCTGTTGCATTGCATCGTTTGTCGCTTTCTGGGATCAGGAAGGGTAGTTGTGATTTGACCTCTCAAGCAGGCTTGTTTTCACGTCTTGCTTTTATTATTTTTTTTGTGGGTTTGCACTGGTTGTTGAGAAATATATCAAATGGGCTAGAGCTAATGTTTGCTCCTCTTGGGAAATGGAATGGTTTTAGTTGAATATTGAATGCCTTTAATACCTTGTATTGTGGCGCATAAACGAAGGGGGAATTGATTTGTCATCCAAATATTACTGATGACCAGTCGTTAAATGTGTTCATAGGTGTAAAATCTATTTCATGCTTTTCAGAACCTTCTCGCCATGGTCTTCTGACAATTCATCAATGAATTAGCTTGAGGGAAACATTTTTCACTGAAGTACATCTATCTTGATTTCTACTTTCCCTAAATTGTACTCCAATACATAAAGTTAAATAAACTTCAATTACCAAGGTGTAATTTTGGGCTTGCCATTGGTTGTGTTCAGTAGGTGAAAAAATAAAATGTCATTGATTATCGTTTTGTTACGCTGTGCCCTACTGAACACAACCCTGGTCTTTGTATGGCTGCAAGTATGAATTTGAGGGCTGTTGCACTGACTGAAGAAGAATAAGTAGATAATATCCATGTCTCAAGCTGCTTGAATCTCTACCAGAGGAGTGTGGTTCCTGTTCTTTGTATCACAGATAGTTTATTCCCCCTCAAACCAATGGGATTGGGGGATGCCAAAGCTTTTGTTTCTAAACTGTTAATAGTATTAAAAAGTATATGGTGATGAACAGTGGAATGTTTTTTTTTTATTCTCAATCCGTGTCTAAAAATAAGATGTGTATTTGAAGACCCACGTCATCTAACAAATACAAATGTACTGTTGTAACTCTGGGCTAGGGTTGATTCTGTAACTCAAATCTAAGTAATGGTTTCATTGCGTTTCAATTCCAGATTGGTCTGTGTGAATGTGTAACTGACCAACTTGAAGAGCAGCAGGACAGATTATGAAGAAAAATTTAACAATTTCTATTTTACTTGTATAAAAGCTGTCAAGTGTTTGAGTATGGTCTTATACACCAGTATCTGTAAAGACTGGGACACTTAAGGAAAAGACAACTATAACATTTAAATATGATTTGATGGACCGCATCAAAAAGGAGCCCTTGAAACCCTAATACACATATGTAGTCATTTTGAATTGTGACATTTGGTTATATTGCATAGCATCCATTGACACTTGTCCCTAAACAAAGAGAACCCTTAACAATACCAGACTTTCATTGCTTAAAGGAAATAAACTATTTAAAGATGCAGTGCTATCTGTGCAGGTTACACAGAGATATTCACATGGAAAAGTGTTTATTTTCGCCTGAAATTTGCTTGTCATCTTTTGGACTTAACCTTCCTACCTCAAGGGCTAGTAGCCTAGATGTGTTAAGACCAGCCAGCCATGCCCATGTCCCGAAAGTGAAATCCTTGCCCATGTGCTATTTCCTTGAATAAGCTGTGTGGATGAAAGCAATATAGTCAACTGGTACGCAAATGTATAGCCAGATTGTACTGACCCACCTAGTCCTTTAGGTCAGTGAGCATAAAAACTAGGACTTAGGGAAAGAAACCACGTATCCAACAACTGTCACTTGTGTAGATTGTCGTCTTCGACATGGTCCTTGGCTCAACGATCCAGTATGACATAAAGGCTACCATAGAGATACAGAGTGCACCAATGACCCCTGCTGCTATGGCAACCTCCTGCACAGATTCATGTTTTCCGCGACTGCAGGTTCAGAGAAAAGACATCACTAAGATTTGTTTTTAGACAACTTCAGTAATATTATATCCGTTGAAATTAAAATATGAAGTACTCAATATTGGGAAAAGGTCGCAGTGTCTATTTACAGCATGCATTGCCTTCAGAAAGTATTCATACCCCTTGACTTAATCCACATTTTGTGTTACAGCCTGAATTAAAAATGTATTACTTTTGTCAACCATCTACACTCTACCCCATAACGATGAAGTGAAAACATTTGTTTAGACATTTTTGCCATAAAATTGAAAATGAAATGCGGTACTATTTAATTTACATAAATATTCACACCCGTTTGCTATAACACTGCAAATTGAGCTCAGGTGCATCCAAATCCTTTGATCATCCTTCAGTTATCACTACTCCCCTGCTTTATGGGGGAGTGGCCAGAAGGAAGCCACTCCTGAGAAAATGGCACATGACAGCAGGTGAAAGACTGAGCATAATGCATAAGATTCTGTTGTCTGATTAGACTAATTTAATTCCTTGGCCAGAATGCAAAGTGCTATGTCTGGAGAAAAAAAACAGGCACAGCTCATCACCTGTCTAACACCATCCCTACCATGAGGCATGGGTGTGGCAGCATGCTTTGGGGATGCTTTTCAGCAGCAGGGTCTGGGAGACTGGTAAGGTTAGAGGGAACAATGAATGGATGCAAACACAGGCAGATCCTTGATGAGAACCTGCTTCAGAGTGCAAATGACCTTAGACTGGAGCAAAGGTTTGCGTTCCAACTGGACAATGACCCTAAGCATACAGCCAAAGCAACGCTGGAATGGCTTCAGAACAAAAATATGAAAGTCCTTGAATTGAATCCCATTGAAAATCTGTGGAAAGACTTGAAGATTGCTGTCCACCACCGCTCCCTATCTAAATTAACAGAGCTTGAGAAAATCTGCAAGGAAGAATGGGAGAAAATCCCCAAATCCAGATGTGCAAAGCTGATACAGACAACCAAGATGACTAAAAGCTGTAATCGCCGCCAAAGGTGTTTATACAAAGTATTGACTAGGGTGTAAATACGTATAAATGAGAAATGTCTGTATTTAATTTTCAATACATTTGAAAAAGCTTTCAAACATGTTTTTACTTTGTCGTTATGAGGTATTGTGTGTAGATGGGTGAGGGGGGAAAGATCTATTTAATTCATTTTGAATTCCGGCTGTAACACAACAAAATGTAGAGTGTCAAGGAGTGTGAATACTTTCTGAAGGCACTCAATTTAATGTATAATACTGTATGTGCATTTCATGTAGATATCATATCAATGATTATGATTTTAAAAAAGATGATTACCTTCAGATACGATTCTGACAGGATCACCTGCATAAAAAAATGAGGAAATTCTGTGTTCATAACATCAAAACCCCCTTAACCAAAAAGGCATTACTGGTATATGAACGTGCAGTAGGTAAAAGTGATCCATAAATTGTTACTGTGTCGTCAATATTTTGCTGATGGGCCATTGAATGCTGACGCGAATGATGATCATGAATGATCAGTGGTTTTTGCTCACCATAGTCCACTTGGGTGCGGATGGGTCCGAAGCTGACTGTGGCTGTGTTGGTCACAGCCGTGTACTGGACCTCCCGGCCTCCTTCTTGAGCAGATGATGTTGTCCGTGCAGTTCTGGGAAGAATAGGGGTGGTTGGAACAGCTTCCTTACACAAGGTCATAGGCTATAACTAGCATCATCTACAGTGCCTTTGGAAGTATTCAGACCCTTTGACCATTTCCACTTTTTCCACAAGTTAAAGCCCTTTCTAAAAAAAATTTTTTTTACAAGGTCCTCATCAATCTACACACAATACCAGATATTGACAAAGCAAAAACAGGTTTTTAGAAATGTTTGCAAATTTATAATTTTTTTAATCATTTACATAAGTATTCAGACCCTTTGCTATAATACTTGAAATTGAACTCAGGTGCATCCTGTGTCCAATGATCATCTTTGAGATGTTTCTTCAACTTGGTTCCACCTGTGGTAAATTAAATTGATTGGACATGCTTTGGAAAGGCAGACACCTGTCTATGTAAGGTCCCACAGTTGATGTCAGAGTAAAAATCAAGCCATGAGGTCGAAGGAATTGTCCATATAGCTCGAAGACAGGAATTTGTCGAGGAACAGATCTGGGGAAGGGTACCAAAACATTTCTGCAAAATTGAAGGTCCAGAAGAACATAATGGCCTCCATCATTCTTAAATGGAAGAACTTTGGAACCACCAAGACTCTTCCTAGAGCTGGCCGCCCGGCCAAACTGAGCAATCAAAACAGTTTTTGCTTTGTCATTGTGACGTATTGTGGGTAGATAGATGAGGAGGAAAAAAACTATTTAATCCATTCCAAAATAAGTCTGTGGAAAAGGTCAAGGAAGCAGCAACTGACATGGAGCAGGGAGGTGCAGACAGTCCTCTCGCAGATTCTGGTAGAGCAGTGCAGGTGGTAGGTGGACAGCGTCCTGTTCTTGTGCCTGACAAAGTGGAAGACCTCAAACGAGAAACGAGCTTCCTGCTGTTGCCCGTTCACACCCAACACTGTCTGGCCGTTCCTGTTAGACCTGAGAGAAGCAATGCGGTAAGTTATGTCAAGTAAGAAACGATGTGATCAATAACTTGATAATGAATCAATAACTATAATGTAGCTGCAGCTGAGTTTCTAGTCTATTCCTCATCCTCAACGCAACAGGCAACAGTTTCAAAGTTACAGTTCATATAAGGAAATCTGTCAATTGAAATAAATTCATTAGGACTGAATCTATGGATGTGACATAACTGGGAATACAGATCAATCAAATCAAATTTTATTGATAACATGCACATGGTTAGCAGATGTTAATGTGAGTGTAGTGAAATGCTTGTGCTTCTAGTTCCGACAGTGCAGTAATATCTAACAAGTAATCAAACAAATTCACAACGACTACCTTATACACGCACAAATGTAAAGGGATGAATAATAAATAATATATGGATGAGCGATTGCCGTGCGGCATAGGCAAGATGCAGTAGATGGTATAAAATACAGTATATACATATGGGATGAGTAATGTAGGCTATGTAGACATTATAAAAGTGGCGTTATTTAAAGTGACTAGTGATACCTTTTATTAAATCCATTTATTATATATATTAAAGTGGCCAGAGATTTGAGTCTATGTTGGCAGCAGCCACCCTATGTTAGTGAAGACTGTTTAACAGTCTGATGGCCTTGAGAGAGAAGCTTTTTTCAGTCTCTCGGTCCCTGCTTTGATGCACCTGTACTGACCTTGCCTTCTGAATGCTAGCGGGGTGAGCAGGCAGTGGCTCGGGTGGTTGTTGTCCTTGATGATAATTTTGGCCTTCGTGTGACATCGGGTGGTGTAGGTGTCCTGGAGGGCAGCTCGTTTTCCCCCTGTGATGCATTGTGCAGACCGCACCACCCTCTGGAGAGCCTTGCGGTTGTGGGTGTAGCAATTGCTGTACCAGGCTGTGATACAGCCAGACCGGATGCTCTCGATTGTGCATCTGTAAAAGTTTGTGAGTGTTTTAGGTGACAGGCCAAATTTCTTCAGCCTCAGAATCAGAACAAGACGGGGAGGACTGTCATTTGAATAGAGTTTAATGAAATGATGAACATTCATACCAGAAATACTTGAGGAAATCTGAATGTAAAGGGAGGGAATAATAAGTCAAATGTTGCATGCACCTGTTATTCCCTCTAGATCTATTTGGAAACTGCTATAGTTGTGCTAAGGGGAGCAGTCGAAATTTACACAATTGTTACCCGGAGGAAAATGGGGGAGGGAAATGTTTTTTCAATTTCAGTCAGGGGTAGGGTATAGTTTTTAGTCGTTTTTTTGTCCAGTGTAGGGTCATGTCCTTTGTAATTGATTAAATGTCATATCGCTTAGGGTTCGAGAATTAGTTGTTTATCAAGATATCTCAGTGTGCTTGATGATGCCCCTCATCCCTGATTCTCTGATGGGCTCGCAATATTATGTACATTAAATCAAATCAAATGTATTTATATAGCCCTTCGTACATCAGCTGATATCTCAAAGTGTTGTACAGAAACCCAGCCTAAAACCCCAAACTGCAAGCAATGCAGGTGTAGAAGCACAGTGGCTAGGAAAAACTCCCTAGAAAGGCCAAAACCTAGGAAGAAACCTAGAGAGGAACAAGGCTATGTGGGGTCGCCAGTCCTCTTCTGGCTGTGCCAGGTGGAGATTATAACAGAACATGGCCAAGATGTTCAAATGTTCATAAATGACCAGCATGGTCCAATAATAATAAGGCAGAACAGTTGAAACTGGAGCAGCAGCACGGCCAGGTGGACTGGGGACAGCAAGGAGTCATCATGTCAGGTAGTCCTGAGGCATGGTCCTAGGGCTCAGGTCCTCCGAGAGAGAGAAAGAAAGAGAGAATTAGATAGAGCACACTTAAATTCACACAGGACACCGAATAGGACAGGAGAAGTACTCCAGATATAACAAACTGACCCTAGCCCCCCGACACATAAACTACTGCAGCATAAATACTGGAGGCTGAGACAGGAGGGGTCAGGAGACACTGTGGCCCCATCCGAGGACACCCCCGGACAGGGCCAAACAGGAAGGATATAACCCCACCCACTTTGCCAAAGCACAGCCCCCACACCACTAGAGGGATATCTTCAACCACCAACTTACCATCCTGAGACAAGGCTGAGTATAGCCCACAAAGATCTCCTCCACGGCACAACCCAAGGGGGGGGGGGGGGGGGCGCCAACCCAGACATAATGATCACATCAGTGACTCAACCCACTCAGGTGACGCACCCCTCCCAGGGACGGTATGAGAGAGCCTGTGAGCCCGTAAGCCAGTGACTCAGCCCCTGTAATAGGGTTAGAGGCAGAGAATCCCAGTGGAAAGAGGGGAACCGGCCAGGCAGAGACAGCAAGGGCGGTTCGTTGCTCCAGAGCCTTTCCGTTCACCTTCCCACTCCTGGGCCAGACTACACTCAATCATATGACCCACTGAAGAGATGAGTCTTCAGTAAAGACTTAAAGGTTGAGACCGAGTTTGCGTCTCTGACATGGGTAGGCAGACAGTTCCATAAAAATGGAGCTCTATAGGAGGAAGCCCTGCCTCCAGCTGTTTGCTTAGAAATTCTAGGGACAATTAGGAGGCCTGCGTCTTGTGACCGCAGCGTACGTGTAGGTATGTACGGCAGGACCAAATCAGAGAGATAGGTAGGAGCAAGCCCATGTAATGCTTTGTGGGTTAGCAGTAAAACCTTGAAAACAGCCCTTGCTTTGACAGGAAGACAGTGTAGAGAGCCTAGCACTGGAGTAATATGATTCAATTTTTTGGTTCTGGTCAGGATTCTAGCAGCCGTATTTAGCACCAACTGAAGTTTATTTAGTGCTTTATCCAGGTAGCCGGAAAGTAGAGCATTGCAGTAGTCTAACCTAGAAGTGACAAAAGCATGGATTAATTTTTCTGCATCATCTAGTGTGGTCTCAATCAAATGATCCATAGCCTATTCTATAGGCTGTAGGCCTAGGCTATACGAAGAGCATGCTCGGAGAAGCACAGGTTAAAGTTACAGTATATTTCTAAGAAAATGTACTTCCTGAGTTTTTGTGCTGCTGGGATGGTTTATGTAAAACTAAGCTACACTGCATTACACACTGTAATGGATAGGTGTTCCTAATCAGGAGCCCCTGCCTGCCCTGCTCTTGCTGACATAAACCCTTTTGTGCTGCCTAACCAATGACTGTGATGTGTACGTGGCACTTCAGGAGACAAGTCAAAGGCTTCTTCCGGATTTTTTTTATTTGTTTGTCCATAAAATGCAGTGTATGTGCGTGCGGACTAGGACTACTGATGTCCTGTTCAGTATGAAAGGGAGAGTGCGACGATGAGAAGTAGGACCAGAGGTAAGCTTCCTACTGCTATAATGGATTTGAATAAAAAACCATATGTTTTGTTGCCCAAGGTTAAGCTATTTCTCAGAGTTATTGACCTAACAATAGCCATATTATAGTAATTTACATAACTTGCATTAATATGAAGCAGCAGCCGTTGAGATGGACAGCGCATGTGTGCTGAAAGTAGAGTAATTCGAGAGATTTAAATTTGACTTTGGGCTACTAACAACAAGAGGGCTTTGTGTTGGTGCCTATTTCTTTCTATTAAAACAATAAGAGGTACACTCTGTCTGACAGACGAAACTATAGTCTACTATCCATAGATTTTGTCAGCCAGGTCCTTCAGTCAGCATGCACTCCTTAAATATCACAGTGTCAGTGAAAAGCTTGATGTGTTAAGTTAAAACCAGGGCTCGAATTGAGAGGGGTATGCGAGGTCTTGTTGTTTTTGTCAAAAGAAATTGCTAAAAGATTCGGCCTACCCCTGTATAAAAAAAACTACGGAACTGATTATATAAAGCGATCTACACTGAGTGTACAAAACAGTAGGAACACCTGCTCATTCCATGAATAGACTGACTAGGTGAATCCAGGTGACAGCTAGCTATGATCCCTTATTGATGAAACGTGTTCATTCTTACAAGTCTAAGCTGTGATAAAGTCTAAGCTGTGTTAAACGTATACAAAGATTAATTGATCAAATAATGAATTTGGCCTTTACTATCATAGATGAGAGAAATTGAATAACACATTCATAAAAGGACAAAAAGACAGTCTTAAAATAAATCATAATACACAAGGTTTTGAAGTCGTTGTCTAGGAGATAAGAAAGCTCAGGAAAGCTCAGGAAATATATATATATATAGTACCAGTCAAAAGTTTTGACACACCTACTCATTCCAGTGTTTGTCTTTATTTGTACTATTTTCTACATTGTAGAATAATAGTGAAGACAAAAAAATTACTGTAAAACGTGTGAGATGAAAATGAACAAACTACAGGGTGTGCAATGTGTAGGCCCACTGAGTGGACATTCTGAACCTCATTTGAAGTCACTAGGTCACATGACCAAGGAGCTATTGAAATGTTAAATGTAGACAAATTCATGTAAAAACGTGTGAGATGAATATGGACACACCAGGATGTGCAATATAGAAGGGTAGTCAGTGGACATTCTGAACCTTGTTAAAAGTCAGTAGGTCACATGATCAAGGAGCTATTGAAATTTTACATTTTGAAAAATACATGTAAAATCTTGTGAGATGAAAATTGACAAACTAAAGGGTGTGAAATGTGTAGGCCAACTCAGTGGACATTCTGAAACTTGTTTGAAGTCAGTAGGTAACATGACCAATGAGCTATTGTACTCAGGCTTGTACTTTGTTTTCGCTCCCTAACTAATTCAACTAGGAATACAAAATGCTTCTCACATGTCCACGTTTATTAGCTTTGGAAAAAATGTATGTCCAAATCGTGAAAATAAGACCTGTACAATGTTGTGCGCAATTTTTCCAACATCATGACACTTATTTGGAGTCTGTGGCTCAAGTGGTTTGAAAGCTATTGAGGTTTGAAAGTTGAAACTGTCTCTACCTCGGTGCTGTACCGCTCGCTCCAATGATTTCTGAACCTTATTTGAAGACAGAGAGACAAAAGATACATTATTTTATCATTTTTATTTTGGGATTGGTCAAATATTTGGGTAAGCCTGGTTTCCTTTGGCATCCATGAATACACGCCACTGCAAACATCGTGTATGAATCAGAATCCGTAGCTAGTCATTGTTTTTCAATCTAGTTATTTCCTGTCGACTTTGCTGAGGTCATTTGGTTGTTTTTGTTTGTCTACTTTGCATTGTTTCGTATACCTACTTGGTCCGTATAATTATTACATTGCTGACGTCTGTTGTTATGTCCTGATCCAAGGCTATGCTTGCTTGCTATTATTTATTATCGTCCATACATGTTTACCAAGCAACAGATCATTAGAAAATAAATATATGTTGATAGTTTAATTTGATTGTACAAATGTTATGGCATAAATTACAGGAGAGAAGTTTTGCTCCTTTCGAAAGTGAAACATTACTTGGGGCAGGCGAATTAGCCTAACGTCATCGAAATCTGCGTCTGGAATAAATGCAAGCAGTAGTAGCCAGTCATGCATTAGGATAGTTATTCGTCTATTTAGTTGGTAATTGAATAGGACTAAGTAAGTAAATCATGTGCATTGTCATCAGTCGGGGTCGTTTTTTCAATGTGTGTGAATGAGTTGCGCATAACCATGCACCCTGAGTGATAGCACATTAATGCGCACTTGACGTATAGTGTAGAGAAATGCTAATTCTTATGTAGGTGACCAAACTATTGTTAAGGGGGGGCTACAACTCAGAGTTGAGCCTGTGGGGTCCCCTACAGGATAGCTCCCGCATTACACTAATGGCCAAAACCAGCGCACACACACATGATCTCCGTTGTCTCTGAACGTTGAATGCCCGAAGAGGATTCTACGATGACGGACAGACTACTGAGCCAATGGCGGAAGACTACAGACTACACCCCAGCTGAACCAATCCAAAGATCCGATCTTCCAGAATCAACCTACTTTCTTTTCTATATAATAGTGGTGTACTGATTGTAACGGCCTCTTCTTCGTCTGCGCTTCCGTACGAACCAGCGGGAGAGCCGTAATTACGCTGTTCTAGATATCTTCACTCTGAATAAACTGTAGCTTGTCATACAATTTACCACCTTGTCTGAATCGATCCTTGACCGACTCGTCCGTCTACATATCCAATTACTAACAGAAATGGTAGCAGAGGATGGTTTACTAACGATCCAGTCGAAGTGAGTTGATTTGGGTGTGTGGGAGGCGAGTTGGGGAAAGGACGATTCATTAAATAAATAAGAAAGACTGGTGAAGACTTTCGGGGGAGGGCAACAATTCTGCTCAACTCGGAAAACTGATTTCAAGGTGCACCATAAAAAAAATAAGGTAAGCAAAAGCCTGTTAAATCAAACTTTGCATATTGTCGAATAGTCTGTCCAAATTTTTATCAGTTTTTCCGAGTAAGTATGAATTCTTGTGTAAATTTATAATTTGCTGACGAGTCGAAATAACAGTGTATGTGAACATATGTAGTAACGAACCGGCGACGGCCGGTGTGATTTAAATCATTGATGAGATATCAGTCCGGTCAGCACAGTCTGCTAGCTTTCAATGATGAGTGATCACTGTTTTGTCTTTGATAGTTCCGATAGGGGTCGGGAATAGAGATCAGTAGGGGATAGCTAATTACTATTCTTCAAATCTGGCGCCGAGGGGGATAAATTGTAATTTTATCCTGTGGCCCGGTACGGCTCAGTCTGATAGAGATTCACCGATAGGGGTCGGACATGTGTGATAGTTCCGATAGGGGTCGGGAATAGAGATCAGTAGGGGATAGCTAATTACTATTCTTCAAATCTGGCGCCGAGGGGGATAAATTGTAATTTTATCCCGTGACCCGGTACGGCTCAGTCTGATAGAGATTCACCGATAGGGGTCGGACATATGTGATAGTTCCGATAGGGGTCGGGAATAGAGATCAGTAGGGGATAGCTAATTACTATTCTTCAAATCTGGCGCCGAGGGGGATAAATTGTAATTTTATCCTGTGGCCCGGTACGGCTCAGTCTGATAGAGATTCACCGATAGGGGTCGGACATGTGTGATAGTTCCGATAGGGGTCGGGAATAGAGATCAGTAGGGGATAGCTAATTACTATTCTTCAAATCTGGCACCGAGGGGATAAATTGTAATTTTATCCCGTGACCCGGTACGGCTCAGTCTGATAGAGATTCACCGATAGGGGTCGGACATGTGTAATAATTCTGATAGGGGTCAGCTCGATAGGGATCAGGAATAGAGATCAGTAGGGGATAGCTAATTACTATTCTTCAAATCTGGCGCCGAGGGGGATAAATTTTAATTTTATCCTGTGGTCCGGTACGGCTCAGTCTGATAGAAATTCACTGATAAGGATCGGCTTTCAGGGGTCAGAGATATAACGTGCTGTTTTGTCTTGTTTTGTCTATTTGTAACTGTTTATGTTATGTTATGTTAAAATGCAATGTGGTTGTAATTGTTTCCATTAAGATTGTTGGTGGTTAGATAGAGGGAGAGAGAGAGAATTATAATAAGGGATATTGGATAAATCCGAAACTTCTATATTGTATGTACCTATGTTAATAGGTACATGTATAAATGTATAATCAGGAATGAAATGACTGATGTATAATTGAAATAATATCTGAATATAATATTTAAATATTGAGACTAAATAGTCGAATAGATCCCTTGGTTGTGCGCTCCATAATGCTATACAAACCCATGCGGTTTTTCTCAACCTGGATATACGAAGGAGAAGCTCTGAGATAAGGCAGAGCACGAGCAATAGTGTCTCTTCGAATACATCGTGGGTACTAATCAACGTCGGGCGAAGTATATGCTAACTATATTCAGATAGAAGGAGAGAATTTCGATTAAAACTACGATTAAATTCCGATTGAATTAAATTAAATTACGTTTAAAGCAAATTCACAATGGCGACTCCCAATACTCCAAAGCTGAGGTTTAATGAGTTCCTAGAACAAAAAATTGAATATAGATCAGGGGGAAAGGAACGATGGACGCCTATAAAGAAAGTTTGGGAGGGATTGAAGTTAAGATGGACACAAGCAGGTTATCTAGGGGGGTGGCCGCCAACAGGGGCCCAGCTGAAAACAATGGAATGTGAGTTGAGAGGGACGTAGCAGGAGGCCAGAGACAAGGAAGTTGAAAGAAATAAAAGCCATGTATTTAAGAACCAAGGGACCAAACAGAGAATGAACAGAAGGCGGGGCCATTGCGTCTCCCACTGGTCTGCTTACTGGCGTAAATGAAGATTTGTAAGAATCAAATCCTGTGCATGAAACACGCTTGATATTCAGTCGGGGACTAATATCGATATGAATGAGGTCGGGGACAAAGCGAGTGTGGTACATTAGGTGTTTCAGTTGGAGCTGGAACCGGTGAGAATGTTGAAAAAGTCGCAGGCTTGCTGATGAGAGTTATATCATAGAATATTGAGGGGGGTGCATGACTGTTGGAAAGAGTGTTAAACTCTATTAACGCAAAAATTCTTTTTGCGGATTTATATTATGAGGTTTGAACTATACTAATGTTGTAGAATTACATAATCAACATCTGAACATACTTACGTTAAACATTAATTGAGCCACTGAGTAATAGATAAGCTGTACACTAGGTACGGGGCGAAGGGTGTGGTCGATGTAAGACGGGAGTGGTGTTCTAACCAAATTATTTAGTTATTTTAATTCATTTACACAAGTACTTCCCGGGTATTGATTTTGGTTTGATTGTTCAGATAACATCATTGAAATTAAACAGGAGGTCAAGGTATACTAACATTAGAATCTGTTTTCATTATGGAGAACTATGAAAGGCCCGCAGAGTGGATTGCAGGCTGAGGTTTTTATGTTAAAGGGACAGTGCACATTTATCACAGTTGTGTGTGTCTGTCTAATGGCTGGGTATTTAAGAAGTATTTTTGGGAGAAAATTTGGAGAAACACGAATAAGACATGAAACATCGAGACAAATTATTTGAGTTTGAGGGGATTATCATAATTATTAGGTTTTGTTTTTGTAGTAAATGTTTGGGTTAAGGGGATTTCCATGTTCCCAGAGACATGATATTTTAAAGAGGCACGCTCACATATGGAACCTTTATGAGTTTTTTATTTTATGAGTTTTAATTACACAAGTAATTTTTATTTTATTTTAAGGATAAAGGGTTCTTTAATATGTCTAATATGGTATGGAACACGAATGTGGGGGGATGGTGTAACCCGTGACCGGATTTCATGGCTCTCTCGGGTGGTCTGATCAGCCACAAGGGGGTGCCATTTGAATAATACATTTGTGGTCATGGGTAATACTGTTTAAATCAAATAAAATAAAAAATAAAAAAATTTAATTTGTTTTTTAAGGTAACTTAATTATAGTGGAGTTTACTTAACCTATATAAAGACTTTAGTGATTGCCACCATAGACATGTTTTTCTAAAAATAAAAATCCATGAGTTTAGATAAAGCCAAACAGTGGGACATTTAGTTAAAATGTGGAAACATGGGAAAAGGCAGACAGATGAGCCCTCCCCCGCACTGCAGAGACCTTGACGGTTGGAGAGCAGAGAGGAGAAGTTTTAGAAGGGAGCCAGGACGAGCAAAGATAACGGAGTGTGTAGATAACAGTCACTGAGTGGAGACAAAAGGGAGAATTGGACATGTGGAAAATTTAAAGGGGCGCTCCTACATGATAATGTCAGAACAGAAGGATAATATACTTACCTAAGTCATTATTTAGAGTAGGTAAAGTTGTTACCTGGGCAAAGCCAGGTATCAAAAGGGGGATAGGTAAATTGTGGTCTAGGATAGGATGGGGCCTATTGGATAAACGAATATTTTTTTAAATGTAGCTAACAAATGGGCATAGAAGTTAAAGATAGAATCAGATAAAACATGAGAAACTGTTTGTTAACCAAGCCTGTATGTCCAGCATTTTATGCATTATAGGTGAACTGCAGGTGAAGTCACTCAATCCAGTCCCAGAGGCTTGTTGGGGGGACCATACCAAGGTCTCCTGGTGGCAGCTAGCTGAAAGAGCTACCCGGATTCATATCGCACGGTGGGAGGGTAAGACACACTGACACTATCGAACAATAAACAGTGTTCGAGAGGAGAACTGGAATTAACAGAATTCCGGGGGCCATCTCTCGAATGAAGAAAATCCTCCCTGTCCTGTCACCCCTGTTTTTGTTCATAGAAGTGAAGATGTGTCTGGCTCTTGCTAAGTGATGTGTTCTCGGGGAAAGGGTGGGGCTTCACATGGAAGCTGTTTGTCTGAGCGGTCTTATCGTGGGTGACATCCCAAATAACACAGCTCCGGATGAATCAGTACCTGAAGCCTCAGCTGGTTTGACCACCCTGGCTCACGGGTTGACAGAAAACACTGGGGTGGATACTTCTCTGATTAATTGGGTTTGATAGTATGTTTAGAAAATGGGGAAAATATTATGATCACTGTATTATGGGCTACATTCACCTGTGTGACTTTTAGTTTTATGGGGCTGTTGTCTAACTCCCTGTGTATGAGGCCTTATTTCCAGGACTCTGGAGAAATCGATGGAAATAGATGGTGATGTACCAGCGGATTCCAGGTTCTGACCCGTGGAATGCTGAATGTATGTCTACAGAACAAGTGGACGAAAATTATAAATGAAATTATATTAAATTGGGAGGGTGTCCGTATGGGGATTACAGGATAACCGACTTGGGACAGTTCTGGGATTGGAAGAGAGGGTATCCTTATAGCATAGGGGATCCCACAAAGGTGGATAGGTTTTTCATGATATGGGAAAACCTGGGAGCACTGTTGAACTTTGTAAAGGTGATGAAATCTTGCTAACCATCAAAACTATTAAGCTCTCTGATGCAGGCACTTACACCCTCGGACTACAAAGGACCGGGACAGACACGATGGGTGTGTTTTCTATTAAGGTGCTGCCAAAACCAGAGGTCCCAGATGAATCAGGGCCAGACACACTCCTCTACCACCCCTGGACCGAACCTGCCACCACTGTATTAAAAAATCCCATTCAGGTAATTAATGTTAGACTATTCAGCTATTGATCAATTAGGCACTGAGACTGGTGTTATTGGTAGGGACAATTTGTGGCTTTCTTATGAGGTACAGTTAAGACCCTGAAAAGAAAGGACTACATGAGTTACATGAAACATTGGTCATGATGGACCTGTTCTGGCTACACACCCATTTGCTATAGGAGAAGGAGAGGGGTGGTTGTGTATTCTGAGAGGTTTATACCTGGTTGAGGCCAATTCAACTCTCTGTTCCTCTTTGAGCCTTGTGTTTCCTACAGTACCTCCTCATCGGGCCCCTTGGGGTGGTGAGGCATATGGGGGCAATTACAGTTGCATCACGGGTACAGGTAATGGCATTGATTATGGGAGATTGCCTGAAGCTGATTGCAGTAGTAACATAACCATTAATTCCACTTGGCCAGTTACAGGCCTAAACCAAACTAGTGGTCTGGCTGATGTGTGGTGGATCTGTGGACCCAAAAGAGTGCTGAGACCCATTCTTAGAGGAGACTGGCAAGGTACGTGTGCTCTGACCAGTTTGATAATTCCACTGACCATTGTTGATGTTACTGCTGAACAGTTGTTGGGTTCTGTATCCAGGGGACCTGAAAACATTCCATCCCATGGGAGACATAGAAGTAGTGCTCCATGGACAGAGGATGTAGTTGACATACACACTAACCTGTTGGGAGTGCCGGTGGGGGTTCCTCATGAGCTTCAGACCTTGGGCAGGAATGATGGATTATAGGTCCAGCCACAGTGGATGCAAGACAGACTGCATGGATTCATTACATCTACTATGATCAACAGCGTTTTGTTAATTACCCCCGTGATGCACTCACTGGTATGTCTGAACAGTTTGAGGCCACATCTAGGGTTGCCAGACAGAATAGACTTGCTTTGGATATGCTTCTTGCCAGTCAGGGGGGCGTATGCAAGATGTTCGGTGAACAATGTTGCACGTATATTCCTAATAACACCAGTCCAGATGGTAGTATATCTAAGGCCCTTAGTGGGCTTGATGCACTATCTGCTGAGATGAGGACCATGGCGGGGGTGGAGGAGTCTGGCCTGTTCTCTTGAGTGGGAGCCTGATTTTGGTAAGTACACTAGAATGGTGGTTACTGGATTTCTGACCCTAATTTTTGTATTTTTGTTATTGATGTGGTGTGCTGCTTGCATCATACCGTGTTTCAAGAAGTCTGTTACAGATGTGGTGAAGGCTTCAGGCATGATGATGCCTTTGCGTGATGCTCCAGTTGGAGATGCTGATACTGAAGCATGCTTTCAGGGGAGGATGAGACTGACTGAGGATGACCCATGGTATGCTGTGGGTGAGGTAGTAGAATAAATCTTACACCACCACAGTTCCTTGTTATACATCTATATGATAGGTTTTCTTTCCAGTATGTTTGTTCTCCCTGTTGTGAAGGTTTTGAGTTCCTGGGTGGCATGAAGCCCAACTGGTGCAGGATAGGAGTAGCTGAGAGGACCAGATGGTTTATAATAATGCTTTGCTTTGCTTTACTCTGTTTTCCATGACCAAAGTTTTATCCGGTATCTTACATGTCAATAAACAATAAAGTGTTATCCTGTTTTTGCTAAGTGACACCCTTGTGGGTGTCAAAAGGGGGACTTAAATTTCACACCATTTTTTTTTTTTTTAATGTTCTGTTTTTGAATGAGCTGTTCTCTTTTGACATGAAGGTATTTTAAACTCTGTGACTGTTATATGATTCATTGCTGAATTTTTGTTCACACCCTGGGGGGTGTGAAAAAGAGGGATTATTGGTTCCTGTGTTTTACATTATAGCCATTACCATATATATGATTGAATATTATCTGCTGTTGGCTTGTGTTGATGTATGCAAGTGTTATGCAACATAGCTGACTTGAAACATTGTTAAAAGTGTCAGGGCCAGGGGACTTTCTCATGCTGGAAAAATACAGAAGGGAGGGCACATTCAGAGCGTGGGGTTGCGAGAACAAGCGTTTTTTGTTGTTGTTAGATAACAGGAGCCAGGTGTGTGATAACGGTATGGAGCATGAGAGCCTGGCTGCAACTTCTCTTATGACATTCCAGAATCGCATTGCAGTAGATATGCTACTGGCGGAGAAAGGTGGAGCTTGTACTATGTGTGGTGAACAGTGTTGCACTTTCATCCCTAATAACGCAGCCTCCGATGGTAGCTTGACCATGGCCCTAGAAGGTTTGAGGACGCTTAATGGTAAAATGAAATCTCATTCTGGGATGGATACCTCGATGTGGGACTCCTGGATGAGTGCGTTTGGTAAATATAAAACCCTGGTGTCCTCCATTTTGGTATCCATTTCGGTGTTCGCTGCCATTTTAGTTCTCTGTGGATGCTGTTGCATTCCATGCATCCGTTCCCTTGCCACTAGGGTTATCTCTAGAGCCATTGACCCTTCCTCCCCTTCCCAGATGTTTCCTCTGCTGGATAAAGACCTACATGAATTCGAGAATGAGGAGGAGAGTGCCTATTTAGGTTTACATTATATCTGCTGTTGCCTTATGGGGATGTATGTATGTGTTATGCAAGTGGATCATTCCGCCTGACTTGCCTAGTTTAAGTCACATCTCTTTGGAGATGTGAAGAGAGGGAATCACAACTTTTTCCTGCGGGAAAAAAGTTGGCTTATGTAGACAAGCATTTTACTTTTATTTTGAGCTGTTGTTCTCCGCTCTGTTAAATGAGGGTTGTAAGTTCCTAGGTGGCTGGTAGCCAACTTAGTACATAGTGGGATTGAATGGAGAACATGATGTAATACATATCTATTTCTGTTTAATACCGTGCCTTATTTTATAGTCCCCTTGGGAGAAGTTTCTCTTTGTGTCTGGATCCAGTTAGGTTGTGTCACGTCTCTGGTGAGACGTGAAGAGAGGGTTTTGTAGAGAAATGCTAATTCTTATGTAGGTGACCAAACTATTGTTAAGGGGGGGCTACAACTCAGAGTTGAGCCTGTGGGGTCCCCTACAGGATAGCTCCCGCATTACACTAATGGCCAAAACCAGCGCACACACACATGATCTCCGTTGTCTCTGAACGTTGAATGCCCGAAGAGGATTCTACGATGACGGACAGACTACTGAGCCAATGGCGGAAGACTACAGACTACACCCCAGCTGAACCAATCCAAAGATCCGATCTTCCAGAATCAACCTACTTTCTTTTCTATATAATAGTGGTGTACTGATTGTAACGGCCTCTTCTTCGTCTGCGCTTCCGTACGAACCAGCGGGAGAGCCGTAATTACGCTGTTCTAGATATCTTCACTCTGAATAAACTGTAGCTTGTCATACAATTTACCACCTTGTCTGAATCGATCCTTGACCGACTCGTCCGTCTACATATCCAATTACTAACAATAGCCTCCTATCACGAGTAAATCCCATTACGAGTATCAAGTGTAATAAAACGGTTACGAGTATGACGAGATTGGCACAACCCTTTGATCGTGTATTTTCAGATAGATATACATCGCGAAGCAACTGCTCTCTCGATTGCATATTCTTCTGTCTATTCTACTGAGGCTGGACAAATTGGCACGCAATGGATTATGGTCATTTTAGTTCATTACCGCGTTTTCTGCGCTAAACTATGTATAGTATTGGAAACTACAACTCCCCAATACATCGCACAGTTCGGGCTTGACCTGATATATCGCTAGAGCAACTGTGCAATATGCCCATTAAACTCACAGAAAAAAAACGAAATAGCCAGGGGAACCACTACTTCAAGGGCTCAGCGCGAGTGACGTCACCGATTGAAACGCTATTAGCGCGCACCGCCGCGCTAGCCATTTCACATCGGTTACAGAAACACAGAGCAAAGTATTTCTAAGATAGCTGCTGGGATGGTGTAAATACAACTAGCCTGCATTACACACTGCAATGGATATTCCAACCCTGAGCCCCGGGCCTGCTCTGCTCTTGCTGATCAAAAAACAATGGCTGTGCAGTGTAGGCCTGTGGTGGCAGTTCAGGGGGAAAGTCAAAGGTTTCTTCCAAAAATAATAGGCGATAGGCGGACTAGCATATAGCCTATGTTCTGTTCAGGTTAAGAAAGAGAGTGTGAAGATGGACCAGAGGTTAACTTTGGCCTACTTTTAATGAAAGAAAATTGCAAAAAGCATAGGCCTACCCTTGTTAGCTTAAGATTTTGAAGAAAATAAAACTGATCGACTGATTATATACAGTAATATATAAGAGCGTTTTGGTCAGCGATGCTTTATGCTAGAAAAAAATATGTTAAATACGATGCATATGAGGATATCATTGTTTTGTTTCTTTGAGATTCAGAGGCTGATCTACACCCTTCTACAGCCGAGGAGACAAGAAATAGACTTTGCTTGGGAAGTAATCTAATTCTGTCACTGTCAATTGATTAAGCTATTAACTTTCTGTACAATAGATATTTAAACCCAGACGGCTTTTAGGGAAGCACTTGTGACCACTCGTTAGTTTAAGCCACGTCGCTAGGCCTACACTGTCTGGGGTAGAAAGGTAGGCCTAACTTTTGAAAGTATCATCCTCAGATTCCTAATGACATCTCAGAATTAATTATTTGCAAACAGGGACAGTTTAGTTGCAAACAACACACACAGATTTGGCATTGGAGAAATATGATAACATACACAAACAGGCCTACAGTGCCTTCAGAAAGTATCCATAAGCATTAAATTATTCCATATTTATTTGTGTTACAGCCTGAATTCAAAATAGATTAAATATACATTTTTTCTCACCCATCTACACACAATACCCCATAATGATAAAGTGAAAACATGTTTTTAGAAAATGTTGCAAATGTATTAAAAAAATAAACAGAAATATATAATTGACGTAAGTATTCACACACCTGACTCAAAACTTTGTAGAAGCGCCTTTGGCAGCAATTACAGATGAGTCTTTTTGGGTAAGTCTCTAAGAGCTTTGCACAGCTGGATTGTACAATATTTTTTATAATTCAAACTCTGTCAAGTTGATTTTTGATCATTACTAGACAACCATTTTCAAGTCTTGCCATAGATTTTCAAGCCGATTTAAGTCAAGGCTGTAACTAGGCCACTCAGCAACATTCAATGTCGTCTTGGTTTTATATTTTCTTATTTAACTTTTATTTAACTAGGAAAGTCAGTTAAGAACAAATTCTTATTTACAATGACGGCCTGCCCCAGCCAAACCTGAACGACGCTGGGCCAATTGTGCACCGCCCTATGGGTAAGTAACTATTGGTAAGCAACTCCTTTATATATTTTAACTTTTGTTTTAGGTTATTGTCCTGCTAAAAGGTCAATTTGTCTCCCAGTGTCTGTTGGAAAGCAGACTGAACCAGGTATTCCTCTATGATTTTGCCTATGCTTAGCTCTATTCCGTTTATTTTGATCCTAAAAAACTCCCTTGCCGATGCCAAGTATACCCATAACATGATCCAGCCACCACAATGCTTTGAAATATGAAGCTTGGCACTCAGTGATGTGTTGTGTTGGATTTGCCCCAAACATGACGTTTTGTATTCAGGACAAAAAGTTAATTTCTTTACCACATTCTTTGCAGTCTTGCTTTTGTGCCTTTCTGCAAACAGGATGCATGTTTTGGAATATTTTTTATTCTGTACAGGCTTTCTTCTTTTCACTCTGTCATTTAGGTTAGTATTGTGGAGTAACTACAATGTTGTTGATCCATCCTCAGTTTTCTTCTATCACTGCCAGTAACTCTGCAATTGTCACCAATCCATGAGCTGCTTCCTTCCTCTCCGGCAACTGAGTTAGGAAGGATGATAAAGTTATTAATTACACTTTGGATGGTCTAACAATACACCCATTTCACTGTAGTGACATGCTCAAAGGAATATTCAATGTCGTTTATTTCTCATTTTTACCCATCTACCAATAGGTGCCCTTCTTTGCGAGGCATTGGAAACCTCCCTGGTCTTTTTGGTTGAATCCGTTTTTGAAATTCACTACTTGGCTGAGGGACTTTACAGATAATTGTATGTGTGGGGTACAGAGATGAGGTAGTCATTCAAAAATCAAGTGAAACACTATTATTGAACACAGAGTCAATCCATGCAACTTATTATGTGACTTGTTAAGCAAAGGTTTGTTAAGGATTGCCATAACAAATACTTGTTGACTCAAGACATTTAAGCTTACATGTTTAATAAATTAGTAAAAATGTCTAACAACATTATTCCACTTTGACATCATGATGGGTTATGGTGTGTAGGCTAGTGACAAAAAAATCTCAATTTAATCCATTTTAAATTCTGGCTGTAACACAAAAAAATAGAAAAAGTCAAGGGGTGTGAATACTTTCTGAAGGCACTGCATATCTCTGTTCATTCTTAGCCTGTAATTTTGGTAATTTGTGTGGTATTAAAAAAGATTCTGCTAATATGTAAGATGACGTAGAATTGCATTGCATTTTTTCTCTGACCTGCAAGTACGTTGATAGATTCATGCAGTGCTTATACTATAAAGGAGATCTTTCTACCCCTACTCTTGTCCACAGTGATCTGCGAACCCACAACCTTCTGGCCCGCAGCCCTGTGCTCTATCAAAATTCCTGTATTGCTGTGTAATGCTTACAGGACGAAGAACAGTTTCTAAAACTGCATATCTAAGGCTCTGGTCTGTCCAAGAAGTGAGGGTAAATCGTAGACATGTTCTCTGCTATCCACTTTGTTTGAATTATTATTTTGGGTATAGGGGATGGTCACTTTTTCAAGCATTCAGGGAGGGTTTAGGTCAAATATATTTTGCTGAAGGGAGGGCCATCCATTTTCATTACAGATAGGTCTGATTTTCTTAATGTAACCCCTTTTATAAATAATGTTCCCCTCCCTAATCTGTCAAAACAGTCCACAAAATCAGAGTTTATAGTATTCCATGTCCACAATTTGATGAATTTCCATTTGGTTTCATTATCACCACCTGCGGGCAGACACCCTTAATATGCAGCTAATACACGATTAAGTCTTGTCCTTCCATTGTATGCTGTAGTAACAGGATCTGAATTAAATCACAGACTTGTACTGTCTTAGATGTGACTTTGTCCTAATTTCATGGATATTTGAGTTCATAAAATGATATCATACATTGATTATCTTATTGTATTCAAATGGACACTCAATGGAGTGCCTTCTTTGGATTGCATATAATATGGTTCCTAATATGATTAAGTGGCTTTCTTTCCTCAACTCTTTTCCCTCATTATTATCCCAGATAGATTAAAGGGCAGAAGAGGTTTTTTCAACATGTTGCTTTTAGTGTTCTACTTCCTCCAGATTAGCGGTTATGTACTGAGGAGAGGAAGATATTTGGGACTATTGGACTGCATCACAATTCTACACACATCTCCCGAAGTGGTCACTTGCACACTCCATCTCAAGGATTTAAAAGCATTGGATTGGGAAGAGCATTGGCTGGAAAGGGTTTCCACCACTTTTAAATCCATCAGGCAGAAGCACCTGATGAAGAGAGACCACATATAAAAGGACCACATGCACCACATTCTCTGGTCTCTCTACTCCTCCCGTTACGGGGTCTGAGACGCCGAAGCTTCCCACCATTAGCTCTGACAAATTGAAAACTCTAGTCATTGGCGACTCCATTACCCGCAGTATTAGACTTAAAGCGAATCATCCAGCGATCATACACTGTTTACCCGGGGGCAGGGCTACCGACGTTAAGGCTAATCTGAAGATTGTGCTGGCTAAAGCTAAAACTGGCGAGTGTAGAGAGTATAGAGATATTGTTATCCACGTCGGCACCAACGATGTTAGGATGAAACAGTCAGAAATCACCAAGCGCAACATAGCTTCTGCGTGCATATCAGCTAGAAAGATGTGTCGGCATCGAGTAATTGTCTCTGGCCCCCTCCCAGTTAGGGGGAGTGATGAGCTCTACAGCAGAGTCTCACAACTCAATCGCTGGTTGAAAACTGTTTTCTGCCCCTCCCAAAAGTTAGAATTAATAGATAATTGGCCCTCTTTCTGGGACTCACCCACAAACAGGACCAAGCCTGACCTGCTGAGGAGTGACGGACTCCATCCTAGCTGGAGGGGTGCTCTCATCTTATCTACCAACATAGACAGGGCTCTAACTCCTCTAGCTCCACAATGAAATAGGGTGCAGGCCAGGCAGCAGGCTGTTAGCCAGCCTGCCAGCATAGTGGAGTCTGCCATTAGCACAGTCAGTGTAGTCAGCTCAGCTATCACCATTGAGACCGTGTCTGTGCCTCGACCTAGGTTGGGCAAAACTAAACATGGCGGTGTTCGCCTTAGCAATCTCACTAGGATAAAGACCACCTCCATTCCTGTCATTACTGAAAGAGATCATGATACCTCACATCTCAAAATAGGGCTACTTAATGTTAGATCCCTTACTTCAAAGGCAATTATAGTCAATGAACTAATCACTGATCATAATCTTGATGTGATTGGCCTGACTGAAACATGGCTTAAGCCTGATGAATTTACTGTTTTAAATGAGGCCTCACCTCCTGGCTACACTAGTGACCATATCCCCCGTGCATCCCGCAAAGGTGGAGGTGTTGCTAACATTTACGATAGCAAATTTCAATTTACAAAAAAAAAAAGGACATTTTTGTCTTTTGAGCTTCTAGTCATGAAATCTATGCAGCCTACTCAATCACTTTTTATAGCTACTGTTTACAGGCCTCCTGGGCCATATACAGCGTTTCTCACTGAGTTCCCTGAATTCCTATCAGACCTTGTAGTCATAGCAGATAATATTCTAATCTTTGGTGACTTTAATATTCACATGGAAAAGTCCACAGACCCACTCCAAAAGGCTTTCGGAGCCATCATCGACTCAGTGGGTTTTGTCCAACATGTCTCTGGACCCACTCACTGTCACAGTCATACGCTGGACCTAGTTTTGTCCCATGGAATAAATGTGGTGGATCTTAATGTTTTTCCTCATAATCCTGGACTATCGGACCACCATTTTTTTACGTTTGCAATTGCAACAAATAATCTGCTTAGACCCCAACCAAGGAACATCAAAAGTCGTGCTATAAATTCACAGACAACACAAAGATTCCTTGATGCCCTTCCAGACTCCCTCTGCCTACCCAAGGACGCCAGAAGACAAAAATCAGTTAACCACCGAACTGAGGATCTCAATTTAACCTTGCGCAATACCCTAGATGCAGTTGCACCCCTAAAAACTAAAAAAAATTCTCATAAGAAACTAGCTCCCTGGTACACAGAAAATACCCGAGCTCTGAAGCAAGCTTCCAGAAAATTGGAACGGAAATGGCGCCACACCAAACTGGAAGTCTTCCGACTAGCTTGGAAGGACGGTACCGTGCAGTACCGTAGAGCCCTTACTGCTGCTCGATCATCCTATTTTTCTAACTTAATTGAGGAAAATAAGAACAATCCGAAATTCCTTTTTAATACTGTCGCAAAGCTAACTAAAAAGCAGCATTCCCCAAGAGAGGATGACTTTCACTTTAGCAGTGATAAATTCATGAACTTCTTTGAGGAAAAGATTATGATTATTAGAAAGCAAATTACGGACTCCTCTTTAAACCTGCGTATTCCTCCAAACCTCAGTTGTCCTGAGTCTGCACAACTCTGCCAGGACCTAGGATCAAGAGAGACGCTCAAGTGTTTTAGTACTATATCTCTTGACACAATGATGAAAATAATCATGTCCTCTAAACCTTCAAGCTGCATACTGGACCCTATTCCAACTAAACTACTGAAAGAGCTGCTTCCTGTGCTTGGCCCTCCTATGTTGAACATAATAAACGGCTCTCTATCCACCGGATGTGTACCAAACTCACTAAAAGTGGCAGTAATAAAGCCTCTCTTGAAAAAGCCAAACCTTGACCCAGAAAATATAAAAAACTATCGGCCTATATCGAATCTTCCATTCCTCTCAAAAATTTTAGAGAAGGCTGTTGCGCAGCAACTCACTGCCTTCCTGAAGACAAACAATGTATACGAAATGCTTCAGTCTGGTTTTAGACCCCATCATAGCACTGAGACGGCACTTGTGAAGGTGGTAAATGACATTTTAATGGCATCGGACCGAGGCTCTGCATCTGTCCTCGTGCTCCTAGACCTTAGTGCTGCTTTTGATACCATCGATCACCACATTCTTTTGGAGAGATTGGAAACCCAAATTGGTCTACACGGACATGTTCTGGCCTGGTTTAGATCTTATCTG
The DNA here is from genome assembly GCF_002021735.2 of Oncorhynchus kisutch. NCBI lineage: Eukaryota > Metazoa > Chordata > Actinopteri > Salmoniformes > Salmonidae > Oncorhynchus > Oncorhynchus kisutch. The sequence goes on along the minus strand of NC_034179.2, from coordinate 44,288,167 downwards.
TCGGAAAGATATCAGTTTGTCTCTGTGAATGGTTTGTCCTCTGACAAATCAACTGTAAATTTCGGTGTTCCTCAAGGTTCCGTTTTAGGACCACTATTGTTTTCACTATATATTTTACCTCTTGGGGATGTTATTCGAAAACATAATGTAAACTTTCACTGCTATGCGGATGACACACAGCTGTACATTTCAATGAAACATGGTGAAGCCCCAAAATTGCCCTCGCTAGAAGCATGTGTTTCAGACATAAGGAAGTGGATGGCTGCAAACTTTCTACTATTAAACTCGGACAAAACAGAGATGCTTGTTCTAGGTCCCAAGAAACAAAGAGATCTTCTGTTGAATCTGACAATTAATCTTAATGGTTGTACAGTCGTCTCAAATAAAACTGTGAAGGACCTCGGCGTTACTCTGGACCCTGATCTCTCTTTTGAAGAACATATCAAGACCATTTCAAGGACAGCTTTTTTCCATCTACGTAACATTGCAAAAATCTGAAACTTTCTGTCCAAAAATGATGCAGAAAAATTAATCCATGCTTTTGTCACTTCTAGGTTAGACTACTGCAATGCTCTATTTTCCAGCTACCCGGATAAAGCACTAAATAAACTTCAGTTAGTGCTAAATACGGCTGCTAGAATCCTGACTAGAACCCAAAAATTTGATCATATTACTCCAGTGCTAGCCTCTCTACACTGGCTTCCTGTCAAAGCAAGGGCTGATTTCAAGGTTTTACTGCTAACCTACAAAGCATTACATGGGCTTGCTCCTACCTATCTCTCTGATTTGGTCCTGCCGTACATACCTACACGTACGCTACGGTCACAAGACGCAGGCCTCCTAATTGTCCCTAGAATTTCTAAGCAAACAGCTGGAGGCAGGGATTTCTCCTATAGAGCTCCATTTTTATGGAACGGTCTGCCTACCCATGTCAGAGACGCAAACTCGGTCTCAACCTTTAAGTCTTTACTGAAGACTCATCTCTTCAGTGGGTCATATGATTGAGTGTAGTCTGGCCCAGGAGTGGGAAGGTGAACGGAAAGGCTCTGGAGCAACGAACCGCCCTTGCTGTCTCTGCCTGGCCGGTTCCCCTCTTTCCACTGGGATTCTCTGCCTCTAACCCTATTACAGGGGCTGAGTCACTGGCTTGCTGGGGCTCTCTCATGCCGTCCCTGGAGGGGGTGCGTCACCTGAGTGGGTTGATTCACTGTTGTGGTCATCCTGTCTGGGTTGGCGCCCCCCCTTGGGTTGTGCCGTGGCGGAGATCTTTGTGGGCTATACTCAGCCTTGTCTCAGGATGGTAAGTTGGTGGTTGAAGATATCCCTCTAGTGGTGTGGGGGCTGTGCTTTGGCAAAGTGGGTGGGGTTATATCCTTCCTGTTTGGCCCTGTCCGGGGGTGTCCTCGGATGGGGCCACAGTGTCTCCTGACCCCTCCTGTCTCAGCCTCCAGTATTTATGCTGCAGTAGTTTATGTGTCGGGGGGCTGGGGTCAGTTTGTTATATCTGGAGTACTTCTCCTGTCCTATTCGGTGTCCTGTGTGAATCTAAGTGTGCGTTCTCTAATTCTCTCCTTCTCTCTTTCTTTCTTTCTCTCGGAGGACCTGAGCCCTAGGACCATGCCCCAGGACTACCTGACATGATGACTCCTTGCTGTCCCCAGTCCACCTGGCCATGCTGCTGCTCCAGTTTCAACTTCCACCTGACTGTGCTGCTGCTCCAGTTTCAACTGTTCTGCCTTATTATTATTCGACCATGCTGGTCATTTATGAACATTTGAACATCTTGGCCATGTTCTGTTATAATCTCCACCCGGCACAGCCAGAAGAGGACTGGCCACCCCACATAGCCTGGTTCCTCTCTAGGTTTCTTCCTAGGTATTGGCCTTTCTAGGGAGTTTTTCCTAGCCACCGTGCTTCTACACCTGCATTGCTTGCTGTTTGGGGTTTTAGGCTGGGTTTCTGTACAGCACTTTGAGATATCAGCTGATGTACGAAGGGCTATATAAATAAATTTGATTTGACAGTGTTGCAACACTACAAACATTTTCATCATATGTACTTTGAACATATCACATGTAAGGTGAATTCATAAAAAGCAGGACACTTTTTGCATTTCTGTCTTCTGTAATGTCTTTTGACATCTAACATACACTATATATATACAAAAGTATGTGGACACTCCTTCAAATTAGTGGATTCGGCTATTTCAGCCACTCCAGTTGCAGACAGATAAAATAAAATCAAGCACACAGCCATGCAAAAAAAAAAAAGAAACACATGTTTTTTTCTTTGTATTATCTTTTAACAGATCTAATGTGTTTTATTCTCCTACATTAATTTCACATTTCACAAACTTCAAAGTGTTTCCTTTCAAACGGTATCAAGAATATGCAGATCCTTGCTTCAGGTCCTGAGCTACAGGCAGTTAGATTTGGGTGTCATTTTAGGCCCAAAACTTTTTTAAAGGGGCGGATCCATAAGAGTTTGTGCTTAAGCATTTTATGGTAAGGTCTACACCTGTTGTTTTCAGCACGTGACAAATACAGTTTGATTTGATTTTAAATGTATGCTGGGCTGGGCATGCCCTGAGCTCGTGAAGTGAGCGATACTGGAGCTAAATTGGAGTGGGCGAGAAAGCCTATGCTCCAGCCCAGTGGCGGATTTAGGTATAGGCGACATGGGTGGCTGCATGGGGCGCCGCACAAAAAAATGGGAATGGTGACATTTGCGCGATCGTTTTTATATCGCTCATTTGCACGTCACGTCAATGATGTCATGTCACCGTGTGGAACTGTGGGTCAATTAACCTTGTTGAAGTGGGCGCCCTGATTCTAGATTGTGAGCTTGGCAGGCAACCCACTCAGAAGTACGAGATGGGGAGGGGAGCGGGGGTAGGTTGACCTCAGTTCTCCCCACTTGTAGCCGGAGGTAGGGGGAGCAGGGAAATCTATCAAATAGCGCACTTCTAACTTTGTACAGTACTAATGCAATTAGTCAAATCAATCACACTACGAAATGCTACCAAATAAACCACAATTCATTCATAATACTGTGAATATATAGTTTCACAGGCAAAAAAAAATTCTGGTTTGTGCGAAATGATTAAGAATAATATAAAACCACTCTGCACTCCACCAAGGTGAATTGGTTTAGTCTTGACTCTTGGTTGACAGCGTTGGGGGATGAGTAATGTATTGATGCTCGAGTGCCAAATCAACACATTTGTTTCTGTCTTTGTTACAACTTTTTGATATTTATGAGTCTTATTTTTGTACAGTCATGGCCAAAAGTTTTGAGAATGAAAGGGGGGGTTCGCACAGGGAGCCATACAAGCTAGAACCGTCACTGCTCCAGCCTTTGGGAATCTCGCTCCACGCTCCAGTCAAATTGGGCACGCTTCTCGCTCCACTCACTTACTGTGAATAGAACACGACACGTTATACGTCTGTCTTCTATATATAATATCGCAATGCAGAGCTATGTGGAGAGCGGCGCTCTTGCTATTGGACACTTGAATGGTGTAGTTCATCACCATTGGTTAAAGCGTTTCCATCCTATCCGTCCAATCATAGGGACACTCGAGGTATATTAGTACAATAATCCTCAACTGCATTACGTAAAGGCAGACAGAAAATTCGCTGTATAGCTCTGTTGGTATTTGGATTGATAGGTGACAATAGAATAATTAACATGTCTGGTAGAGGCAAAACTGGAGGAAAGGCCAGAGCGAAGGCAAAGTCCCGTTCATCCCGCGCCGGCCTTCAGTTCCCGGTAGGACGTGTCCACAGGTTACTGCGCAAAGGCAACTATGCCGAGCGTGTCGGTGCCGGAGCTCCTGTCTATTTGGCTGCTGTGCTGGAATACCTAACGGCTGAGATCCTCGAGTTGGCTGGCAACGCTGCAAGGGATAATAAGAAGACCAGGATCATCCCTCGCCACCTTCAGCTGGCTGTCCGCAACGACGAGGAACTCAACAAGCTTTTAGGTGGTGTCACCATCGCGCAAGGAGGAGTATTGCCTAACATTCAGGCGGTCCTCCTACCCAAGAAGACTGAAAAACCAGCAAAGAGCAAGTAACCAGCTAGATACAGATCACAAAACAAAACCTGAGCTCCGTTAAGAGACACCCACTTCTGTATAAAGAGCCTCCTTTTCAAATTAATGACAGCGCAACCCGATACTGGATGCTTGCAGAAGGACAATGCTTCATGTTATTGGTTTCCACGATGCGCAGGCACCGTCATTGGACTATTCATATACATGTATGGACATTTTCTTAGATCATAAACCACATTTGACACGGTCTCTTGGATATGAGCTATACATGGTGGTTCATTTGAGGGTGGGGTGAATAACGCAGAGATCATTGTTTTTATTTAGTAGTGCTGTATCAACACATTTTGTGCTAAACAAAGTGATGTCATGTCTATTTGACAGAAATGGTTTATTTCAATAAATGTTCTGTACTGATACTGGGAACGCGCACAAACGTCATCACCAGTCTGTTGTTTTCACAATCCGGGAACTTTCCATCAGGGAGCTCATGAACAAAGGACACAGCGCATTGAAATGAATATAGAATTGGTTCTTTAAAGATCTGTGGGCAATTATGCAGTGCAGCGTTTTATTATAGATAAGGTATTTATACAAGGCAAGGTACACGAACAAAAGCTGACAAACATTTGTATACAGCAGCCAGTGTATATTCTTTATTTATTCCCATTGAACAGGACACATCAAGATAAATGTAGAAGGCCAATTCAACCGGTCTATTCCACTGAATCAGAATCACATTAACAACCAGATGCAAAAACACAATACTTAAATTGCATGATTATTAGTGCATTTCTCAACAAAAAAATGCATACTTTACTAATCAAATTATAAACATATTGATTGCTTTATTTTAAATAAGATCTCACTTTTCAACCATATTGTGCTCAAATATCAAAACTGCAAGACATCTGTCCTTGTGAACTTCAGTGAGGGCAAATGTCTCAAATTAATTTCCAAAGAATGCATTGTTTATGTAAGATCAACCCTTCTGCTGCAGAAGTCCTTACTTCTGATAGCCCTCTGTCTTCATGTCATTCAGACCAAGGTCTTCGTTCTGCTCAAAGGTCCTGGTGTACTTCTCAGTTGTCATCTCTGGGTCTGGGTCAGGCGCATAGATGTTCTGCAGACAAACATGAGACAAATACATTCTAATTCGTTGCATTCAGACAGTACATCAATGAACAAGGGCAGGAAATGAAAATGTGATTCATGAAAAATGACAAATTTATCCAGTGGGAGGAGACTGTGTTTGAACCTTAAAGGGATAGTCCTGGATTTGGGGAATGAGGCCCTTTATCTACTTCCCCCGAAGCAGATGTGGATACCATAACTGTCCAGTATGAAGACCGTTTCTAACTAGCATTAGCGCAATGACTGGAAGTCTATGGGCACAGCATGCTAGCTGTTTCTGTAGACATTCAGTGCTAACACAAGTTAGCATTGGATTGCGAAACATCTTACTTCCTTCATCCTGGATGCATTGCCAAAATCCCAAATTATCCCTTTAAAGACCTGAGAAAGAGAAGTGCCCTAGTACCTGGAGATAGCTGTTCCCTGCAGGGTCATCGAGAACAATGTGAACATCCATGTCTCCCGTCATGATCTACAGTATTTTTCAAAAGAAGAGGCATTTTAAAGTCCCACTCCAGCCTCCATTTCACTTTTAGATACAGTTTCAGCATGGGTGCCGCCAGACTGTTCTGCATTTAACAACTACTTTATTGTCTAGCCAAACATACTTAGATACAGCATATGTACCCTAATAAGCAGTTCAGTCAAGTTTGATCAATCAAATGTGAAATTCTTGCATGAGATTTTCTGAAGTCTAAATAAAATATCTGCAGGGCAGGTAGCCTAGCGATTAAGAGCGTTGGTCTAGTAACCGAAAGGTCACTGGTTCGAATCTCCGAGCTGACTAAATCTGTTGCTATGCCCTTGAGCAAGGCACTTAACCCTAATTGTAGTGTAAGTTGCACTGCATAAGTGTGTCTGCTAAATTACTCAAATGTACAAAAATGTCATACTAACAGTTATTTGATGATTGAGGGCCAGAATACACTTACTGTATAAAAGTGAATAAATGCCTCCTATTTTACAAACTATAAAAACTAATTTCCCAATACATGAAATGTCCAAAAAGCCCTATTTACATGGTAGTTACAACTGTTATGCCAATTGGTAACATTCCGTTTAAAAAAAATTGCAATAAGCTCTAAATGGAAAAAAATGGATGGAATGGATCTTAAACAACAATTACAGAGTGAGACAATACGCCAATGAGTTCACCCGAGTAAGTTACGATAATCAAATTTAAATAAATGTAAAAACATTTAATTCCACACATCACTGACAGTTGTAAGTACACTCAAGCTATAGCTAAATCCAGACAAAACAGTAGCAATAGACTTATTCAATAATTTTATGCCTCTAACCTTGTCAATCTTCTGGCCAAAAAGCTTAAGTTTCTCTGTTCGATCTGAAGTGGAGCTGTCTCCACAAGTGAAGGGATTTTTAGAAACAATCTGGAGGAAACAAAGTGGAGGAGAAACATGAATTAAAATAACAAAGTCCACAGTGAAAGAACGCAGACCAGGGGTGCACAACTCAAATCCTTGAAGCAGGCCTGCTGGTTTTGGTTTCTACATAGAAGTTAACTAATAAATTAATGTAAATGATTGTGAAGCCAGGTGTGGCCAGGTCTAAAATCAGTCACTAATTAAAAAGGTGAAAATGAAAACAGCAGACACAGCATCCCTCAGACTGGAGTTGTGTACCACTGCCTTAGAATTACAGCACATCAGCCTTGGCAAAAGTATCCACCAAGCCAAAAGTGCACCTAGTGCAGAGCCAGTGGACTAGAGCTAACACAAGCGGCGTTAAAACATATACAACTCTCCAGTGGAGACTGGAGTTCAATCCCTGTGATCACCGTTCATAATGCATCTTCCCTTCATCCAGTTCCCCCTCTAATTCTCAACCGATTGAATAAAGCATTAAAAGGGTTTACCAGATCTTTGATGTCTTTGAGGAGTCCCTCCAAGGTGGTGAATTTGCCACCGACAGCCGCCATCCCCAACTCAAATTCCAGCTCAGGTATGAGGATGCTACACGTCTCCGACTGCACAAACAACCACAACATGACAAAACTAGCATGGTTGAGTCAACTCCAACATGATTCAGGAATAGGATTGCTCTCCTGTGAAAAAGTTCCATGTTCCTCTTTGTATGCTTTATTCGAGGACCACAATGGAAACAAGTCCTTTGACTTTATTATGTTTATATCCTCCACAGTTTTGGGTGTATGTCAAGGTTCCCCAACTGGCGGGCCGCGAGCCGAATTTGGGCCAAGGGGGTCCAAATAAAAAAACATGTTTTTTATTGTTGGAAATAAGACTGGAAAAACACCAGCAAATCAGCTCCAAGTGACTGACATTTTGGAAATCTATTCCAAAGTATCCCCCTGCATAATAGAGCGATACTGTATATGTGATCGTATACAAATGTAAGCAAGGTTTGAAATGATTGTTTTTTGTCAAATATATCTGTTTGGGTTTCTTACGGTCAATTTTTTGCCAACAAATTATTTCGAATTATGTTCTGTCCCCCTGACCATCCACTCAAGAAGAAAAAAAAGCGGCCCGCGGCTGAATCTAGTTGATAATCCCTGGTGTATGTATTGTTTGGCATGACAACGGCAGCAACGGAGTTGGAAGAAGAACAAACAGACCTGGGACCAAGTTAATGCAATGACATAATAAAAGGAAACTAGTGAATGTCAGATAAACAGGCAGTACAATGGAGGGGGCTACCTTGAGAAGATCTCTGGACATGTCAGACACGTCAGTGAGGTGAAGGGTTATCTTTGTGCCCAGCTCTTCTGTGGCTCCACCAGATTTCACCTTAACCACAGAATAGATAGTCATGCAGTCATATTAGCAAATTTGCAATCTATGAATATGCCTTAAATAAAATGTGCCTGACAATGAATTAATTATTAAATAAAAAGGGGAAAAAAATAGGAAATTTACTTCGTTGGTTCGATGTCCACAGTCATCACAGTTTGTTGCCATGATAATGACTTCTTTGAAATGGGGGATTTCTTGAGTTATTGTAAAGGATACCTACACCGTACACATTTAAACTTTATACACTACCTTTATCATAGGACACTACTGGGGACCAGTGGTTTAGTGGTAAAAATAGATGGTAAACACTGATCGCCATTCGCATTGATTAAAGTAACGGTCCCTATACTTTCAATGTATTTTTCTACAAAAGAGAAGAACAGTTGCGCAAAATGAAAAAAGGTGCGTAAATGGCTTTTGAGTGAACTAGAGTTGTCGCGATACCTACATTTTGACTTCGATACCGCTACCAGGTTAAGCATCATGATACTCAATACCGAAATGAAAAAAGGGTATTAGCTAGTCACAAAATAAACATTGAACCAAAATATTGATTAACAGTAGAAAGCCAAAATATATTCTATATTTAATTTCCTTAAAAAATATTAAATAAAATAATCTTGCATTTTCCTTATGCAAAACCATATTAGATTCTGAGCATACAAAATATTTGTACAATACATCTAAACTATTGTCAAATGTATTTGATACATTAATTTGCTTGTCTATGGCCATAATATTGGGTCAAATTACATTTTAGACCTATGATTAATTACAACTAAACAATTTGATGTATTAAAGAATACTTTATTTCAAATCGACATAAAACATTAAGCTTCTATAGTGCAAGTCTCTACAATGGACTTTACACAGCATACCACGATTCCCAGAATGCATTTCAACTCTGAAGGTAGAATGCTCCGCCCGGGTCTGGTGGCTGGCTACTGCTAGCAAGCTCAGACAAACACGAAGTGGGTTTAGTCTAAATGTATTCCTGTCATAGGTGCATTTCACATTACCTTTGGGTTGTAATCATATTATAACGCTCACATTGTCATGCTGAATATATGTTGAAGTCATTGTCACTTAAAAATAATTTGAATTGCTAGTAGAATAATGTTAAAATGTGTAAAATAGTTTTGATGTGTCATTTGGGACCTAAACCTCCCTTTCACTGCACTGCTTTGTAACACCTTTTTGCTTAGTTGTTTCAGTGTGCTGGCCCTCATCTGCTTTATAAGCTAAGAATTCCCCTAGTTCGCTTCTGGAGCCAATTTTGTAAGCGAGCTGTGGACACAGAGGTATGATTTTATTTAGTTAGTAGCCATGCTGTCGGCATTGTCACTCGCCTCTGTTTGCTTCTCAAAAGTGGCTTGCACTGTGGCAACTGCATCCGCAAGCACAAGTAGCCTGGCTAGCTTGGAAAGACGGCGCCGGAAGAAATGGCAGCCGTTTTACGGGCACCTAACCAATTGTGCTATTATGCGGGGGTTTTTCTCCTTCATGTTATTTGTAACTTATTTTGTACATAATGTTTCTGCCACCGTATCTTAAAACAAAAAATTGCTTCTGAATATCAGGACAGCGATCACACAACCTCGGATTAGACTAAGATTTTTTCTTCAACAAGCAGGACGCACAGGATTTACTTCAGACATCTAACAAGGCCAAAATCCACATCATTGGCAAGAGAAAGACACAGGTCGAGGACACAGGGCAGGGTATATCCTACCAACGGAACATCAAAAACGAATATCTTATGTTTCACCGAATCGGGGCTGAATGACAACATAGAAAACATTCAGCTGGCGGGATATACACTGCATCAGCTAGATAGAACAGCACACTCCGGTAAGACAAGGGAGGGGGGGGGTCTGTGTATACTTGCAAACAGCTGGTGCACAAAATCTAAGGAAGTCTCTAGATTTTGCTCACCTGAAGTAGAGTATCTCATGATAAGCTGTAAACCACATTTTCCTGAGAAAGTTATATTTTTTCATGGCTGTTTATTTACCACCACAGACAGATGCTGGCACTAAGACCGCACTCAGTCAGCTGTATAAGGAAATAAGCAAACAGGAAACCACTCACCTTGAGGCGGTGCGCCTAGTGGCCGGGGATTTAATGCAGAAAAACTTAAAGCAGTTTTACTTAATGTCTATCAGCATGTTAAATGCGCAACCAAAGGGGAAAAAAAATTCTAGATCACATTTACTCCACACAGACGTGTACAAAGCTCTCCCTCGCCCTCCATTTGGCAAATCTGCCCATAATTCTATCCTGATTCCTGCTTACAAGCTAAAATTAAAAGCAGGAAGCACCAGTGACTCAGTCTATAAAACAAGTGGTCAGATGAAGCAGATGCTACACTACAGGACTGTTTTGCAAGGACTGTTTCACTAGCACATACTGGAATAAGTTCATGGATTCTTCCGATGGCATTGAGGAGTACACCACATCAGTCACTGGCTTTATCAATAAGTGCATCGAGGACGTCGTCCCCACAGTGACTGTTCGTACATACACCAAACAGAAGCCATGGATTACAGGCAACATTCTCACTGAGCTAAAGGGTAGAGCTGCCGCTTTTAAGGTGCGGTACTCGAACCCAGAAGCTTATAAGAAATCCTGCTATCACCGCCAACAAACCATCAAATAGGCAAAGCGCCAATACAGGACTAAGATTGAATCGTACTACACCGGCTCTGACGCTCGTCGAATGTGTGAGGGCCTACAAACTATTACTGACTACAAAGGGAAGCACAGCCGCGAGCTGCCCAGTGACAAGCCTACCAGACGAGCTAAATCACTTTATGCTCGCGTCGAGGTAAGCAACACTGAGGCATGCATGAGAGCATCAGCTGTTCCGAACGACTGTGTGATCAAGCTGTCCGTAGTCTATGTGAGTAAGACCTTTAAACATTCACAAGGCCGCTGGGCCAGACGGATTACCAGGACGTGTGCTCCGGGCATGTGCTGACCAACTGGCAACTGTTTTCACTGACATTTTCAACATGCCCCTGATAGTCTGTAATACCAACATATTTCAAGCAGACCACCATAGTCCCTGTGCCCAAGAACACAAAGGTAACTTGCCTAAATAACTACAGACCCGTAGCGCTCACATCCGTAGCCATGAAGTACTTTGAAAAAGGCTGGTAATGGCTCACATTAACACCATTATCACAGAAACCCAAGACCCACTCCAATTTGCATTCCGCCCAAACAGATGATGCAATCTATTGCACTCCACACTGCCCTTTCCCACCTGGACAAAAGGAACCCCTCGGTGAGAACACTATTCATTTAATGGGGGTGCCACAGGGTTAAATTCTCAGGCCGACTCTTCTCTGTATACATCAATGATGTCGCTCTTGCAGCTGGTGATTCTCTGATCCACCTCTACGCAGACGAAAGGTGAAATAAAAAGCTCAGCATTCAACACCATAGTGCCCTCAAAGCTCATCACTAAGATAAGGATCATTGGACTTACCACCTCCCTCTGCAATTGGAACCCAGACTTCCTGACAGGCCACCCCCAGGTGGTGAGGGTAGGCAGCAACATCTGCCATGCTGATCCTAAACACCGAAGCCCCTCATGGGTGCGTGCCCAGTCCCCTTCTGTACTCCCTGTTTACCCACGACTGCAACACCATCACGACTCCAACACCATCATTAAGTTTGCAACAGTGGTAGGCCTGATCATCGACAAGACAGCCTATAGGGAGGAGGTCAGATACCTGGCTGGGTGGTGCCAGAAGAACAACTTATCCCTCAACAGAATCAAGACAAAGGAGATGATTGTGGACTACAGGAAAAGGAGGACCGAGCAAGCCCCCATTCTCATCAACGGAGCTGTAGTGGAGCAGGTTGAGAGGTGCAAGTTCCTTGGTGTCCACATCAACAAACTATCATTGTCCAAACACACCAAGACAATCATGAAGGCATGACAAAACCTATTCCCCCTCAGGAGACAAAAGATTTGGCATGGGTCCTTAGATCCTCAAAAGGTTCAACAGCTGCACCACCGAGAGCATTGGTTGGACCACTGGTTGCATCACTGCATGGTATGGCAACTGCTCGGCCCCAAGGCACTACAGAGGGTAATGCGTACGGCCCAGTACATCACTGGGGCTAAGCTACCTGCCATCCAGGACCTCTATACCAGGCAGTGTCAGCGAAAAGCCCTGAAAAGTGTAAGACTCCAGCCACCCCAGTCAGACTGCTCTCTCTGCTACCGCATGGCAAGCAGTACCGGAGCGCCAAGTCTAGGACCAAAAGGCTTTTCAACAGCTTTTACCCACAAGCAATAAGACTCCTGAACAGGTGATCAAAACGGCTACCCGGACTATTTGCATTGTGTCCCGCCACCCCCTCTTTTAATCTGCTGCTACTCTCCGTTTATCATCTATGCATAGTCACCTTAACTATACCTACATATGACCTCAATTAGCCTGACTAACCGGTGCCCCGCACATTGACTCTGTGCCGGTACCACCTGTATATAGCCTCGCTACTGTTATTTTCACTGTCATTTTAAGTCTTTTTTTTCCCTCCTCTTTACTTATCTTTTACCTAATACCTATTATTTCCTTATAAATTGCACTGTTGGTTAGGGCTTGTAAGTAAGCATTTCACTGTAAGGTCTACACCGGTTGTAATCGGCACACGTGACAAATAAAGTTGTTTGATTTGACTACTGCCCCCTTGAAGATTAACACAAATTACTAGGCAGACTCGATCCTCTCAATCCGTATAAGACGTGAGGCACATTTGACAGAAGTACCAAAAGAAACTATTCTCATACCAAACTGTTTTTCATGTTCTAGAAGTCAAAGGTACAGAAGTTTCAGTGTAGCATGCAACACTAGCGTTAACCCTCCACTACGCCACTGCTCGGGACAACCAAAGAGACTGGAAAGGATACGGACAAGCTTCATGTTTGTCGAGGCTGGAGCATTGCACTCTGGACAGTTCGTATTAAATGTCAACACCTGAGGGAGAAATTAGATATATTACTCAAGGGTAAATTGAGGAAAAACTCAACCTAAATTGAGGCATAAAGTCTGGAAATCACACCTCATTTCTCATACTGTCAATGTCATTAATGGGCTTTTCCTCTTCCTCCTCGTCTTCAGCCTGAATAAAAAAATAAAAAATAAAATGTAAGTCGCATTATTCTTATGCTAGATTAAAGTTTATTGGTGAACATGGGCCAAATTACAAAATGGCATCTGCAGTCTGTTGTTTTCTTCTACCCTGTGAGGATTCCACACGCATTGGCACAAGACATGAGGACAGCAACTGAGGCACTACCCTTCTAACACATATGTCCCCTTACAGGAGTAGTGATGTGTCAAGTCAAACTACTCGCCTTTATTCCTAACTGGGCGTCCTGTTGCGGAGTTCTTGTGTAGTTGCAGACTGAAAGAGCCTCATCCTTCTGCGGAGCAAAGGGGTTCTCCACAAAACTGTTCCCAGATGGATCATCAATGACCTACAATAACACACATACTCATGTATCTTAAACAGAGGATCATTCTATAAGAAATCCATAGTAAAGAAAGAACATTGTACTTTTATTAAACCTGTGCCTTGATTGTATTGCTAGAAATGTTTAATTGCATGTAACTTCAATCTTGAACACAGATGAGAGGCTTGAGCGATACGATTGGACATACCAGTGTGAATCCACTTTCACCTTCTTTCAACTTCTTCAATTTATCAATGAACTCACTGATTTTCACAGCAACTTCTGGTGCAGTTTCCTTCAAGCATAAACATGATTTAGTCAACAACACGCTACAAGTACACTATTGTTCAAAAGTTTGGGGTCACTGAAACTGAAGATCTCGTACAACGCGGTGTACTACTCCCTTCACAGAATAGCGCAAACTGGCTCTAACCAGAATAGAAAGAGTGGGAGGCCCCGGTGTAAGAGGACAAGTACATTAGAGTGTCTAGTTTGAGAAACAGACGGATAAAGTCCTCAACTGGCAGCTTCCTTAAATAGTACCCGCAAAACACCAGTCTCAACGTCAACAGTGAAGGCGGCACTCCGGGATCCTTGCCTTCTAGGCATAGTTGCAAAGAAAGCACCATCTTAGACTGGCCAATAAAAAGAAAAAAGATTGGAAAAAGAACAGACACTCAGAGGAACTCTGCCTAGAAGGCCAGCATCCCAGAGTCCCTTGTTCACTGTTGACATTGAGAATTATGTTTTGCGGGTACTATTTAATGAAGCTGCCAGTTGAGGACTTGAGGCGTCCGTTTCTCAAACTAGACCCTAATGTACTTGTCCTCTTGCTCAGTTGTGCACCGGGACCTCCCACTCTGTCTTTTCTGGTTTAAGCCAGTTTTCACTGTTAGCTAATCCAAGTTTATCATTTTAAAAAGGCTAACACAACGTGCCATTGGAACACAGGAGTGATGGTTGATGATAATGGGCCTCTGTAAGCCTATGTAGATATTCCATAAAAAATATGCTGTTTCCAGCTACAATAGTCATATACAACATTAACAATGTCTACACTGTATTTCTGATCAATTTGATGTTATTTTAATGGACAGACGTGCTTTTCTTTCAAAAACAAGGATATTTCTAAGTGACCCCAAACTTATGAACGGTAGTGTACGTATGGCATTTAGTAAAATCAAAGTAAACAAAGCTTATACATTTCTTAGTGGCTGGTCTTGCTCCAACCCTGCAACTGCACGGTCTAAGAGGCCTTCGATGGTAGAGAGTGCTAGGGAGCAAGAGGAAAAGTTAATGGCTACTGTACAACTGTTCTTCATCTCCTAAGCGCATGAAGATTAATTTACTACAACAGTTGGATTAATTAAGTCAAGTTTAGCCTACAACACTGTGCTGCCTTCGGAAAATACCTGTATAATATGGATATGCATCTCTCTTTCCAGACAATTCTCCGATACAGGAAAGATGGGTTTTTAGTTTGAAACGATTCAGTGGAATTTGGTTTGATTAGAGGAACGAACCGTTGCAACTTTTGTTGCATAAACACATTCATTTTCCAATTTTAAAATCTGATGTTGATGGAGCTGGGCCTCTCTGTGCTGGATCTGTGTGTGTGTGTGTGTGTATATTATGTACTGTCTAGGTCTTTGGTTTATGTAGGCACCTGAGAGAAGCCATTAGGGAAACTGGGCAACTACCAGAAAAAAAATTGTTAGCGCTAATAATGTATCAATATTTATCTTAGAAAACTAGCTATGACAAAGCCAATGAATATATAGCACAACTTTGGATTTCACCCCCGTCTCAAATGGTTTAGACCGTTTGGAAGTTGACAGACGTCAAGTGACCTTTTCTTCTCAGATTAGACCATGCAGTGAGCAATGTTCCCTCTCCCACCGGGACTGCAGCACAGAAGAAATAGCAAGAGAACTTTATAGTTAACACTATCAACGTTTCCCTTTACTGTGGGAACTGTGATCAAGTCAACGCAATATCAGCCACTTTCAATGCAACATAGAGAAAATAAAATAACTATGCAAGAGATATTCTTGTACGCAGAGCGCATTGGAGTAGGCGCGACTAAGGCCCATACACTACACAGACCCGTGTGCTTTAACTTCTTATGGCTGGGGGGCCGTATTGAGTAGCTTGGATGAATAAGGTGCCCAGAGTACACTGCCTGCTACTCAGGCCCAGAAGCTAAGATGTGCATATTATTAGTAGATTTTGATTTTTTTTAAACTGAATTTTCTAAAACTGTTTGAATGATGTCTGAGTATAACAGAACTCATATGGCAGGCAAAAACCTGAGAAAAAAATCCAACCAGGAAGTGGGAAATCTGAGGTTTGTAGTTTATATCCAAGAGTGTAAATTTAACCCAAATGCACTTCCTAAGGCTTCCACTAGCTGTCAACAGAACCTTGTTTCAGGCTTCTACTGTGAAGGGGGAGAGAATAAAGAGGTGTTTGACTAAGGAGTCTGCCAGAAGGCCATGAGCTCAATCAGGCGCACGCCCGTGAGAGGTAGCGGTGTTCCATTGCATTTCTAAAGACAAAGGAATTCCCCGGTTGAAACATTAATGAAGATTTATGTTATAAACATCCTAAAGATTGATTTTATACATCATTTGACATGTTTCTACGAACTGTAACGGAACTTTTGACTTTGTCTGGCCTGCGCGTCGTGAATTTGGATTTGTGAACTAAACGCTCAAACAAAAAGGAGTTATTTGGACATAAATGGACTTTATCGAACAAAACAAACATTTGTTGAACTGGGATTCCATTCTGATGAAGATCAAAGGTAAGTGAATATTTATAATGCCATTTCTGACTTCTCTTGAATCCACAACATGGCGGGTACCTGTATGGCTTGTTTGTGTGTCTGAGCACCGTACTCAGATTATTGCATGGTGTGCTTTTTCCGTAAAGTTATTTTGAAATCTGACGCAACGGTTGCATTAAGGAGAAGTGGATCTGTAATTCCATGTATAACACTTGTATCTTTTATCAATGTTTATTATGAGTATTTCTGTAAATTGATGTGGCTCTCTGCAAAATCACCGGATGTTTTGGAAGCAAAACATTACTGAACATAACGCACTAATGTAAACTGAGATTTTTGGATATAAATATGAACTTCATCGAACCAAACATACAGTACATCACAAGAGTGAGTACACCCCTCACATTTTTGTAAAGATTTGAGTATATATATTTTCATGTGACAACACTGAAGAAATGACACTTTGCTACAATGTAAAGTAGTGAGTGTACAGCTTGTATTACAGTGTAAATTTGCCATCCCCTCAAAATAACTCAACACACTGCCATTAATGTCTATACCACTGGCAACAAAAGTGAGTACACCCCTAAGTGAAAATGTCAAAATTGGGCCTAATTGGCCATTTTCCCTCCCAGTGTCATGTGACTCGTTAGTGTTACAAGGTCTCAGGTGTGAATGGGGAGCAGGTGTGTTAAATTCAGTGTCATCGCTCTCACACTCCCTCATACTGACTGGTCACTGGAAGTTCAACATGGCACCTCATGGCACAGAACTGAGGATCTGAAAAAAAAAATGTTTGTTGCTCTACATAAAGATGGCCTGGGCTGTAAGAAGATTGCCAAGACCCTGAAACTGAGCTGCAGCACAGTGGCCAAGACCATACAGCGGTTTAACTGGACAGGTTCCACTCAGAACAGGCCTCGCCATGGTCGACCAAAGAAGTTGAGTGCACGTGCTCAGCGTCATATCCAGAGGTTGTCTTTGGGAAATAGACATGAGTGCTGCAAGCATTGCTGCAGAGGTTGAAGGGGTGAGGGGGGGGTCAGCCTGTCAGTGCTCAGACCATACGCCGTACACTGCATCAAATTGGTCTGCATGGCTGTCGTCCCAGAAGGAAGCCTCTTCTATAGATGATGCACAAGAATGCTTGTCTTCAGCAAACTGTTTGCAGGCTGACTAAGGACATGGATTACTGGAACCATGTCCTGTGGTCTAATGAGACCAAGAAACGTATTTGGTTCAGATGGTGTCAAGTGTGTGTGGCGGCAACCAGGTGAGGAGTACAAAGACAAGTGTGTCTTGCCTACAGTCAAGCATGGTGGTGGGAGTGTCATGGTCTGGGGCTGCATCAGTGCTGCCAGCACTGGGGAGCTACAGTTCATTGAGGGAACCATGAATGCCAACATGTACTGTGATATACTGAAGCAGAGCATGATCCCCTCCCTTCGGAGACTGGGCCGCAGGGCAGTATTCCAACATGATAACGACCCTAAACACACCTCCAAGACGACCACTGCCTTGCTAAATAAGCTGAGGGTAAAGGTGATGGACTGGCCAAGCATGTCTCCAGACCTAAACTCTATTGAGCATCTGTGGGGGATCCTCAAACGGAAGGTGAAGGAGTGCAAGGTCTTTAACATCAACAGCTCCGTGATGTCGTCATGGAGGAGTGGAAGAGGACTCCAGTGGCAACCTGTGAAGCTCTGGTGAACTCCATGCCCAAGAGAGTTAAGGGAGTGCTGGAAAATGGTGGCCACACAAAATATTGACACTTTGGGCCCAATTTGGACATTTTCACTTAGGGGTGTACTCACTTTTGTTGCCAGCGGTTTAGACATTAATGGCTGTGTTGAGTTATTTTGAGGGGACAGCAAATTTACACTAATACAAGCTGTACACACTACTTTAAATTGTAGCAAAGTGTCATTTCAGTGTTGTCACTTTTGTGATATACTGTACATGTATTGCGTAACATGAAGTCCTATAAGTGTCATCTGATGAAGATCAAAGGTAAGGGATTAATTCTCTCTCTCTGCTTTGACTCCTCTTTGGCTGGAAAAATTGCTGTTTTTCTATGACTAGGTACTGACCTAACAATCGTTTGGTGTGCTTTCGTCGTAAAGCCTTTTAGAAATCGGACACTGGTGGGATTAACAACAAGTATATCTTTAAAATGGTGTAAAATACTTGTATGTTTGAGGAACTTTAATTGAGATTTGTTTGAATTTGGCGCCCTGCACTTTCACATCGATCCTGTTAGTGGGATTTCAGCCGTACAAAGTTAACCAATCAGAGCTGCAGTATCCCTATATGCAAATAAACCATTGCCATACATGGATCTGTGCCATTCACTTTGATCTGGACTGTCTTTACAGCATAAGTGGTCACGAGTAGATGCGCTTGTTTTAAGATCAAAGCGAGAGCTGCATGTAGTCACGTGTGCACACAGTTCATATTCTTTGCGAGTAAGTGAGCTATTAGCCCAGTTATAGTTAATTGCTTGTCAGCAATGGTGGAGTGGTTGCTTCCTACAAGAGCACAAAATGTGTGCATTTCTATCCTTCTATCCTATCCTGAAAAGCAAGTCTGGTAAAAAGCTTTTTCTGTCTTAAAGGGGCAGTGTTACAATTTGAGACAGGCTTGAATAAACCAAGTAGCCAATAGGCAGGTGGTAGCATCATGTCTGATTCTTAATAATAAATGGTATGGGAATAATAATGTAAAAAGGTTTCTTGCATCAACCACCACAACATTTTCAGTCACCTTGTCTGAATGACCAGTGGAAAAACAGGTTAATGTCAATCCCTACATATTTTGGGGAATTCTTATGAATGTAGGACTACATTGAACACCACACATTGGCTGAATGATAGCGGTTCTATTTCAATGTTCAAATTTGATGGGATGCATTTTGTCCTTTTTTATATACATTTAAAAAAAATGGTAGGCCACTGATCAATTGGCCACTGTTATAACTAACTTAAACGGGTACAGCCTCAGTGTTCACAGTAGAATTTTGACAACATTGAAGTGTGCGCAACAGACCTGAAATTTGCTCAGTGACGAAAAAATGGAGGCAACATTGAATGCCGGTAGCAAAAGTGATTGCTGTCCTCATTAAATTTTTACCAAAAATTACCATATATACTGATTGTTTCAAGCAAAACTACAAAAACTATTGCTTATGGTGAACCGGAACAATCAAAATAAAATACAATGTAAGCCCCGATCAGCATGTAGGCTACAGTATAGCCAGATGAGTTGTCTCTCCAGGGGTAGCATAGGCTACTTTTATTCCGGTAAAACACAATTTAACAGTACATTTGATTTTAAAAATGACATAGCAAATGACATTGGCTGTCACTCAACTAATTAAGCACAAGCCATTTAACATATATTTGAATGGTGAAGGTGATGCACAGATGTGCCAGATCAGAAAAAACCTACCCTTCGTTGGTCAGCACACAAAGCTGCGCAGTTTGACTAGGCTACTGATATTGCCTGGGGTTGTTATGCGTGCAAAATTACTTGGAGATCAAAGACTGTCAACATGATTACATGCTTAGTTCCACACTGAAGGAAAGGATGCAGTTGTCACAAAATTAGGTATTTTCGGAAGGTAGAAAGTAATTGGAGCCAATTGTTTTAGTGAATCAGATTTTGAACCGACTGACCGATGCATGCTATATTTGGATCGTTTTGGATGCCCAGACTGACACACTCATATCTTAAACATTTGAACAGCAGACCAATACATATTGGTGAATTGTTACATTCCTACTGTATAAACAAAAATGATAAATGATTCCAGTAATATAGTTAAGAGGAATCTCAACAGTAAAATACAGTTATTGGATGAACAGACGAGGAAATTCTCTAGATCTGAGACCAAGCTAGCAATTCTAAGGCCGACAACAGGTGACCCTAATTTCTGGAATCAGTGGTACGTATGCCTGAAAAGTGAAAATTGTTATCCAAATCAACAAAAAGTTGAGGGAGTACTTACAGCCCTTTTGTGTATATGGGGGTATTTCAAAATCCAGTTCAGGGATTCTGGTGGTTGCACTGTCTGCTTTGACAACTTCTCGATTCATATCCTACAAAACACGATAACAAAACAGACTAAATATACAATAAAATAACAAATAAAGTTAGCCAACTAAGAACAGTATGAATCTATATAAAATCAACAGTGTGCTGCATCTAGCCTGGTCCTAAGTGAACCCTCTTGGGTTCTCATGGGAAGCATTGACGACGGCACTACCAATATGTACAACAGTCCCGACAATCTGTCTAAACGTTAACAATTCTCACTTGTGATAGTTTTAGATATGAAAGTAACATTCCAAAGGCTTCCTATCATCAAGAAATAATTGTTGAAAAACAAAGGTAAAATTAATCTAAAACGTATTTTCTTTTTTTACACGAAACCCACAGCCATACTGTTACGGTTTTTCCATTACAGCACCAGTGATTATGTTAATGTTGGCTCTAGTGTTATTTTTGGAGGAATTGTGTGCGTCACAGAGTGACAATACTTGTGATAAACAAAATCAACCACCTCTGCATTATCACCATAGTTGCTTTGTGGGGTGTTAACAGTGGAAGGGGTTAACTTCTTTGGGACTGGGGGGCCATATTGAGTAGCTTGGATAAAAAGATGCCAAGAGTACACTGCCTGCTAATCAGGCCTAAAGGCTAGAATATGCATATAATTAGTAGATTTGGATAGAAAACACTGAAGTTTCTAAAACTGTTTGAATGATGTCTGAGTATAACAGCACTCATATGGCAGGCAAAAACCTGCCAGGAAGAAAAAAATCCAACCAGGAAGTGGGTAATCTGAGGTTTGTAGTTAAGTCATTGCCAATCGAATATACAGTGTCTATGGGGTCATATTGCACTTCCTAAGGCTTCCACTAGATGTCAAGTCTTTAGAACCTTGTTTGAAGGGCGAGAGAATGAGAGCGGTTTCAACCAGGTGTCTGGCATGAGCTGATCATGCGCACTCCCGTGAAGGTAGCTGCATTCCATTGCATTTCTAAAGACAAAGGAATTCTTCAGTTGAAACATTATTGAAGATTTGTTATAAACATAAAGATCGATTCTACACATCGTTTGACATGTTTCTACAGACTAACGGTAATTTTTGACTTTTCGTCTGGACCTACTGATCACGACTCATGCATTTGGATTTGTGAACTAAATGCGAACAACAAGGAGGTATGACAAATTATGGACTTTATCAAACAAACTATTGTGGAACTGGGATTCATGGGAGTGCATTCTGATGAAGATCAAAGGTAAGTGAATATTTATATTGCTATTTCTGACTTCTGTTGACTCCACAACATGGCGGGTATCTGTAAGGCTTGTTTTTGTCTCAGCGCTGTACTCATTATTGCATGGTGTGCTTTTTCCATAAAGTTTTTGAAATCTGACACAGCAGTTGCATTATGGAGAAGTGGATCTAAAATTCCATGCATAACACTTGTATCTTTTATCAATGTTTTATGAGTATTTCTGTAAATTGATGTGGCTCTCTGCAAAATCACCAGATGTTTTGGAAGCAAAACATTACTGAACATAACGCACTAATGTAAACTGATATTTTTGGATATAAATATGAACTTTATCAAACAAAACACACATGTAGTGTGTAACATGAAGTCCTATGAGTGTCATCTGATGAAGATCAAAGGTTAGTGATTCATTCTCTCTTTCTTTCTAACATCTCTAAACACCTGTGTGTAAAGGAAGAAGGACGCCAGAAAAAAATACTAAATCAGCTGCAACTGTGTGTAACAGTGTATATTTTGTATTTGTAAAATGATTTTGATGTGATATTAAAATTGTTCATAGACGTGCTTCTAGAACTGCAAATCTATTTGAGGTTAGATTGAGTATCAGGCTGTGTCGGCTGCCAGAGCCAGTTTACCTCTGAACATAACGGTTTATTTCTCATGTTTTTCTTATTATTATTTAACTCTATAACATTGGGAAAGAGCGTGTAAGTATTTCACTGTATGGGCTACCTACACCTGTTGTATTTGGTGCATTTGACAAACATTTGATCTTGGACAGTAAAGGAATAGGCTAGCCCACACTCCTTAACAGCTCATCTTGAGCTAGCCTAGTCACAGATCTGTTTCTCCTCTTGCCAATGCCAACTCCATTAATGTTTGGCATGACAATGAGTGACATGACAGCTAGCACAGACAGGCAATCAGGCTAGCTAGTATTCCCAATTGTTGCTAGCCACGCACATATACATAGAAAAAAAGTCCCTTGTTGGTCACAAATGTCATAAAATTATATTTGAATTTACTCTGGATTGGGTTGGTCCTAGAGGGTCGAAATTCTTGCCAATATATCAACAAGAAAGTATTAAACCGACTTCAAAAAAAGGGTCTCTGTGTGGCAAATAAGATTTCTTTGCTCGTGACCAAAAGCATATGCACACATACTAACAGAAGTCTTGCAGGTGTTTATGGTTTTGCACAAGTGCCAAGTGATTGAAATTTCAACAGCAGTACCAGTGCTCTAAAATGTTGGGTAATAATACTTTCCTATAGATATCATCTCAAATTATTTCTACTTACTTAGGACCAACCTCACAGACAACCAGTAGAGTAAATGAGTGTAATTCTAAACATTCTGGCTTGTAAGGAAACTTACCAAGTTTTGTTTCAGACTGTATACCAAGAATTGGTATCACAGGCTGATTTTAGGCAAGCCGGCAAGCTACATCTTAAAGCCTACCACATGTCAGTGGTTAAGCATATGCCTGGGAAAGGAATTGCATCCTAGCTAGATTACACAGGACAAAGTTGTTTTAAACGATTTTTGGTATATTATCAAAATAAATCCCAGCACATTTTTTAGACTCATTCAGCAGCTTTTTGCTGATTAATTAGAAAAAAAATTGAATGTTTAGAAGTAGTTATTCCTAAAAACAACTTAAACGATACTGTCGCTGTTTCCTCTTGACAAGTGAAAATAAGGAATCCGGTACAGAATACAAATATTCCAAAACATGCATCCTGTTTGCAACACAGAACTAAAATAATATTGCCAAAAATGTGTCAAAGCAATTCACTTTTTGTCCTGAATAAAAAGTGTTATATTTGGGCAAAATCCAAAACACCACATTACTGAGTACCACTCTCCATATTTTCAAGCATAGTGGTGGCTGCATCATGTTAAGGGTACGCTTGTAATCGTTAATGACTGGGGAGTTTTTCCAGGATAAAAATAAACCGAATGGAGCTAAGCATAGTCATATTCCTAGAGGAAAACCTTGTTCAGTTTGCTTTCCACCAGACTAGATGAATTCACCTTCCAGGACAATAACCTAAAACAAGGCCAAATCTACACTGGAGTTGTTTACCAAGACAACATTGATTGTTCCTGAGTGGCCCAGTTTTGACTTAAATCTGCTTGAAAATCTATGGCAACACTTAAATGGTTGTCTAACAATGACCAACAAGCAATTTGATAGAGCTTCAATTTTGAAATGAAGAAACGGGCAAATGTTGCACAACTCAGGTATGGAAAGCTCTTAGAGACCCAGAAAGACAGCTGTATTCACTGCCAAAGGTGATAGACTCTGGGCTGTGAATAGTTACGCAAATTAGATATTTAGATATTTCTAATTTATTTCCAAAAATGTGTCATTATGGGGTATTGTGTGTAAATGGCTGAGAAATTATTGAATCAATTTTGAATTCAGGTTGTAACAACAAAATGTGGAATAAGCCAAGGGGTATGAATACTTTGAAGGCATTGTATATTTCACTAGTTTAACCATTTTTTTTTTTTTATGTTTTAATGCAAAATTTTACTGGCTCTAGAAAGTTTCCATACATAACTAGTTGATTGTAACGGGCTAATGTAATGCTCCATTAGCTGTTACAATATAGTCAAATTCTGTTCTACGCCAAACAGTACCGATCATGTAACGGCTAAAATGGAGCATCACAATAGCCCATTACAATCTGCTAGCTACTTCCCATATATAGTGAGTGACCGTGTAGCAGTTCGTTCATTTCCCCTCCCTAGTTAGATAGGCTACCTGTTTTGACTTGACATTGAGTGTGTAGGTGATGCCTTGGTCCTGTATGCGACCAGCTGATTGGATTTCAGTGTTTGACCAACTGCAGTTGGGGCAGGTGAAAGAACTGACGATAATTTCTTTGAAGAAAGGAATCTTCGTAAGAAGAATACGTGTCATTCCCTACAAAGAGTGAGAGAAAACATGTTGGATGACAGTCAATCATACAGAATTAGACAATTCAATACGTTTACTTAACTGGTCTGTGTGTTAGCTAGCTCGTTAACGTTACCTAGCTAGCTACTTACATTTTGGTAACAATTCATGCACAGACTCTCGATTTCGGTGGGTTGACTGTCTTCATCATCAGCATTGATCTCCTTGAAAACACTACCGCCACGGACATTTTCCTCTGCGATGACGGACATGATTTCACTTCACGAGAGTTGTCGATAACAAATGAATTGTTATTTTGTATATGCTGTTTCTGGAACTTTCTATTACAACCGAAGGTGCGGTTCAAAACGCACGCTTCAACTCTGCGTTTCTCCTTGTCCCAGAAATAAACGTGAAATACATCTACTTCTTTGGTGGAAAATGTCACATGTTATGCGCGCATGCGTCAATGAATGTTTCGTCATTTTGCAGGAAGTGGCCTTGTTAGTTATTTAAAGCGTCTAAACGGGATCCTTAGAACGTCCCATTTAAAAAAAATGTGATTTACTTATTTAACCTTTCTTTAACTAAGCAAGTCAGTTGACATCAAATTCTTATTTACAATTGACACCCTACCCAGTCAAATGTGCGCTGCCCTATGGGACTCCCAATCACGAGTTTGAGGAGTTTCTCCCATTCTTCGAACCATAGTAGTGACGCCTCTTGCACGGAGATGCAGTGCCTTAGCCCGCTGCACCACTCGGGAGCCCATACTGTAATGGTCATGGATTGTTTAGAAAGTCGTTTTATTCATTGAATTGTTTGTGTCAATTTAAAAAGAATATGAATAATGGGCAAAAATGTAGCGCAATGGTCATCAAGCCAAAAACGCCATAAAAGGCCCCAGACAAGTAAATTAATTCACATATAATTTTATATATATCTTGAATGACCACTTTTTCACGAATGTAATGATATAATCGTCAAGCACATTCAAACAATTAGGGGACATGACCCGGAAGTAAAGTGGAAGATGTCATCACGAAAGATGGGGAATGTCCCACTCAGGCTGTTAACCCTTTTTTTTTTACGTCTGTCTGCTTAACGGGGTGGCTCTCCCATTGGCACCAATGTGATAGCAGCTGGGTCTGGTCTGCTTAGTTAATTGATTCGATATGAACCAGTAAGAATAATCGAGTACGATGTCTCACTTCTGTCTCTTTCACAGAGAACATCCCATAGAAATAGTTAGAGGACACATTGTATCTGTCCCATGATGGTGTCTGTGAGAACATGGACAGCGCCATTGAGACCATCTCAATTTTGAACAGAACCCTGGATGGAATTATGTGATCCTTAACCCATAGGGAGTTCCACCCAGTTGACTACTTAAAAATGGTGAAAGTCCTCACTTGTGCTGCCCATACGAAAGCAAACTTTTTGGCACTAGAGTCCTCTAGCTCGTTCAAGAACTAGGGAAAATACGTTTAGCATAACCTGATACCCCAGGTAGGCAGAGTATGCACATTTTAGGCCTTTTGAAGGCCCTCGGATCAAATCTCCCACTTAGTCTTAGTCTCAACTGTGGCGAGTTAGAATAAACAAGGTTCCATTGAAAAATGTGGTTGTGCATCAGCAGTATTCCTCATGTCAGTCACTGATAGTCAATTAGCCATGTCAGCAAATATTTTAGATTGCTAAATTAGCTGACCACTATCTAAACGTGTTAAAATCAAAACTACTGGCCCCATTGATTTTGTTAGGCAGTCTCACTCATATTCAAAACATCTCTCCAACCTAAGGCAAAATGTGTAGAATGCAGGTAATTAGTAATACAATTGCAAAATCCTTTGCCCCTTGGCAAAATGTGTAAAATTGAAGCAAATTTGCTTTAAAACTGAAACGTTCTCTACACCCCATGAAAAAAAATGAGAATTGCACAACATTAACTCTAAAAATGTCTCTCCAGTAGCAAGAGGGAGTCCACAAAAATGTTTTGCTTGCAATATGGGGGAGAGTGAGGTATGGTCTGTACCAAACCTCCATGCCAAAACTACTTATTTCTGGCAGACCTCAGACAAGAATATAACCAAATGGTCTACTCACTGCATCTTTATTTAATGGAAACTGTTCATATGGTAAACTAAACAAAGCAGTTATTTTGTGAGATTTGGGCCTCAAAACATTGTCAGTGGGTCATCGGAGTGTTAGCTACGATATGCGACTTCGATGAGTCACCGGATTCCATTATCAGGCACTAGTAGGAATGTGCCTTGCACAAATTTGACTTATGCACACCCTCTTCTTTAGATAATTCCCCTCACAAAAAAATAAACTGTCCTTCCCAATCTGTGTATAAGGCAAGCCTACTATTTCCCTTCATTGAAATGAGGAATTGGGTGTGAAAACATTTTTTTTTTAAAGTCAAGGCCAATGATAAATCATTTATTCTCCAGGACTCAAAATGTAGACAAACTTTTGTTCCTTAAAATCTCAGTCTTGGACAGTGTACATCTTCAAGTATCTAAAACATACATAGCAGCTATTATCATTTCAAATTACTGACCAGCCTTGGCTTTACAGATTGGGCCACTGGGGTTATGTGCTTTGTGTTTACAGGGTAATGACATTGGGTTTAATCGACTTCCTCAATGGTGGGGCCTGAGGAGCCACCACCTCCAGGAGCAGAACCGGCACCGCCAGCACCTGGGAAGCCTCCAGGCATTCCTCCGGGCATACCGCCTGTCATACCACCGGCACTCTGGTACAGCTTGGTGATGATGGGGTTGCACACCTTCTCCAGCTCCTGTTGCTGGTGCTCATACTCTTCCTTCTCCGCAGTCTGAAACAAATACACAGGTTAAGATTAATTGATTTCCCTTCTTGACACGTTATGGTAATAACTTGGTTTTAAAATAATGGGCACACCTGGTTCTTATCCAGCCAGGCAATGATCTCATTGCACTTGTCCAGAATCTTTGTCTTGTCCTCGTCGCTGATCTTGCCCTGCAGTTTCTCATCCTCCACGGTGGATTTCATGTTGAAAGAGTAAGACTCTAGTGAGTTCTTAGACGAGACCTTGTCACGCTGCACATCATCCTCACACTTGTACTTCTCAGCCTCCTGGACCATGCGCTCAATGTCCTCCTTGCTCAGGCGACCTGGTTAGACATTTTTTGAAGGGTTAAGTTAAGGTCTATCCAAGTGTGCATATTGTAATCAAATTTCACTTTGGTCACATATGCTGTTGTTTACCTTTGTCGTTGGTGATGGTGATCTTATTCTCCTTGCCAGTGCTCTTATCAACGGCAGAGACATTGAGGATGCCATTAGCGTCAATGTCGAAGGTGACCTCAATCTGAGGAACACCGCGAGGTGCAGGGGGGATTCCAGTCAGCTCAAACTTGCCCAACAGGTTGTTATCCTTGGTCATGGCCCTCTCACCCTCATACACCTGGAGGATACAGTCAATATTAGCAAAACATACATGTCTTCAAATGAGAAGTACATTTCACTAAAAGCCACTCAAGACATCCAAGGAATGTATTGGGCAATCTTTGGTCTTTCAACCGCTGGTGGAAACTACAAATAGCAGGAGTAAACAGCATCACAGATAGTGGCCAAAGGAATGAGGAAACATTGCCCTGAAATTTCTTGCAGACGCCCACTCACCTGAATGAGCACACCAGGCTGGTTGTCTGAGTAAGTGGTGAAGGTCTGGGTCTGCTTGGTTGGGATGGTGGTGTTACGTTTGATCAGGACGGTCATGACACCTCCAGCGGTCTCAATACCCAGGGACAGGGGTGTGACGTCCAGCAAAAGCAGGTCCTGGACATTCTCAGACTTGTCACCTGAGAGTATGGCTGCCTGGACAGCTGAAAATGAGAATGGGAGGTTAGACACGTGGAAAAACTTTACTGTAGACGCACTGTGCCATTGTCGCTCAGACATCCAAGGAAGGTATTGGGCCATCTTTGGTCTTTCAACCTCTGGTGGAAACTACGAATGGCAGGATTAAACTTCATCACAGCGAAACTATTGATTTAGGGCTCATTATAGAAGCCCATTGGCCACAGAGCAAACAAGATGATCAGTGATTCACCTGCGCCATAGGCCACAGCTTCGTCGGGGTTGATGCTTTTGTTGAGCTCTTTTCCGTTGAAGAAATCTTGGAGCAGTTTCTGGATCTTGGGGATACGAGTGGAGCCTCCTACCAGGACGATGTCGTGTACCTGGGCTTTGTCCATCTTGGCGTCGCGGAGGGATTTCTCCACTGGGTCAAGGGTGCCACGGAAAAGGTCTGCATTGAGCTCCTCAAAGCGAGCCCTGGTGATGGAGGTGTAGAAGTCGATTCCCTCGTACAATGAGTCGATCTCGATGCTGGCCTGGGTGCTGGAGGACAGGGTGCGCTTTGCCCTCTCACATGCGGTGCGGAGACGGCGAACAGCCCTCTTGTTGTCGCTGATGTCTTTCTTGTACTTGCGCTTGAATTCCGCGATGAAGTGGTTGACCATGCGGTTGTCAAAGTCTTCTCCACCCAGATGAGTGTCTCCAGCAGTGGACTTGACCTCAAAGATGCCATCCTCGATGGTCAGGATGGACACGTCAAAGGTGCCGCCACCCAGATCAAAGATAAGGACATTCCTTTCAGCACCGACCTGAAACAGAAGAGAACATTCAGTAGTTTCACTTATAAAAACAAACTAGAAACCAAATGGCTATGCATTTCAGGGCAAGGGGTCAATTAAGACTGAAATGTAACAAAAACAATTGCATCTATTTCTCAAAAAAACTGAGTAGGATCTATTTATTTCAAAAAGTTATTCAATTGAGTTAAGTTTTAAGTTTTTTTAAAATCACTTCCTGAATTAACCGCCATCAAAATCGACCCTAGCTGATGTATTCACTCCGACATCCAGGAAGGTGTTGGGCCATCTTTGGTTTTACAACCTCTGGTGGAAACTATGAATGGCAGGCATAAACTTAACCATAGGGACAAACTAGATTTAATGTGCTATCAACTAATTGAAATGAACAAATTATCTTTAAAGGATCATTACAATGTCAATAAAACATAACTAGACCTTAACCTCTAAAAGATGAGTCTCACCTTCTTGTCCAAGCCATAAGCAATAGCGGCAGCAGTTGGCTCATTGATGATTCGCAAAACGTTCAGACCAGAGATTGTTCCAGCATCTTTGGTTGCTTGGCGCTGAGAGTCATTGAAGTAAGCTGGAACTGTTACAACTGCGTTTGATACAGTCTACAAAGAAAGATGGGGGGGGGGGGGGGGAAATGAATAGACTTATTGTCAATAATACCCTGAACCCACTGAGCACACCACAATTTCAAAGTGGAACATTTTTGGATGAGATCAATTTGATGTCAACCTTTTCACCCACTCAAAAAGGACAGCCAGAAGTTTGAATTCCCAATGTGTTATCACTATGCTTTCAACCATCTAACCATGTGTAAGGTCTTAAAGTGTAACCAAATTGCAACAAAAACAGTGTCTAATTTCTGGTTAAGTTGTCATCTAAATGTGTCATCACTGCACATTCAACCATTTAAAAGTTCAAATGGGAATAAAATGTGCTTCATATAATAGCACAACCAAATGACCTGGATTGCAGTTGAGATTACGAGTCATCAATGCTAATCTAGATTCTGCGCAGATTATTATAGCGATTGTGAAGATTCGCCGACCTGCAACCTTTGCACACTTTCTATGATTACACAAGACATTTATAGTTAGTAGCCTCAAAATGTGGCCATGGATGGGTTACTCATTTAAGGTTGAATAAATACTGTTATATTAGTTCGTAAAATAGCTTTAACTTCTGTTAATAGGCCCTTTACTGGATTCAAAAGTGATATTGAATTGTGTTTGGTTGTCAAAGCAAAAAAGATCAACATTTGAAGGAGATATCTTTTTTGCCACTGACAGTCTGGCTTAATTCCAGTTTGTCAACAAATGTATAATTGAGATGTTGGATTCACATCTCAATCAAAAATAAGGAATAGGACTAAATCAAACTACTGTATTTAAAGTGCATTTAAAGGTTGATTTAGTCCTGTTCTTTATCTTTTTGGTTGAGATGGAGACGAGAATCCAACAAGTTACCATGACTAAATTAGAAATGCTCCACAAATCTCAAACTATAGTTTTGGCAAGTCTGTTCGGACATCTACCTTGTGCATGAAAAGTAATTTTTCCAACAATTGTTTAGACAGATCATTTCACTGCATCACCAATTCCAGTGGGTCAGAAGTTTACATACACTAAGTTGACTGTGCCTTTACAGCTTGGAAATTTCCAGAAAATGTCATGCTTTAGAAGCTTCTGATAGGCTAATTGACATCATTTGAATCAATAGGAGGTGTACCTGTGGATGTATTTCAAGGCCTACCTACAAACTCAGTGCCTCTTTGCTTGACAGCATGGGGGGAAAAAAAATCTAAAGAAATCAGCCAAGACATCAGAATATTTTTGTAGACCTCCACAAGTCTGGTTCATCCTTGGGAGCAATTTACAAACACCTGAAGGTACCACTTTCATCTGTACAAACAATAGAAAGCAAGTATAAACACCATGGGACCACACAGCTGTCATACCACTCCTAAAGATGAAAATACTTTAGTGCGAATCAATCCCAGAACAGCAAAGGACCTTGAAGATCCTATAGAACATTTGTGGGCAGAACTGGAAAAAAAAAATGTGCGAGCAAGGAGGCCTACAAACCTGACTCAGTTACACCAGCTCGGTCAGAAGGAATGTGCCAAAATGCACCTAGTGGGTCAAGACAAAAAACTAAAAAAAACTTCATTGTCAACTGCATTTATTATCAGAAAACTTAACATGTGTAAATATTTGCATGAACATAAGATTCAACAATTGAGACAAACTGAACAAGTTACGCAGAAATGTTTTTATGTTTCCCTGAACAAGGGGGGGGGGGGCTGCATTAAGAACTGCAGTGCATCTCATGGACTGCACCAGATTTCCCATGTATTGCTGTGAGATGGCAACCACCCCCACCCTTCCACAAAGGCACCTGCAGGGGGGGGGGGGGCCTTAACCCTAACCCTCCGAGCCAACAAGTCCCAGACGTTGAGATCCGGGCTCGTCACTGGCCATGGCAGGACACTGACATTCCGGGTCTTGCAGGAAATCAGGCAGAGCGAGCAGTATGGCTGGTGGCATTGTCATGCTGGAGGGTCTGGTCAGGATGAGCCTGCAGGAAGGGTACCACATGAGGAAGGAGGATGTCTTCCCTGTAATGCACAGCATTGGGATTGCCTGCAATGACAACAAGCTCAGCCCGGGTGGTGCTGTGACACACCGCCCCAGACCATGAAGGACCCTCCACCTCAATCAATCCCGCTCCAGAGTACAGGCCTCAGTGTAATGCTCATTCTTTCAATGATAAACGCGAATCCGACCATCACCCCTGGTGAGACAAAACCGCGACTCGTCAGTGAAGAGCACTTTTTGCCAGTGATGTCTGGTCCAGCAACGGTGGGTTTGTGCCCATAGGTGACGTTGTTGCCAGTGATGTCTGGTGAGGACCTGTCTTACAACAGGCCTACAAGCCCGCAGACCAGCCTCTCTCAGCCTATTGCGGACAGTCTGAGCACTGATGAGGGATTGTGCGTTCCAGGTGTAACTCGGGCAGTTGCCATCCTGTACCTGTCCCGCAGGTGTGATGTTCGGATGTGCCGGTCCTGTGCAGATGTTACGTGGTCTGCCACTGCGAGGATGTTCAGCTGTCCATCCTGTAGCGCCGTCGTCTCACAGAACAGACATTGCCATTTATTGCCCTGGCCACATATGCAGTCCTCATGCCTCCTTGCGGCATGCCTAAAGGACTTTCACGCAGATGAGCAGGGACCCTGGGCATCTCCCCCCCCAGTGTCAGTAGAAAGGCCTCTTTAGTGTCCTAAGTTTTCATAACTGTGACCTTAATTGCCTACTGTCTGTAAGCTGTTAGTGTCTTAACGACCATTCCACAGGTGCATGTTCATTAATCTTTTATGGTTCATTGACCAAGCATGGGAAACTGTGTTTAAACCCTTTACAAAGCATATTCTTTAAGAGATATTGTGCTAATGATACGCTAGGTTCGGCTAGACAAACTCGAGTAGGTCCCTTCATAACTTGTTCTCAATCAAGGTTAACTGGGAGCATGATTTCAGCACTTATTTCCTTCAACTCATGACGCGCTCTTCCCTCTGCAGAAGACATATGGTGAGCAATATGTTCAGAACGTCGAATCGCAATAAAATCAGTATCGAATCGCAATGCATATAGAACCGAGAGTCAAGACATATTGTATCAGCACTTACGCATCGTGATAATATTGTAATGCGAGGTCCCTGGCAATTGCCAGCCCTAATATGTATTGTCTTTTTTTTTTTACCCTGGGTTGAATTTAAATCAGTAGCTGTTGATGACTTTGCAAATGCTATATAGGCCTAAATAGTATACATGTCATTAATGAAAGTATGGTTACATTACATTTCATTTCATTTGCTTTGCTAAATCTACCGTTTAGAATGACTTGGACAGCAACAGTACATCCATTTAGTTAAGGGATCTCCAAATCTCACGATAGCACATTGGTAGTAATTGTCTGTGACAATTATCAAAGTGTTGCTTGGTTAAAACCCTAGATGGGAGACCAAATGGATAGCTGTAGATAGATTAACACGCCAGTAGGAGGTGCTGCCCAGCCTGTTTTTTTCTGATTGTGAATAAAATGTAGAAAATCTGAGATGGTTTCAAATCAAATTTTATTGATCACATACATGTTATTGTAGCGAAATGCTTGAGTTAAAAAATAATAATCCTGGCTGTATTTAATAACAATTCTGGTCTAATGTAAGAAATAAACTAATTATACTGCAAAGTTGCCTAGGGGCTAGAAGCATGGCTGCCCTCTCTACCGGCACCATTTTCTCAAAGGTACAAATGCAACATATTTTATACAAGGTTTGTCTATTTGAAAATTGGTTACCATAATCATGTGGTTGAAATTTCACAATCAAAACATTTGATGACTTAATACATTGGATTTGAAGTTTCCATAAATGCCACATCACAATACATTGACAAATTACATCAAAACAATGTTGATTCAATCAGTTTGTGCCCAGTGTGCAATGCATTTCAAACTCACCTTCCCGAGGTAGGCCTCTGCAATCTCCTTCATCTTGACCAACACCATGGAGGAGATTTCCTCAGGGTAGAAGCTCTTGGTCTCGCCTTTGTATTCAACCTCCACTTTGGGGCGTCCGCTATCACTGATGACGTTGAAAGGCCAGTGCTTCATGTCGGATTGAACCACGGTATCCTCAAACCTTCTGCCAATCAAACGCTTAGCATCTGGAATACACAAATAAAAGTCTTAATGAGTGCATTATAGACATACTCCAATCATACCAACTGACCTTTGGTTTCTCACTCAGACATCCAAGGAAGATACTAGAACCATGTTTGGTTATAAAACCTCTAGTGGAAACAAATGTCAGGAATCAACTGAATCTAAGTGAAACAAGTTATATCGTCAAATTTAACCATCATTAAAACACACACCTTCAATGGCATCTAGCAGAACAAACTTACCAAAAACTGTGTTGCAGGGGTTCATGGCAACCTGATTCTTAGCAGCATCACCAATGAGCCTCTCAGAGTCAGTGAAGGCAACGTAGCTTGGAGTGGTCCTGTTGCCCTGGTCGTTGGCAATGATTTCAACCTTGCCATGCTGGAACACACCCACGCAGGAGTAGGTGGTCCCGAGATCGATGCCGACCGCTGTTCCCTTAGACATGGTTACTGTGACAAGAAATAAATAAATAAGTAATGCTGAGAAGTCTTATCAATAGGTGGCAGTCATGAGCACTCAAGGTAAAGTATGAGACTTGGACTGTGGATTATGAGTCACACCAAAGATCATAGAGCAACTTCCTATATGGGGAAATACGCTGACTCATTCAATTCCTAAGAATGGTGACTAATCCTGTTCGAGGAAAAGTAATAGGCATTCAGTGTCATACCTGCGCTGGCATTGTATGGGCCAGACAGACATCTTAGGCAGGGCAAAAGGCATATGCATGGTGCCCTGCCTGGCTGAATCCCAAGTCACCCACTTCGCCTCCCCATCTGCGCGTTCACCGCCGCCATTTGCACAAGCGTCCCAAAGTTGAGGGAGTGAAAATTATCGAGGGTGTAGGGGCTAATTAGACACTCAGTTGGCCAAATCGATGTGCTATCCCGACAGGCACTGCAATATATTTGGAGTTTCATAAAAAAGAACAGAGAGACGTGCCTCATTATGTCACGTGCATTTGTTCATGTTTGATCTCGAGACATGACACATGTAACTGATGAATGATGCTCCCGAGTGGCGCAGTGGTCTAAGACACTGCATCTCAGTGCAAGTAGTATCACTGCAGTACCTGGTTTGAATCCAGGCTGCATCACATCCAGCCGTGATTCGGAGTCCCATAGAGCGGTGCACAATTGGCCCAGCGTCGTTCGGGTTTGTAAATAAGGATTTGTAATTTACTGACTTATCTAGTTAAATAAAAGATTAAATACTTCCCAAATTAAATGTTACTGAGGTTTATAGCTTGTAAAATGACAGGGGGATTTGTTCATTTGAATTTCAGGCTGGTTTTATTATTGAAAAGTGGAACATTAACTGTATCATTCAAGTCAGGAGTGTGTCCCAAATTTGATGGGTTTCTTGATCCAATCGCCACTCGTTGGAAGTCACCCTCAGTTTCATCAGCCACACCTTCCGAGCGAGGGGGTGGTTTGGGATTCCCGACGGACCATTGTAAAGGCTAGGCAACCGTTAGCCTATTGATGAAGGCATCTTCTACCTGGAGGACTTTTGTTAAGAGTCCTGACGCGTGCTCTAAACATGAATATGCGTCAATTGCGGAAAATATATTTCATATCAGCAATAATTTTAATTAAACAAATTACTTCAATATTGTTTTTGTAATTACTACAACTTCATAGGCTGTGTTCCCACACAGCCATATCTCCATGTTACAGCGATTGTTCACGGAAGACAGACGACACACAGCTATTTAAACATCTAGCATGCTCAAACACCTGTGTATATGGGTAACTGGGAGGAAGTGTAGCGGAAGTGTAGTTCGTCTGCTGGAGGATATATAATTTTTTGCTGATATGAAAGAAGGACCATCCGTTTCAAAAAAACTTTCGCAAGCGATTATTGACTTTCCTAAAACGTTAAAACACAGTATCGGCATTGTACTTCACAAGTGGCCAGCAGCTGGCGCCGAAAACTCTATGGAGAGAAAGGTTTGCGAGAGCTCCGCTACTGCAGTTCCATGGAGGAATTCACCATGTAGCATGAGGTTCATATAATTGTGATGGCAGTTGAAAGAGTAATATCCAATGGCATACAAGCCCGTAGGTAAAGACTGTGTGTAATGGCGCACGTATAGGTCTCCATTTAATAGAAACACTTCACAATACCAGTGAACACAACACCATTCAGCCTAATATTATTATCTGTTATTTGGAATGTCTTGCCTTGGCATCATTCCCCTTTCACCCAGGTTGGCATAGTTCGTCAACGCGATTAATCTAGGATGATCCCTGACCATCTGGAAGGGGGAGGCACGTGCTTTACACCCTCCCCAACCCGGCTCCTGAAGGACAACGCTGAGTGCTGCAGTACAGCTGGCTCCGCAGCCAAGCGCATTAAAATTGCGGCCATTTCACTGGTAGGTTATAACATTTTCTACAGACTAATCTGGCATCAAAGGCTGTCGTCTCGTAGAATTGTTTAATAGACCTACAGTGAACATAATATTAACATAATTGATCTTAATCGACAAATAAGTATTTTACATCTAATAAGGACACACTGATACCGAAGCGAATATATAAACAATTGTAGGAAAAATACATCACGTTACATATGCCTATAACTGGCAATGACGTAGGCTATAACAGATTAAAATATGTTTCCTTTTATTACCTGGATGTGATGTAGGCAATTCTGTATGAAAACTGTTCAGTCTCCGCTACCCGATGAATGAGAAAAGAAGATGCCGGCGAAAGCGTTCATGTATCTTCCGGATAACTTGTGAACCAATCAGCTTCCAAGAACTCCTCTCTCACCTGCCTGTAAAATTCTGCACTTCTAGTACGTTCTAGCAGTCAAAATGATCTACAATCAGAATTTAACCACTATTGTTCAATGCGGAATGCGTTATATGGCCACATGTAAGGAATCAACCAGCACTAGGATCAGTTGTAATTTTTTTTATACCCCTCAACGCATTGATTGGTTGAAATCTAGCTCGTGTGTTGCATAAATCACTTGAAAAAAAGACGAAGGTCGGTTGAGGATGATAGAATCCCGGAAATAGCAAGAGAATATTCCAGAGCTGTCCTAATCAATTTACTGGCACGGTGTCAAAATAGTCTGACCCACTGAACTGTAGGCGTATATTTAAATAGCAAATTTGAGTCCCTGAAATTGAGTTTGAACTGTGCATTTATTGAACAAAATCAAAATAACATCAATACTAAAATGTTTGAGGAAGGAAATATAGCAATATGCAGGTTACCACTGACCCAGGTTTATTCCACAAAAGCAATGTATTTAAAAAAGAACAAATTTAATGGAAATGGCAGATATAGGATACATTTTTGAAAGATCAACAACATATTTCTTTGTTTTACATGGGTGGATTTTTCGTTTGTCAAATTTTGGAAACGTTTTTATAATAAATTACGTTTCCCAGTAAGCAAAGAGATGCATTTTAGGCATATTTTCCAGACATGGACATCCTATGCATTTTAGGTGCTGAATCATAGGTGAAAAGGTGCCTTTTCCATATGTTAAAAATATGTATTTTGCGGACGTTGAAATATAAGTACATTTTAGAGTTAGTCCGGACCGAATCAAAAATCTACGTCCTTGGACGTTGAAACCAAGGCCAGTCCAGACTGCACCAAACAAAGACAGCTGGTCTGGACAGCACCAAAAAAAAGATGTCCAAAAGACGTCGCCATCGGTAAACGCTTAATGGGATGTCACGGACCCAGTTTCTGTAAGAAATCCATAACCTAATATGTAAACATAGCGATAGTGAGCAATTGACAGTGAGCTGTGAGCAAAATAACTAGGCGGGAAGTTGACAAAGGCTTATTAATAGGCATAAATAAATTATGTTTCTATGGTTGCAGTCCACAAAGAATGAATTGCATTGAATCAAAATAATTAGATCCAATGATTTACCGCCTGTAGGAAGGAGTGCAGAAATTTTAATTCTAAATGCCTACTGCTTACAATATCAAAATTTTCCTAAAAAAAAAATGTCTTTGCAGGACAAGGATTGTCCCGACTTTCAAGAATGCCTGAATTGCTTTGCCTTGCTTTTCTGGTTGGCTGAATGTAAGTTTCACAATCCAATTATTTTAGGAGTGCAAATTTCATCATGGCATGGACTTTGGTGATACGTTGGCATGTGAATTATTAGAATATGGCAAATATTAGTAAATTCTTGCATTCTACCAATGCTGGTTTTCGTGGGCTACCCGATACATGAAAGATAGGTGGAAAGCCATACCGGCTTTTTTGCCTAAATGGGTAATGGAAACACTTTTAAAATTGTATTTAACCTTTATTTAACTAGGCAAGTCAGTTAAGAAAAAAATATTATTTTACAATGACGGTCAACCCAGACCAAACCCTCTCCTAACCAGAGACTCTGGGTTCGCGCCCAGGCTCTGTCGTAACCGGCCGCGACCGGGAGGTCCGTGGGGCGATGCACAATTGGCCTAGCGTCTTCGGGTTAGGGAGGGTTTGGCCGGTAGGGATATCCTTGTCTCATTGCGCACCAGCGACTCCTGTGGCGGGCTGGGCGCAGTGCGCGCTAACCAAGGTTGCCAGGTGCATGGTGTTTCCTCCGACACATTGGTGCAGCTGGATTCCGGGTTGGATGCGCTGTGTAAAGAAGCAGTGCGGCTTGGTTGGGTTGTGTATCGGAGGACGCATGACTTTCAACCTTCATCTCTCCCGAGCCCGTATGGGAGTTGTAGCGATGAGACAAGATAGTAGCTACTGCAACAATTGGATACAACGAAATTGGGGAGAAAAAGGGGTAAAATAAAAAAATTAAAAACAATATAGTTAATTATAAAATGGGTTGTTTGGATCCTGGATGCTAATTTGTTGATAGCAGGGAGTTATAGTGCCACAATCCCCACATTCTCCGGGTAATGCTCGTTAACAGTTCCATTAGATGTATCAATGCGCATCCACTGTCCAACAGCCCAGCCTGTCAATTTATGAACTTAATCCCCCCTGGAAAAAAATGTCTAGACAATATTTCCCCATGCTAATAGACTGGTTGGTTGTTTAGCAACAAAACTGAAGTGTACACAACTATGGGGTAGATGGGGTTGGCTTAGACTGTGGACAACATGTGAACTATAATTAGTCTCCAAATGTTTATTGAAAACATAAATACATTTGCAAAAAGAGCACATGTTGTCTCTCAAATACATCGTTACAGTTGTTAGTGAGCTGGCTAGCGAATTTGAGCCATAATAGCATAGACATGACATCAGTCAAAACACCTCAAAACAAGACATGGTATTAATAAGAAGCTACAACTGTCGAAACGAGCCACCTACGATTCCCCACAAGGCAGCTTCTTGCCATTGTTGCTAGCTATCTGACCAGAATCATAACAATTGCACACCTTCCGGCCAAGTCAATGCTTGCACATAATTTTCGTAACATTTACAGCCAACCCATCTATAGAATAGCATTTGGTTTGCAACAGTTGGGGTTTGTCTAAAACAGGTGTAGGCAACTACACTGAACAAAAGTGCATTCGGAAAATATTCAGACCCCTTGACTTTTTCCTCATTTTATTACATTACAGCCTTATTCTAAAATGGATAAAATAAAGTAAAACAGAAATATCTTATTTACATAAGTATTTAGACCCTTTGCTATACAACTTGATTGGAGTCACCTGTGATAAATTCAATTGATTGGACATTATTTGGAAAGGCACACACCTGTCCCACAGTTGACAGTACATGTCAGAGCAAAAACCAAGCCCATTAGGTCAAAGGAATTGTCCATAGAGCTCCGAGACAGGATTGTGTCGAGGCACAGATCTGGGGAAATTTTTACAGTATTGAGGGTCCCCAAGAACACAGTGGCCTCCTTCATTCTTAAATGGAAGAAGTTTGGAACCACCAAGACTCTTCATAGAGCAGGCCGCCTGGCCAAACTGAGCAATCGGGGGAGAAGGGCCTTGGTCAAGGAGGTGACCAAGAACCCGATGGTCATTCTGACAGAGCTCCCGAGTTCTGTGATTGCCCTTGGGGACAGGCCAAATTTCTTCACCATCCTGAGGTTGAAGAGTCACTGTCATGCCTTCTTCACTATGGTGTCCTTGTGATTAGACCATTTCAGCTTCTCTGAGATGTGTACCCCAAGGAATTTTAAGTTATTGACCATCTCCATGGCTCTCACATGCTGGTTTTCTATCTTGAAATGTTGTGCGTCCATTGAACATAACATCTACATTTGGAATCAGATGTGTCCGTGTGTGTGTGGTGATGACAAAGTGTATAGTATTGGGCTTCAACATCAAGTTCAGACAGCACAACACTATAGTGGGCAGATCTTAGTGAATCAGCATAAGTTACTAGTGGGTGAGGCATATCCAGCCAATCGCTCAGACGAGCTCCAGGTAGCTGTTTTTGCGGTCCGGATTAGCGTTCCACTCCTCGAAAGCGGCAGCTCTAGCCTTTAGCTCAGTACAGATGTTGCCTGTAATCCATGGGATCCATGGGATATGTACGTAAGATCACTGTGGGGAAGACATTGTCGATGTACTTATTAATGAAGTCAGTGACTGATGTGGTAAACTCCTTGATGCCATCGGATGAATAATGGAACATATTCCAGTCTGTGCTAGCGAAACAGTCCTGTAGCTTAGCAACTGCTTCAACATATCACTTTTGTGTTGAGCGCGTCAATGGTACTTCCTGTTTGAGATTTTGCTTGTAAGCAAAACACCAGTCTCAACGTCAACAGTGAAGAGGCGACTCCGGGATTCTGGCCTCCTAGGCAGAGTTGCAAAGAAAAAGCCATATCTCATACTGGCCAATAAAAAGAAAAGATTAAGATCGGCAAAAAAACATAGACACTAGACAGAGGAACTCTGCCTAGAAGGCCAGCATCCCAGAATCGCCTCTTCACTGTTGACGTTGAGACTGGTGTTTTGCGGTTATTATTAGGACTTGTGAGGCGTCTGTTTATCAAACTAGACTTGTCAAATGTACTTGTCCTCTTGCTCAGTTGTGCACTGGGGCCTCCCACTCGTCTTTCTATTCTGGTTAGGGCCAGTTTGCGCTGTTCTGTGAAGGGAGTAGTACACAGCGTAGTACGAGATCTTCAGTTTCTTGACAATTTCTCGCATGGAAAGCCTCCATTTCTCAGAACAAGAATAGACTGATGAGTTTCATTTTGAGCCTATAATCGAACCCACAGATGCTAACGCTCCAGATACTCAACTAGTGTAAAGAAAGCGAGTTTTATTGCTTCTTTAATAGGCACAACAGTTTTCAGCTGTACTAACATAATTGCAAAAGGGTTTTCAAATGATCAATTAGCCTTTTAAAATTATGAACTTGGATTAGTGTAAGGGGTGCGTACTGAGGGCAGAGAAGTCAGGCGCAGGAGAGCAAAAACTGTGTTACAACGGCGCAGTTTAATAATAAAAACTTCTGCGGAAGTTGTGACAGTATCCCCCCTTGATGCGGCTCCAGCAGCGCACCGACACCGGCCTCGGGGACGACCAGGAGGGCGAAGCACGGGGCGATCCGGACGAAGACGGTGGAACTCCTGCAGCATTGAAGGGTCCAACACGTCCTCGACCGGAACCCAGCACCTTTCCTCTGGACTGTACCCCTCACACTCCACAAGATACTGAAGGCCCCTCGCCCTTCTTTCAAAAACAAGGATATTTCTAAGTGACTCCAATCTTTTGAACGGTAGTGTATATATAGTAAAATTGGTCAGGAGCCTGTAAAACAGCTTCTATACATTGCAGCACCATTCTCAAAATGCAGCTACTTTGCTGTTATTCTGGCTGCAATGTTTGATGTGACTATGTTAGATATAGTTGGCTAGCTAGCAAGCAAGGGATAAGAACATTGCCAGCCAGCATGGCAACGGAATATTTAGAACAAACTTCTAGGTTGTGTCCTTAGATATAGAACAAAAAGCCCCCCCATCCCCATTTGAATTGATGAAATAGGTTGGTCAAAGGTTGACATGCAGAGCCACCAGTTTCCATTAACTTGTCCAGGGATTTATTTTGTACGTGTATAGAAAGTTTGCATAGAAAATGCAGTGCGTCTCCATTGAAATGATAATGCCCTCGAATCCAGTGTTTGGAGGATATATTGGCACGGTTTTCTGGCCCTTGACTAACTAACAGCTGTGCCAATATATCCTCCGAACACTGGCTTCTTGGGCCTAATCACTAAAATGAAAACACACCACAGTAGGATATTGTCGCATCTATTTTCAATGCAAACTTTCAAAACGTCTACAAAATATATCACTGGAGAAGTTAATAGAAACATAGCTAGTGTCACATGGTAATGGTGGCTCAGCATGTCAACCTTTGACCAAGCAATTTCATCAATTCAAATGGGGGGGGGGGTTGTGTTACTTTTATACAGTATACATATTCAAATAGGGGGGTGTTACCATATGATTGTGATATAACCAATTAGATCCCAGCAACTACATTTCTGATTAGTCAGGAGACAATACAAAAACAAATGAAAATAATTTAATACATTTTTTATTTTATTTTAAGCCAGGTGGGTGGTCAATGTTCAATCAGATAAAATAAAATGTGTAGTTTTATTGGTCACATACACATATTTAGCAGATGTTATTGCTGGTGTAAAGAAATGCTTTTGGAGCCATAAGTAGAGCTGTCTGTCGGTGCCATCTTGATCAATCTAGCAGGCACCCTGCCCAGCCGGGTACTGCCGTGGCTTCGCCTCTAAGTTTGTGTCATAAACATTTCAGGGCGGGGCTATTGTGAAACACTTCAGTTAGCAATTTCAGCTTGTAAAAACTGTCCCTCTGGCATCTTCCACCCCTTGCATCAGGTTCAGCAATTTACCTGTCTAATACACAGTTCAGACGCCGAATTTATGACGAGTTGAACTGAATAGAAATTGATAGCGGGCTGGCATGGTTAAGATTTAAGAGCTTTCCTTGACATACCGATCGATTTCATCAACCGCTCAACACTGCAGCAGACTTCATCGTAGGGTCGAATTCAGGCGTGACAGCGACCTCTCACAGAAGTCCTCCACCTACATAACCGAGGCCATGATTGTGCTTCTGTTATGGGTGTGGAAGAGAAGCAACCTTTATTTGCATGCAATTAACATACTGTATATTAACATACGGTGCCTTCAAAAAGTATTCACACCCCTTGACTATTCCACATTTCGTTGTGTTACAGCCTGAATTTAAAATGGATTACATTTAGATTTTTGGATCACTGGCCTATACACAATAACCCATAATGTCAAAGTGGAATGATGTTTTTCGACATTTTTAAATGGAAAGCTGAAATGTCTTGAGTCAATAGCTATTCAACTCTTGCATTTTGTTATGGCAAGGCTAAATAAGCTCAGGAGTAAACATTTGCTTAACAAGTCACATAATACGTTGCATGGATTCACTTTGTGTGCAATAATAGTATTTAACATGATTTTTGAATGACTACCTCATCTCTGTACCCCACATATACAATTATCTGTAAGGTCCCTCAGTCCAGCAGTAAATTTCAAACACAGATTCAACCACAAAGACCAGGCATATTTTCCAAGAAGGTCAAATATTCCTATATGGGTAAGAATAAAAAAAGCAGACAATGAATATCCCTTTGAGCATGGTGAAGTTATTAATTAGACAAACAAAGAGGTGTAATGAGTTCGCAATAAAAATATGTTGCATAAAGCTCACCTCAATATTTTTTTTTTACTGCATCAGGGATAGCGTACACAGACCTTTAGGCTTTACAGCCTTCTTCAGTGTGTAGGTACAATTTTCTTTAATTCAAAACAGCCTTTGTAAACCTGTCATGGTTCCACCTGTCACCAGAGGGCGGCAGAGACTGTCCTAGAGACATTAATGACAGTCAGGTGTGTCCTATTTACTAATTATGATTTCCCTGTAAAAATAAGTGTTTTATGTTGTTCTTTGCTGAATATTAATCATTACCTTTAAGCATATTAATTCCCTTATCAATCCACCCTTAATGACTAAATAATACACACTGATACATCCACCGTCATATGGAATCAAAAATGTTACACAAAATCAAACAAAACGAATACATGTATTTACATCAGATTCTTATCATCGACTGCTCTAGGCCTGTATCCAATTATAACTCTTATTTTTAGGATTTTTATTATAATCTTCATTAAAGGAACAGTCTGTCTAAACATTGAAGATAGTCTCATCTAACATTGGCTCCTTGTGGTTAAAAGAAACGGAGCCATCTCCTAGGCCTGGACGCCTGTATTTGTCATCCCACTGGTCGGAGCTCGGAATCGGTCTATATCTCACCATCTGTTGCGTCATCGATCTCTCTAGAGTTCTGGTGATTAAACCTCTCACACATGGGACCAAACAGCATCCACACAACATCAACACACTCATACAGGTGAAAGCAGCCCACAATACAGTACTTACGATATTTTTCCATTTCCCAAACATGCTATCGAACCACCCTGTCAGGGAAGTATCCACCTCAGAGTTCTCTGCTAACTCATGAGCTAATGTGGTCAAACTTTCCAGGGCCTTGGTCACTGATCCGTCTGGAGCTGTGTTATTAAAAAATAAACATACAGCAATGAACCCCAATCATTCTACATCCCCCGCTCTTTTCTGCCAATAACATATTGAGAGTCAGTCTATTTTACCAGGTCATAAAGGGAGGTGGCGGATAATTGTT
Organism: Oncorhynchus kisutch; assembly: GCF_002021735.2. Taxonomy (NCBI): domain Eukaryota; kingdom Metazoa; phylum Chordata; class Actinopteri; order Salmoniformes; family Salmonidae; genus Oncorhynchus; species Oncorhynchus kisutch. The sequence continues at coordinate 44,243,660 of NC_034179.2, read as the reverse complement.
CAGAGAAGTTAAGAATTTTCTCCTGTACTTCCAAACCTAAGTCAGTCACATTAACGATGAACTTTCAGCCATTAAAATCTCGGTGCCATTCTTGTATCTATAACACTGGTACTCATCAGGAGTTAAAGTGAACCGAGGTGGGTTGGCCGAGTACTTCAATCTGGCCAACCCAATCCCTGTAAAGTTATTTGCTTTCCTAGGGAATTGTTTAATGTTTACCTTCTTGATCTTCTTTGACTCCTTATTCTGTAAGTCACTCATCAGTGTATTATATAGTTTATCTTTTACTTCTTATCAATGACAACGGCGTCATATAATTAGTACCGGAAGGTGGTGGATCTGGATGTATCAGAAAGGTTACCAAGACTATGATGCAGGTCAGAGTTCCTAGTCTTCCCAAAAACCACCAACCCTATCCTGCCCTTAGTCGATCTGCTAGGTACCACCCCTTACTCACGCCTCTAGGAGCACACACAGTGATGAAAGGTCGGGATAGGGAATCTTCATTAAGGAGGTGACCCCTGGACCCTGTTGGTACTCGGTTCTTCTCCTAACTCTGTGTGAGCAGCAGTGCTTGTATGTGTGCATACCCTTTTGCAGTGGGTAACGTGGACCCAAGTGACTCTCTCAGCTATTCTAATGGCATAGCTGGTGGTTTAACAGAACCTGGTATGGGCCTTACCAACGGGGCTGCTTCCAGTCTTTTCTCCTCAGGGACTGGATCCACACCCAGTCTCCTGGTTGGATTGAGTGAATCACCTTCTCCTGTAATTCACCTGTTGGACACAAAATCTTGGACATACGGGTTTGGTTAACAAACAGTCTTCTCATGTGTTCTGCTAGTATATCTTCAACTTCTATGTCTACCTGTCCTGTTCTGGTCCCTAACTCTGGCATTCTATTTGTTCTACCTGATTAGCTAAAATGTCATCCATTATTTAAAGAAATAGATCCTAGTAAACCAACTCTAGGGATAATATCTTGACCTAATATTTTAGCTACCATAATCGTGTCCGCCAAGTAAGTTCGGAACGCTTTTACCCATTTGCTATACTTATCTATTATTGTTAAACACCCCTTCTTCCCTTCACTTCGGGAATAGTTCAATGAAGTCCATTTCCAAATGCTCTACCACCTGGTGTTTTCTAACCTGCTCTACAATCCTTTCTCCCTGTTGGCACATGGCTCTGCCCATGTGTCAATATTGCTGCATATCTAAACAATGACTTAGGTAAGATTAGTAAATTATCCTTATGTCTGACATTATCTTGTAGGATCGCCCCTTTCATTTTCCACATGTCCAATTCTCCCTGGGGCGTTCGTTCTTGGCTATCCTGTAACAATTCTCTGTCAAGTGTCTTATCTACTTTTAAGATTTATCTGTGCTGCTTTGTATGGGTTTAAATGCATATGTGTTGTCTCTGTAAATAGTAACCTTTCTCTCCTTTCTTATTTCGCAGGCTCTAGTCAATGCTACTATTTCGGCCTGTTGTGCAGAATAATTTCTAGGCAATGGTTCAGTGTCTAACACCTTCATTCCTGAAACCAACTAAGTTTTCTCTTTTAGTTAGGGTAACAACTACTTTCAACAAAATCATCATATCTCTTCCTAGCGAATTTACTAAACATACACTTCAAATAAAAACTAAAATACCTGCCTGCCCTGCTAACTTGTCATATTTTTAAAACAAATGGAGCAGAAAGTCTTTCCACAAATTAATATCCTAAAGCTAAGTGAACCAAATTCTCTTCCCCTTTTATTCTTATTCTGTCTTTTCTGTCTGTCACGGTATTATTTATGTCCTCCATTTCTCGGGAGAGCCTTACACTCTGCCACCTAATCCTGTTTATAATTGAACTATGCTGGTCTCCACTCAATAATTGTTATCTACCCATTCTGTGTCCCTTCTATCTTCTCTCCTCATGCTACTCCCAAACCATCAAGGTCTTAGCAGTGCAGGGGAGGGCTTCTCCGTCTGCCCTTCCTTCTATCTATCTGTCGCTCTTTCTTATAACAGTCAGAATCAAATATGGGTTCTGTTTCCAAATATTGACTAAATGTCTCACTGTCTCCCTGTCTGCAATCATGGATTTTTAGAAAAATCAACATGTCTATGGTAGTAATCTCTAAGATTATTACCTAGTTGATAAAGTTTATCTCAATACTCTCAATGATCCAGAATCACCACAGATGTCATATTTCCCTGTCCTCTTGGCTTAGAATATGACTACCATTATTAAAACTTATTCTTACTAACTTTATAACCTTATTCAACAACAAAATATAATAATACTATTATATCAATTTCACAGCCTTGTTGTGTTAAATGTATTACACTTGCATACAACAACAGCTGACTACCTAAGGGAAAATAAAACTTTTCTAGATTACTAAACATTACTTAAGCCAAAATAGTGGGAGTTTCAAACTAACCTTATGACAGTTTTTTATAAATCCACCTTCGCCTCATTTTTAACCCATAATTCTCCATGAGAGTATTGTATAAAAAAATACTACTACTGGTCAAAAGATAAAACAAAGTTTCAAATAACCTAATCAGATCCAAATCACTACTCTGAAACCCTCCACGAAGAATAATTATTGTACCCTTATGCCCATAGGAAGAGAGACTTAAGGAAGTCTACCCTTAGTCAAAGGCTATTCCCTTTCTTTCTTCTCATTGGTTCAAATTACAAATATGTCAAAGAACTATAAACTCTATCATAATTATCAATTACACAAATTACTTTAAAACCAGTATTACAAATGACCTTAAATTCATTATCCAAATATGAATTATAGAGGTCAAAAGTCATACCACCCCTTCAAAGAAATGTTTCTTAATATATTAGACAAATTAAAGAAAAACTGTCAAACATTTTCTACATGTTGTATCCCAGGTTCCCAGAACATTCCTTTATCAAAAGAATTCACGTGTTTAATTAAAACTCAGAAAATAAAACTTCTAAAATTCCATATGTGTGTGTACCCCTTTAAGATATCGTGGTTCTAGGAAAAATGGAAAACTCCTCAAACCCAAAGGAATTAGAACATACCAATCCAAACAGTATTTTTTTTTTAAATATCAACTAATAGTTATACACTATTTCTTGCGTGTGGGTATTTGCAACCCCTAGGTTAAAAACAACAAACATTTCCAGGTTTCTTCAATTTGGTAGAAATATGCCTCTATCTCACTCGCTCCCTCCAAGATTACAGCCCCAGAAAACATTCCAAAGAGAGACAATGAAGCACTCCTTTTCCCAGAAAAAAAACACAACCACTTGGTCAGCATTTCATTATACTACATCAATTCAGAAACCCAAACATTGACTACAAACAAAAAACCTAATAATAATAATAATTGCATTGTACTCCCTCCAATCATTAGTTCTCCTCAATGGTTATATGTACTTAATTGAACATTCGCTACCATTGGATACAATACTGTACTTCAAATCTATGAAATTCCCCTAATTTACATATTACTTGACTAATTTGGCCCAAGCTTGCTTTACAACATTAAAACCCATTGTCTGTCTTCAAACAGGCTCTCAAAGTGCTTGATAGGGATCCCCTGCCATTAGACACACACAACTGTGATTAATGTGCACTGTCCCTGTAAAATAAAATTAACTCATAATCAGAAACTATCACAAAACTTTTACGATTCAACTATTCAGACCTGAATCCCTTACAGCCAAATATAGCCCAGCGAGCACAACTAACTCACCTATTCTTACCAGTAGGTGAAAATATAACCCCTACTCAAACAACGTTCTGCCTTACCTCTATCGTAAGAGTAAAACCAAACTTTTCAACTTTCTCTTCTCTTTCGGCTTCACACTTATGAAATGTCCAAGACTTAAAAGTAACATGTAAATCGCCAAATTTATAACATACTTCAGTCAACCCTTTAGAATAAAAACATTTCGGTGGACACAACTCTATCGCCATACCTAAATCTAATGCAGATAGGTAAACTGTCTCTTCTGTGATTCAGTTATTTAAATACGACTCCTATTCTCAATACACCCTTTCTCTACACTTGCCTTCTTACCTTATTTTTTCCGGGCTTCAGACAGCCAGGTATCTAACCCTCGACCCGCTGTTTCCCTTGACTATCTAGACATGTCCTATGTTTCTAATTGATCATTCATTCAAATTTTTCTACATCTAGACATCTCTCAAAGTCATACTTCTTTCTCCATTTTGGGCATTAGATGTACCTCTCATCCCCGGGTAATTATTGTACCTCCTTTGAGGATTTACCACCCATGTTATTCAATTACCTTTCCTTCTTATTCTGCTTCTTCTCACGATCTATGTGTATGTGCTTTTCACCTTCTATGTATGTGTGCTTTCTACCGTTATTATCCTTAACTTATGTTGATAAATACCTCCCGTTAATCTTTCCTAGAATTTTAGAATCATTATTTGTATGAATCCTGATATATATTATTTTTATCTCCCACGTATACAACCATAAGTTCTACTTATTCTTTGTTGTTCCTTGTGACTTTTGACTGATCAATATATCTATCTCACACGCAAATAATTATCTTCTTATTCTATGTGTGTGCTTTTAAAACTCTGATCTCTTCTCACAACCTATGTGTCTCACAATTGATCTGTATGTATGTCCCTCCTATGTGTGTGCTTTTTCCTTTCTTGAAACTTTATCTATAGAGCTGTCTTTCGATCGACATTAGGTCTCAGACGTCTACAATTTATAAGCTATATCCCAGGGTTTGTAAAGTCCTAGTTAACAGCCTATTTTTTTGTTGTTCCTTGTGATTTTGACACGTTAATATCTCGTACCTCACCCCGCTATATTAGGCTTCCCTTCTTCAATGGATAATCAGACCTAGATGGGCGCCTCCTAAAGATCTGACCATCCCCTCCTAAGCGTATTTAGACAGGCGACCTATATTAATATAATTATGCCTCCTCTCTCATAATTCTATTATTATATTTCGCCTTTCAACCAATTTTACGTTTAAGGTCTCAACATTTAGCTAGTTTATATTGGTAGTGGCCACAGATATCTTGGAATCATTCCGGACCCCCCTCCTATTTGAATTTATACCCGATTCCTATCTTCCATATGCACAGAATACTTGGTTCCCTTTAAAACAATTTTCTCCACACAAAATTCTAAAGACAGGTCACCAGATATAAACTCCTCCGGATATTTTAGCGTCTAACACCCAGAATACATTGAACAGAAAACAGGTATTGAAATCCGGCTTCGAAGGACCAAGCTGTCACGAGAATTTTCAATCACAATGATAATAACTAACAATCAAACTTTGGCCAATCCCCGAGATTTGTAAGACCCTGGGTTTAATAATAATTCAGCAAAGACTCAGCTTATGCAAAAGGTTAGTACAGTTTATTCACGAGAGCGCTCTAAAGTCAAGAATGCAAACACAGTCTTTATAACACACACACAAACAAGTTCAAATCTTAAGCCATGCCTTGCTCAGACAGTCAGTGTTTTTCCACTACACAGATACATTGTTTCTTTAATCTGCAACATGTTTCATAATCTTCTGCAAGCCTAACAGTTTCTCCACTCCACAGGTGGGGACAGAATGTCCTATAAGGAACACAGTAGTATAACTTGTCTGTCGATAGCTCCTCTTATCATTTGTTTCACACTTGCAGCCTGCTTACATACGAACAAGGAGCAAAAGGTCCTTGTTCTAATTCTGACTAAAACTACACCCATCATCAGATTATAGTTTTATGATTCTAATAAATGTCATACAATTATATGGTTTCAGAGTGGAATATTTTAATCATTACCTTTAAGCATATAATCCCCTTATCAGACGGCCACCCGGGAGGAGGCAAGGAGTTCCTCACACAGTGCTGTCTGGTGTTCGAGCTACAGTCCTCCTCATTCCACACCGATCGGGCCATGCTCGCCTACATAATTTCTCTACTCTCTGGCAAGGCCCTGGTGTGGGCAACGGCGGTGTGGGAACAGCAGCCACCATCCTGCAGCTCCATATAAGCCTTCACTACCGAGCTGCAACGAGACTTTGACCACCCTGTCGGTGGAAGGGAAGTGGCCAACCGACTGTTCAACATCCGCCAATGGGCCAGACTAGTGGCTGGCTTCGCCATTGACTTCCGCACCCTCACGGCCGAGAGTGAGTGGAATACAGAGGCACTGGTCACCGCTTTCCACCAGGGGTTGTCTAACTTCATCAAGGATGAACTGGCCTCTCGGGAACTGGGAGAGGACCTCGAGTCCCTGATAACGCTGGCAATCAGGATTGACAACTGTCTCCGAGAACGTGTGAGACAACGATTTTTTTTACACCATCCCGGTTTCCTGAGCACCCCAAGCCCCCCAAACGCAGCATTGAGGAGCCCATTCAGCTGGGATGCACACGTCTGAAACCACAGGAGCGTGACATGGGCATGCACAAAGGCTGCGGCCTCTACTGCGGAGGTCTCTGTCATCTCCATGCTACATGCCCACAGCTGACGGGAAACGCCAGGGCTCACCAGGACAAGGGGAGATCCTGACGAGCTGTGCAGTTACCCCCCGGCTACCCTGTCACCGTCTGTCACAATCTGCAACCCTCCACTGGTACAACCATCAGCACCAGATTCAAGCCTTCGTGGACTCTGGGTCGCAGATCATTTAATTGATCAAGACTTCGCCAGAGAATTACAAATCCCTTGCGTGAAATGTCCCATCTCTCTGCAGATTCAAGCCCTCAATTGATGCTCCGGCCAGGTGGGAGATCAGACCAATCCCATTCTACTGCAGGTTGATGTGAATCACTCATGCGCTTAGTTTTGATCACAGCTCCCAAGAACCTCCTTATACTAGGGTACCCCTGGCTAGCGTTACATAACCCACTACTCTCCTGACCCAGAGGATTGGGTGATCTTGCTCTCTGAATAAGTAAGGTCTTTAAAACTTCTTGGTGATTGAGTAGCTTGGATGAATAAGGTGCCCAGAGTAAACTGCCTGCTACTCTGTCCCAGGTGCTAATATATGCATATTATTAGTAGTATTTGGATAGAAAACACTCTGACGTTTCTAAAACTGTTTGAATGATGTCTGTGAGTATAACAGAACTCACGTGGCAGGCGAAAACCTGAGAGAAATCCAACCCGGAAGTGGGAAATCTGAGGTTTGTAGTTTTTCAACTCAATATACAGTGTAAATGGGAACATATTGCACTTCCTAAGGCTTCCACTAGATGTCAACAGTCTTTAGAACTTTGTTTGAGGCTTCTACTGTGAAGTGGGGGCGAATGAGAGCTGATTGAGCCAGGTGTCTGGCAGGGTGCCACGGGCTCTGAGGCACGGTCACGAGAGAGTTAGCTCTCGTTCCATTGCTTTTCTACAGATATAGGAATTCTCCGGTTGGAACATTATTGAACATTTATGATAAAAGTTCTATACTTAGTTTGACAACTTTTTGAACTTTTTGTCCGACATTCGGCTGGACCTGAACGCGCGTTTGGATTTGTTTACCAAACGCGCTAACAAAAAAAGCTATTTGGACATAAATGATGGACATTATCGAACAAATCAAACATTTATCGTGGAACTGGGATTCGTGGGAGTGCATTCTGATGAAGATCATCAAAGGTAAGTGAATATTTATAATGCTATTTCTGACTAATTTTGACTACACAATATGACGGATATATTTTTGGCTGCTTTGTTGTCTGAACGCTGTACTCTGATTATTGCATGGTTTGCTTTTTCCGTAAAGTTTTTTAAAAATCTGACACAGCGGTTGCATTAAGGAGAAGTATATCTCTAATTCCATGTATAACACTTGTATTTATCAACATTTACGATTAGTATTTCTGTGAATTGATGTGGCTCTCTGCACAATCACCACATGTTTTAGAACTACTGAACGTAACGGGCCAATGTAAAATTCGATTTTTTTGATATAAATATGCATTTTATCGAACAAAACATACATGTATTGTGTAACATGAAGTCCTATGAGTGTCATCCGATGAAGATCATCAAAGGTTAGTGATTCATTTTATCTCTATTTGTGCTTTTTTGTGACTCCTCTCTTTGGCTGGAAAAATGGCTGTGTTTTTCTGTGAGTTGGTGGTGACTTTACATAATTGTTTGTGGTGCTTTCGCTGTAAAACATTTTTTGAAATCACACACTGTGGCTGGATCAATGAGAATTTTATCTTTAAAAGTGTGTAAAATACTTGTATGCTTGAGGAATTTTAATCATGAGATTTTTGTTGTTTTGAATTTGGCGCCCTGCACTTTCACTGGCTGTTGGCGAGGTGGAACGCTACCGTCCCACATATCCCAGAGAGGTTAATCAGGTCAACACCTGTAAGGCTGCAGACCCGAAGGTATTCCATGGAGCGTTCTCAGAGCATGCGCAGAACAGTGGGCAGTAATTTGGACATAAAGTAATTTGGACATCACTGTAATTTTCAACCTCTCCTTGTCCCAGTCGGATACCCCACGTTTTAAGATAACCAACATCAATTCTGTTCCCAAGAACTCTAAGCATTCATGCCACAATGACTAACGCCCTGTAGCACTTACATCTGTAATCATGAAGTGCTTTGAGAGGCTGGTTAGACCTACTCTAATTTTCATACTGCCCCAACAGATCCATAAACGACGCAATCTCAATTGCACTCCAGACTGCCCTCACCCACCAAGATAAGAGGAATACCTACATGAGAATGTTGTTTATTGACTACAGCTCAGCTTTCAACACCATTGTCCCCTCCAAGCTCATCACCAAGCTTAGGACCCCAGGACTGAACACCTCCCTCTGTAACTGGATCCTGGACTTCCTGACGGACTGACCCCAGGTGGTGAGTCATGCCTGGCCATGCAGTCGTGAGTGAACAGGGAGTACAGGAGAGGACTGAGCACGCACTCCTGAGGGGCCCCCGTGTTGAGGATCAGTGTGGCGGATGTGTTGTTACCCACCCTTACCCCCTGGGGGCGGCCCGTCAGGAAGTCCAGGGCATAGCGGGATTTCTTTTAAGCTTCCGGGTTAGAGTCCCGCTCCTTGAAAGAGGCAGCTCTACACTTTAGCTCAGTGCAGAAGATTTTGTTCTTAACTGCTTGCCTAGTTAAATAAAGGTTAAATAAAAGTAAATACAAAATAAAATAATAAACGGTTCCACCAGGCTACAACATTGGTGCATGGTGATGTCTTTCAAGAGAGATGTCATATTGAAAAGGAAATAGACATTCCTAAAATGTGTCAATTCATGATCCAATCAACATTGTATTATTTTTCTTCCCATGATATCAACAACCTATTATATTACCCGGGATGCCCTCGAAACTAAATGTATTCAGTGTTGCGTGGAAACCCCATGAATTGTACTGTGATGTCACGGAAGGCCCCTTACTGTAGCCAGTGTAGTGTATGTAGCATATAAAGACACGAGAGGAAGTGGCTCTGAGAGTCCACATCTGAATCTGACAGAGTCAAGATGGCACTAATGCTGCAGCTTTGCTTCCTAGTCTTGTTTGTAAGGGGTGAGTAGGCTACTTCTCTGAAAGTAATTGTTTCTGAGACAATGAAGTACAAAGTACCCAGGCAGGGTACATGTATACAATACAGCTTGACAGAGTTATATGCCTGATCTGTTTTGATCACAACATTGAAATGACATTCAATGTTTTTTTTGTAAGATATCACAAATCAATGTTTGCTGTATTCATATTTGTATATATGTTTTACATTTTATACGTTTCCTTACTAATTCTTTACATCTGTGTGTGAGATCAATTAGAATGGAACTGCTTTTTTCTTGACGGATGCTGTGATGCATTTACAGTGGGGTCCGAAATGATTGACACCCTTGCTATACTGAGCTATATCGTATGCTCAATGGGTTACAATTCCGGAGACTGAGATGACCACTGTAAAATGTTGAATTTATGGCCAATTAACCATTTCTTTGTGTTTTTTGATGAGTGCTTGGGGGTTATTGGCTAAAATGTCCTGGTACTGGGTAAAGTTCATAAGAATAGCCCTTTGCCGTGGTATATTGACCATATACCACACTCCCTGAGGTCTTATGGCTAAAATAACCATCTTGTAAACAGACTGAAAGTTGTGACAACACAAAAATAATAGACGTGATCAAATGCTCTGAGGATTGTATCACAGTGAAAATTGTGACTTTTTAATCATATAGGATGGTTTTCAAATTGATAGCAATTGTCTTGTCATTCAGTTTATTCGGAATTGTCAAAAAGGAAGACTCGGCATACTGCAATACATGCTCTAAGAGTGTTTATTATCACAACGTTTTAACCATTAGGTGGTCATCAGCTCTCATTGGGATTCAAATACCTAATTAAATAATTAACCTTGAATTCAATCATTGCAGACAAGTCTAAAAATCATTATGGTTCATTATAAAATACACTAATTCCATGGACCACCCACATGGAATGTATTTTGTTCAGTCGGTGCTATATACAGCATGACCCTATCATGAGGTGATATTCTGCTAGCCCACACAATGTATGAAAACAGTTAACCTTTAATGCATTACAAGCCCACCAACAACATCAGTGTAAATTTGCCCCCACAGTTAATGTTTCCAAATAAAGTAGGCCTATCACTAGTCATCATACCAGTAGCATAGGAAAAAGGAACACATGACGCTCACACAGACAGTGTGAAGAAAACCACAAACCCCTTGCTTTCTCTTTTACACCCCCCATGTTTTCGGTGACTGTCCACACTATATTTGATTTCCTGTCAGCCGCAGTAGAGAAGGTTGGCTGCATAATCTGTAGGTGTATGTGCAGCGGAAATGCACCCCCCTCAAATTGTTGTTTGTCACACCTCCCATAACCTCAAGCCTGACAATGGTAGCTCGACCTCCTTCAGTTTCCCCTGTAGCCCCCAGTGGTAGAGTCTGAGACCAGGGGAAGACTGAGAAGTAGGACAGTGCTGTGAGTGAGAGCTATGAGAAATGAAGGGTCTGACTCAGGTCTTAACTAGTTCATTTACACTGCCCACTTATTCATCTGTCTACGACCCCTAAATCTCCTCTTTATGATTGCTTTTCAATACAGTCCATCCATGATCATATTATGTTCATGGCATACTGTGCATGTGTAAGAAAGAGGAAAGGGCTGTTGAAAGGTAAGGTGAACTTGAAATCATGTGTGGTGGTTAATTTTAGAATGATCAAATGAGGAGAGACAAACTTATCACACAAGTCAGAGTTATACTTAAAACAAAATCTTTATTCACGTATTTATAAGGAAAGCATGTCACACCACACCCACAAGTGAATGATGTGAGTGCTCTACAATAACGATGGCTGGTCGACGAATCACTCTTAGATGATTCATTGAGAGCCCCGACACAAAGAATACAACACCTTTTTATAGCAAAGATACACCCCCTTAGTCTACATGACAAACAAAAGAAGTATGGAATGGGTCACAAGGTTGGGATTCCTATGAAAGATACTAATAATTCACAGCAGACAGCATCTGCTGTTAAGATTGTTCTCATTGTGTAGAAACCAGGGCCTGGCTCCCAAAACAAGGTTCCTCTCATAATTATCCATACTGGAGTCATCTCTACCCTGGTACCTCCCAGCACACAAACACCAACTCATGCTATGGAATTGTTTGCTTTGTTAGGTTTATCACCTAACGCATTGTACATCTTCTGTCAGCATTAAGCCCCCAGAGGCCCAATCTCAGTTCACACAGACACAATAGAGTTCTAAGAACCCCCTATTCTGTTGCATTAAACAACCATTTGATGGAATAACAGTATTTATAACATAATCTTGTAATTTTGCTCTCACACATATGGGAACCTTCCATCATGTCAATCAAAGTATGTCCTATACTAAATCCTTGGTATTTGCCATTGCAGGATCCATTGCAGTGCAACATTTGACCGTGATGGAGGGTGAGACACTAACCATGAAGTGTCGCATTAGAAATGCCGAAGGGAGCCACGTGGAATGGAAGAATCCTGATGGGCATGTTATGTTTTTTAATAACCAGAAGGGTGAGGATCTTATAATACCACTTATAGATATTTATTATGATGTATTTTATATACTAAAACAAAGCAGTATCTTAATTTGAAAGTATACTGGATGCCCAGTAAATGAGACATACAGGATTTTTATTTTATTAATGTCGATAGCTGATTAAAATAAAAATGTAATTGTATTTGTCACGTGTCGAATACAACGGGTGTAGACTTTACCATGAAAGTGCTGTCTAGAATGATAATAGTTGTACATGATACAAGTAAATATGTTTCTTCCTACTCATATTGTAACATCTTTGTTCGGATCTTAAGTAGTTGAGTTATATTGTAACATGCCTCCTTTCTCCCCCATCTTCACTAACAGCCCTGAAGGACAAGCGCTACAAGATAATAAACTTGTCTGACTCCGTTTTTTCAGTCAGTGTGTCTGATGTCACCTTCAAAGATGGAGGCCTCTACACATGTTTACATTACATTCACAAAGTGCCTGTAGTGAAGTGGGTTAATGTGACAGTTTTGGGTAAGTGTAACATATTGTAATAGCACTGTTTATAGGGATTAAGAAAGCACATAGCCTTCCCCTTAATTTAGTAGAATATTCATATTGGAACAGGAGGTAGAGTGCTTGGCTTGTTCCCACTTCCAACAAATTAAGTTGAAACCAAAAATCCTAACATCACTCTTTTTGTCATTGTCAAGGTAAGCCAAAATTGGAGATAACAGAACACAATGGAAAGACTGCCATAAAATGTTCTGCAGTGGGAAATGGCCACCCTCCCAAAATCTCATGGCTGTTGGAGAGTGGGTTAGAAATGTATGGTAAGTGTCCTTCATTCTAGATTTATTTCATAGATTTTATGACTCCAAAATGACAAAGGATTATGTTACGAGACCACCGAGCTAACACACTGATTTTGATACACTCACTGATTCTGGGGCCTTAGGCCTAGCTAATAAAGGGTCTGTAGGTCTGTAACCTGATTTGAAGTGTGCATTAATGTGAAAAGGTGTTGAATGCATGTGCTCCAGGAGACGGCAAACTTAAAGTTCAGGGCCAGCTCTGTCTTGAATCCTTGGTTGGCCAGCCCAAGTGATTTATGTAAACAAAAACGGTGCATGACCAACAAATAATTGTATACACACAAAAACAAAAAAAACATGGCATGCCGAATACATAAAGAGTCAAACCAAAGGTTCACATGGGCACTAAACTCCAGCAGCCTCATGGCTCTGCCAGCTGCCACACCTTCTTCTTTGGTGGAGTTTAACGACAGTTGGCATCCATTATGTTGCATTACTGACTAGAGGTCGACCGATTATGATTTTTCAACACTGATACCGATTATTGGAGGACCAAAAAAAGCCGATAACGATTAATCGGACAATTTATATATAAACAGTGCCTTGCGAAAGTATTCGGCCCCCTTGAACTTTGCGACCTTTTGCCACATTTCACGCTTCAAACATAAAGATATAAAACTGTATTTTTTTGTAAGAATCAACAACAAGTGGGACACAATCATGATTGAAACATGTTCAATTTGGTTTAAATAATGCAAAAACAGTGTTGGATTAGAAAGTAAAAGTACAATATGTGCCATGTAAAAAAGCTAACGTCTAAGTTCCTTGCTCAGCTGGTGGTCTTCAATATTCCCAGTTAAGAAGTTTTAGGTTGTAGTTATTATAGGAATTATAGGACTATTTCTCTCTATACCATTTGTATTTCATATACCTTTGACTATTGGATGATTGCCAACCTAATCTCGAGAGTTGATAGGCTTGAAGTCATAAACAGAGCTGTGCTTCAAGCATTGTAAAGAGCTGCTGGCAGACGCAGGAAAGTGCTGTTTGAATGAATGCTTACAAGCCTGCTGCTGCCTACCACCGCTCAGTCAGACTGCTCTATCAAATATAAAATCTTAGACTTAATTATAATATAATAAACACACAGAAATACGAGCCTTAGGTCATTAATATAGTCAAATCCGGAAATTATCATTTCGAAAACGTTTATTCTTTCAGTGAAATACGGAGCCGTTCCGTATTTTATCGAACGGGTGGCAACCCTAAGTCTAAATATTGCTGTTACATTGCACAACCTTCAATGTTGGAAGCGGCAGGTAGCCTGCCTGGTGGTTAGAGTGTTGGACTAGTAACTGAAAGGTTGCAAGATTGAATCCCCAAGCTGACAATGTAAAAATCTGTCGTTCTGCCCCTGAACAAGGCAGTTAACCCACTGTTCCCTGGCCATCATTGAAAATAACATTTGGTTATTAATTGACTTGCCTAGTTAAATAAAGGTTTAAAAAAGTGTTTTGTCATAATTATGTAAAATTCTGGCTCATTAATTACGGTCTTTGTTAGGAAGAAATGGTCTTCACACAGTTCGCAACGAGCCAGGCGGCCCAAACTGCTGCATATACGCTGACACTGCTTGCACTGAACCCAAGAGAAGTGACACAATTTCCCTAGTTAATATTGCCTGCTAACATGAATTTCTTTTAACTAAATATGCAGGTTTAAAAAATATATAGTTGTGTGTTGATTTTAAGAAAGGCATTGATGTTTATAGTTAGGTACATTGGTGCAGCAATTGTGCTTTTTTCGTGAATGCGCTTTTGTTAAATCATCACCCGTTTGGCGAAGTAGGCTGTGATTCGATGATAAATTAACAGCCACTATATTGATTATATGCAACACAGGACAAGCTAGTTAAACTAGTAATATCATTAACAATGTGCAGTTAACTAGTGATTATGTTAAAATTGATTGTTTTTTATCAGATAAGATGAATTCTAGCTAGCAATTTACCTTGGCTCCTTGCTGCACTCGAGTAACAGCTGGTCAACCTGCCACGCAGTCTGAAGTCAAATCACGCAGCCCCAAGTACTTCTCTGCATCTGCCACCACAACATCTATTTTCTGTTCCATCTCTGCGGTACAGTTGATAACCATTGCTATGAACGCTAAGAAGCCAACCTTACTGAAACATAGATCACTCATTGGCCTATCCCTTGTCTTTATCATCACCATGTCTTACAACACCTTCTACCCCTTCCATTTTTCCTCCAGAACTCAAAACTGGCATCTGGCTCACTCTGTTTGATCTTGACACAAATCTTCCTCAACATACCCTCTCCCTTGTTATTGCTAGCTTCAACAAATAGAAACCCATCCTCTGCCTCCCTCAGTCTTTTCAACCTCCTCTCTTTCCCTCCAAATCCTCCTCCCTTAACCAATTACCGACTTCTTCTGAAAATATTTAACTTTTCCAATCCGAAACCTCTTTTTAGCTTACTTGAGAGACCTGCTAAACCCTGCACTCCCTCCACTTTAAACTCGAACTATCGCCAGTTCATAAAAAATCTATGCAGCTATCAGATTGTTTAGAATCGATTACTGTGCACACCTGTGCTCAACCAACACTTAAGACTTCCTATCAGAGCACACCCCCTGACCCAGTTGCTACTGCCACCTGGGGATGGAGTGTGGAAGGGGTAGTGTAGTGTCTAATTGTGCTCCTAAGAACTAAACTTCCTAACCTATTCCATAACAATTAGGAAAAGTGAAGAGTCAAACTGAATTGTGTAGTCCCATATTAGTATTGTGGCGATCCTAGCTATATGAGTCACGTTTCCCTACATTGGTGTCAGAAGTGCAATGACGGCTGTGAGGCTATCGTAACACACGGCCGGACGTATGAAGGGTTAGCGGTAGGTTGAAACACAAAGATGTGCCTTTCCGTTCAGAGGGGGCAGAGTAGCAATCCTTGCTATATGAGCCACATTACAATTTCCCACCAAGTGGATTAACCATATTGGCACGATGTGTAGGGTGTTTGCCTCTCATGCCACTAACCTGGGTTCACTTCCCTGCCCTGTCATTCACTACTGTATTTGACAAATAATAACAGCCATTGTCGTGGCTTGCGGGAATTATAAATATAAAACAAGTGAAAAATAGAATAGGAAAAGACTTGGAGTAGGAGACTGAGAATTGTGTGATGAGATATAGAACATTTAAAAAAGGAAATGCCTTAAAATGGTTTAGACTTCCCCTGTGAAACCAAATCCCACACACATTCCCCTTGATCTCTTCCAAAATAAAGAGAAGTGAAATATCTGTATTGTCCCTGTAAAGTGCAGGTCAGCTATTATAAGGATGATGGCTGTTGATGTTCTTTTACATATTACATTTTTACACTTTCAGTCAAGTTAATTGAACCTCTCTGCTGTTATTTAGCTCAGCCTCAGTATCTGTTGGACAAAAACACATATACCTCCCTGGATATCTTGCATGTTCAGTCCTACAAGAGGAGAGTCACATTGAAATGCATTGTTCGCCATCCAGCCTTACACAATTCATCCCTGATGAATTTTGTGAAAATTGGGCAGAATCGTAAGTACTACATTTTTTTTGTTCCCACTTTTGACCTTTTATTTGATTAGTTGTCGAGATGGCATCCACACAATGGGAGGTTGAATTTATGGGGACGATCAATGACAATACATAAATCTCAGATTACCTCCTTGAGAGTAAGGTGGAAATATCCAACAAAGAATAAAAAGCAAGTCTACCTTATTTTTAAATGTAGTTCTGCTTGCAATGGTCTATTTGAGGAACATTGAAAGGAAAGTGTTTACTTTTGTGGTTTCAGTGCACAGTCACACTGTTGGTACTTTCCTCACTTTAAAATATGCCATGAGAACGCCACACTAGGGTATCTTGACAACACAAACATCATGTGATTTACTCTCTCTGTAGGGAGGAATACACTGGCATCCCAAAGTCACATTTCTACAAAAATATTCAGATAGATCGTATTATTCACTTCAAGTTATTTGAGCTGCACTATAACTATATATATATATATATATATAAGCACTTCATAATAGCGACCAAAAGTCTTACCAAGATACAATTGTCATTTCTGAACATGGTTTGAATTGTACAACTGAAATTCCCTTTTATCTTATAGCCACTGAGGAATCACACTCCACTACGAGAGCCTCTCATTGGCTCAGTACAGGTCTAACAGAGGTAACAACAACAGCCTCCCGTTGGCATAGTACACAGGTGTCAACAGAAACACCAACAGCTACAGCCTTAAATTGGCCCAATACAGAAGGATCACCAGCATCAACTCCTGACTTACAACTCAGCACTCACAGTACGTAAAAAATATTAATATTCATTATTAAAAACAAACTATATGACTTACTGATCGTTTTGACATGACAAGACAGACAATGCATATACGGAAGAACAGAACAGCCATGGTGCCTTGAGGTTGAATCTACACATGTTTTGTGAACACTGGTTAGGTGCAAAACCACAGCAGTCTGTTTCCTGAAACGGGAGTCAATAGCAATATTAACAATATACAGTCCATTTGCAAAGTATTCAGACTTCCATATTTTGTTATGTTATATCCTTATTCTAAAGTTGATTAAATCTCTTTTTTCCCTTACACAATACCCCATAATGACAAAGCAAAAACAGGTTATAAGAAATTGTTGCTAATTTATACAAAATGAACTGATATTATATTTACATGCAGTACCAGTCAAAAGTTTGGACATACCTTCTTATTCCAGGGTTTCTTTATTTTTACTATTTTCTACATTGTAGAATAATAGTGAAGACATCAAAACTATGAAATAACACATATGGAAAATATATTTTATATCTTAGATTCTTCAAAGTAGCCACCCTTTGCCTTGATGACAGCTTTGCACACTCTTAGCATTCTATCAACCAGCTTCATGAGGGGCAGCATTGGCAAGAAAAACCCAGTTACCTCTGCTGCAGAGGATAAGTTCATTAGAGTTACCAGCCTCAGATTGCAGCCCAAATAATTGCTTCAAAGTTCAAGTAACAGACACATCTGAACATCAACTGTTCAGAGGAGACTTCAGGAATCAGGCTTTCATGGTCAAATTGCTGCAAAGAAACCACTACTAAAGGACACCAATATGAAGAAGAGACTTGCTTGAGCCAAGAAACAAGAGCAATGGACATTAGACGGAGGAAATCTGTCCTTTGGCCTGATGAAGGTTCTCCCATCTCCACAGAGAATCTCTAGAGCTCTGTCAGAATGACCATCGGGTTCTTGGTGGTTCCAAACTTCTTCCATTTAAGAATGGTGGAGGCCACTGTGTTCTTGGGGAAATTGTTTGGTGCACCTCCCCAGAGCTGTGCCTCGACAAAATCCTGTCTCAGAGCTCTACGGACAATTCCTTCGACCTCATAGCTTGGTTTTTGCTCTGACGTGCGCTGTCAACTGTGGGACCTTATATAGGCAGGTGTGTGCCTTTCCAAATAATGTCCAATCAATTGAATTTACCACAGGTGGACTCCAATCAAGTTGAAGAAACATCTCAAGGATGATCAATGGAAAAAGGATACACCTGAGCTCAATTTTAAGTCTCATAACAAAGGGTCTTATGTATATTACCTTTTACTTATGCAAATAAGGTTATTCTGTTTTGACAGGTTTTATACATTTGCAATAATGTATAAAAGCTCTTTTCACTTCGTCATTATGGGGTATTGTGTTCAGATAGATGAGGGGAAAATATTTAAATCAATTTTAGAACAAAACTTTAATGTAACAAAATGTGGAAAAGGTCAAGGGGTCTGAATACTTTCCCGAATGCACTGTAGGTCCTCAATAGTGAATCTCAGTAAAAGATTCAGGCAGAACTTCGGCTTGTGCTTTTATTTGTAGTTCATTTAAGGTTGTTGTTATACATATTGACTTGAATTAGAACATTTTCATCTGTGGTACAATCAGTGAGTGAAAATGAAATACACTGTAATGGGGCGGCATGTAAAAGAAATTAATTTCCTCATTCAGCTCAGCCAGTGTTTGAAGCTACAGGGTACACACTTGCTAATGACAGCAGCGGCAGCAGCAACACTGCTGCTAAGAACAGGACAAATCATAGCTAGCATTGTATGGGAATTAATTTAAGTATCCTCGCCAGCTAGGCTTAATAGTTACTCAGTAGGCTGCTTCTCCACCTAGTGGTGACTCTCTATCACTACAGATGGGCATCATACCAGCATCCAATAGTATTTCATTAGTTCCAATTCAATTAAATTGAATCACACATTTTATCCACAAATACACTCCATATCCTCCCGAATAATGTGACTGTACTGTCTAGATCAGCTGCCATTCATTCCCCTGCAATTCCCTGTAGATTGGTTATCAGTGTCCCAGACAACAGAGAACACACCTCATAATGGCACAGGACACAACTCCAGCAATGCTAAAGGTAAGACAGTCTTACTATTTTTCTACGTGCATACAGATCTGGTTAAGTGAGTCATGTTCAGGTGCTGTATAAGCCAGACATGGATGTAAGGCTACAGTAGAAGAGGCTACATTTGCACTGATGGTCTCATTCACAGGAAGCTTCTTCAATGATATGGAGACGCAGAAAGGAACTGGAGGAAGTGCGCTGTTGCTCATCTTCCTTGTGACAGGCCTCATTCTTGGTCTGCTCGTAGTTGTTTCGCTCTTCGTGATCAAGCTGAGGAGGGCTCACATACTCTGGAAGAAAGGTAACTAGAGACCAGGACACTTCACTGTTTAGGATCTCCTCATCACTTATCATGTTTGGTCATCTTTACCTATCATCTTTGGTTTATGGCAGGTGTGCATAACTCTAGTCCTCAACTGGAATTTTGCTCCTGTTGGTTGTTCTTTCTCCCTGGCACTTGGATCAGTTGATATTAACCAAACACATAGACCTGCTGCCCTCAAGGACTTGAGTTGTGCGCCCCTGATTTATGGTTTATATGTATGCCTGCCACTAAATCTTAAACTTTTAATTATTCTTATCTTAAACTAAGTAATTATTCTGAAATTATCATAGTTTTGATCATTACAGAAAATGACGACTCGGATCAATCTGTGGAAAGCAACAGATCAAAATCAAGCAATGAAGAGAAACAATCTCGAGGAAGAAGGGGCAACGGTAATAATTTGCATCCTACAATGTGTGATTTCTTGGACATGCCATATAAAATAAAGACTGCAGCCAATGAAACAGCACAATGACAAAAAAAGACCAATTATAAGGCCTATGTCTAATATGTGCTCAAATGGTAGGACATTTTATATGTTCCACTTGGTAAAAATACCTGTTTTTCTAGGACTCTTTAACATCAGATTCACAAAGTATGTCGTTGAGGAACCCATGGCAACAGAGACGATGACAACAACAAACATCAAAACAGAAGAGGATCCTGAAATTCAAGTCATCCCACAGAAAAATGGAGCAACCCAAAGCCCTCAGATCAAGGAGAGGGAACTGTAACATTTTACAGTGTTATCATATAGAGAATTCACATTGAATTCTATGTCATCATAAGCACAAAGATGTTACACCATATTTTGGGAAGGAATGTTGTTTTAAAACATGTACTTTGATATGGTGGATTATTATGTATGATTTAATTGTTTTATCAAAGTTTATTTTTATACTGAAAAACTATGAAGAATATACAACACAAGGATATGGATTTCTCTCTGGAAATATTGTATAAATGTATTGTATTTACACACTATCTTATCACAAACTGTCTTTGTTTTGGTGATTTCTCTATTGGGCCACATTGCTTTGAATAACAAATACCATGAACGGTCTCCTGCCAGTTGAATGCTCGGCTAGAACAAAACATGCACCCTCCTGGGGGTCTCCTAAAAATGAGTTCAAGAGAATTACTGTTGTAAGCTACAGAGGGAAACCGTTTTGTACTTCACAAATAAATTGACTGGAAAATGGTGCGCTACACTGTGGTGGTATGTGTAACAAATAGTCAACTTGTTGGAACAATAGTCACAGAATGACAACACTAGCTGTTTCAACTGATCTTATTTAATGCAAAATCAAAGATTGTTGTATTTATTGTATCGACCCCACAATAGTATATGCATTGGTTGAAGCTCAATGTTAAATTAAAATCTCCCTATCATAACTAAGTCAATTTGACACCAATGTCGATGAAAATGTGCAAATCAACTTGATCAGAGGTACACAACACTCCCCTTTCTCTTGTCATGAGCTATCCAACCGTTACCGAGAACCAAATACCAGATTTTTAACAGGGTCGTTTGCATTAGGAAGAAAATACAATTTCTTGCCCCGACCTAGCTCAATATCTAGGCGTTGGATAAAAACAAGACTACAGCGTCCATAAAGTGGCCATTAGAATTGCTATCTTTCGAGCTGAATAAGTTTGTAGGGGCAACAGTTTTGATTACATTTATAATTTATAGCTCTCACGTGCTCATTCTGTCCATTGAGAATCAATTATGTGCTACCTATTTGTAGCATTTTTGACAATGTTTACATATTTTCAGCTGAATCTTAAGAGTTCTAAAACAAGAGCCACAGCACTAGTAGCTAGCGAACACCAGTCAGATGAGGCAAGTTACAAGAAAAGGAAGCTAGCTATATGTTGCTATGGAAAGTTTAGTAACACTTCATTTTAAGGGGTCATTAGTTACAGTAATTATATATGGAATTATAAAATTAATTATAAAACATGTCATATAGCAAATATGTATTGCATTATAGCAACCAATAGACCCAATCATATAACCAGGGCTAAACAATTAATACGATTGTCATAATTTGTCTACCACAAATGATTGCCACGAAAGAAAAAAGGTGTTGTAGGTCAAAAACATCTGCAAATGAGAGAAAGTAAGATTTAGTCCAATATTGGGCTAGCTAGCCTAGTGTTGGCTAGACAGCTAACTGTAGCTGGCTAGCTAGCAAATGCTAGCTGGCATTATTGTTGGGCTACCATCTAGGCTAGCGAGCTAGCTAGTTACTGTCTACAGAATATACTTTCTATGCAATCTGTTTAGCTACCAAGTTAGGTGGAAATATGCTATGGTTGCTACTCGCTAGCTAACGTTAGCTGGGGTCGATGGTCTTATCTTCCCTGAACCTTGTTCTCAGGGTATCTGTTACCCAAGGGTATTACGTAAGACGCACCCAGCATCTTAACGTGACCTAGCTAGCTACGTGTGTCAATACACTGAATAACGTAGTTCCTTTTCAATGTAGCTAAACACTTGCTAACTTAGTGTTAGCAAGTACTATTAATGCTAGCTGGATAACACAACAACGAGCTACAGATTCCCACAAGGTCTCAGGATGGGAAATGCTTACAAGAAAGTCAGAGTTGTCAATTTCCCTTGTTACTTGTATTGTTAAAAGGGGAAGAAATAGACTATCCCATTTGACTAAATTAGCTATCTAGGCTAGTCCTACTATAGGCTACAGATTAGAGTCACCACTAGAATAGTTATTTTTGTGTTAATTAATCTTAACAATAGAAATCTTTATTATTTTGCAAGAAATGTACTGTATTTTTACATGTTGCATCTTTTGTAGGTATACTATTTTCGCTTGGTAATGGGTAATTATATAGAAATTGCTCAAAGATAACTATAAAGTTATACACTTCACTTTAAATAGCTAAATCCTGTGTAACAACTAGTGACAACTTTATGCAGAAATTACAGATATATACTCTGGTGTATTAGTGCGTTTATTTTCTCACTTGGGTGGTACTTTCAGAAGCTGACAATATCTCCCACATTCTTCCACAAAGCACAGCTAGCTAGCTAGCTAAGTAAAGTTCATAGTCAACACCAAACTTTGGGAAACTGCTAATGTATAATACATCCAATGGGCATAGTTTATCTAACGTTACTCCATAAACTACTCAACCTGGCCTGCTTAGCAATGTAGCTACCTAACGTTGCATCCCATTGATTCCTGTATAATAATAATACATATGATTTGTCACATTTGCCAAATACAACTGGTGAAGACTTTACTGTGAAATGCTAAAATAGTAACACAAGGAATCAAATGAAATGCACACGAATTGAGCTATATACAGGGAGTACCTTTACCAGATCAATGTGCAGAGAGGTATGAGGTATTTGAGGTGGATATGTACATGAAGAAGGAGTAAAGTGGCTCGGCATCAGCATAGATAATAATAATAACAATAATAAAATAAAGAACAGAGTAGCAGCAGCAAATTATGCGTGTGAAAGTGTATGTGGTTATGAGTGTGTGTAATGTGTATGTACAGTGTGTGTTTTGTCGATATGCTCGTGTGCGTATGTAGTGTTTTTCTGTGGGAGTGTCAATGTAGTGTGTGTGTGAGTGAGTGTGCATTGGGTCAGTGAAAGATATTTTTTATGTACATATTTTTATTCATTCCTTTACACTTGTGTATAAGGTAGTTGTTGTGAAATTGTTAAGTTATATTACTGGTTAGATATTTCTGCATGGTCGGAACTATAAGCACAAGCATTTCGCTACACTCGCATTAACATCTGCTAACCATGTGTATGTGACAAATACAATTTGATTTAGATAGAATCAGTGCAGATAGTTTGGGTACCATAAAGTGACTATTTAGCAATTTTATGGCTTGGGGGTATTAGCTGTCTCGGAGCCTGTTGGTCCAAGAGCCTATGCTCCGGTAGTTTGCCAGATGGCAGCAGAGTGAACAATATTTTGGGGCCTTCCTCTGACACCACCTGATATAGAGGTATTGGCACCAGTGATGTACTGAGCTGTCCGCACCACCCTCTCTATCGCTTTGTGGTCAAGCGCAGTGCATTTGCCATACCAAGCGGTGATGCAGCCAGTCAAGATGGTCTCGATGGTGCAGCTGTATAACGTTTTGAGGATCCAAGGGCCCATGCCAAATATTTTCAGCCTCCTGGGAGGGTAGAGGCGCTGCCGTGACCTCTTCACGACTGTGCGGGTGTGTGTGGACCATGCTAAGTCCTTAGTGATGTGGACGTCAAGGAACTTGAAGCCCTCGACCCGCTCCACAACAGCCCCGTTGATGTGGATGGGGGACGTGCTCTCCCCTCTTTCTTCTATAGTCCACGATCAGCTCCTTGGTCCTCCCTGTAGGCTGACTCCTCGCCATCGGTGATTAGGCCTACCACTGTTGTGACGTCAACAAACTTGATGATGGTGTTGAAGTTGTGCATGGCTGCCTATCCCACCCGGTGTCCTTCGCTAAAGCCTGCCGAACACCTGTCATCACCATAGTTATCAGAACTGCGTGAAAACAGTGCCCAACAGGCGGGAGCGAAGGACACTGTCTACTGTTGTCCTAGCTATCTAACGGTATCGTCAGCCCCGCCTCTTCTTCTGTGGGGTTTATCGACCATGTGGCGTACAGGAGGTCAGCCACCAGGGGGAGACTCTTCGAGGCCTGGTGACAGACGGAGTATACATCACGAGGCGATGGCTCCATCTGCTGGACGTGCCAGTTCTCGACGGGCTCTCTGTCCAGGACTAATTGGACTGATTGGGAGCTGTGCAAGGCCCATAAAGCTGCCAGAAGGGCAGAGGTATGAGGATGAACTCCATCCTCATACCTCTGCAACCGTCCCCAACTATACAGGAGTCCTTTCTTCCCCACTCTCCCTTGTGTGCTGCCCTTCTGGCAGCTTTATGGGCCTTGCACAGCTGGTGAGCAATCAGCCCTTGATTACTCACCAACTCCCAATAGAAGTATGAAGAGGGGTTCCTGCTGATGTTGGGAATGCCCATATGCTTTTGCACGAATTGCAGGCTGCAATTTAACCCTTCTTAGTCTTGCTACTATGGAGGAGAGAACAGTGGAGACTGGAGAGATCAACGCTCAAGGAATGCCATTGCCCCCTACAGTACATCCCAGGGACACACTGCTTAATGGCAGGGTGGCGGATTGTGTTCCCTAAAATGCATACACTAGGTGATTGACGCCACGCCAGGCCCTCAAAATGTTTATCTTCTGGTACCACTGGAACATCCAGCTTCTCCGTTGCACAATATCACAGAAGACCACCGTTGTGGATGACCACCTCTAAATCCACACTTGGGCAGCACCAGTGCCATGCTCTTGGTGTATCCTAAGTTGTTTTCATTGAGGTGGATGACTAGGATGGAAAGGGGAAAAGTAGCACAGGCCCTCTGTTGTTGCAGAACACAGAGCAGTTTGTGCCACTTCATGCCTTGCTCTCCGAGCCACCAAATTGGACAGTCAATAATGTATGTAAATAGTTCATGGGTAGGCTACATGTTGACTATTTGTTTATCTCCCAGGAGCGTGCTTGATTGTCTTGTTAAAAGAGATCAGGGATTTTTCCCCCCCAGTTTACACCATATTGGCTTAAAGGAGTTTCTGGTTTTTCGCTTCTCTTTGGAAAATCAGCTGTTAATATTAAATAAATACTAACTACACTATTTATGTTGCCATTTGTCATTATTGTGCATTTTTACTTTACTTGTATTGCACTGTTATGCTGTATTATGTTGTATAATAATGTTGCATAATCCCCTTCCAGTGTAAAAACCATGGAAATTATGCATTAGGCTGTTTTGTGAAGGTTTGAATCCTAAACAACCAGAAAGCCAAGGCATAGCCAAGGGCTGGTCACGCGCAATTCACATGATAGCGACCTGCATTCCATGGCTTCTCTACAGACAAAGGAATACTCCGGTTGGAACTATATTGAAGATTTATGATAAAGATTGATTCTATACTTAGTTTGAAATGTTTCTAAGACCTGTAATATAACTTTTTGAAGTTTTTGTCCGACGTTATGCTGGACCTGCACGAGCGTTTCGATTTGTATACCTAAGCCCTAACAAAAGTAGCTACTTGGACATAAATAATGGACATTATCGAACAAATCAAGCATTTATTGTGGAACTAGAATTCCTGAGAGTGCATTCTGATGAAGATCAAAGGTAAGGGAATATTTATAATGTTATTTCTGATTTCTGTTGACTCCAACATGGCGGATACATTTTTTTTCTTTTCTGAGCACCGTCTCAGATTGTTGCATGGTTTGCCTTTTCTGTAAGTTAAAAAAAAAATCTGACACAGCGGTTGCATTAAGGAGAGGTATATCTATAATTCCATGTGTATAACTTGTATTTTCATCTACATTTATGATTTCTGTTTGAATTGATGTGGCTATGCAAAATCACTGGATGTTTTTGGAACTAGTGAACGTAACGTAAAGTAAACTCAGATTTTTTTATATGAACTTTATCAAACAAAACATACATGTATTGTGTAACATGAAGTCCTATGAGTGTCATCTGATGAAGATCATCAAAGGTTAGTGATTCATTTTTATCTCTATTTGTGCTTTTTGTGACTCCTCTCTTTGGCTGGAAAAATGGCTGTGTTTTTCTGTGAGTTGGTGATGACCTAACAATCGTTTGTGGTGCTTTCGCTGTAAAGCCTATTTGAAATCGGACACTGTGGTGGGATTAACAACAAGATTACCTTTAAAAAGGTATAAGATACATGTATGTTTGAGGAATTTTAATTACAACAGATTTCTGTTGTTTTGAATTTGGCGCCCTGCACTTTCACTGGCTGTTGTCATATCGATCCCGTTAATGGGATTGCAGCCAGAAGTTCTAACAAACCAAGTTTATAATCCAAGCTGTGTCCCAATGAATCAGTGTAGCGATCAGTACAGTCACGTTGTATAACAAAATGTGCAAAAATATAGTTACGCACAGTACAAAACATTAGGAACACCTGCTCTTTCCATGACACACTGACCAGGTGAATCCAGATGAAAGCTATGATCCCTTATTGATGTTGCCTGTTAAATACAAGGAGAGGAGACAGGTTAAAGAAGGATTTTTTAGCTTTGAGACAATTTAGACATGGATTGTGTATGTATGCCATTCAGAGGGTAGTAGGTGCCAGGCACACTGATTTGACTGTGTGAAGAACTGCAAAGCTGCTGGGTTTTCCACGCTTAACAGTTTCCCATGTGTATCAAGAATGGTCCACCACCCAAACGACATCTAGCCATTGGAGTCACCATCAGCCAGCATCCCTTTGAAACGGATTCGACACCTTGTAGAGTCAATTCCCAGACAAATTGAGGCTGTTCTGAGGGCAAAAGAACATGCAACTTAAAATAGTGAAACATTAAAAACATTATCCTTTTTAGATCAAATTATAGTAAATATATTCACGTCACCAAATAATTGATTAAAACACACTGTTTTGCAATGAAGTTCTACAGTAGCCTCAGCAGCACTCTGTAGGGTAGCACCATGGTGTAGCAAAACGTATGTTTTTTTTCATTGTTTTATCTAAACCAGATCTATTGTGTGTTATTCTCCTACATTCAATTCACATTTACACAGACTTCAGAGTGTTTTCTTTCAAATGGTACCAAGAATATGCATATCCTTGGTTCTGTGCCTGAGCTACAGGCTGTTAGATTTGGGTATGTCTTCAGGTGGAAATTGCACAAAGTAGGGGGAGCTGCAAGAGGTTAAATGTGATATACATATATTTTGCTTTGTTACTATTGGGATTGATGAAGGGGGAAAAACGATTTACCGTAATTTCTGGACTATTAAGCGCACCTGAATATAAGCCACACCCACTGATTTATTAAAAAATATGTATTTTGTACATAAATAAGCCGCACATGTCTATAAGCCGCAGGTGCCTACCGGTACATTGAAACAAATG
Source organism: Oncorhynchus kisutch (assembly GCF_002021735.2). NCBI lineage: Eukaryota > Metazoa > Chordata > Actinopteri > Salmoniformes > Salmonidae > Oncorhynchus > Oncorhynchus kisutch. Next base: position 44,216,064 of record NC_034179.2, on the reverse strand, counting down.
AACTTACACAGCCTTTAAACGAAACACAGCTTGTAACAAGAATAAATAGGCTTTAACGAAACACGACTTGTAACAAAAATTTAAAAAATAGCAGTAAACAGTAGCCTACCAAGAAAGTAATTGGTCACTATCTTCCTCCTCCTGTGCACTGAAACCACTGAAGTCATCTCCTTCGGTGTCGGAGTTGAATAGCCTCAGAATTGCTTCATCCGATGTTGGATTGTTTTCATTGTCGCTCTCGTCACTTTCATCCGGAGGCAAATTCCCCGCTGTGCTCATGCTGCCCTCTTCAACACGCTGCAGTCCAGCCTTTCGATACCCGTTGATGATAGTGGATTTTTTGACAATGCTCCACGCTGTCAGGACACACTGGCAGACTTGACCATAAGTTGCTCTTCGCATGTGGCCCGTTTTAGTGAAGGATTTCTCCCCACTTGTCATCCAAGCCTCCCACTGAACACGGAGCGCCACCTTAAATGCACGATTTACACTGATGTCGAGTAGCTGCAAATACTTTGGGCAATCTGCTTTTCTTCCCTCTGAAAGCTTTTGTTGTCTTTTTGCACTGAGTCAGTTCCTCACGCTGCTGTTTCCAACGTCTTATCATCGACTCATTAAGGCCAAGCTCCCGTGCAGCAGCTCTATTTCCTTTTCCAACAGCCAGATCGATTGCCTTCAACTTGAAAGCTGCATCATATGCATTTCTCCGTGTCTTTGCCATGATGAGGGTGACAAAATGACTACTGTAATCAGAATGATGGGAAGTTTGAGCGCGCTCGATTTACGTCACATTATGTGACGGTGCTCAGTTTTTTGGCGGCATGAATCTTGTGAAAGTGGGAAAAATCCAATTAGCCACGTCATTGTATAAACCGCAAGGTTCAAAGCGTGGGAATAAAGTAGCGGCTTATAGTCCGGAAATTACGGTAATCAATTTTAGAATAAGGCTGTAACATAACAAAATGTGGAAGAAGTCAAGGGGTCTGAATAATTTCCAAAGGCACTGTATGTTATCTGTAAATAGTTCACTAAAGTTATGCTTGTACTGGCCGCCTACTTGTTTAAGTTCTTGTTCTACACAAATACAGTATATTGGATGGGAATTGTGACCCATTATTGTAAGTTAAACACTTGTGCAACTAGAGAGATAACACATGCATACATTCACTATGTTAACCTTCTGAGCTACCTTGTGGAGGGTTGAAGGCTCACTTGTCTGTTTCGTTCACTTGGATATTGAACTTGATCAGGAAGGCCGCAATGTGCATGTGCTGTAGAGGAGACACAGAGGAGAGAAGTGACCGAGAAGAGAGGACAGAAAAGACAGGAGAGGAGTGACAGAGAGGAGAGGAGCGAGACACAGAGGACAAGATTTAACATCCTCATGACTTGCCCAAAGACTGATGACATCTATGCTAATACATATGTAGACTTTCCACTAGGTCCCTTTCATCACAGTATGGGTGATGTCAAATTAAATACATTTTTATTGGTCACATACACCTGTTTAGCAGATGTTATTGCAGATGTAGCGAAATGCTTGTGTTATTTTATGTAATGGCTTTCTGTAAGGTTTTGTAAACTAAAAAATGCATATGTAACAGTATAGCTTCCATCCCTCTCCTCGCCCCAAACTGGGCTCGAACCAGGGACCCTCTGCACACATCAACCACAGTCACTCACGAAGCATCGTTACCCATCGCTCCACAAAAGCCACGGCCCTTGCAGAGCAAGGGGAACCACTACTTCAAGGTCTCAGAGCGAGTGACGTCACAGATCGAAACGCTATTAGCGCGCACCACCGCTAACTAGCTAGCCATTTCACATCGGTCACACATACAATGTCTTCTAAAGTCTGATGACAGCCAAGCTGTTACATAGGCCACAATGTCACAGCATATGTTTTGTATGCATTGTCTATGTCAAAACAGTATGTAAAACGTCTTCAAAGGCCTGATGTAATCTTTGTAATGACTCACCCCGTATGAGGCTGAGTTGTGCAGGGAGATGAGGCCTCGTTTTTTTCATGAGTATTGTCATTAGCCCCATGCTCCAAAGAAAGGCCAACATCCCTGGTGACAAATTAAACAGACAGTGCAATGGTTACCACTACAAGTAGTGTCCCAATAACAAAATAATGAAAAGACCGCAATCTGCTAGTGTAAGAGGTCCTTAATTGACAATAAAAGGTGATAGCCTATTATATACCCATTTGAAGAGAACCCCCCCACGTCATTTGTGACCGAGTTTCATCTGATTTGTCTCAGATAACTTTGCTGTCAGGCAAATGGTGTTTACCTAGCCAGCTAAATTATTGTGAAAAATAACGAGGCTAGGCTAGGCTGCGTACATTTTATTTGGTTGCGTATCTTGTCTCATGTCTTAAATCTACATATTTTTCCCGAAGTGTGCACTTTCTCGCATGGATTTAAACTCTCTCTAGCCAATGTTTACACCATTCATATAACCAGGAACCAATATCCAAAGTGGGTACTTAGAAAGACTAATTTCATATGATATACCTACATTTTAAAATGCATACGAGGGTAGGATTGCGCCAACTTTCTCACTGCCAAATAAGGGACAAAAGGGGGCGCGCCAGTGCACGGTGCCTCGGCGGTGTAGGCGTGTTGTGTGAATGAATATGCAGTGTATATTTATATTCTTATTCAATTGGAAAGGCAAAACATTTGTATATTCCATTTAGTCTATAGCTTTACTAAAACGGTATCATTATGTAAACTTATGTGAATAGACCTAAAAATATATATATATATATCAAAGAAATCACCATTTGGACCTTTACAGCAATAATTAAAAAATAAACATTTGAAATGCAAGAGGAAAAGAGGGGCATGAGTCTACTTATTTTTTGCTGCTCTTGACTGATTCAAGCAGTCCTTTGTCCCTTTGAATAGCCAGAGAGAAGTCATTACACGAGAAGTCACAGTTCACAGATATTTGAAGTTCATTTTTGATCAGATGAGGACTGAGGACAAATGAGACAATCCTGAACATGTTGGTCAAATTGGCTTTCCCTAGGTTTTGGAAAACTGTCACCTACTTCTCACTGGTGGATTTTGTGGTATCCTGTCTGGCTTTCTGTATTTCCTTCAAGCTAGCACAAAACTCTTCATTAGAGTTGGTCCATACTGACTGTCATTTTGAGGGCAACCACCACCTGCTCCAGGTCAGTGAAGGAGAGCTCCTCATAGAGGCCGATCGGTTGAATTTTCTGGTGAAAAATCAAACCACTTGTCAATATATGTAATGACAGTGTCATAGAACTTCACAAAGTCCTGTTGCTGCTTGGACCGTTGTGCTGACAATTGTTTGTCCATCAGCTGCTTGGTCTGGTATCCCAAAAAGCTCTCCTGTTTCTGCTTAAGTATCTTAATTTTGAACGTTTGGACTTGTGATGTAGAGCATTGTTTCCTCCAGCTGTTTAACGAGTTGGTCAAAAACACACCCCACGTTGTGGAAAAAGCGCCGATAAATCTCCGTTTTTTTCTTCATACTCAAAAATACTCTTCAGCGACACAGGACCAGTGATGCCAATTTAGCAATTCTGTTGCTGGATTTAGCAACTTTTTTTTCAAACAGCACCAAGCAACAAATTGAGCTACTTTAAAAAAAATTATTTGGAACTTTTAGCAACTTTTGAAAAGTGACAAACGCTAAAATGCACGCATTTTCCCTCTAAATGACACAACGATTTACTCAGTCACAACACACGTGCCTGGCTTGCAATAGTGCAATGTGAGTGGTGACGTCAGCAACAGGCGCTCAGCTCGTGCACAGGCAGCAGCAATTTCAGCAAAATGCAAATCATTGTTGGCTGACTGCAGCAGCAGTAGTACGGGTTCGACAAGCCAAACCCAATGAATATAGTTGGTCACGAATGTTTTATTTTACAACATCAATCAGGTCCCAATGTCCCAATCAAAATTGTACAGCCAGAAATCACAACGTAATTTAGCAACAATTCAACCTGACTCTAGCAATTTACCCTGAAAATTAGTTGGCAACACTGCACAGGACAGGTCTCCCCAAGGCACCTGAAATTTGAAGTAAGAGTTGGCCAGCTTTGCAGGAGACGATCGACAGCTGGATGAAGAGAGAGTCATCGTATGCAATTATGTTGCAGAATTTCACGCCACTCAATATCAACAAAGGCAAACAATGCACGCAGTTCCTCTCTTTGGGAAGCAGATACTGATAAGTGGCTGTAGATTTTTGAAATAATTGTCAGTATCCACTGACAGCAGATCGCGGGCGTGCTTGCAGGCATTATGGGCTATGTGAGCTGGGAAATTAGCTTTCAGAATGCGATTGTTGGCACAATTCAATAACTGGTAAACGGGGTGGTGTTTTCCAATTTTGTCAGTTTCCACAGTAGACGTCCTAAAGAATGCACCGATATTGCTAGCACCGTTAGCTAGCCTGGCCTTCTTGTGCATTTCTGTAGATGCATGCTGAGTTAGGTCATTCTCCAACTGCATAAAATACAGAAAGCTTTCGTCGAGTCACCACTGACAGGCTTAACCCACATCATTTTTGCTTTACATTGTTTGTTGTAGCTGCACAGTCTTTTTTGCAGTTTTATCCATATTTCCTTGATATGCCAAACCGACTGAACAACAACAGAAATTACTTTGCAGGAAATGGCGCGTTTAAGCTATTCTGTGATTGGATGAATATACGAGTCCCGTATGGGACAAACCAATTTAGCGCAATATAAGGGACATCCCGGCTAATACGGGACAGTTGGCAATCCAAAATGAGGGGGTACTTTTGGGGCACAATGGGTAGAGCAAGATGTGATTGGGCCTACAATGACCAAAAAAGGTTGAGAACCACTGGACTAGGCAAGTATTAGATGGTGCATTATAACAATTCCAACAATAATAATCCATTAGCCAAGATGCCCAAAATATTCCTGTCCCATGCTTGTTGAAGCCCAAAGACGTGTCATCACCTGTCTATGGAGGCATTTCAGACTACTTAATGTCCATGTGAAGCACAACTTCCTACCGATAAGGAAATAAAATGTTATCCTATGTATCAGGTCATTTGAATGTAATTAATATTATATAACTAATTTAGAATACATCAAACTTAGTTGTCATTGTCTTGTTTTTTGTTACAGAAGCCATCTTTTAGAAGAAAAAGAGCCCCTCTGGTTTACAGAGACATGACTAGAGGCGTGATAGCACGTACACCCCTGCCATGAACTTGGATAGGTGAGAAAGTTTCCCTGTTCACTTCTGTTCAACTTAATTTAACCAGGATAGTCCACTCAGTAAAAATTGTTACTACTCTCTAGGGAGTACTGGGAGAACAGAGCCGGTTCCCTTTGCAGCAGAATTTGGGCCCCAGCTGCAGTGATGCACATCCTTCACCAGCATAAAAAAAAGCAAGGCAGCGGATGTTGAGGCCTGGAAGAGGTTGAGGGTTATACTCCACATGCCTGCAGTGGAGCTGGAATGTCCTCCACCCAACGCCATCTGCAGCGTGTGTAGAGTTTTGGAGGAGGCTGAGCTATGGCGCTGTGGGGATTGTGGCTCAGATAAATATTTCTCTGCCACCTGTGCTGTGAAAACACACAGCACTCCCAACATTGTCCACCAGTTGGAGTTATGGAATGTAATGTATTTTATGTTATGTCAACAAACCTGTCAATTTCTGGCAAAAATAATTGCTTCCCAGTCAAAAATGTTGATCATGTACATACAGCACAGTTTCTCTAAAAGTTACAGTTCCGGGCAGATAAATGTGGCCAAATCTGTCGTGCCAAGCACAGAGTTGATTTGGAGTTTTCTAACAATTTGTGCAATGAAATATCCCCCTGATAGTGTAGTTTCAAATCTGCAGCTACTGTAGTCTGTTCTACAACAACTTTGTGTCTGTCTGTCTGTCTTAGTCAGGGCAGTTCATCCCATGTGTGGGCCTATGATGGAAGTGGAGGACACAAGATGACTATGACTGTCACAGCCAGTACAGCCGTCTTCTGACAGTTGTTGACGTTAGAGGTAGGCCTTATGTCAAAATCGGAAACTTAAACATCTGGCTCTTTTACCATATTGCAAACTGTATTAGAGCATTAAGTGTAGCAGCACCATGCTCAGAGACAGTTTCTCCCTCCAAATCAAATGTCATTTGTCTCATGTGCCGAATACAACCAGGGAAATGCTTACTTACAAGCCCTTAATCAACAATACAGTTCAAGAAATAGAGTTAAAAAAGATTGACAAAATAAACAAAAGTAACATTTCAATTTTAAAAAGTAACACAAGAAAATGACTTATAATAATGAGGGGGTACCGGTACCGAGTCAATGTGCGGGGGTACAGGTTAGTCGAGGTAATTTGTAAAGTGACTATGCATAGATAATTAACAGCGAATAGCAGCAGTGTAAAAACAAAGGGGGGAGAGGGGGGGTCGATGTATATAGTCCGGGTGGCCATTTGATGAATTCTTCATCAGTCTTATGGCTTGGGGATAGAAGCTGTTAAGGAGCCTTTTGGTCCTAGACTTGGTGCTCTGGGTTCACTTGCCGTGCAGTAGCAGAGAGAACAGTCTATGACTTGGGTGACTGAAGTCTTTGACAGATTTTTGGGCCTTCCTCTGACACCGCCTACTATATACTGTAGGTCGTGGATGTCAGGAAGCTTGGCCCCAGTGACGTACTGGGCCATACACACTACCCTCTGTAGCGCCTTACGGTCAGATACCGAGCAGTTACCATACCAAGCAGTGATGCAACCGGTCAGGATGCTCTTGATGGTGCAGCTGTTGAACTTTTTCAGGATATCGGGACCCATGCCAAATCTTTTCAGTCTCCTGCAGGGGAAAAGGTGTTGTCATGCCCTCTTCACAACTGTCTTAGTGTGTTTGGACCATGATAGTTTGTTGGTGATGTGGACACCAAGGAACATGAAACTCTCGACCAGCTCCACTTCAGCCCCGTCGATGTTAATGGGGGCCTGTTCGGCCCTCCTTTTCCTATAGTCCATGATCAGCTCCTTTGTCTTCCTCACATTGAGGGAGAGTTTGTTTCCTCTACTTAATATACTGTAGTTTTCTACTTATTTCATTGTATTGTGTACACTATGCTGTATTCCTGTTCAAATGACAACTTTAATTTTGATTTAATTTTATCTAGTCTACCATAACCCGGTTCACTCAGTTGTTACATTGAAAATATGGAGTCATTTTGATAGTTCTTTAGAGACGTGCATCTCAACAACATCGGATGTAATGTTTAGCAATGCAATCTAAGAAATGGAATGCCTCATTTCAGGAAGAGCTCATGACGTCTGGCTGCAGTTTTGCAGCTGTGAGCTGGATCCTGTCACCCTAATCCGCTGCAGAATCTGGCCTGCCAACCCCCATCTGCCACAAACAGCAATTTCAGTGGACCTCCTGCGCCAGTTTGCACCCCTGCAACTGGAGTGTGGGGTGTCTTTGAGTGGGATTACCTTGACTTTCCATAAATCCAATGCTTGCTGGAAGGTAGTTATTGTATTTTAAATTGGAAATAAAATATTTTACTATGATGAGTAGTTTTATTTTTTTCTATGTACAGACAGTTGAGCTCTACCAGAAGCTAACAAATGAGTTATTTGAGCAGTTCAAACACTGGCAGTTTGAATGAGAGACTGTCAGAAAGTTGGCGCCACTGACCTCGGACAGAACAAAGTGTCCTCTCTGTCCACAGGTATGTCACTGATAACAATTAAGGAACAAATATAACGTCTCAGTAAGCTAGGATTCTTATTTGCATTGAGTGTTGTTCATAATTTTATGAGGGGAAATATATCCAACCTCAGTTGTCTTTCTCATATATCTTCTATCGTTGCTTTGCCAAACAGTAGTAATGTAATGCAGCAATACCATTGCTGCATTACAATGATCCTTTTCTGCTAATTCAATCAGAACAATTGGAAGCAGGGCTACTATTCAGTAGAATCAGACTCCGTCTCAACCTTCTAGTCTAGACTCAAGACTTTTCTCTTCTGTCAAATCAAATCAAATGTATTTATATAGCCCTTCGTACATCAGCTGATATCTCAAAGTGCTGTACAGAAACCCAGCCTAAAACCCCAGACAGCAAGCAATGCAGGTGTAGAAGCACCTGTCAGTCCTATGATTGAGTGTAGTCTGGCCCATGGGTGGGAAGGTGAATGGGAAGGTACGAGCCCCCACAACCCACCCCACCTCACCCATAAACCTTGACTTCCTCAAACATGAAAGCCATCTGACCCTAGAGTCTTGAAATGTTTGCACCCTCTATAGCCATTATGGTCTTTACCTGACCTTGCTGGTGATCTATGAACATTTGAAAGTGTTTTTGTGTGCTCTATCCTGTTCTGATTATCGATCAGTCTGACAAGCATGCACACCATGAACTGCTTGGATTGTGCTTCTGTATTGCTTTTTCTTTTGGGGTTTTAGGCAGGGTATCTGTAAAGCACTTTGTGATGCTGTTTTACAACTGCTGATGTAAAAAGGGCTTTATAAAATACATTTAATTGATTTGATGATGAAATCCTTGCTGTGGTTTCACTGACAATTTGATATTTTAACAAAATCAAAAGTAAGTGAGATCCGGGCTCTTTGCTGGCCATGGCAGAACACTGACATTCCTGTCTTGCAGGAAATCACGCACAGAACGAGCAGTATGGCTGGTGGCTGTGTCATGCTGGAGGGTCTGGTCAGGATGAGCCTGCAGGAAGGGTGCCACATGAGGAAGGAGGATGTCTTCCCTGTAATGCACAGTGCTGAGATTGCCTGCAATGACAACAAGCTCAGTCCGATGATGCCCAGACCATGATGGACCCTCCACCTCCAAATTGATCCCGCTCCAGAGTACAGGCCTCGGTGTAACGCTCATTCCTTCAACGATAAACGCGAATCCGACCATCACCCCTGGTGAGAAAAAAAACGAGACTCGTCAGTGAAGAGATCTTTTTGCCAGCCCTGTCTGGTCCAGCGATGGTGGGTTTGTGCCCATAGGCAACGTTGTTGTGAGGACCTGCCTTACAACAGGCCTACAAGCCCTCAGTCCAGCCTCTCGCAGCTTATTGCGGACAGTCTGAGCACTGATGGAGGGATTGTGCATTCCTGGTGTAACTCGGGCAGTTGTTGTTGCCATCCTGTACCTGTCCCGCAGGTGTGATGTTCGGATGTACCGATCATGTGCAGGTGTTGTTACACGTGGTCTGCCACTGCGAGGACAATCAGCTGTCCATCCTGTCTGCCTGTAGTGCTGTCTTAGGAGTCTCACAGTACGGACATTGCAATTGATTGCCCTGGCCACATCTGCAGTTCTCATGCCTCCTTGCAGCATGCCTAAGGCACGTTCACGCAGATGAGCAGGGATCTTTCTTTTGTTGTATTTCAGAGTCAGTAGAAAGGCCTCTTTAGTGTCCTAAGTTTTCATAACTCTGACCCGTTGCCTACCGTCTGTAAGCTGTTAGTGTCTTAAAGACTGTTCCACAGGTGCATGTTCATGAATTGTTTATGGTTCATTGAACAAGCATGGGAAACAGTGTTTAAACCCATTACAATGAAGATCTGTTTAGTTATTTGGATTTTTAAGACAGGGTCCTGAAAAAGGGACGTTTCTTTTTCTGCTGAGTTTATTTGTACCACTATATTGGTGCTAGTTAATATAGGTTTTAAAAATGTTAACATAAATATTCACATTTCAGCCTGGAGAAAAGGTTGAAGGGCATGGAGAAGAGAAACTGGATTGTACGCTGGTCTCTTCAACACTGTGTAGCAATTTTGGAAAGTCTGCAGACTAAGAAGACTCGCTGTCTGCTGGCCACAATCCATAGACTTGTCCTGGAGCACTCTTTCTATTGTGGCCTGGTCAGAAAGTATGCAGGTACTGCAGCCAAGTCAGTGTTATACCCCATTTGGATGATCTGTTGATTTATGTGCTAATAGTTGTGAAAATGAACCACATACTTGTAAAATATTGCACCAGTGATTGAAAAAAAAAGTTATAAAACACCCTGGGAGACCAGGAGCATGCTTTTGTATGTTACTCAATCCCATTGACATCCTACTACAGTATAACTTCTCTCTGTTTGCCAAAATGAATACGTTTACAGTGTATGGTAACATTTCAACTACTAATCTACTAACTCGAACCCCAACCCTTATTCTAAACATAACTCTAACCGTAGCAAGCAGTTGCTTATCAACACATCATTTCTTGATAGTATGACTGTCTGCAGAGCATCTACAGATGGAAAATCCAGACTTTCCAAATAAATGTGAACTAGTGTATCGATGAAAATAATTTAATGAATCGAATATACACTTAATTAACCTATTCCAGCAGTGCATTGTAAACTACACCATAACTTTCAATTGTGGCTCGTTCCTTATAGCTGTGGCTTGTGCCATATAGCCGAATGGCCTGTTCCGCTTCAAGCATGGTTTCAAGCCATTCGGTTAATAGCTTTTATTACCGTATCATAATAATACAAGTCATATCAACATTTAAAGGTTTAATTACAACCTCTGGGGTATAACATGTTGGGCATAGTGGCATAGGATAGTCTGACATTAAATATAACCCCTAACCCTAACTTGAGTTCACTGTCGTCAGCCATTTTGTGTGAAATGCTCAGTCTGAAGGCATTCGGCTATGGGTTTCAAAGCCCTATCACAATAATGCAAGTCATACCAACCTTTAAAGGTTTATTTACAACCTCGGGGGTATAACGTGTTGGGCAAAGTAGTATAGGACAGTCTGACCCATATGATGATAATCATTGTCATGTTATTTGATATACTGTATATGCTTCAGTGAAAATGAACACCATGGTTGCCATAAAACTTTAAAAGGGTAGTATATAAATGTGTAGAATGTGTTGGTTTTGGGTCCAGGCTGGTAAGTTAACCAACCTTATATACAGTTGAAGTTGGAAGTTTACAAACACCTTAGCCAAATACATTTAAACTCAGTTTTTCACAATTCCTGACATTTAATCCTAGTAAAATGCTCTGTTTTAGGTCAGTTAGGATCACCACTTTATTTTAAGAATGTGAAATGGCAGAATAATAGTAGAGAGAATGATTTATTTCAGCTTTTGTTTCTTTCATCACATTCCCAGTTGGTCAGAAGTTTACATACACTCAATTAGTATTTGGTAGCATTGCCTTTAAATTGTTTAACTTGGGTCAAACGTTTCGGGCAGCCTTCCACAAGGTTCCCACAATAAGTTGGGTGAATTTTGGCCCATTCCTCCTGACAGAGCTGGTGTAACTGAGTCAGGTTGGTAGGCCTCCTTGCTCACACACGCCTTTTCAGTTCTGCCCACAAATTTTCTATGGGATTGAGGTCAGGGCTTTGTGATGGCCACTAAAATACCTTGACTTTGTTGCCCTTAAGCCATTTTAAGCCCCCACAACATGATGCTGCCACCCATGTTCTTCACTGTTGGGATGGTGTTCTTCGGCTTGCAAGCCTCCCCTTTTTCCTCCAAACATAATGATGGTCATTATGGCCAAACAGTTCTATTTTTGTTTCATCAGACCAGAGGACATTTCTCCAAAAAGTTCGATCTTTGTTCCCATGTGCAGTTGCAAACTGTAGTCTGGCTTTTTTATGGTGGTTTTGGAGCAGTGGCTTCTTCCTTGCTGAACGGCCTTCAAGTTATGTCGATATATACTTTTGTACCGGTTTCCTCCAGCATCTTCACATGGTCCTTTGCTGTTGTTCTGGGCTTGATTTGCACTTTTCGCACCAAAATACGTTCATCTCAAGTAGACAGAACGTGTCAGGCGTTTGGAAATTGCTCCCAAGAATGAACCAGACTTGTGGAGGTCTACAATTTTTTTCTTAGGTCTTGGCTGATTTCTTTAGATTTTCCCATGATGTCAAGCAAAGAGGCACTGAGTTTGAAGGTAGGCCTTGAAATACATCCACAGGTACACCTCCTATTGATTCAAATGATGTAAATTAGCCTATCAGAAGCTTCTAAAGCCATGACATCATTTTCTGGAATTTTCCAAGCTGTTTAAAGGCACAGTCAACTTAGTGTATGTAAACCTCTGACAAACTGGAATTGTGATACAGTGAATTCTAAGTGAAATAATCTGTCTGTAAACAATTTTTGGAAAAATGACTTGTGTCATGCACAAAGTAGATATCATAACCGACTTGCCAAAACTATAGTTTGTTATCAATTAATTTGTGGATTGGTTGAAAAACTCATTTTAATGACTCCAACCTAAGTGTATGTAAACTTCCGACTTCAACTGTAAATTGGATTTTCTTCTGAATAACTGGAAAGGGCATAGCCTTTCCATTCAGCTTCAGGCAACTTTGATGTAAAGCTTGTAGTGACAACTTCTCTCCGTCAGGGGTGCGTAACTGGTGGCAGGGAAGTCAGACGCAGGAGAGCAGAACTAGGTAATAGCCGGAGCAGTTTAATTGCAAAACCAACGGCATAAAGAAATAACCAACATGGATACAAAACCTGACGTGCACCAGTAAACATGTGCACAAGCACTTACAACAAACAAGTCAACACAAGGCATGGGGGGGAACAGAGGGTTAAATACACAACAATTAATGAGGGAAATGAAAACCAGGTGTGTAGGAAAACAAGATGAAACAAATGGAAAATGAAAAGTGGCTCGACGATGGCTAGAAGACCGGTGATGCCGAACGTCGAACGCCGCCCGAACAAGGAGAGGCAGCGACTCATTGTGGCTAAGTAATAATGGAGTTCATTGCAACTGCAAGGATGTCTGGGAGAAAAGAAATACAGAGGCACAATTATAAAGTGATTGTAAGGTATGTTCTTTATAATCAAAGACAAAATACAGGTTGACTTGTTGGCTACATTCACAGTACATTTTGAAAAAATACCATCAAACAGATGTGTTTTTAGTATAGTGTCTGCACTGAAACACCGCATTCATTATGTAGTGTGGTAAATGAGTTTCCACATATGTACCCAAAATCTAATTCTGAACGGACTCTTTCTATGCCAGCAAGATTCTGGTCATTGACTACAATTACTCTTTTATATTTCTTCTTTTATCATGCAGTATAAATCCAAAACATACATACTGTAACTACATAACATCTAATTACACTGAGTTTACAAAACATTAAGAACAACTTCCTAATATTGAGTTGCTCACCCCCCCTCCCTTTACCCTCAGAACAGCCTCAATTCGCCGGCATGGACTCTACAAGGTGTCGAAAGCGTTCCACAGGGATGCTGGCCTATTGTAACTCCAATGCTTCCCACAGTTGTGTCAAGTTGGCTGGATGTCCTTTGGGAGTTTACAAAACATTAAGAACACCTTCCTAATATTGAGTTGCTCACCCCCCCTCCATTTACCCTCAGAACAGCCTCAATTCGCCGGCATGGACTCTACAAGGTGTCAAAAGCATTCCACAGGGATGCTGGCCTATTGTAACTCCAATGCTTCCCACAGTTGTGTCAAGTTGGCTGGATGTCCTTTGGGTGTTTGACTATTCTTGATACACTCGGGAAGCATTTGAGCGCGTTGCAGTTCCTGACACAAACCAGTGAGCCGGGCACCTAAAACCATACCCCATTTAAAGGCACTTAAAAAATGTGTCTTGTCCATTCACCCTCTGAATGCCACACATACACAATCCATGTCTCAACTGTCTCAAGGTGTAAAAATCCTTCTTTAACCTTTCTCCTCCCCTTCATCTACGCTGATTGAAGTGGATTAAACAAGTGACATCAATAAGGGATCATAGCTTTCCTCTGGTCAGTCTATGTTGTGGAAAGAGCAGGTGTCCTTAATGTTTTGAATACTCTGCGTACATTTATATATTATTACCAACCTCCAGGAAATTAGACACAGGTCCTGGTGCAGTCTAACCTTCAGCTCCAGCCTCAGCCCAACCTCCAGTTAAAGGCCCAGGCCCAGCACCAACTACAGGCACTGTTCCAGCTCCAGGCCCATCACTATCTCCACTCCCATCTCAAGGCCCAGCTCCACTCCCATCTCCAGCTCTAGGCCCAGCACCACCCCTAGCTGCAAAAAGATATTCTAAAATAAAACATTTACTCTATCTTTTCTTAATCAGCAGAAATGACCCAGAAAAAAACAATAACAAGTGGTGGATGGCCATATATAGTAAAGCCCACCGTTGCCCTTTAGTGAGAGCAGTGACCACAGTGGGCATCTGTTCAAAGGGAATGTCCTGATTGTCTAAAGTAATGGGCCAAGTCACTGCCTGTACTGTATATGTCAATGTTGTTCATATCAATGACCAAGACATTACAATTCTGCATTGAAACACTGTAGAGAGCATTCATTGCATCTTACTTATTGTGAACTTGATGCCACGGCCTGCCTCCAAAATGGAAGATAGTTGGTCCATGCCATAGTGGGAGGGCTTTTTCAACTCTATCCTAGCTGGCATGCCCTCTACTTCAATGACCACCTGCTTGGCAGCCACAGTCATACATGGAACTCTGCCCTGTCCATCTGCTTCATCTAAACAGAAACCAAAAGAAGGCTTTAGTGAAGGAAGATCAAGTACACACATTATTCCAAGCTTCTACACCAGTGCCAGAAATCTGCTTACTTGAATATCAACAATGTAAAGCAACAAGGCACAGCTACCACATATGTTTTTATAAATCAAACGTCAGCCCTTTTTTGTGGTTTAGTGGAATTTTAGTGGTTACATTTTTTAAGCTTGCTTTAAAGCGGAGCAGGTCCGTTATTTATGAAATTAGATGTAAAAAAAGACTATACCTAAAAATGCTTATAGAAAAAGAGTTGGCGAAAAAACGGAAATCCTTCTGTAAGAAAAATGCCCGTTCCCTCTCTCTAACTATCAAAGACAAACACATAACTTTTTTAAAGTAAATGTTTCAAAATGTCATGATTTACTATTGTGACCTTATTGTATACATTCCCACAATTAATTTCAGCCATCTTAAATGATCTTTTACTTTTAATGCCTTCAGGTTCCCCTTCAACTCCTGACCGTAGCTTGTCTGCCTCCTCACTGTAATGGGCTTTTGTGGCAGGTGGTAATGCCTGCCATTTGCCCTGTGTACCTGCCATAACTCCTGACATACAACAGAAAACATGACAATGTCAGTGACATTGTTTTATCAATCTATTCTATCAAGGCATTACTACGACAAAACATTTACTTGCTGAAACAAAGTAGAAATATGTGTCAGATGGAGTCAGTTGACTTTAGAATTTGTTGTTAGACCCATAAAGTTCTGAAGAGAAACACCTCTGATCATTCATCTAAAAAAGTATAATAATTAACCTACATCAAAGACACACCAATTGAGAAATGCGTGCAGTCCACAATACTTGAATGCTCTCCTTGCTCTTGTAATTGCAAACAGGTAATTCAAGCCAAAAAGGCACAAACCTTTAGCTTTAAGGTGGTCCCTCATAAACAGGTTGTAAGCTGACACATTACGTTTGTAGAGCTTAGTTTTGTGTTGAGAGACAGCTTTACTCTGGGCCAACTTCACTCTTTCATTCCCTAACCAGTTCTAGAGGAAACAATAGGAAGACAACACAATAGTAAATAATATTGCATCACATTTTCAAATCAGAGTAATTGTACATAATAGTTTTTAAAAAGAGTAAACACAAAAATATTGCTCCAGAAACTCAGCTTTTTATCTTGCAGATGATTGAAAAAGGAGCCTGTCACGCCCTGGCCATAGAGAGGCTTTTATTCTCTATTTTGGTTAGGCCAGGGTGTGACTAGGGTGGGCATTCTATGTTCATTTTCTATGTTTTATATTTATTTGTTGTTTGGCCATGTGGTTCTCAATCAGAGGCAGCTGTCTTTCGATCTCTGATTGAGAACCATACTTAGGTAGCCTTTTCCCACGGGGTTTTTGTGGGTAGTTGCTTTCCATTTTTGTGTCTGCACCAGACAGAACTGTTTTGGTTGTTCTCTTTGTTGGTTTTCATTTTAGTGTTCAGTTTCAAATAAATAATATGAACACGTACCACGCTGCACCTTGGTCCTCACCTTCTTCCTATGAATGCGTTACAGAGCCCTTATATAGCATGAATTATCTGCGTTGTGTCACAACCAGAGGGTAAGTGAGGGGTGTTTTGAATCTAGATTTTACCAGGAAATATGAAACTAGAGGCAAAACACATATGTGCTGGAAAAAGTTTAAAAAACATTAAAATTATTACAACAGCAAAGGATAAGATCCAGCATTTAACCCTTCATTGTTCCATAGTGGAATTTGTTTGGGAATAATGGCAAACGTGTACAATAACACATCACAGAACATTCAACTCTTCACTTAAATACAACATAAAATATCCAACCATGTTGTTACACCTCCTACGTATGCGATGACATCACCTTGTTTAAACATCTCTAGAGACTATATATATTTGGTCATGTTCCAGGCCCTGACCAAATTTTTATTTTATTTGATTTATTTCACCTTAATTTAACCAGGTAGGCTAGTTGAGAACAAGTTCTCATTTGCAACTGTGACCTGGCCAAGATTAAGCGTAGCAATTCGACACATACAACAACACAGAGTTACACATGGAATAAACAAAACATACAGTCAATAATACAAATGAGGTAAGTTACGGAAATAAATAGACCATGGTGGCGAAGTAATTACAATATAGCAATTAAACACTGGAATGGTAGATCGGCAGAAGATGAATGTGCAGGTAGAGATACTGGGGTGCAAAGGAGCAAAATAAATAAATAAATACCAGTATGGGGATGAGGTAGGTAGATAGATGAGCTGTTTACAGATAGGCTAAGTACAGGTGCTGGAGCGAGTGCTATGGGTGGGTGCTGCTATGGTGACCATAGCTGAGATAAGGCAGAGCTTTACCTAGCAGAGACTTGTAGATAATCTGTAGCCAGTGGGTTTGGCGACGAGTATGAAGCGAGGGCCAACTTACGAGAGCGTATAGGTCGCAATGGTGGGTAGTGTATGGGGCTTTGGTGACAAAACGGATGGCACTGTGATAGACTGTATCCAGTTTGTTGAGTAGAGTGTTGGAGGCTATTTTATAGATGACATCACCGAAGTCGAGGATCGGTAGGATGGTCAGTTTTACAAGGGTATGTTTGGCAGCATGAGTGAAGGATGCTTTGTTGCGATATAGGAAGCTGATTCTAGATTTAATTTTGGATTGGAGATGCATAATGTGAGTCTGGAAGGAGAGGTTACAGTCTACCCAGACACCCAGGTATTTGTAGTTGTCCACGTATTCTAAGTCAGAGCCGTCCAGAGTAGTGATGCTGGACGGGCGAGCAGGTGCGGGCAGCGATCGATTGAAAAGCATGCATTTAGTTTTACTTGCGTTTAAAAGCAGTTGGAGGCCACGGAAGGAGAGTTGTATGGCATTGAAGCTCATCTGGAGGTTAGTTAACACAGTGTCCAAGGAGGGGCCAGAAGTATACAGAATGGTGTTGTCTGCGTAGAGGTGGATCAGAGAATCACCAGCAGCAAGAGCAACATCATTGATGTATACAGAAAAGAGAGTCAGCCCGAGAATTGAACCCTGTGGCACACCCATAGAGACTGTCAGAGGTCCAGACAACAGGCCCTCCGATTTGACACACTGAACTCTATCAGAGAAGTAGTTGGTAAACCAGGCGAGGCAATCATTTGAGAAACCAAGGCTGTTGAGTCTGCCAATAAGAATGTTGTGATTTGCAGAGTTGAAAGCCTTGGCCAGGTCGATGAATATGGCTGCACAGTAATGTCTCTTATCGATGGCGGTTATGATGTCGTTTAGAACCTTGAGCGTGGCTGAGGTGCACCCATGACCAGCTCTGAAACCAGATTGCATAGCGGAGAAGGTATGGTGGGATTCGAAATGGTCAGTAATCTGTTTGTTAACTTGGCTTTCGAAGACCTTAGAAAGACAGGGTAGGATAGATATAGGTCTGTAGCAGTTTGGGTCTAGTGTCACCCCCTTTGAAGAGGGGGATGACCGCGGCAGCTTTCCAATCTTTGGGAATCTCAGACGATACGAAAGAGAGGTTGAACAGCCCAGTAATAGGGGTTGCAACAATTTCGGCAGATAATTTTAGAAAGAAAGGGTCCAGATTGTCTAGTCCGGCTGATTTGTAGGGGTCCAGATTTTGCAGCTCTTTCAGAACATCGGCTATCTGGATTTGGGTAAAGGAGAAATGGTGGGGGCTTTGGCGGGTTGCTGTGGAGGGTGCCGGGCAGTTGACCGGGGTAGGGGTAGCCATGTCGAAAACTTGGCCAGCCGTAGAGAAATGCTTATTGAAATTCTCAATTATAGTGGATTTATCGGTGGTGACAGTGTTTCCTAGCCTCAGAGCAGTGGGCAGCTGGGAGGATGTGCTCTTGTTCTCCATGGACTTTACAGTGTCCCAAAACTTTTTTGAGTTAGTACTACAGGATGCAAATTTCTGTTTGAAAAAGCTTGCCTTAGCTTTTCTAACTGCCTGTGTATATTTGTTCCTAACTTCCCTGAAAAGTTGTATATCACTGGGGCTATTCAATGCTAATGCAGAACGCCACAGGATGTTTTTGTGCTGGTCAAGGGCAGACAGGCCTGGCGTGAACCAAGGACTATATCTATTCCTAGTTCTACATTTTTTTAGAGGGGGATGCTTATTTAAGATGGTGAGGATGGCACTTTTAAAGAATAGCCAGGCATCCTCTACTGACGGGATGAGGTCAATGTCATTCCAGGATACCCCGGCCAGGTCGATTAGAAAGGCCTGCTCGGAGAAGTGTTTCAGGGAGCGTTTGACAGTGATGAGGGGTGGTCGTTTGGTCCCAGACCCATTACGGATGCAGGCAATGAGGCAGTGATCGCTGAGATCTTGATTGAAAACAGCAGAGGTGTATTTGGAGGGCGAATTAGTTAGGATGACATCTATGAGGGTGCCCGTGTTTACTGATTTGGGGTTGTACCTGGTAGGTTCATTGATAATTTGTGTGCGATTGAGGGCATCAAGCTTAGTTTGTAGGGTGGCCGGGGTGTTAAGCATGTCTCAGTTTAGGTCACCTAGTAGCACGAGCTCAGAAGATAGATGGGGGCAATCAGTTCACATATAGTATCGAGGGCACAGCTGGGGGCAGAGGGAGGTCTATAGCAAGCGGCAACAGTGAGAGACTTGTTTCTGGAAAGGTGAATTTTTAGAAGTAGAAGCTCAAATAGTTTGGGTACAGACTTAGAAAGTAATACAGAACTCTGCAGGTTATCTTTGCAGTAGATTGCAACACCGCCCCCTTCGGTAGTTCTATCTTGGCGGAAAACGTTATAGTTAGCAATGGAGATTTCAGGGTTTTTGGTGGTTTTCCTAAGCCAGGATTCAGACACGGCTAAGACATCTGGGTTGGCAGAGTGTGCTAAAGCAGTGAGTAAAACCAACTTAGGGAGTAGGCTTCTAATGCTAACATGCATGAAACCAAGGCTTTTACGGTTACAGAAGTCAGCAAATGAGAGCACCTGGGGGGTGGGAGTGGAGCTAGGCGCTGCAGGACCAGGATTAACCTCCACATCCCCAGAGGAACAGAGGAGAAGTAGGATAAGGGTACGGCTAAAGACTATACGAACTGGCCGTCTAGCACGTTCAGAACAGAGAGTAAAAGGAGCAGGTTTCTGGGCACGATAGCATAGATTCAAGGCATAGTGTACAGACAAAGGTATGGTAGGATATGAGTACATTGGAGGTAAACCTAGGCATTGAGTAATGAAGAGAGAGATATAGTCTCTAGAGATGTTTAAACAAGGTGATGTCATCGCATACGTAGGAGGTGTAACAACATGGTTGGTTAAGGCATATTGAGCAGGGCTAGAGTCTCTACAGTGAAATAAGACAGTAATCACTAACCAGGACAGTAATGGACAAGGCATATTGATATTAGAGAGAGGCATGCATAGCCAAGTGAACATATGGGTCCAGTGAGTGGTTGGGCTGGCTGGGGACACGGCGATTCAGACAGTTAGCAGGCTAACAAGCTAACAGTTAGTAAGCCGGAGCTAAACAAGCTAGCAGCTAGTAAAACAGGGCAAGCTAGCAGTTAGCAGGCCGGGTTAGCAAGCAAGCAGTTAGCATGGGCTAGCAGTTAGTAGACCAGTGCAAGCTAGCAGTTAGCAGACCGGGTTAGCAAGCAAGAAGTTAGCAGACCGGACAGGCAAGCTAGCAGTTAGCAGACCAGGGCCCGGCAGTTTAGCAGTTAGCAGACCGGGTTAGCAAGCAAGCAGATAGCAGGGGCTAGAAAGTTAGCCTTTGGTGGGGGGGGGGGGCTCTGTTTTTGCCTCTTCGTGTGGTGACGTCGATAGACCAGTCGTGGAATTATTCCAAGTAGGTTCCAAGTAGCTCTAGGTAGCTAGCAGGCCGATATTGTAGCCCTGGAGTATGCTTCGGTGGTAGCACAGGAGCCCTGGTCGGGCTAGCTTCAAGCTAAATTGGTGCTTGCTCTGGGATGGAAATGCTAGCCAGGATTAGTCATCCGGGATTGCGGTTAGCTAGTTGTGAAGATCCAGATGAAAATGTTTAGTTTGCGGTAGGAATCCGGGGATAAAAATAACAGGTCCGTTATGCTCTGGTTAGAGTCATGTTGTTCGAACTGGCGAGAGCATTCCGAGCTGAAGGTTAGCTGATGACCACTGGCAATGGTTTGCTGACTGATATCTGGTAGTTAGCTGGCTAGCTTCAGTTGAGGGATTCCAGATCCGAAGTAAATATAAATACTTTAGGAAAAAAAAGCAGATCCACACCACATTGGTTGAGGCGGGTTGCAGGAGAGTATTTAGATGATGAGGTTTAGCTAAATATTTTAAAGGATATGCGACGAAAAATATGTAAAACGATATATACAAGGGACACGACAGGACAAAGACGCCTGACTGCTACGCCATCTTGGATTATGAATTGCAGATAATGTATTGCATCAACCAATAGATTGCTATACTGCTCCGCTATATCATATGGGTGGCATTCCTGCCTGACTACATTGCAGATGCCTGCCAGATCACGCAAAGCTTGGATAGGTGTTTAACATATCAGCTAACTAACATCATATGATATAGGAATGTACTTCACGACACTTGATGACGTGGCGCACAAACATTGGTTTATGCAACGCAAAGTCTTCAACATAATCAGGCAGGAACACCACCAATATGTGGTTAGGTGATATGTTCAACACTAGCCTCGTGTGGCCATCCTTCCAAATCTTGTCTTGGAAGTCAATAGAAATCCAGTAAGGAATTCTGGGTTGGAATGGGAGTGTAGGTTTTTGTTCAGACCCTTATCTAGCGCACCTAACTAACTGGTTGATAAGTTGAATCACGTTAGTTACTGCTGGGTTTGGAGCGAAAACCTACAGGATGGTCACTCCTCAGGAACAGAGTTGGTCAGCCCTGCAATAGTGATTTGGGATTTGTAAAAAATAAATAAAAGTAGAGGCCAATAAATCATCAAATAATCTGAACCAATTATGCTAATCTGTTATGTCAAATATCGGTTATAATATATCCAGAAATTCTGAAGCCATGAAGACAATCTTGACGCACCCATGCAGACCTGCGACGCGGTTGCGGCCTAGCAACGCAACCGCATCCTGGCAAGGAACGTATCCTTGTCGACCTGCATCCTGGAACGCGCCCGAGGGCTAGCAACGCAACCAAGGGCTAGCAATGTCAGTAAAGATAGTCACATGGACCAGGAGTTGCCGAAGCTCGTTCAGTGTTTCAGAGTTTAAAAATATGTTTTAAATAATTTAAGAACTGCAAATGCAATGCTCACTTATAATTTAATAATTACAATTTTGCTTCCTATGGCGGGCAAGGGAGGTCTGGTTGTCGGCCATGCTGGAAATGTGATCTCGCGTTATTGTGCCATTGTCAATACAGTACATCTACACCACGATATGAAACGTTGATTTGAACCTTCTGACTCACTTGTGAATCAGGCGGGCCCCACGGTCTGATTTAAATCGCATGATTTCTGATGATAGTTGTCGAGTATATCGACTGATTGCATTACCTCATCCCCATACTGTATTTACTTATCTTGCTCCTTTGCACCTCAGTATCTCTACTTGCACATTCATCTTCTGCACATCTAACATTCCAGTATTTAATTGCTATATTGTAATTACTTCGCCACCATGGCCTATTTATTGCCTTAACTCTCTTATCTTACCTCATTTGCACTCACTGTGCATTCTTTTCTACTGTATTATTGACTGTATGTTTTGTTTATTCCATGTGTAACTCTGTGTTGTTGTATATGTCGAACTGCTATGCTTTATCTTGGCCAGGTCGCAGTTGCAAATGAGAACTTGTTCTCAACTAACCTACCTGGTTAAATAAAGGTTAAATAAAGGTTAAATAAAAAAATAAAAAAATAAAAGTGTATCCGGTGCGAACGCAACCCGACGTCTTCATGGGCAGTGGGAGGGAGCAACAGCCTGTGTTTTTATTGGTATTTTGGAATGTCAAGTTGAATCCTGAGCTATGATTGGTTGCCTTGCCGTTTATATAGTAATGGTAGACTTATCCTTCCTTCTTTCTCTCACAACACACAAGGCGAAGAAAGGGAGGCTTCGCCATTGTTCAACTCCGATCAACATCAGCATCACCTTCGGTCAAATAATTAATTCGGTAAGAAATAGTTTAATTTAATAGTAATGTAATAATGAAAGCTTTTTTTTTAGTTCACCGTAATTTTAATTTGCTGACCACAAACAGGTTCATTTTATATCCGGAAGACAAGGATGGCTAACGTAAATTAACTACTTGGCCTTGTAGGTTTAACTATCACCTAGTCGACAAATTAAACCTTGTAAAACTTAACTAACTGATCTAGCTTTAACTCGGAATTACTGCAATATATTTACATTTTCTATCCTATTTGATATCATTTAACTCAACGTTGGGTAACTAGTTAGCTTTTAGGTTGCCTTTGCTTGCTAACTAATCGGTCAACCTTTAATGTCGTGGTTAGCACATCACAGCTAATAATTATTTGATTGACATTCGATCGACAGTTTCAAACAGTTTCTGTCACTGTGCTAGGTAACAAGGTTTGTATGCGGTATACCAGGATATGGCGCGCGACCACCCTCGTGGTCGGCCTAGTTCTAGAACGTTCTAGAGACTGCACACCGCGTGATGTGACGCACATATGGCCGTCCATAGTTCTTACTGAAGTGTAATACCGGTACATACCGGTATCTGTTAGTGCTCATGTCTACACCAAGTTCAGTATCTTGAATTAAACCGTTTTATTAGACGATCCTTTCGTTTTGCTGACCTGATTCTCATAAGCTGTTCGGGGGACAAATATTTTACTTTGGTTATTGTGTTATATCTTATGATCTCTTTATAGCGATCACTATCTTGACCGTAGGACTTAAAATAAAGGAAGTTGGTTTCTCTAGTCAATGGTATCAAAGAAACTGAATTAACTTTTTGGGCGACCTGGCCGTAATTCACATGCGAGTTATAGAGTTCCCATTGAAAGTCTTAAAAGCGGTAGATCTGATAGGTGCGCCATTTCTATGCTTCCGGGTCACAAGCTTCTTCTGCTTCTACATTTTATTTTGTACACCAGCTGAAAGTATTTTGGCTTTGGAAAATAATTCGGTAGTTTTGATGTTGCGATCATTCTCTACCCTATAGTTACTGCATAAACTGTATTTGGGAAAATATCCGTTTTGGCAACCAGGAAGTGGCTGCGGTTTTGCTTAGTGGCTTTACATTTAACATGTTAGTCCAATATCTGAAGATGGGGTGGTCATATTGTTTGTATTTCAAACCACTAATTGACTGACTGGTTCAATTATTTGAGGAATATTTTCCCCTTTGAGCTCAGTGCGCTCGTTGCCATTTCTTGAGTTAAATCAGATCCAGCCTGAACTGTGCCATGTAGTAGGTAGTTTGTAACTTAATATTTGAGAACATGTGGTTATTAACTACAATGACTAATTGCTTATCTACTTTTATGCCTGCCCCTAAGAGGCAAATGGCACTAGGGAGTGCCTGAGGTGGCAAGATGTAAATCTGGAACAATCCCCGACAAGGCGCAACTTCATACAATGATTTCCTGTCCCGCAACAATGACAGGAGTGGAGGTGTTTCACTATCAGTGAAGATGACCATGAAACACAATCAGGACTCTACCATACTACTTGACAATACAATGTCGCATCAATTTTACTCTGTTAGGTTGAGGAATACCATTGCAAATGTGAACATGAATGTAGCAGTTTTCAAAGACCTGTCCCACATTGGAACATTCCTAGGATGCTACTTGAGTCTCACAATGTGCAGTTGGGCCTAGAGGGTTAACTATGCTCTTCTTCATTGTCCAGGTAACATGTCTAAGGGACCAGCAGTCGGCATTGATCTCGGGACCACCTACTCCTGCGTGGGTGTGTTCCAGCATGGCAAGGTTGAAATCATTGCCAATGACCAAGGCAACAGGACCACTCCAAGCTACGTTGCCTTCACCGACTCTGAGAGGCTCATTGGTGATGCTGCCAAGAATCAGGTTGCCATGAACCCCTGCAACACAGTATTCGGTACGTTTTTACGTTCTGATGTCTCCTAAATTAGTAGATTGGTGATTTATAATTTGACTTTGTAGCAACGCTTGTTCACTGTGAAGTTTATTCCTGCCATTCGTAGTTTCCACCAGAGGTTGAAAGACCAAAGATGGCCCAAAACCTTCCTTGGATGTCTGAGTGACACACCATTTAACTCGCTTGACTCCATATCGCTGTAGGAAATTTTAACTCTAACTGGTTGTCTTGTTGCAGATGCTAAGAGACTGATTGGCCGCAGGTTTGATGATGGAGTTGTTCAATCGGACATGAAGCATTGGCCCTTTGAAGTTATCAATGATTCTACTCGGCCTAAGCTCCAAGTTGAATACAAAGGAGAGACTAAGTCCTTCTACCCAGAAGAAATTTCATCTATGGTTCTGGTCAAGATGAAGGAGATTGCTGAGGCCTACCTTGGGAAAGTAAGTGTGTGGCTGGTTCTGTAACAGGAAGGTGATTTAGTTTACCATGACTGGTCTATTGGATTATTCAAATGCATGGACATTTTTTCTCCCTAGACTGTCAACAATGCTGTTGTTACCGTACCTGCCTACTTCAATGACTCCCAGCGCCAGGCAACCAAAGATGCTGGTACCATCTCGGGGCTGAATGTGCTGCGTATCATCAATGAGCCAACTGCTGCTGCCATTGCCTACGGCCTGGACAAGAAGGTTAACTCCATTACTTGATATTTTTTCTGTTGAAAAGGACTGCAATGCAGTGCTTATTTGCTGTGATGAAGTTTACTCCTGCCATTCGTAGTTTCCACCAGAGGTTGAAAGACCAAAGATGGCCCAATACCTTCCTTGGATGTCTGAGCGAATATTTAGCCATGTCATAGATCAGGGCTTGCTTGTACTCGTTGCAAATTCTGAATGTTCTCTTCTGTTTCAGGTCGGTGCTGAAAGGAATGTCCTTATCTTTGATCTGGGTGGCGGCACCTTTGACGTGTCCATCCTGACCATCGAGGATGGCATCTTTGAGGTCAAGTCCACTGCTGGAGACACTCATCTGGGTGGAGAAGACTTTGACAACCGCATGGTCAACCACTTCATCGCGGAATTCAAGCGCAAGTACAAGAAAGACATCAGCGACAACAAGAGGGCTGTTCGCCGTCTCCGCACCGCATGTGAGAGGGCAAAGCGCACCCTGTCCTCCAGCACCCAGGCCAGCATCGAGATCGACTCATTGTACGAGGGAATCGACTTCTACACCTCCATCACCAGGGCTCGCTTTGAGGAGCTCAATGCAGACCTTTTCCGTGGCACCCTTGACCCAGTGGAGAAATCCCTCCGCGACGCCAAGATGGACAAAGCCCAGGTACACGACATCGTCCTGGTAGGAGGCTCCACTCGTATCCCCAAGATCCAGAAACTGCTCCAAGATTTCTTCAACGGCAAAGAGCTCAACAAAAGCATCAACCCCGACGAAGCTGTGGCCTATGGCGCAGGTGAATCACTGATCATCTTGTTTGCTCTGTGGCCAATGGGCTTCTATAATGAGCCTTAAATCAATAGTTTCGCTGTGATGAAGTTTAATCCTGCCATTCGTAGTTTCCACCAGAGGTTGAAAGACCAAAGATGGCCCAATACCTTCCTTGGATGTCTGAGCGACAATGGCACAGTGCGTCTACAGTAAGGTTTTTCCACGTGTCTAACCTCCCATTCTCATTTTCAGCTGTCCAGGCAGCCATACTCTCAGGTGACAAGTCTGAGAATGTCCAGGACCTGCTTTTGCTGGACGTCACACCCCTGTCCCTGGGTATTGAGACCGCTGGAGGTGTCATGACCGTCCTGATCAAACGTAACACCACCATCCCAACCAAGCAGACCCAGACCTTCACCACTTACTCAGACAACCAGCCTGGTGTGCTCATTCAGGTGAGTGGGGGTCTGCAAGAAATGTCAATTTCAGGGCAATGTTTCCTCATTCCTTTGGCCACTATCTGTGATGCCGTTTAGATTGCCCAATACATTCCTTGGATGTCTTGAGTGGCTTTTAGTGAAATGTACTTCTCATTTGAAGACATGTATGTTTTGCTAATATTGACTGTATCCTCCAGGTGTATGAGGGTGAGAGGGCCATGACCAAGGATAACAACCTGTTGGGCAAGTTTGAGCTGACTGGAATCCCCCCTGCACCTCGCGGTGTTCCTCAGATTGAGGTTACATTTGACATTGATGCTAACGGCATCATGAATGTGTCTGCTGCTGACAAGAGCACTGGGAAGGAGAACAAGATCACCATCACCAATGACAAGGGTAATGTTGGATTGCATTGTAGTTTAACACTGGAAAATGGGCTATGGTTGCTAGCCCTGACCCCAATAGTTTTGCTGTGATGAAGTTTACTCCTGCCATTCGTAGTTTCCACCAGAGGTTGAAAGACCAAAGATGGCCCAATACCTTCCTTGGATGTCTGAGCGACGAATATAGTACAGTTGATTGTAGTTTAGGTCAAACTTTGGTTGATTTGACTATTTTCCTTTAGGTCGCCTGAGCAAGGAGGACATTGAGCGCATGGTCCAGGAGGCTGAGAAGTACAAGTGTGAGGATGATGTGCAGCGTGACAAGGTCTCTTCTAAGAACTCCCTAGAGTCCTACGCTTTCAACATGAAGTCTACTGTGGAGGATGAGAAACTGCAGGGGAAAATCAGTGACGAGGACAAGACTAAGATTCTGGAGAAGTGCAACGAGGTCATCGGGTGGCTGGACAAGAACCAGGTAAGAATTTAATTGGGGTGACTTGTACTGTCTTGGTCCACTTGCTGTGATGAAGTTTACTCCTGCCATTCGTAGTTTCCACCAGAGGTTGAAAGACCAAAGATGGCCCAATACCTTCCTTGGATGTCTGAGCGACATACGTAAAATATATTGATATCTTCAAGTCGTATGTTTTGCTAATTTTTTGCATTTTTCAGACTGCTGAGAAGGAAGAGTATGAGCACCACCAGAAGGAGCTGGAGAAGGTGTGCAACCCCATCATCACCAAGCTATACCAGGGTGCTGGTGGGATGCCCGGCGGTATGCCTGAGGGCATGGCTGGCGGATTCCCTGGAGCTGGTGGTGCTGCTCCTGGAGGTGGTGGATCATCTGGACCAACCATTGAGGAAGTCGACTAAACATTCCATTGTTTCTGAAACTACCTCCCCCTAACAAGCAAAGTTTGAAATGTGTTCTACCCTCTTGTGTCTGAGTCTCGTGACTT
The DNA here is from genome assembly GCF_002021735.2 of Oncorhynchus kisutch. Taxonomy (NCBI): domain Eukaryota; kingdom Metazoa; phylum Chordata; class Actinopteri; order Salmoniformes; family Salmonidae; genus Oncorhynchus; species Oncorhynchus kisutch. The sequence continues at coordinate 44,188,258 of NC_034179.2, read as the reverse complement.
GTCAAGGAGTGAAATTTGAATAAAGGTTGAGGGATCACATATTTTTTTCAACTTTGTTTGCTACGCAACAGGGAAAAGTAATTTTCTGTTAGCGCAACTAAGCTGTCAAATTTCACATGTGTATTTTCTCAGTTGTCATCTGCCTTTGTCACAATGCCTTTAGGACAAAATAAAATATACGGTGACCTTCCACCTTTACTTCTAAATGTATGGGTCCTTTACACTACTTTGGAAAGGGGAAGATGTTAGGAAGGGCCATATTTTGGGTAATATTGTCAATCTTGCTTGTAGTTTCCCACAAACTTCCAGCTGCTAGACCAGTGTAAAGATGTCTTGAGGTCCTGTGTCCATTCATACCTGACCTTTTTTTTATTTTAAATGTGGTAGTGCTTCATATCTATACCATTGGAAACCGACATCGATTGCTTTGTAAGTGACTACCAAGTAATTTTGGCAAATTATCCTTGTGTGCCTAATCGAAGCCAAAAAGTCCCATCTGTCACCTGGCCTATGGAAACATAAAATTGCTTAGTTGATAAATACAAGGACTGCCAGTGCAGGAGAGTTTTAATAAACAAGCTTTCAAACAATATCACTACTAATGCCCAGCGCTTTGCTGTCTTAGTAAGCAAAATGAAGCTCATATGCGGTTAATATCTTGCAATGTCTCCATTTCTGAGTTTTGGCATTTCCCCAGCCGGGTTAGAGGGAGGTCATCATCAGGGTGACAAAGGACAGCCAAGCGCTAGTGAAGAAAGATTGAATAGATCAAACATGTTCAAAACTATACTTTTACAAATGCAGCCTTGTTTCACACTTGCATCATGCCATTTAAATGTGTACACCTGAATTTTCACATGCCAACGCTAGTATTGGGGCAATGTTACCCAAAAGCGCCTGACGGTAAGTAGAACAGGGGCTTAAATGCCAGAATTGGTGTCCCCAGAGCATAATTCTCTGCATCACATTCTATAGTATTTTGCAAGGTAGCCTGGTAGATTGTTGGGCTGGTTTGAATCCCAGAGCTGACTTGGTGGTAAATCTGTGCCATTGGACAAGGCGCTTAGCCCTAATTGCTACTGAATCACTGGCTAAGAGCATGTGTATTTGACTCATGTACGAACCTGTCTGAGGCTGCCTGTACCAACGCAGATCTTGCCAATCCCCCACAGTGGCACCAGGAGGATGGAGGAGAGGGCCATGGCCCAGCCCAGTGCGTAAGCCCAGTCCGGGTACATGTACCAGCGGTTAAACTTGAGAGGCTTATAGTCCACCATGTGTAAAATAAAGGAACTCTGGGATGGTATGGAGGAAAAGCAAAGCACCCAATGAGTAAGACCTAGACTCAAGCCATAGCACGGACGATCCACGCAATTTACATGTAAAGGCAATGTTCCAGTGTGGGTGGAGACTGTATACAGTAATGTTGGTTCAATCAGAAATTACCTTTAAATGTCTAGCCATATGTCTACTTTTATAAGATGTACAGCTTGAAATATTTACCACAAGCACCAATCTAACTCACCAGAGACACAAGTGGGGTGAAGTAACGCCAGCACAGTCTGAAGAGGACACACGGTCTCTGTGCAGTCATGTCCTTAATGGCATCCTCCATGTGATCTGCCCCTGAGGATTTTAAAACAGATTTACTGACAACTCACGCATAGCCACGGGAAGTAGTTTAGGGGTGGGGTTGCTGCAGTCCTTTTTAGTAGCCGCTCATATCCAGAGCAACTTACAGTAGTGAGTGCATACATTTTCATTCTGGTCCCCTGTGGGAATCGAACACGCAACCCTAGCAAAGCAAGTACCATGCTCGACCAACCGAGCTACATCACATCATCATAAACCACTTGATGTTTCAATGTACTCAATTGCTGTATTGTGCATTGCTGTTCTTCATGGTGATGGACCATCTACTACAGGTACAAACATGGATGACCAGCCTATGTACAGACATCTATATCGGTCCACTAATACTAGTAAAGGCCCAGTGCTAGAGAGACACATTTTTTTATTCAGATTTTCTTCCCCACGGCTATAAACTCAAGTCCAGGAGACAATGAGAGAAAGGCAGTTTACAAACCAAATGATTACAAAAACTGAGTGGTTGTGTATAGTATAATGGGGCTTTTTCACCACTACAGCTCTAGTGCTTGAGATGAAGGCTAAGACTCATGTTTTTCCACCATCGTGGCCGGGGTGAAAAAAAAATATGCCGTCACAGTGGATTTACACTTACCAAAGATCCATCCCACTGCCAGTGACTCAAACACAGCCACAAAGAGAACACACGCTCCGCTGCAGCCGTAGTAATCAATGAGCTGGAACACAAAGATCCCACCCTGTAGATTAGAAGAACCAAAAAATGTCCTTCAGAAATCAAAACTGGATGGTGTTCAGAGATAGATGGGAGAGGTTGAGGGAAGCTGAAGGATGGGACTAAAAACAAACAAAAGACCAAATACTTATTTTCCACCATAATTTGCAAATAAATTCATAAAAAATCCTACAATGTGATTTTCTGGATTTATTTCTCATTTTGTCTGTCATAGTTGAAGTGTACCTATGATGAAAATTACAGGCCTCTCTCATCTTTTTAAGTGGGAGAACATGCACAATTGGTGGCTGACTAAATACTTTTTTGCCCTATTGTATATATGTATAAGCTGGAAGTAGACGCCTAATTTAACATGTGTAAATATTTGTATGAACATAAGATTCAACAACTGAGACCTAAACTGAACAAGTTCCACAGACATGTGACAAACAGAAATGGAATAATGTGTCCCTGAACAAAGGGGGGGTCAAAATCAAAAGTAACAGTCAGTATCTGGTGTGGCCACCAGCTGCATTTAGTACTGCAGTGCATCTCTTCCTCATGGACTGCACCAGATTTGCCAGTTTTTGCTGTGAGATGTTACCCCACTCTTTCAACAAGGCACCTGCAAGATCCCGGACATTTCTGCGGGGAATGGCCCTAGCCCTCACCTTCCAATCCAACAGGTCCCAGACGTGCTCAACGGGATTGAGATCCGGGCTCTTTGCTGGCCATGGCAGAACACTGACATTCCTGTCTTGCAGGAAATCAGGCACAGAACGAGCAGTATGGCTGGTGGCATTGTAATGCTGGAGGGTCTGGTCAGGATAAGCCTGCAGGAAGGGTACCACATAAGGGAGGAGAATGTCTTCCCTGTAACGCACAGCGTTGAGATTGCCTGCAATGACAACAAGCTCAGTCCGGTGATGCTGTGACACACAGCCCCAGACCACGACGGACTCTCCACCTCCAAATCAATCCCGCTCCAGAGTACAGGCCTCGGTGGAGCACGCATTCCTTCGATGATAAACGCGAATCCGACCATCACCTCTGGTGAGAAAAAAACGAGACTCGTCAATGATGAGCACTTTTTGCCAGTCCTGTCTGGTCCAGCGACGGTGGGTTTGTGCCCATAGGCAACGTTTTTTCCGGTGATGTCTGGTGAGGACCTGCCTTACAACAGGCCTACAAGCCCTCAGTCCAGCCTCTCTCAGCCTATTGCGGACAGTCTGAGCACTGTACCTGTCCCACAGGTGTGATGTTAGGATGTACCGATCCTGTGCAGGTGTTGTTACACGTGGTCTGCCACTGCAAGGACAATCAGCTGTCTGTCTTGTCTCCCTGTCGTGCTTTCTTAGGAGTCTGACAGTACGGATATTGCAATTTATTTCCCTGGCCACATCTGCAGTCCTCATGCCTTCTTGCAGCATGACTAAGGCACGTTCACGCAGATGAGCAGGGACCCTGGGCAACCTTCTTTTGTTGTTTTTCAGAGTCAGTAGAAAGGCCTCTTTAGTGTCCTAAGTGTCTTGGAAAGTTCTCGCATGGAATAGCCTTCATTTCTCAGACCAAGAATAGACGAGTTAAAAAAACAAAGGACTTTGTTTCTGGCCATTTTGAGCTTGTAATCGAACCCACAAATGCTAACGCACCAGATACTCAACTAGTCTAAAGAAGGCCAGTTTTATTGCTTCTTTAATAAGAACAACAGTTTTCAGCTGTGCTAACATAATTTCAAAAGGGTTTTCCAATGATCAATTAGCCTTTTAAAATGATAAACTTGGTTTAGCTAACACAACATGCCATTGGAACACATGAGTGATGGTTGCTGATAATGGGCCTTTGTACACCTATGTAGATATTCCATAAAACATCTATCGTTTCCAGCTACAATAGTCATTTACAACATTAACAATGTCTACACTGTATTTCTGATCAATTTGATGTTATTTTAATGGACAAAAAAATGTGCTTTTCTTTCAAAAACAAGGACATTTCTCAGTGACCCCAAACTTTTGAACGGTAGTGTATATATACCCCAAAAATATATGAGGGATTGGAAATGTTGCAGACAATTACATTGATGGAAGCCACAATCTGTCTGCAATATTAAAGCTGATCCTATTGATATTCATATGTGAAGTGTAGAATCAGAGATCGAGCACATGGAAGCAATCATACACAATATCACTGAAGATAGCTAGATTAATGAAGTCAGCAAATCAACACTGTGGTCATTGCAACACTTACAGATTTTTACATTTTTATTTAACCTTTATTTAACTAGGCAAGTCAGTTAAGAACAAATTCTTATTTACAATGACGACCTGCTGTTATGAAACATTCTTTACCTTGCAGTCTGGGCCTAGTGTGCACGCCAATGTGCGGAGGGCAGGACTTTATAATTTACCTCACCTGCACAGAAGTTCTATTTTTTCTTTGACCTTTTCCTTACACTCTATTATGTACAGTTAAACTAAACTCATTATCATTCTGGACAGTGTCTAAAACAGTTGATTAGGAGCTAATTCAATGTCTCACCTCTGTGATCATAGTCAGCTGTATAAGGAAGCAGGAGAGACAGAAGAGGAGCACAAAGCCCTCTCGATATCTGGGCCTTCGCAGTGTAACAGGAAATAAGTCTGTGAAAGATGTTATCACTCCCTCCATTATGACAAACTAAAATAGAAAAGGAAGATAAAAGTGACATCAAGATACAGTACATTGTGGGATCAACACAACCCATTTTTTTTTATCAACCCTTGCATGTAGACCACATCCAGCTATCAAAGTTTGGTTCCCAGGACGTTGTGGGAAAGTTATTTGTCAAATAACCAAAAGAGAACCTTAAGGGAATGTTACAAGAACATTCTGTGTTGGCTGGGCATGGTCTTTAGGTATGGTAAATAACCTGTGTGTCAATTCCCAGCAGAAGAAGCATAATGAAGAAGCAGACCGTCCAGAGCTGTGGCAAGGGCATCATGGCTGCTGCCTGGGGGAAGGCGATGAATGCCAAACCAGGACCTAGGAGCAACAGTAAACAAGAATTGGAGGAAAATAACTTAATAACTATGCTATTAGCATATGATACAGACGCAGTTTTTTGTGTGCATGTCATGGCACAGTATGTTACATCATTATGGATCGTTATCAGTGCCAATTCTAAAATGCAATGATGAATTGGAATGTAAAAAGTAGAAATGCAGTGCATGTATCCTCAATTGGAATGTGAAAATTATAAATGTAAATGTTTTAAATGCTCAATTGGAATGTGAAAATGGTAAATGCATTTATCGTTTTCACATTCATATTGAGCATTTAAGCATTGCATTTAAGACACTAATTATAACCCTAAATAATGCTGTGACATGCTGAACTGACTGCATCCGTAAAACATTTTGACACGTTTTTAACAAGTACAAAGCTGTAACAGAAGGCCACTGTGACGGCCACACCATACCGGACTCTGCCACCATCGCGACAGAAACACCCTGTTTCTGTGCCATGAATCCCAGCACCGAGAAGACTGCAAATCCAGCCACAAAACTGGTACAACCATTCAGCAGACACAGCCAAAAGCTGTCCCTGAATGGACATAAAATAAAATATGCTAATTATAACTGTGCTCAAACTAATACAATTGGAATAAGTTGTTCTTTATTAAATTCTACATATCCATTGAAGTATAGATGTTTTAAGAAACAAAATGTATTGTTAAAACTGAACAGTCTTACATGTAGCAGTTATTGTTGTATTTGTTGAAGCTTCCCAAAACAGTTTGACTTCCCCGTCCAATACAGTAGGAGAAGAACACCTGCGTTCCTGCTTCCATCCAGACCTGGTTGGCGAGAGATTCATTAGTGCATGTAGAAATTCGACAGCACGAAATTGAGAAGTGGAATGCAAAGACTTGATCATATTTAGCTTGGAACTTGTTCTTCAATGAATGTGCAAATGAAAAGGTGCAAATGTTTACTTGGGGGTCTGCAAGGCGGACTGGGTCTGGATACAGGTAAAACTGAATCCCCTCCCAAGCTCCAGGTAAAGTCACCCCTCTCACCAGCAACACCAAGAGCATCAGATAGGGAAATGTGGCAGTGAAATATACCACCTAATGAAATGGACCAGTTTGGACAAAAACAAAACTTACCACCATAGCACAATTACTACCTGTACCTAAACAATCAGATTCATGGATGTGTGAAGTAATTTAACATTTACTGGTGTAATCATGTGTAGTAGTAAGATATACATAAACTCTTATACAGACCTTTCCTGAGTACCTGATTCCTTTCCAGATACAGAAGTAGCAGACAGCCCAACAGGCGAGGAGACAGAGCATCAGCTCCCATCTTACACTGCCCACCTCTTCAATGCCTCCAGAGATAGCCAACACACGACGCCTGGGGGAGGGCAACAGAAGCCCCGTTTATACCTGGTGACTAGTCAAGCCCATGCTCTCACTTTTGTTAGTGTTACATGGAACAATGTTGCAAATGTTTGTTTCCTAGATACTTTTGTGGACACAATCTATCAGCCATTTTGGAAACAGTGAGTAGCCTAGCCACAGTTTATATTTTGAAGCCTTTGCCAGTGCCACACAATTAGGTTGGAGATTCGTAACTGCGTTGAGAGGTCGCCTACACATGATAGTCAGCAATGCAATTCATAGAAGCCATGCAAGTAAGAGATGTTTTCTATTGGGGACTTTATGTTGAGTCAATATGGTAGACTGCTAGCATTGTGATGCCTGGTCTAATGTATGAATGAAGCCAGAGAGTTAATGTTTGTTTTATACAGCTATTTTCACCTGCTTATTTTGTGTTTTTGCATTACTGCAGCATATAAATTGTTATCGGCGAACATGCGTCCTTTGTTCTGATCTTATCCACATTCTGATTGTGCCCACATTTTTTGACATGCGTCTACACATGGTATGCTGTTCACTGTGTCCAAATTGTGAACAGATTTCCTAGTCCCTCCCTGTATGCAAATTATTTGCCAGATATTACTTGAAATTGTTTATTTTATTTTAGGACATAGGCCTATATTGATTTCATAAATGGTGTCACCTGTCAATGATTTTAGAGGTCGGGATAATGATGATTTAAATTGTTTCACTGTCCATCCATCTTGTAAGAAATCCAGACACAATGCCTGACTTCCTCCGGAGGTGGTCAGAAAGATCAATGCGTCTTTTAATCATCTAAATCTGTCTAAAAATGTGGGCACAATCAGCATATGGACAAGATGAGGACAAAGGACACATGTTAGCACCAGGTATAAACAGGGATAGAGGGAGACTTTCAGTTCAAGCTACATTTAAGTTGCATCTGAAATGTTACCCTATTCCCTATATCATGCAATACATTTGACATACGGGCACTGGACAAAAGTTGTACGCAATTTTTTTATTCTAGGGATTAGGTGCCATTTCAGATACTGTACATCATTTTAGTGTAAGATAATTATTAAAGGGAGGTCTTGCACAATTTTCATATACAGTATTTATCTTATGCTGCTTTGTGTTGTGTGGGGCAGGCTACTTACTCCCAGAACTCAGTGGCAGCAGAAGTAGTGGTGATTTTGGAGGTACAGTTGGCAGTATGGTTTAGTGAAGAGAAATCCACACATTGATCTAATCAAAAAGTAATTAAAGTCAAATGGAATTCTCTCCCAAAAACATATATACAGTAACTGTGTGTATGTATCATTGTTTTCTGGTAAAATATAACCTGTTTTATCCCCATGCAGAGAATGTAGGCCTACCAACCTGTGTTCCAGGTGTTACCACAGCTGGCCCAGGGTAGCTGAGAACTGAAAGAGAACACCAGGTAGAAGAGAGTCCAGGCCAGGATCACGAGGTAAATGATAGAGTCATAGATCAGGATGAGAAGCTCTGCCCTGCCAACACCTGTGAAGAATTAACAGGTAATATGAGGTGGGACATTAAAGGGATAGTTCACTCAAATTACAAAATTAAATATTGGTTTATTTTCTCTGCATAAGTCTTTGGACCAGGAAAAAGTATGGATTGCTTACAGGGTATTGATAACAATGTGTAATTTGGTAATTTGGGTGAATTATCCCTTTAACCTTTTTGCCTGTAGTAGAATGAAGGAGTATAGCAACATCTCACCTTCAGCAAGCGGACATAAGCTCCTCCAGCATGTGACAATGCCCTGTTGGGTGTACTGACCAATTGATGTCTCGAGAAGGAACAGAGGAAGACCACATAGCCCAACGTACAGCAGGTAGGGCACAAGGAAGGCACCTAAGAACAGACATATATAAATATGTATGTTGTGAACTCGCAATATAGGCAGGCTACTAGTGATTTTGTGCCCTACAGACCCTAATCAAGCTCCCTTTTTAACTTATATTCATAGTGGTAAGTGGTATGTTTACTTAACCCACTTTTTAAAGCAATATAGATCTTTCTATTAATTAAAGGGCCAATGTGTGATATGGGATACACATTTCAAAATGGTTTAAACAAAAATAAAAACACTTGTTATGTAGTTTCAAGTGTGTGCTTACAGGAATAAAATGAAAAATATGGCAAATTGGTCAATAACTCCTAACAACGACAAAGGCCTAGAACTATACAATGCCTTCAAAAAATATTCACACCCCTTGACCTTTTCCACATTTTGTTGTGATACAGCCTGAATTAGAAATGTATTACATTTAGAATTTGTGTCACTGGCCTACAATACAATGCGTCATAATGTCAAAGTGGAATCATGTTTCTATACATTTTTACAAAGTAATTAAAAAGGAAAAGCTAAAATGTCTTGAGTCAATAAGTATTCAACCCCTTTGTTATGGCAAGCCTAAATAAGTTCAGGAGTAGACATTTGCTTAACAAGTCACATAAGTTGCATGGCCTCTGTGTGCAATAATAGTGTTTAACATGCATTGTGAATGACTGCCTCATCTCTGTGCGCCACACATACAGATATCTGTCAGGTCCCTTAGTCGAGTAGTGAATTTCAAACACAAAGACCAGGGAGGTTTTCCAATGCCTCGCAAAGAAGGAAACCTATTGATAGTTGGGTAAAACAATTATCTGGGATTTCACCATGAGGCCAATGGTGACTGTTGTGTTCAATGGCTGTGACAGGAGAAAACTGAGGATGAATCAACAACATTGATTCAAATGACAGAGTGAAAAGAAGGAAGCATGTACAAAATAAAAATATTCCAAAACATACATTCTGTTTGCAATAAGGCACTAAAGTAAAACTGCAACAAAAAAAATATTTATGAACTTTATGTTCACAATACGAAGCGTTATGTTTGGGGCAAATCCAGCACAACACATCACTGAGTACCACTATTCATATTTTCAAGCATGGTGGTGGTGGCATCATGTAATGGGTATGCTTGTGATAAGCAAGGACTAGGGATTTTTTGGGGGATAAAAAGAAACAGAATTGTGCTAAGTACAGGCAAATTCCCAGAGGAAAACCTGGTTCAGTCTGCTTTCCAACAGACACTGGCAGACAAATTCACCTTTCAGCAGGCCAATAACCTAAAACACATGGTGAAATATATACTGGAGTTGCTTACCAAAACAGCAATGAACAAAATTACGTTGAACATACGTATTTTACGGAAGTTAAACTCCCATTCATTTTCGGTTGTAAACTAATGTTGAAAAGTACAGTACCAGTCAAAAGTTTGGACACACCTACTCATTCAAGGGTTTTTCATTTATTTGACTATTTTCTACATTGTAGAATAATAGTGAAGACATCTAAACTATGGACTCGTGTAGTAACCCAAAAGTGTTACACAAATCAACAAATATTTTATATTTGAGATTCTTCAAAGTAGCCACCCTTTGCATTGATGACAGCTTTGCACACTCTTGTCATTCTCTCAACCAGCTTCATGAGGTAGTCACCTTGAATGCATTTCAATTAAACAGGTGTGCCTTGTTAAAAGTTCATTTGTAGAATTTATTTCCTTCTTAATGCGTTTGAGCCAATCAGTTGTGTTGTGACAAGGTAGGGGTGGTATACAGAAGATAGCCCTATTTGGTAAAATACCAAGTTCATATTATGGCAAGAACAGCTCAAATAATCAAAGAGAAATGGACAGTCCATCATTACTTTAAGACATGAAGGACAGTCAATCCAGAAAATGTCAAGAACTTTGAAAGTTTCTTCAAGTTGCAAAAACGTTTGAAGCGCAATCAATCTGGAAAGGAGACCCAGAGTTACCTCTGCTACAGAGGATAAGTTCATTAGAGTTACCAGCCTCAGAAATTCCAGCCCAAATATATGTTTCACATTGTTCAAGTAACAGACACATCTTGTCACGCCCTGGCCTTAGTTATCTTTGTTTTCTTTATTATTTTGGTTAGGCCAGGGTGTGACATGGGTGATTTATTGTGTTTCGTCTTGTCTAGGGGTTTTATTAGATTAATGGGGTTGTGTTCAGTTTAGTTGTCTTGGTAAGTCTATGGTTGCCTAGAGTGGTTCTCAATCAGAGGCAGGTGTTTATCGTTGTCTCTGATTGGGAACCATATTTAGGCAGCCATATTATTTGGGTGTTTTGCGGGTGATTGTTTCCTGTCTTTGTGTTTATTGCACCAGATAGGGCTGTTTCGGTTTTCACGTTTCTTGTTTTGTAGTTGTGTTCATGTTTGAGTTTTCCTATTAAAACCATGGACACTTATCACGCCGCATATTGGTCCTCCGATCCTTCTCGCCTCTCTTCTTCAGACGAAGAGGAGGAAAACCGTGACACATCTGAACATCAACTGCATGAATCAGGCTTTCATGGTCGAATTGCTGCAAATAAAGCACTACTAAAGGACACCAATAATAAGAAGAGACTTGCTTGGGCCAAGAAACATGAGCTATGAACATTAGACCAATGTAAATCTGTCCTTTGAGTCCAAATTTGAGATTTTTGTTTCCAACCACCGTGTCTTTGTGAGACGCAGAGTAGGTGAATAGATTATCCCCACATGAGATTCCCACCGTGAAGCATGGAGAAGGAGGTGCGATGGTTTGGGGGTGCTTTGCTGGTGACACTGTCAGTGATTTATTTAGAATTCAAGGCACACTTAACCAGCATGGCTACCACAGCATTCTGCAGCGATACGCCATCCCATCTGGTTTGCTCTTAGTGGGGCTATCATTTGTTTTTCAACAGGACAATGACTCAACAGACCTCCAGACTGTGTAAGGGCTGTTTGACCAAGAAGGAGAGTGATGGAGTGCTGCATCAGATGACCTGGCCTCCACAATCTCCCGACCTCAATCCAATTGAGATGGTTTGGGATGAGTTGGACCACAGAGTGAAGGAAAAGCAGCCAACAAGTGCTCAGCATATGTGGGAACTCCTTCAAGACTGTTGGAAAAGCATTCCAGGTGAAGCTGGTTGAGAGAATGCCAAGAGTGTGCAAAGCTGTCATCAAGGCAAAGGGTGGCTACTTTAAAGAATCTAAAATATTCAATATATTTAGATTTTGTTAACACTTTTTTGGTTACTACATGTTTCCGTATGTGTTATTTCATAGTTTTATTATCTTCACTATTATTTTACAATGTAGAAAATAGTTAAAATAAAGAGGTGTCCAAACTTTTGAATTGTACTGTATTTTACGGATATACTGTAAGACGTCTGTTTTTGGTCATGGTTTCTATGGCCAAATTTCTAACTTTAAATATTTTCAGACCCCTTGACTTTTTCCACATTTTGTTATGTTACAGCCTTATTCTAAAATTGATTAAATAGATCCCCCCCTCATCAATCTACACACAATATCCCAAATGACAAAGCAAAAACATGATTTTAGAATTGTTTGCAAATCTATAAAAAACCAACAACTGATATATCATATTTACATAAGTATTCAGACCCTTTACTCAGTACTTTGTTGAAGCACCTTTGGCAGTGATTACAGCCTCAAGTCTTTTTGGGCATGACACTAAAGCTTAGCACACCTGTATTTGGGGTTGTTTCTCCCATTCCTCTTAGTAGATCCTTTCAGGCTCTGTCAGGTTGGATGGGGAGCGACACTGCACAGCTATTTTCAGTACTGCAGAGATGTTCGATCAGGTTCAAGGCTCTGGCTGGTCCACTCAAGGACATTCAGAGACTTGTCCCGAAGCCACTCTTGCGTTGTCTTGGCTGTGTGCTTAGGGTCATTGTCCTGTTGGAAGGTGAACCTTCACCCAAGTGTGAGGTCCTGAACTCTCTGGAGCAGGTTTTGATCAAGGATATCTTTGTACTTTGCTCCGTTCATGTTTCCCTCGACCCTGACTAGTCTCCCAGTCCCTGCCACTGAAAATCATCCCCACAGCATGATGTTGCCACCACCATGCTTCACCATAGGGGTCGTGCCAGGTTTCTTCCAGACGTGATGCTTGGTATTCAGGCCAAAGAGTTCAATCTTGGTTTTATCAGACCAGAGAATCTTTTCTCATGGTCTTAGAGTCTTTAGGTGCCTTTTGGCAAACTCCAAGTGGGCTGTCATGTGCCTTTTACTGAGGAGTGGCTTGGTCACTCTACCAGAAGGCCTGATTGGTGGAGTGCTGCAGAGATGGTTGGCCTTCTGGAAGGTCCTCCCATCTCCACAGAGAAACTCTGAAGCTCTGTCAGAGTGACCATCGGGTTCTTGGTCACCTCCCTGACCAAGGCCCTTCTCCCCCGATTGCTGAGTTTGGCCGGATTGCCTGCTGTAGGAAGAGTCTTGGTGGTTCCAAACCTCCTCCATATAAGAATGATGGAGGCCACCGTGTTCTTGGGGACCTTCAATGCTGCAGAAATGTTTTGGTGACCTTCCCCAGAACTGTGTCTCGACACAATCCAGTCTCAGATCTTTACGGACAATTCCTTCAACCTCATGACTTGGTTTTTGCTCTGACATGCACTGTCAACTGTGGGACCTTATATAAACAGGTATGTGTCTTTCCAAATCATGTCCAATCTATTGAATTTACCACAGGTGGACTACCTGTTACCGTTGCCTCATTTTGTATCACATTCCAATGATAAACATGTCCCCCCCATCCCCAGTGAAAGTGTGTCATAATGTTTCTTTAGACATGATTAAAATAAATGATGGATGTATTGTGACGGTGATATATTAAATCTATTTATTAGACTTTTTTAAATGTAGATGTTCCAAAGGTGCGCATCAGTGGCTTGTATGCATTGAGGGCTGGAGGGCTAAAATAAACATATGTGAAAGTTGAAATCAAAAATCCACTTTCGAACGTCCATGGATGTCCTGTGACGGTCGGAGCTTACTGGGTTATTTGGATTTGTGTGCCCATGAAAACCGTTTTCACGGTGTAACATAAGGTTAAGTAGTTACAGTGCATTTCCGAGATCTCCATATAATATGCACAACTCTGCCAGGACCTAGGATCAAGGGAGACACTCAATTTATTTAGTACTATATCTCTTGCACATTGATGAAAATAATCATGGCATCTAAACCTTCAAGCTGCATACTGGACCCTATTCCAACTAAACTACTGAAAGAGCTGCTCCCTGTGCTTGGCCCTCCTATGATGAACATAATAAACGTCTCTCTATCCACCGGATGTGTACCAAACTCACTGAAAGTGGCAGTAATAAAGCCTCTCTTGAAAAAGCCAATGGCGTCTGGCCCGAGGCTCTGCATCTGTCCTCGTTCTGCTAAACCTTAGTGTTGCTTTTGATACCATCGATCACCACATTCTTTTGGGGAGTTTGGAAACCCAAATTGGTCTACACGGACAAGTTCTGGCCTGGTTTAGATCTTATCTGTCGGAAAGATATCAGTTTGTCTCTGTGGATGGTTTGTCCTAAATTTCAGGTGTTCCTTAAGGTTCCGTTTTAGGACCACTATTGTTTTCACTATATATTCTACCTCTTGGCGATGTCATTCGGAAACATAATGTTAACTTTCACTGCTATGTGGATGGCACACAGCTGTATATTTCAATGAAACATGGTGAAGCCCCAAAATTGCCTTCCCTGGAAGCCTGTGTTTCAGACATAAGGGAGTGGATGGCTGCAAATGTTCTACCTTTAAACTCGGACAAAACAGAGATGCTTGTTCTAGGTCCCAAGAAACAAAGAGATCTTCTGTTGAATCTGACAATTAATCTTGATGGTTGTACAGTCGTCTCTAATAAAACTGTGAAGGACCTCGGCGTTACTCTGGACGCTGATCTCTCTTTTGACGAACATATCAAGACTGTTTCAAGGACAGCTTTTTTCCAACATTGATCTGATCCAACAAAATCAGAAACATTCTGTCCAAAAATGATGCAGAAAAATTCATCCATGCTTTTGTCACTTCTAGGTTAGACTACTGCAATGCTCAAAGTTTTACTGCTAACCTACAAAGCATTACTTAGGCTTGCTCCTACCTATCTTTCCGGTTTGCTCCTGCCGTACATACCTACACGTACGCTATGGTCACAAGACGTAGGCCTCCTAATTGTCCCTAGAATTTCTAAGCAAACAGCTGGAGGCAGGGCTTTCTTCTATAGATCTCCATTTTTATGGAATGGTCTGCCTACCCATGTGAGAGACGCAGACTCGGTCTCAACCTTTAAGTTTTTATTGAAGACTCATCTCTTCAGTAGGTCCTATGATTGAGTGTCGTCTGGCCAAAGAGTTTGAAGGTGAACGGAAAGGCACTGGAGCAACGAACCGCCCTTGCTGTCTCTGCCTGGCCGGTTCCCCTCTCTCCACTGGGATTCTCTGCCTCTAACCCTATTACAGGGGCTGAGTCACTGGCTTACTGGTGCTCTTCCATGCTGCCCCTAGGAAGGGTGCGTCACTTGAGTGGGTTGAGTCACTGACATGATATTCCTGTCCGGGTTGGCGCCCCCCCTTGGGATTGCCGTGGCGGAGATCTTTGTGGGCTATTCTCGGCCTTGTCTCAGGATGGTAAGTTGGTGGTTGAAGATATCCCTCTAGTGGTGTGGGGGGCTGTGCTTTGGCAAAGTGGGTGGGGTTATATCCTGCCTGTTTGGCCCTGTCCGGGGGTATCGTCGGATGGGGTCACAGTGTCTCCCGACCCCTCCTGTCTCAGCCTCCAGTATTTATGCTGCAGTAGTTTATGTGTCGGGGGGCTAGGATCAGTCTGTTATATCTGGAGTATTTCTCCTGTCTTATCTGGTGTCCTGTGTGAATTCAAGTATGCTCTCTCGCTCTCTCTCTCTCTCTCTCTCTCTCTCTCTCTCTCACTCTCTCTCTCTCTCTCAGGACCTGAGCCCTAGGACCATGCTTCAGGACTACCTGGCCTAATGACTCCTTGCTGTCCCCAGTCCACCTGGCTGTGCTGCTGCTCCAGTTTCAACTGTTCTGCCAGCGGCTATGGAACCGTGACCTGTTCACCAGACGTGCTACCTGTCCCAGACCTGCTGTTTTCAACTCTCTAGAGACAGCAGGAGCGGTAGAGATAATCTGAATGATCGACTATGAAATGCCCACTGACATTTACTCCTGAGGTGCTGACCTGTTGCACCCTCAACAACCACTGTGATTATTATTATTTGACCCTGCTGGTCATCTATGAACATTTGAACATCTTGGCCATGTTCTGTTATAATCTCCACCCGGCACAGCCAGAAGAGGACTGGCCACTCCTCATAGCTTGGTTCCTCTCTAGGTTTCTTCCTTAGGTTCTGGCCTTTCTAGGGAGTTTTTCCTAGCCACCGTGCTTCTACACCTGCATTGCTTGCTGTTTGGGGATTTAGGCTGGGTTTCTGTACAGCACCTTGTGACATCAGCTGATTGTAGAAGGGCTTTATAAATTTGAATTTAAAAAACTGTCAGACAGCAAGGTCCATGGTTCATTCAGGGTTGAAGTTAAATGTCTAAGTCAATTGTTAAATGCTCAACATTGCCCTAGTATCTGTGTGTTAGAGATTTGTCGATGATGAGTGTGACATGTCTCCTTTCTAATGCCCACAAAGCTCCAATTCAAACTCCCATTAGACAGCTCTGCAAGCGTTATAATGTCAAAATACGTTTGTTCCTCACCAAATATTACTGTTACTCACTATCTTCATTTACTCCAGTTATGGCTGGTATGTACCTCCAAAAAAGGTCTTAATAAAAAGCCTGAAAATATTCCTAATTGCTCAGTGAAGCTCCGTATTTGGTGAGTAAGGAACCTATTTTGACATTATAACGCTTGCAGAGCTGTCTAATGGGAGTTTGAATCTGAGCTTCCTAGCCGTTAGAGAGGAGACACACCATAGTCATTGTCAACATCTCTAACACAGATGCTGGAGCAACTTAATGTATAAAAACGACAAATAACACTGTCAAAAATGTAAGGAAAGAAAGGTAGTGTTTTATGTCACATGATTTTTGCCAAATCTGTGAAAACTCCAACTGTGAGAAAGGGTGTAAACATTTTGATTCAACTATGTTCCCTCTTTAAATCTTAATGTTGTAACATTAAACAAGTTACAGATTTTTATCAATTACTTTGTAACAGCCCTAAAAAGATGTCCACTACTATAAATCCTCACTGCCACCCTAATTTATAGAACGACCCATATGGGGGATTCCCCAAATATAACTCACCTCCACCGTTCTTATAGCAGAGATAGGGGAACCTCCATACATTTCCCAGGCCGACCACGTTACCACAAACTGTGAGGAGGAACTCTGTTTTAGAGCTCCACTGTTCCCTCTTCCCTTCCTGAGTCTCCACGTTCATTCTCTTTTTTTGTCCTGTAGTATCCACTGATCTCTAACTTGGTGTTCGCTATTCAGAATATACTGGAACTCTCATTGTGTCACCACCCTACCACTGGATCTGTAGTAAGTGAGGAGGATATGCTACTCCTGGGTTCTCTTCCAGTGGCCTCGGTTCAACATCTCACTATGGGACATACCCTCGTGCAGGTCATTCGCTGAAGCCTTATTCAATCACGCCTAACAGGCCAATTAGGGCATTGTGAGTTAAGCCCCACCAGTCTATATAACACCATGCATTGCCCTGGTACCCCTCATTTTTCGCCTCTGTTGAATCTGAACCTGTTTAAGAGCTTTTTAAAGAAAACCTAGCTCTCACCTTAACTGTTCCATTTGGTATGGGTTACCACTTCACCTACACAGAGTGAAGTTACCTAAGGTAGCTTGTTAGCAGTATTGTTTGTTGTCAGCTAGCTACAGTACCTCTGTAGCCTAGCCTTCACGCAATTAGTGCTGCTAGCTTGCTAGTTCCACTGCTTTAATATCCCGCTAATAACAGTTTCCCACTAGTTTTAGCAACTTCTACTAGTGGGCTCTAGCTCTGTCGGTTCCCACCTTTCAGAGTTGGCTAGCTGAACTGTCGAGTGTCCTAGTTAGCTAACGTCACCACACATGGTTATAGATAGCAACCTTTGGTCTACCCCCCCCCCCCCCCCCCCCATTCGATGTGTTTGGCTAACACGAGAGGTGCTGTTTCTTTCACACTAGAAGTGCAGATAGAATATATTAATTTAACATTGTAATATCTCTGTCATTTTAAGTGTCATGTCCCTGACTTTTCCTAAAGTATATTTAACACACTGATGTTAACATTTTTTGTTTGATAAACAGTTATAGCAGGACATGTCACCCCCCCTGCCCTTCCTTCACCCGACAGCTGGCTGCCCATCTGATAATGGCCAATTGAAACTACATATAACTACACTGAGTATACAAAACATTAGGAACACCTGCTCTTTCCATGACATAGACTGACCAGGTGAAAGATATGATCCCTAATTGATGTCACCTGTTAAATCCACTACAATCAGTGTAGATGAACGGGAGGAGATAGGTTAAAGAAGGATTGTTAAGCCTTAAGACATTCGAGACATGGATTGTGTGCATTCAGAGGGTGAATTGGCAATAAAATATTTGAACAGGGTATGGTAGTAGGTACCTGGGGCACCGGTTTGAGTGTGTCAAAAACTGCAACGATGCTGGGTTTTTCATGCTAAACAGTTTCCTGTGTGTATCAAGAATGGTGCACCACCCAAACTATGGAAAGCATTGGAGTCAACATTGGCCAAGCATCCCTGTGAAACACTTTTAACACCTTGTAGAGTCTATTCCCCGTTGAATTGAGGCTGTTCTGAGGACAAAAAGGGGTCCAACTCAATATCAGGAAGGTGCTACTAATGTTTGGTACACAGTGTATATCGAAGCAAATTTCACACATGTAATAATAGATGTAGCCTAAAAACAAGATTAAATTGACAATAGTCTGATGGGTGGCAATATTTAAATTTGTTAAACTGTGAACGAAGAGACATCTAATGAATAAACACATTCATTTTCCATTCCAAATTAAAACCTGCTGCTGGTCGAGCTCATGAGCTGGGTCTATCTGAGCTGGATCTGTCTGTGCTGACGTGTGTGTGTATGTGCGTGTGTGTGTAAATTATGTATATGGTGTAGGCCTGTGTAGGCATCTGAGCTGAGCCCCACCGCCTACACTTTTGATCTGATGTCACCACTACCGACTAATTCATTTGCCGTTTTTGCAGATTCAAAGTGTTAGAGATAGTAATGTATTATTAGTTATCTTGAAAAATGTGCCCTGACATAGCCAATAAAAATATAGCACAACTTTGTATTTCACCCCATCTCATAACCAACCGTTTGGAAGTTTTGACATCCTTGGAGTGAGCTTCTCTTCTTCTCCTGCTTCGACCATGCAGTGCAGGTAGCAAAAGTGATTGCTGTCCTCGTTATGTAATTATGAACTTTAACTTGTATACAGGGTTGGGGAGTAACAGATAACATAAAATCCATAACATGTAAGGTATTACAAAACAACTGTATCTGTAATCCGTTACATTACCAGCAAAAATATTGTAATAGATTACAGATACTTTTAATCCGTGTAAAGGAAAGAATGAATGGGGCCATGTATCGTGAGATTTTGAGTGAAAACCTCCTTCCATTAGCAAGGGCATTGAAGATGAAACGTGGCTGGGTCTTTCAGCATGACAATGATCCCAAACACACCGCCCGGGCAACGAAGGAGTGGCTTCGTAAGAAGCATTTCAAGGTCCCGGAGTGGCCTAGCCAGTCTCCAGATCTCAACCCCATAGAAAATCTTTGGAGGGAGTTGAAAGTCCGTGTTGCCCCGCAACAGCCCCAAAACATCACTGCTCTAGAGGAGATCTGCATGGAGGAATGGGCCAAAATACCAGCAACAGTGTGTGAAAACCTTGTGAAGACTTACAGAAAACGTTTGACCTCTGTCATTGCCAACAAAGGGTATATAACAAAGTATTGAGATCAACTTTTGTTATTGACCAAATACTTATTTTCCACCATAATTTGCAAATAAATTCATAAAAAATCCTACAATGTGATTTTCTGGATTTTTTTTCTCATTTTGTCTGTCATAGTTGAAGTGTACCTATGATGAAAATTACAGGCCTCTCTCATCTTTTTAAGTGGGAGAACTTGCACAATTGGTGGCTGACTAAATAGTTTTTTGCCCTACTGTATATATGGTCACCTATGTATATGGCCAATATACCACAGCTAAGGGCTGTTCTTATGCAAGACGCATCGCAGAGTGCCTGGACACAGGCACTTGGGCATATACCACAAACCCCCGAGGTGCCTTATTGCTATTATAAACTGGTTATCAATGTAATTAAAGCAGTAAAAATAAATATTTTGACATATCCGTGGTATACGGTCTGATTTACCACGGCTGTCAGCCAATCAGCATTTAGGACTCTAACCACCAAGTTTATAATTAAAAATGACTAACTGATTGTTTCAATCAAAACTACTAAAACTATTGCTGATGGTGAACCTAAACAACCAAAATCTAATGTAAATCCCAATCAGCATGTAGGCTATAGCCAGATGAGAGTTGTTTCTCCTGGAGGTAGCTTAGGTAACTTTTATTCCAGTAAAACGCCATTTTCAACAGCACATTTGATTAAAAAAATAACCTAGGAAATTAAGTTGCTTGTCAGTCAACTAATAAAGCCTAATATTGCGCAAGCCATTTTACAAACATTTGACAGCTGGAGGTAACGCGCAGATGTGCCAGATCTGTGCGCAAAGCTGTGCAAAGCGTGCAGTTTGTCCAGGCTGCAGATATTGCCTGGGTAATGTTTCTTAAGAACTGCAAAAATAAAACAATAATGGATTTCTTTGTGATGGATTTAACATTTGAAGGGTGGTGTTTTTTGTGTTTTTTGTTTTTAACATATAGTCTGATATAAACTAATGAAAATGCTATTGTATTCTTTGAAATATATATGCTTTGTAACCTAATGTTATCTAAGAATTTCATAAACACAACCAAAGTATTATTTTTGCGACAGCATAAAAATGTATTTATTAAACTTCTAAAATGTAATTGGTTCAGAACGGGATGGCTCGAGGCCAGGATTTTCTAGTGTTAAAGTGGGTTGCCCAACCATTGAAGTACCATCCTTTTTACATTCCCCTGTAAAAGATAAGCGTAGCTGTGAGTTTTTACCTCAAGTTACTTGATTTACACACCAAGTCAACACTTGGTACTACAAACGCTAGATTGGCTAGCTAGCTATCATCACGCAAACAATCTCTTTATACCAGCCAGCCAAATACAATGGTCAGCAACAAGTGTAGCCTATGTATCAGACCACAATAACCTGCTGTTGATGCCAACAGCAATGAACAACGTGTGAATTTGCACTGTGGTCGCACTGTGGAAGGAACTTTGCCCAATAAGTGAGTGATTTGCAGTTCATGTTTCAAAACAAAATATTAAAGTGTGACAGTGTTACCAATTTGGGTTGACACCGAGGGTTGGCATGCCAATTGACATCATTGCTCAAGGCCATAACAAGACCATGGCGGGTAGGAGCGTTGGGCCAGTAATCGCAAGGTTGCTGGATCAAATCCCAGAGCTGACAAGGTAAAAATCAGTTAACCCACTGTTCCCCAGGCGCTGATGGTGATTATGGCACCCCTCCGCACCTCTCTGATTCAGAGGGGTTGGGTTAAATCCCAAAGACATTTCAGTTTCCTGAAATGTAGATTTCTCTGACTTATCCTGTGTCCTCAAGATGACTGAAAGGGTTCAATGCTGTTGAAATGACACAATTATTTCATGCATTTGTACTGTCCTCCTTAAGGTGTATGCAATCATAATTTGACAGCCAGCCAAACTCCAATCAAGAACTGAACCAGAGTCAGGGATAGGCTTTTCATAAACCTCCAGTTTTATAGTTGAAACGGTGTAAAACTAACACTACAGAAAATGTTTCTTATTGGAGCGGCTCAGACTAAAAGGCAACATAAATGCACAACAGAGTCTAACCAATGTTTCATAGTTGCTTAGTGACAATACAATACTTGACAAACACTGTACAGTCGTGGCCAAAAGTTTTGAGAATGACACAAATATACATTTTCACAAAGTCTGCTGCCTCAGTTTGTATGATGGCAATTTGCATATACTCCAGAATGTTAAGAAGAGTGATCAGATGAATTGCAATTAATTGCAAAGTCCCTCTTTGCCATGCAAATTAACTGAATCCCCCAAAAACATTCCACTGCATTTCAGCCCTGCCACAAAAGGACCAGCTGACATCATGTCAGTGATTCTCTCGTTAACACAGGTGTGAGTCTTGATGAGGACAATGCTGGATATCACTCTGTCATGCTGATTGAGTTCGAATAACAGACTGGAAGCTTCAAAAGGAGGGTGGTGCTTGGAATCATTGTTCTTCCTCTGTCAACCATGGTTATCTGCATGGAAACAAGTGCCGTCATCATTGCTTTGCACAAAAAGGGCTTCGCAGGCAAGGATATTGCTGCCAGTAAGATTGAACCTAAATCAACCACTTATTGGATCGTCAAGAACTTCAAGGAGAGTGGTTCAATTGTTGTGAAGAAGGCTTCAGGGCGCCCAAGAAAGTCCAGCAAGCGCCAGGACCGTCTCCTAAAGTTGATTCAGCTGCGGGATCGGGGCACTACCAGCACAGAGCTTGCTCAGGAATGGCAGCAGGCAGGTGTGAGTGCATCTGCATGCACAGTGAGGTGAAGACTTTTAGAGGATGGCCTGGTATCAAGAAGGGCAGCAAAGAAGCCACTTCTCTCCAGGAAAAACATCAGAGACAGACTGATATTCTGCAAAAGGTACAAGGATTGGACTGCTGAGGACTGGGGTAAATTCATTTTCTCTGATGAATCCCCTTTCCGATTGTTTGGGGCATGTCACATGCATCCGTCTGGACCAACATTGGCACGTGAAAATCGGGTGTTACGAGAATCGGATGGGAGCACAACGCTTCCTTCAGGTGCTTGAATGCCGCTTCTGTCTCGTCCGTCCATTTCACTGTTTTCGGGAGGCGGGCCCTGGTTAGATCGGTGAGGAGGGAAGCTATAGCCGCAAAGTTGGGGATAAGCCGACTTGACCTGTGTCTTGCTGCGTGGAACGGGCCAGTCACGTACTGCGTGAATCCTCCTCTCCTGGGGCTTGACGTTCCCCCGTCCGATCAAACACCTCAGGTACTCCACCTCCTCGAACGATAGTTTGCATTTCTTGGGGTTCGCGATCGACCCGGCTTGTCTGAGCGCGTCCAGCACCACCTCGAGGCGCATCAGGTGCTCTTCCCTACCTTGGCCTTTGGATGATATCATCCAAATAGGCCGCTGCATACTGCTGGTGGGGTCGAAGTACTTTGTCCATCAGCTGCTGGAATGGGTGGGGCTCCGTGGAGACTGAACGGGAGCACCCGGTACTTATACAATCGAAAACACTGTCTTCTCCCGGGGAGGAGGCTGCCATGGGTACCTGCCAATATCCTTTGGTCAGGCCAAGGGTGCTGATGTACCGGGCCATTCCCAATTGGTCGATGAGCTTGTCCACCCTCGGCATGGTGTAGGCGTTGAACAAGCTTATGTCATTCACACCCCGGAAATCATTACAGAAGCGGAGGCTACCGTCCGGTTTGGGCACCAACATGATGAGGCTGCACCATGCACTGTGGGACTCTTCAATGACCCCCATCCTCAGCATAGTCTCCACTTCCTGTTTCACTGGCCTTCCTTTGGGCCTCCGGAATCCGATTTGGCCTCTTTCTTACCGTTTCCCCGGGCTGGATACGGATGTGGTTCTTGGAGAACACCACCGTGTTCCGATCGACGAGCTCCCTGAGCTCTTGCTTCTGGGCCGGGTCGAGGTCCTCATTGCTCGGGACCACCACTGGTACCGTTGGCGTCCTGGGTCCCGACCATAACACGGCCAAGGCTGTCCTCTCGTACCACTTCTTCAACAGGTTCACGTGGTAAATCTGTTGGGTTTTCCGTCTCCCCGGTTACCGTATGTGGTAATTGACAGGTCCCAGCTTCTCGATCACTTCGTAATGCCCGTGCCATGTTGCCAGGAACTGACTTTCGGCCATGGGGATTAAGACCAACACCTTGTCTCCCACCTGGAATTCTGGAATTCTCAGGAATTCTCCCCGAATGTAGACCTGGGCTTGGGCGCGTTGGGCCTTCTCCATATGTTCCCTCATGACTGGCCATATGGCTGTCATATTCTCCCTCATCGTCACTACATGCTCTACCACACTGCATAAGGGGGCCGGTTGGGCTTCCCACACCTCCTTGGCGAGGTCCAGTAGGCCGGGTGGGCTCCTCCCGTAGAGGAGTTCAAAAGGGGAAAACCCAGTGGAGGACTGGGGTACTTCTCGGATTGTGAACATTAGGTGGGGTAGTAGCTGGTCCCAGTTCTTCCCGTCCTGCTCGATGACCTTCCGCAGCATTTGTTTGAGCGTTTTATTGAAGCGCTCGACGAGCCCATCTGTCTGCTAGTGAAAGACAGAGGTCCGGATCTGCTTGATCTGCAGGAGAGCACACAACTCTTTCATTAGGCGGGACATAAACTCAGTACCTTGGCCTGTCAGGATTTTGTTCGGGATGCCCACCCGGCTAAAGAGGTGGAACAGCTCCCGGGCGATTCCCTTGGATACTGCCGTCCGTAGAGGAATGGCCTCGGGATACTGGGTGGCATAGTCTACTATTACTAGGATGTACTGGTGTCCTCATGCTGTTTTTACCAGGGGTCCCACTATGTCCATGGCGATGCGTTCAAAGGGCACCCTGATGATCGGTAGGGGGACCAGTGGGTTTTGGAATTGGGCCTTTGGGGCAGTCATTTGACACTCCGGGCAGCTGCGACAGTAGTCTTTCACGGCCCTCCTCATCCCTGGCCAGTGGAACCGGGTGGCGATCCGTTCCCGGCTCTTCTCCATTCCCAGGTGCGCCCCCAACAGGTGGGTGTGGGCCAGCTGACAAACGGTTCCCACGTACCATCAGGGAAATGGAGGTATCGCCAGTCACTCACCCCCGGAAGTAGCTGTCCATCCACCGCTATCACTTGGGCTGCGATGGTTTGCAAGTTGGGATCCAGTTTGCCCTGCGATGCAGTGTCTTTTTATTTAATTTAACTAGGCAAGTCATTTAAGAACAAATTCTTATTTACAATGACAGCCTACCCCGGATGACGCTGGGCCAATTGTGTGCCGCCCTATGGGACTCCCAATCATGACCGGATGTGACGCAGCCTGGAAA
Source organism: Oncorhynchus kisutch (assembly GCF_002021735.2). NCBI lineage: Eukaryota > Metazoa > Chordata > Actinopteri > Salmoniformes > Salmonidae > Oncorhynchus > Oncorhynchus kisutch. The sequence goes on along the minus strand of NC_034179.2, from coordinate 44,163,381 downwards.
CTATTCTATGAGCCTAGAGTGAGAGAGAAAAATGCCTTTTTTGAACATGGGGTGAGATGGGTATCGAACCAGCATCTGTAGCAATGCAGTTTTCACTGCAATGCCGTGTCTTAGACCACTGCGCCACTCAGGAGGCCCCATCCAGAAAGTTTTGAATGCTGATCAATTGCCTTGCACAAAGTGTCAAAATACAGAGAGGTGTTGGTAAGCGTATATTGTTCTGCTCATAATCCATAAGTGGCTATTATAATACTGTACATAGTGTCCAGGTCAGGATAACTAAAACTTTATTAAAGACTATCAGAAAGAATGTTGTTACTTATTTATTTAGATCTAAAGCCATGAATGAGTGAGTCACTCAGCTTTATGTAGGTGCCGAGGCTATATGACTATGCCATTAACTTGATTATTGGGAAGATATGGAGCAAAGGTAAACAGTATTGATAAAGGGGAAGTTATATATTATATAGATGAATAAGCTATTAAAGCACCTTATTTTTAACATATATTATGTGTCCCTAAGTTTTATGAACAACCTGTACATTTGCACTGTGTTTGTACTGTGGAAGGAACTTTGCCCAATAAGTTAATGAGTTGCAATTTAAGTTTCAAACCAACATTTTGAAGTGTGACAGTGTTACTAATTTGGCTTGAGACTCGGGGTCGGCATGCCCATTGAAACTGTTCATGATCATGATGTATCATTCGCCTATTCAAGACCAAACAACTAGTGTAGATTTCTCTGATTTATCTTGTCACCCCACTGTCCTGAAGATGACTGAAAGGATTCAACACTGTTGAAATTGTGTTATAAATTCAATGCATTTTTTGAACAAAAAAATAGACTTTTCAGAACCTTTATTATACTTAAGTCCTCTTAAACATTTGCATATTACTCTGTTAGCCTGGTTACTATGTCATTAATGTTTAATCTCTGCTTCCTGGCCAGGGTGGAGTTCAGCAGGGTGATAGAGGATTGCCAAACGCAGGTAAAGTAAAGAAAGTAATATATTTTGATTGACATGAATCAGACATGAACTAGTTAAAGCTCCCATTCAGTCTTTTTAATAACATTTTTAAATCATCACTATATGGCTAATAAATCACTGTGTGTGTTTATTTCATGAAAATAACTCCAAAATATATATTTTTTATCATTGATTTCCCCAGTGGCGGTTCTAGCTTGTATGGCTCCAATACATTTAAAACTATAGAAATATGAAAACATATACAAAAATAAGACTCAAAAATATCAAAAAGAACAAAGAAACAAATTTGTGTTGATTTGGTACTCGAGCATCAATACATTACCCATCCCCCAACACTGTCAACCAAGAGTCATGACTAAACCAATTCACCTTGGTGGTGTGCAGACTGGTTTTATATTATTAACAATTTTGCACAAACCAGAAAACAATGCAACAATATGTCTGTGAAACTATATATTCACAGTATTATGAATGAATTGTGGTTTATTTGGTAGCATTTCGGAGTGTGACTGATTTTACTAATTGCATTAGTACTGTATAAAGTTTTAGGTGTGCTATTTGATAGATTCCCCCACTCCCCCTACCTCAGGCTTTCAGTGGGGAGACCTGAGGTTAACCTACCTCCGCCCCATCTCTTACTTCTGAGTGGGAGACCTTTCCAGGCAGAAGCCTGTCTAGCTCACAAACTAGAATCAGGGCGTCCACTCTGACAAGATGAATTGACCCACAAGCCCCCACAAGGTGACATGAAATTATTGACGTGACGTGCAAATCAGTGATAGAAAACCGTTCGCGCAAATGTCACCATTCCAAAACAAAATGTGTGAGAGCCCCGTGCAGCCCCTGGCAAGATGCCGCCCTGGGCAGCTGCCCATGTCACCTACACCTAAATCCGCCACTAGATTTCCATGAGCCTCCTTTTGCCATTGAAATGCTCAGTCTACCATATTTGAATATATTTACTTACAAAAACTTTATTTGCTGATAGGATCGTCTCGACTCTCTAGAGCCCACCCCTTTAAAAAAGCATGTTTTCAGGCTGGCCAGCATCTCGGAGTCGCCTCTTCACTGTTGATGTTGAGACTGGTGTTTTGCGGGTACTATTTAATGAAGCTGCCAGTTGAGGACTTGTGAGGTGTCTGTCTCAGTTGTGCACCAGGGCCGCCCACTCTTCTTTATTTTCTGGTTAGGGCCAGTTTGCGCTGTTCTGTGAAGGGAGTAGTACACGGCATTGTACGAGATCTTCAGTTTCTTGGCAATTTCTCGCATGGAATAGCCTTCATTTCACAAAACAATAGACTTGGCGAGTTTCAGAAGAAAGTTTTTGTTTCTGGACATTTTGAGCCTGTAATCGAACCCACAAATGCTCCAGATATTCAACTAGTCTAAAGAAGGCCAGTTTTATTGCTGCTTTAAATCAGCACAACAGTTTTCAGCTGTGCTAACATAAATGCAAAAGGGTATTCTAATGATCAATTAACCTTTTAAAATGATGAACTTGGATTAGCTAACAACATGCCATTGGAACACAGGAGTGATGGTTGCAGATAATGGGCCTCTGTACGCCTATGTAGATATTCCATTTTAAAAAATACATTAAAAAAAAGCTGTTTCCAGCCACATTTTTTCAGCCTCCTGACTTGATGATTGAGTTGGAGGCGTGCATGGACATGAAGTTGTGGGTGAACTGGGAGTACAGGAGAGGGTGAGAATGGGCTGAGAATGCACCCTTGTGGGGCCCCAGTGTTGAGGATCAGAGGAGATATTGTTTCCTACCTTCACCACCTGGGGGCGGCCCATCAGGAAGTCCAGGACCCAGTTGCACAGGGCGGGGTCGAAACCCAGGGTCTCAAGCTTAATGATGAGTTTGGAGGGTACTATGGTGTTGAATGCTGAGCTGTAATAAAGGAACATCATTCTTACATAGGTTTTCCTCTTGTCCAGATTAGAGGTCGACTGATTATGATTTTTCAACGCCGATACCGATACCAATTATTGGAGGACCAAAAAAAGCTGATACTGATTATCGGCCGATTTTTTTTCAAATGTATTTGTAATAATGACAATTACAACAATACTGAATGAACACTTATTTTAACTTAATATAATACATCAATAAAAATCAATTTAGCCTCAAATAAATAATGAAACATGTTCAATTAGGTTTAAATAATGCAAAAACAAAGTGTTGGAGAAGTAAAAGTGCAATATGTGCCATGTAAAAAAGCTAACGTTTGAGTTCCTTGCTCAGAACATGAGAACATATGAAAGTTGGTGGTTCCTTTTAACCCGAGACTTCAATATTCCAAGGTAAGAGGTTTTAGGTTGTAGTTAATATAGTATTTATAGGACTATTTCTCTCTATACCATTTGTATTTCATATACCTTTGACTATTGGATGTTCTAATAGGCACTATAGTATTGCCAGTGTAACAGTATAGCTTCCGTCCCTCTCCTCGCCCCTACCTGGGCTCGAACCAGGAGCACATCGACAACAGCCACACTCGAAGCAGCGTTACCCATCGCTCCACAAAAGCCGCGGCCCTTGCAGAGCAAGGGGAATAACTACTCCAAGTCTCAGAGCGAGTGACGTTTGAAGCGCTATTAGCGTGCACGCCGCTAACTAGCTAGCCATTTCAAATCGGTTACACCAGCCATTAGGCTGATAGGCTTGAAGTCATAAACAGCGCTGTGCTTGAGAAGAGCTGCTGGCAAAACGTATGAAAGTGCTGTTTGGATGCATGCTTACGAGCCTGATGCTGCCTACCATCGCTCAGTCAGACTGCTCTATCAAATCATAGACTTAGTTATAACACACAGAAATATGAGCATTTGGTAATTAATATGGTCGAATTCGGAAGCTATCATTTCGAAAAACAAAACGTTTATTATATCAGTGAAATACGGAACCGTTCGGTATTTTATCTAACGGGTGGCATCCCTAAGTCTAAATATTCTTGTTACATTGTACAACCTTCAATGTTATGTCATAATTACGTAAAATTCTGGCGAATTAGTTCACAATGAGCCAGGCTGCCCAAACTGTTGCATATACCCTGACTCTGCGTGCAATGAACGCAAGAAAAGTGACACAATTTCACCTGGTTAATATTGCCTGCTAACCTGGATTTCTTTTAGCGAAATATGCAGGTTTAAAAATATATACTTCTGTGTATTGATTTTAAGAAAGGCATTGGTGTCTATGGTTAGGTACAGTCGTCCAACGATTGTGCTTTTTTCGCAAATGCGCTTTTGTTAAATACGCTGGATCTTCACAACTAGCTATCTAGCTAAACCGCAACCCCGGATGATTACCCCTGGCTAGCGTTTCCACCCACTTAGCTTGAAGCTAGCCCGGCCTGCGCTACCACCGTAGCATACTCCTGAGCTACAATACCCGGGCCCACGACCGGTCTATCGATGTCACCGCATGAAGAGGAATAAACAGACTCACCCCATCGCGACGTCCCCCAAAGGCTAACTCTCTAGCCCTCGCTATCTCCCTGCTTGCTAATTCGGCCTGCTAACTGCTAGCTTGTCCAGCTCCGGTCCGCTAACTGCTACCTTGTCTAGCCCGGGCCTACAAACTGTTAGCTTGTTAGCACAGGCCTGCTAAACGCCTGAATCGCCGCGTCCCAAACGCCCACCGGACCCATATTTACTTTCTATCTCTTTTGACTTTTAATTTGTTTATACCTTCCGGAAACCTGCCTCACCCAATGTGATACGGAATCGCTATTATTTTTTATTTATTTTTAGAACACACTCAAAAACCTCCAGAAGCTAACCAGCTAACTAGCTACAAGCTATTTAGTCATTGTTAGTTTTTTTTTACCTGGATAACACTCGCCAGTCCAGCTTCCCTGCCCCATCCACCGCTGCCCCCTGGACACTGATCTCTTGGCTACATAGCTGATGCACGCTGGACTGTCCATTAATCACGGTACTCCATTCTGCTTGTTTGTTTTATCTGTTGGCCCCGTTGCCTAGTCTACGCCATTTTACCTGCTGTTGTTGTGCTAGCTGATTAGCTGTTGTCTCACCTACTGTTTTAGCTAGCTTTCCCAATTCAACACCTGTGATTACTGTATGCCTCGCTGTATGTCTCTCTCAAATGTCAATATGCCTTGTATACTGTTGTTCAGGTTAGTTATCATTGTTTTAGTTCACAATGGAGCCCCTAGTTCCACTCTTCATACCCCTAATAACTCCTTTGTCCCACCTCCCACACATGCGGTGACCTCACCCATTACTACCAGAGATACAACCTCTCTCATCATCACCCAGTGCCTGGGCTTACCTCCGCTGTACCCGCACCCCACCATACCCCTGTCTGCGCATTATGCCCTGAATATATTCTACCATGCCCAGAAACCTGCTCCTCTTATTCTCTAGGCGACCAGTTTTGATAGCCTTTAGCCGCACCCTCATACTACTCCTTCTCTGTTCCGCGGGTGATGTGGAGGTAAACCCAGGCCCTGCATGTCCCCAGGCACCCTCATTTGTTAACTTCTGTGATCGAAAAAGCCTTGGTTTCATGCATGTCAACATCAGAAGCCTCCTCCCTAAGTTTGTCTTACTCACTGCTTTAGCACACTCTGCTAACCCTGATGTCCTTGCTGTGTCTGAATCCTGGCTCAGGAAGGCCACCAAAAATTCAGAGATTTCCATACCCAACTATAACATCTTCCGTCAAGATAGAACTGCCAAAGGGGGAGGAGTTGCAGTTTACTGCAGAGATAGCCTGCAAAGTAATGCCATACTTTCCAGGTCCATACCCAAACAGTTCGAACTACTAATTTTGAAAATTACTCTCTCCAGAAATAAGTCTCTCACGGTTGCCGCCTGCTTCTGTTAGCAATTTGATATGTAGACGGACGAGTCGGTCAAGGATCGATTCAGACAAGGTGGTAAATTGTATGACAAGCTACAGTTTATTCAGAGTGAAGATATCTAGAACAGCATAATTACGGCTCTCCCGCTGGTTCGTACGGAAGCGCAGACGAAGAAGAGACCGTTACAATCAGTACACCACTATTATATAGAAAAGAAAGTAGGTTGATTCTGGAAGATCGGATCTTTGGATTGGTTCAGCTGGGGTGTAGTCTGTAGTCTTCCGCCATTGGCTCAGTAGTCTGTCCGTCATCGTAGAATCCTCTTCGGACACACAATGTTAACAGACAAAGGAGATCATGTGTGTGTGCGCTGGTTTTGGCCATTAGTGTAATGCGGGAGCTATCCTGTAGGGGACCCCACAGGCTCAACTCTAAGTGGTAGCCCCACCTTAACAATAGTCTGGTCACCTACATAAGAAATAGCATTTCTCTACAAAACCCTCTCTTCACGTCTCACCAGAGACGTGACACAACCTAACTGGATCCAGACACAAAGAGAAACTTCTCCCAAGGGGACTATGAAATAAGGCACGGTATTAAACAAAAATAGATATAGTATTACCATCATGTTCTCCATTCAATCCCACTATGTACTAAGTTGGCTACCAGCCACCCAGGAACTTACAACCCTCATTTAACAGAGCGGAGAACAACAGCTCAAAATAAAAGTAAAATGCTTGTCTACATAAGGCAACTTTTTCCCGCAGGAAAAAGTTGTGATTCCCTCTCTTCACATCTCCAAAGAGATGTGACTTAAACTTGGCAAGTCAGGCGGAATGATCCACTTGCATAACACATACATACATCCCCATAAGGCAACAGCAGATATAATGTAAATCTAATAGACACTCTCCTCCTCATCCTCGAATTCAAGTAGGTCTTTATCCAGCAGAGGAAACATCTGGGAAGGGGAGGAAGGGTCAATGGCTTTAGAGATAACCCTAGTGGCAAGGGAACGGATGCATGGAATGCAACAGCATCCACAGAGAACTAAAATGGCAGCGAACACCGAAATGGATACCAAAATGGAGGACACCAGGGTTTTATATTTACCAAACGCACTCATCCAGGAGTCCCACATCGAGGTATCTATCCCAGAATGAGATTTCATTTTACCATTAAGCGTCCGCAGACCTTCTAGGGCTATGGTCAAGCTGCCATCCGAGGCTGTGTTATTAGGGATGAAAGTACAACACTGGTCACCAAACATGGAGCAAACCCCGCCCTTCTCAGAGAGTAACATATCAATTGCAATACGATTTTGGAAAGCCATCAGGCTGGTTGCAGCCAGTTGACCATGTACTGCTTCAAAACCCTGCTGAGTCCAGTTGCCTAGCCTTTGGACGTTGTAATGTATATAGTTAATACGATCAACATTCTTGTTAATTGTGCACCACCAACAGATGGATGATTCAAACCCTGCAGCTACCTGATCTATTAACTTATACTCATCAGGCACTCCCCTAGGGACTCCGATAGCGTCTATGTAGGAGGGGTCTCCACTAGATGGGGTGGTGTCTCTCCTGGAACGTCCCCTATATCCGGGATTTACTCCCTGGGTCCGCAGAACAAGGTCCTCGGCTCCTATAGGGTAGATAGAAACAGGCAACAAGAGAGTAACAAGTGCACAGCGTCCAGTACTGTTGGAGGGTAACTTATCAAACAGGACCGTGCTACCACACCACCACCACACATCTGCTCTGGATATTGACCTAAGGCTCCCCTTAATATTAACTGTATCCAGACACCAATCCGCAGGGATCCATCCCACCTCGGTTCCTCCTCCCGTCATATTGACACAAGTAAAATTTGCCCTTGCAACCTGCTTGGAAAACACTGGGTTCCTAGTTGTGAATTTAGTAACCGGATAGACCTCATCCCAGTCAGTACATTTACCCCTGGGGTTATCTGTAGTCATAAGAGGGATTAGACAAGCTAGAGTCACTACTGCTGGGACAATGCGGAGCAATGGACGAGCTCCCATGCATACCACACAACTCTGCCTGGTGGTATTTGCAGCTTCCTCGGTCAACAATAGCCAATTATTGGAAAAACCTGAGACTCCTGTGGCTGTTAAAATTACATCATCCGGACTTTTAAGCCTGGATATTGCCTCCACCGGGCCAAACAGTGGGGATGACGGGGACCCTTTTACGGGTGTGGTCATGTCATTCCTTACTGTAACCGAAGTCGGTTTAGGATTATTAGTCACGCAAATTCGCCACAACCAATATCTGACCCCGGAATTCCCTGGGGCCAGTATGAAATCATAACACCCTAAGGGCTGGCCCCCTGGCCTAACAGTAAGTTTCAGTCCCGTATTTGTCTTAGTTAAGGTCAGTCGCTTCCGCCATTTCACTGCCCCCTCGTCTTTTGTCCAGTCTTCCCACCCATTACCTGTCTCCCCCACCAAATTCCTCCATGACCAATCGCCAACCTTCCCTAATGTCATATACCAGACGTGTCCGGCAAACCAGAGTGCACTGGTCCCCGCCTGTTCCCTCCCCTTTATCCTAGAGTACCCTAAAGTCCCCCAAGGGATGTTAATGATATTAGTTGCATTTGCGGGGACGCAAACGGTCGTGCTCCGTATGTCGTTGGCCTTACAATCAGTGTCAGGGGTGGTGGAATGCCTCTTGCACAAATGATTAGTCAGTTCTATATGTGCCATGGATGTGGTCAGGTTGGATGACCCATTAAAGGGTCCTATATCTGCTTGTGATGTAGGTGTATGATGCTCTAATACACACAGGTGAATCCCCATGGAAACTCCTGTGACTACAATAAAAATAACAAACACGGGGCCGGATATCCCCAATCTCGTCCAGGGATAGCCCCTATCTCTGGACGACCTGTTAGTTGGTGTGCTGGGGAGCTGCTCCCACATCCTCACCAACTAAGGGTTCTGTGGTTGTAATCAAATTTAGGTCGCTCAAATCGACCCTGACTTCAGTCAGCGTTCTTGAAGGAGTCGGTGCTGGTGTACAATGAGTCAAGTGGTGCCAAGGTGCGCCCGATTTACCTTTGACCTGGACTGAGTGTGAAGTAACCTCCTTCACTTCGTACGGTCCAGTCCACCTGGGATCCGCCCACTTTCTTTTGTGGACTTTGATCCTTACCCAATCGCCGACCTTTACCCTCAGTTGCTCCGGATCTCCCGTCAGCTCCCCCTCATGGACTTTGTGTATCTGTTTGGAAAGAGCTGCGGACAGTTCCGTCAATTTTCTTACATAGTCAGTCATACCTATCTGGTGTACATCAAGAGGGGGCATATGACCTCCCTCTCTTGGTGGACCTGGCATTACTCTTCCTGTCATTATTTCGTGGGGTGAGAGATGAGTCCCTGCCCCAGGTGATGACCTCATGGCCATCAACGCCAGTGGCAGGGCCTCCACCCATGTCAGTTTTGTACCAGCACACACTTTGGCTATCTTACACTTAAGAGATTGGTTGCAGCGCTCCACAAGGCCTTGGGCCTGCGGCTTATACACGGATCCAAACTTGTGTATAATGCCGAACCTTTCCTCCACCTGTCTCAGTTGTTTGTTTGCGAAGTGGGACCCATTGTCGCTTCGGATATGTCTAGGGACCCCATATCTAGGTATGAGTTCTGTCTGTAGCCACTTAATGACCGTTAACCCATCCTCCTTAGCTGTTGGAATTGCTTCTACCCATCTAGAGAATCTATCTACCATTACTAGCAAATATCTCTTCCCGTTCTTTACATTGTCTTCTCCCATGTCTGTATAGTCTATACTGGAAACAGTATAGTGTGGCAGTGTATCTTGGAAACATGCGTTTGGCACCGGGTAGGCCCCCATCGGGGTTTGGTAGGGCTTCTTTGGATTGTGGCTTCCACATATGTTGCATTCGTCACAGAATAAATCTGTCATGTCCTTCATGTGGGGGTGCCACCATATGTATGAAACCTTCTGTAAAGTTCTGAGTTTCCCTTCATGAGTGGGTCCATGGGCTTCCCTTATCAGTTCTGGACAGAGGTTAGCCGGAGCCACCAGTCGGCCATCATGGCATCTCCATATTCCATCTGGTCCCTTAGAGCCTCCCTTCTGTGTCCAAACCGAATGTTCGTAAGGGCCTGCCTCTTCCTGTAGTTCTAGTATGTGTTGGCTTGTCAATTCAGTCCTTGCCGGTTCTATCCCGAGCACCATCTGTCGGGGGCTGTATCCTCCTGCGGCCTTGGCTGCCAGGTCTGCGGCATCATTTCCTTGATTGATTCTGTTGGTCAGTCTTTGGTGGCCTCGGCATTTCATTATGGCCACTGTCTTTGGTAAGGACACGGCATGCATCAAACGTTCCATTTGGGCTCGGTGCTTGATGGGTAGGTTACCTGTGGTGGTAAAGTTGCGCCTAACCCATTGTGGTCCATCTATGTGCACTGCTCCGTGTGCGTATGCCGAGTCCGTGTAAATGTTTACGGTTTTTCCTTCAGCTTTCTCTAGAGCTTGAGTCAAAGCCACAATTTCCGCAAGTTGTGCTGATGCTGGCTGGGGGATAATTCCTGATTCCAACGTGACATGTGTTTTGTCATGCAGCTGCTGTACGACCGCATAGGCAGCTACATTTCCTGTGTCTCCCTTGTAGCAACATCCGTCTGTGTACAACCATAGGTCTGGAGATGTCAGTGGTTCATTTTCCAGGTCTGGTCTCAGTTTGAGCTCTTGTGCTGCCCTCTCTTGGCAGGAGTGTGCCAGGCCATCTTCTGCGGTGAGTGCATCTGCCATGTTCTTGTCGGTGTTCACAAAAGTGATGTGTGACTGGGTGCATTTGTTCTGGATTTTGTTTTTTCTGTCCGCACTGAAGGTAAATTCTTTGCTGATGAGGTATGCTGCCACCCCGTGGTGGGTGTGTATTTGCATCTTGTGGCACATTACCAGATGGGCTGTCTTCTCAATCGCCTTGGCTACCGCCGCAACGTATCTGGAACAGGCGGTCTGTCCGGTTTCAATGTGGTCAAGTTTTGAAGAGTGGTACATGAGTACTCTTCTCTCCCCCTCATGTTTCTGAAAAAGGACGGCGGATGCAAAGCCTTCCTTTTCAGAAACATCCAGGTGAAATGTTTTACCGTAGTCTGGTGCCGTGAGAGCAGCAGCCACAGACAGGTCAGTCTTCAGGAGCCCAAACGCCGTTGAAGCCTCAGGAGTCCATATAAGTGGGGCCTGTAGGTTTCTTGGGCCAGCTTCTCGAACAATTTCTCTCAGAGGTTCAGTTCTTTCAGTATAGTCTGGGATGTGAGTACGGCTGTATCCCGTCAACCCCAGGAAAGAGAGCATTCCTGAAACAGTAATGGGCCTGGGATGATGTAGGATTGAGTCTCGGTGTGATTTTGAGAGTCCGGCCCCCTCGCTTGAGATTTCCCTTCCCAGGAACAGGACGGTTCGTCTGCATGATTGGACTTTTGACATCTTGACTTTGTAGCCTTTGACTGCCAGAAAGTCCAACAGGGTTTTAGTCATTTCTAGACAAAGGTCTGAGGTGGGAGCCCCCAGCAACAGGTCGTCTACGTATTGTATGAGTATCACTCCTTCTGGGATTTTCAGTTCTGGCAGGTGAGTCTTCAGAATATAATTGAAGATTCCCGGGGAAGAAGTGTAACCTTGGGGAAGTACGGAATAGGTAAATTGCTGATTCTCGTAGGTAAAGGCAAAAAGTGGCTGGGAAGCCTCATCCAATGGGATGCTGAAAAAGGCATTGGCCAAGTCCACTACGGTGAAATACCGATGTTTGGGTGACAGGTTGCTCAGTATAATGTGTGGGTCTGGAACAGGGAGATCGATGGGTGTGGTAACTTCATTTACAGCCCGGAAATCCTGCACCATCCGATATGTTTCTCCTCCTGCCTTCGGAACTGGAAGTATGGGGGTGTTCCAGTGTGATATAGTCCTGTATATGCACCCAGCTTCCAGTAGGCCTTCGATAGTGGGTCTTATCCCCTCTATCTGTTCTTGCTTCAGTCGATATTGGGTTCGAAATATTGGTACTTGCACCGGATTGGTTAGGGTAATGCACACTGGTTGGACCTGTAACTTTCCCACGTCAAATGGTGTGGTTGTCCATATTGCCTTGTCTATGGAGTCCAAGACAGCAGGGGAGGAGGGGTGATCAGAATATGGTTTCCCGTGATGCCTGGGGAGAGTGAGGCGCTCAGGCTGGCACTGTTCTTCAGTGTCCACCATAGTCAGACGCCACATCTCTTCGGTGGTTGCCTTCAACAGGCCTGGTGCACTAGTCTCTTCCCAAGTGAGTTTCGAGGCCCTCTTTATCATTTGACCCAGACTTCGGGCCTCATGTCCATTCCCTACTGCGAGGGTCACGTGTGGAGCAGAGTCGGGTCCCAGTTGATACCAAGGTTTAATATGGTGTGGGAGTATGACTGGGGCTGCCACCCCCTCAGGGCCGCACACGATGGTAAGGCAGCGTATGTTTGGGGTAAGATGCATCATGTTTTCATCCCAATCTTGTGTGTACGGCGTGTCTTCTTCGTCAGTGACGTTGAGAGTGCAGTGCAACTCAGCCTGTGGTGTCTTATAGGGATGGAAGGTATATATTAGCTTCCTCCATTGGTTGAATTGAAATTGGATGGCAGGAGTTCCAGGTCCAGATGGTAGGCATTTGAGCCAGTAAACCTCCTGTGTGGTGGATAGAGCAGGTGCGGGCAGAATTGGGAGCATCAGGATTCGGGCCCTTGGCGGTGGATCGAGCGCGACCTCCACACCTGACTCAGTTAGGTATATTGCGCATCCTAACTTACAGAGTAGGTCTCGACCTAGTAGGTTGATTGGGCAATTTGGACAATATAGGAATTGGTGTTTCAAACTGGAAGGGCCCCACTGGAACAATAGTGGAGTAGTTTTGTATTGATCTTCAGGATTTCCTGAAACCCCCACCACCTTTACCTTGTCTGAAGAGAGGGGTTGATGAGAATTGATGGCGGAATATGTACATCCAGTGTCCACAAGGAACCTGTGGGTGACCCCTTGTACTACACATGTAATAGTGGGTTCCGTGTGGACAGAGAATTGTTGGCCATCTAACCCAACTGGTGGTGGTGGGCAGCCTCATTCCCATGGGGGGTATCCCTCGGACATCCCCTGGAAGGTGGGACCGGTAGGGGGCGCTGGGTTGTATGCTGGTTGATATCCCTGGGTAGGGGCTGGTGGATATCCCTGGGCAGGGGCTGGTGGATATCCCTGGGCAGGGGCTGGTGGATATCCCTGGGCAGGGGCTGGTGGATATCCCTGGGCAGGGGCTGGGTACCTTGGGGCCCCTCTTCCCCGTTGTCCACCTCTCCTCCCTCTGGAGGCCAAGTATGACTGGCGTTGCTGTGAGAGGGGAGCAGGGCAGATCCTTGCATAATGCCCTTCTTGGTAGCAATTGTAGCAATTTCTTCTAGCTTGCGGCGGTCCCCCCCATGTCGGTCCAGATGGGTTAGAAAATCCAGGTTGGGTGTAACCCTCATATCCGTAGTTGGCTCCTGGATTTGGAGGGGCGGCGTATACGACCGGTGCCTGTGCGGGGGTCGGTGGTGCTGGAGCGGCCACCAACATCTGGTTAATGGTCTGAGTCACAATCTTGGCTATATCAGTGGGTTCCTCCGCCACCATTTGCTTTTTTGGCTTTGCAGTCTTTTGGGCCTCATTCAATTGTAATTTGAGCAGTTGGAGTTGCAGCGACTGAACTTGTGAATCAGCCGTGCCTTTGTCTTTGTTGTATTGAGAGATGTGATGGTGGACATGGGAGTTGAATTGGGCAGTGGGCAAGGCCATCAGCCCCACTGTGGCCCTAAGCTTGGTTTTCACTTCTATGGGTGTCCCATTCACCACCATCTCCTTCCACATGCTGAGAGTGGTTCCGCTCTGGTCATGGGGTTCAATGTGGACTGACCTCCAGGTGGTCTTGGCCCTATCTAGGTATTGAGCTGCCTGCTCCCCGTCTTTCATGGCAAAAGAGGTAAGGGTTGCATAATTTTTTTCGGTGGGATATGCCCTTCTGAGCTCATTCCACAGTGATACTCTGTATTTCTCAGGTTCTGTTGCTGACCCCAATTTTCCCAGTCCTGCTGTGTTTATTAGGGCATTCATGGTCGTGTAGTCGGTTGACCTAGCCAATAAGGCCTTCATGTCCCCCAAGGCAAGCCGGACCCCGGAAGTTAGGGACTGAAGCTGAAGCAGCCAGGCTGAGGCACCCCCATGTAAGCTCGGGAGCTGTTCCATCAGGGCCGTTAAATCGTGCATCTTCCAGGCAACGTATTCCTCTCGGTGGGTTGTTTCGTCCATCCTGAGTGGCATTTGATACGGCCCATGTTGTCTTTGGGCTTCTTCTTCTCCTCCTTTCCTTTGTCTGGCTATGATGCGCCTCGACCGTCTTACTGCCGTTTCAACGGGGGTTGATTTTCCCTTAAAAACTCCTTGTATCAGGATTATTTCACCCGATTCTTCTGCGACTTCTTCCATGAGTTTCAGTTGGCTTTCTGCCTCCCATACACCTGCAGCCGTGAGGGGAACGTCCTCCTCTGTCTCCTCTTGTGGTTCCATATCATCTCCTTCCTGTTCTTCCGGTTCGCTGAAAGACATTAAATTTTCTTCTTGTCGGCGGCCACTTGTGAAATACTCCTTACTAATATCGCTCCTTGGTTCCCCTCTATGTTCTCTGTACACACTGGATGTGCAGAAGGTGGGGGTTCCTCTCCCCTCTGACTTCAAGCTGCTCCCGTTGCCCCCTGCTCCATTTATGAATGGATTCCTCGTGTGGCCACTGGGGCGGAGCTGTTCTCGCATAGTTCGAGGGGCATGCATGTCAGATGGCCCTGTTGTGCACTTTTGTGCACCCCCTGGTGTGGAGCAACCCTGTGGGCCAGGCTTTAATTCTTCACACTCCAGGTGGCCCCCTGTGATCAACGTATCCCCTTGGAGTACTCCTTCTTTTACAAGGAACACAGGGGCCTGTGTTGACGCGTGCCCGGCCCTTTTCCCCTTATCAGTATAAGGTGGAGGCAAATTTGAGAGGACTGGGTAAAGGGGTTGGGTCGTTGAGGGCACATGTGTTGGCGGGGCAGAGGGAAATGGATTTGGCGCCATCTCCTGGTGGTGGTCCGTCTGCTCATCTTCCCCTTGTGAGGGAGTGGCCACCCCCATCATTTCCGTTTTTTTATTCAGTTGTGCTTTTAGCGCCTCTTCGATGGCCCAAGTTCCTATCTTCAGTTCCACTTCTGCCCTTTCTCTCTGTTTAGTCCCTTTTTTCTTAAATACGTGACTTTTGTTATTTTCTACTTCCTTGTCTCTGGCCTCCTGTAACGTCCCTCTCAACTCACATTCCATCGTTTTCAGCTGGGCCCCTGTTGGCGGCCCCCCCCCTAGATAACCTGCTTGTGTCCATTTTAACTTCAATCCCTCCCATACTTTCTTTATAGGCTTCCATTGTTCCTGTCCCCCTGATCTATATTCAATTTTTTGTTCTAGGAACTCATTAAACCTCAGCTTTGGAGTATTGGGGTTCGCCATTGTGAATTTGCTTTAAACGTAATTTAATTTAATTCAATCGGAATTTAATCGTAGTTTTAATCGAAATTCTCTCCTTCTATCTGAATATAGTTAGCATATACTTCGCCCGACGTTGATTAATGCCCACGAGGTATTCGAAGAGACACTATTGCTCGTGCTCTGCCTTATCTCAGAGCTTCTCCTTCGTATATTCAGGTTGAGAAAAACCGCATGGGTTTGTATAGCATTATGGAGCGCACAACCAAGGGATCTATTCGACTATTTAGTCTCAATATTTAAATATTATATTCAGATATTATTTCAATTATACATCAGTCATTTCATTCCTGATTGTACATTTATACATGTACCTATGTTAATAGGTACACACAATATAGAAGTTTCGGATTTATCCAATATCCCTTATTATAATTCTCTCTCTCTCCCTCTATCTAACCACCAACAATCTTAATGGAAACAATTACAACCACATTGCATTTTAACATAACATAACATAAACAGTTACAAATAGACAAAACAAGACAAAACAGCACGTTATATCTCTGACCCCTGAAAGCCGATCCTTATCAGTGAATTTCTATCAGACTGAGCCGTACCGGACCACAGGATAAAATTACAATTTATCCCCCTCGGCGCCAGATTTGAAGAATAGTAATTAGCTATCCCCTACTGATCTCTATTCCTGATCCCTATCGAGCTGACCCCTATCAGAATTATTACACATGTCCGACCCCTATCGGTGAATCTCTATCAGACTGAACCACACCGGGTCACGGGTCCCAAAATTACAATTTGTCCCCTCGGCTGCAGATTTAATGAATAGTAATTAGCTATCCCCTACTGATCTCTATTCCCGACCCCTATCGGAACTATCAAAGACAAAACAGTGATCACTCATCATTGAAAGCTAGCAGACTGTGCTGACCGGGTCACGGGTCCCAAAATTACAATTTGTCCCCTCGGCGCCAGAGTTAATGAATAGTAATTAGCTATCCCCTTACTGATATCTCATCAATGATTTAAATCACACCGGCCGTCGCCGGTTCGTTACTACATATGTTCACGTACACTGTTATTTCGACTCGTCAGCAAATTATAAATTTACACAAGAATTCATACTTACTCGGAAAAACTGATAAAAATTTGGACAGACTATTCGACAATATGCAAAGTTTGATTTAACAGGCTTTTGCTTACCTTATTTTTTTTTTTTATGGTGCACCTTGAAATCAGTTTTCCGAGTTGAGCAGAATTGTTGCCCTCCCCCGAAAGTCTTCACCCGTCTTTCTTATTTATTTAATGAATCGTCCTTTCCCCAACTCGCCTCCTCCACACCCAAATCAACTCACTTCGACTGGATCGTTAGTAAACTATACTCTGCTACCATTTCTGTTAGCAATTTGATATGTAGACGGACGAGTCGGTCAAGGATCGATTCAGACAAGGTGGTAAATTGTATGACAAGCTACAGTTTATTCAGAGTGAAGATATCTAGAACAGCATAATTACGGCTCTCCCGCTGGTTCGTACGGAAGCGCAGACGAAGAAGAGACCGTTACAATCAGTACACCACTATTATATAGAAAAGAAAGTAGGTTGATTCTGGAAGATCGGATCTTTGGATTGGTTCAGCTGGGGTGTAGTCTGTAGTCTTCCGCCATTGGCTCAGTAGTCTGTCCGTCATCGTAGAATCCTCTTCGGACACACAATGTTAACAGACAAAGGAGATCATGTGTGTGTGCGCTGGTTTTGGCCATTAGTGTAATGCGGGAGCTATCCTGTAGGGGACCCCACAGGCTCAACTCTAAGTGGTAGCCCCCCCTTAACAATAGTCTGGTCACCTACATAAGAAATAGCATTTCTCTACACTACCGACCCCCCTCAGCTCCCAGCTGTGCCCTGGACACCATTTGTGAATTGATCGCCCCCCATCTAGCTTCAGAGTTTGTTCTGTTAGGTGACCTAAACTGGGATATGCTTAACACCCCGCCAGTCCTACAATCTAAGCTAGATGCCCTCAATCTCACACAAATCATCAAGGAACCCACCAGGTACAACCCTAACTCTGTAAACAAGGGCACCCTCATAGACGTCATCCTGACCAACTGGCCCTCCAAATACACCTCCGCTGTCTTCAACCAGGATCTCAGCGATCACTGCCTCATTGCCTGTATCCGCTACGGAGCCGCAGTCAAACGACCACCCCTCATCACTGTCAAACGCTCCCTAAAACACTTCTGTGAGCAGGCCTTTCTAATCGACCTGGCCCGGGTATCCTGGAAGGACATTGACCTCATCCCGTCAGTTGAGGATGCCTGGTCATTCTTTAAAAGTAACTTCCTCACCATTTTAGATAAGCATGCTCCGTTCAAAAAATGCAGAACTAAGAACAGATACAGCCCTTGGTTCACTCCAGACCTGACTGCCCTCGACCAGCACAAAAACATCCTGTGGCGGACTGCAATAGCATCGAATAGTCCCCGTGATATGCAACTGTTCAGGGAAGTCCGGAACCAATACACGCAGTCAGTCAGGAAAGCTAAGGCCAGCTTCTTCAGGCAGAAGTTTGCATCCTGTAGCTCCAACTCCAAAAAGTTCTGGGACACTGAAGTCCATGGAGAACAAGAGCACCTCCTCCCAGCTGCCCACTGCACTGAGGCTAGGTAACACGGTCACCACTGATAAATCCATGATTATCGAAAACTTCAATAAGCATTTCTCAACGGCTGGCCATGCCTTCCGCCTGGCTACTTCAACCTCGGCCAACAGCTCCGCCCCCCCCGCAGCTCCTCGCCCAAGCCTCTCCAGGTTCTCCTTTACCCAAATCCAGATAGCAGATGTTCTGAAAGAGCTGCAAAACCTGGACCCGTACAAATCAGCTGGGCTTGACAATCTGGACCCTCTATTTCTGAAACTATCTGCCACCATTGTCGCAACCCCTATTACCAGCCTGTTCAACCCCTCTTTCATCTCGTCTGAGATCCCCAAGGATTGGAAAGCTGCCGCAGTCATCCCCCTCTTCAAAGGGGGAGACACCCTGGACCCAAACTGTTACAGACCTATATCCATCCTGCCCTGCCTATCTAAGGTCTTCGAAAGCCAAGTCAACAAACAGGTCACTGACCATCTCGAATCCCACCGTACCTTCTCCGCTGTGCAATCTGGTTTCCGAGCCGGTCATGGGTGCACCTCAGCCACACTCAAGGTACTAAACGATATCATAACCGCCATCGATAAAAGACAGTACTGTGCAGCCGTCTTCATCGACCTTGCCAAGGCTTTCGACTCTGTCAATCACCATATTCTTATCGGCAGACTCAGTAGCCTCGGTTTTTCGGATGACTGCCTTGCCTGGTTCACCAATTACTTTGCAGACAGAGTTCAGTGTGTCAAATCGGAGGGCATGCTGTCCGGTCCTCTGGCAGTCTCTATGGGGGTGCCACAGGGTTCAATTCTCGGGCCGACTCTTTTCTATGGGGAAATCAATGATGTTGCTCTTGCTGCGGGCGATTCCCTGATCCACCTCTACGCAGACGACACCATTCTATATACTTTCGGCCCGTCTTTGGACACTGTGCTATCTAACCTCCAAACAAGCTTCAATGCCATACAACACTCCTTCCGTGGCCTCCAACTGCTCTTAAACGCTAGTAAAACCAAATGCATGTTTTTCAACCGGTCGCTGCCTGCACCTGCATGCCCGACTAGCATCACCACCCTGGATGGTTCCGACCTAGAATATGTGGACGTCTATAAGTACCTAGGTGTCTGGCTAGACTGCAAACTCTCCTTCCAGACTCATATCAAACATCTCCAATCGAAAATCAAATCAAGAGTCGGCTTTCTATTCCGCAACAAAGCCTCCTTCACTCACGCCGCCAAGCTTACCCTAGTAAAACTGACTATCCTACCGATCCTCGACTTCGGCGATGTCATCTACAAAATGGCTTCCAACACTCTACTCAGCAAACTGGATGCAGTCTATCACAGTGCCATCCGTTTTGTCACTAAAGCACCTTATACCACCCACCACTGCGACTTGTATGCTCTAGTCGGCTGGCCCTCGCTACATATTCGTCGCCAGACCCACTGTCTCCAGGTCATCTACAAGTCTATGCTAGGTAAAGCTCCGCCTTATCTCAGCTCACTGGTCACGATGGCAACACCCATCCGTAGCACGCGCTCCAGCAGGTGTATCTCACTGATCATCCCTAAAGCCAACACCTCATTTGGCCGCCTTTCGTTCCAGTACTCTGCTGCCTGTGACTGGAACGAATTGCAAAAATCGCTGAAGTTGGAGACTTTTATCTCCCTCACCAACTTCAAACATCAGCTATCTGAGCAGCTAACCGATCGCTGCAGCTGTACATAGTCTATTGGTAAATAGCCCACCCTTTTCACCTACCTCATCCCCATACTGTTTTTATTTATTTACTTTTCTGCTCTTCTGCACACCAATATCTCTACCTGTACATGACCATCTGATCATTTATCACTCCAGTGTTAATCTGCAAAATTGTAATTATTTGCCTACCTCCTCATGCCTTTTGCACACATTGTATATAAGACCCCCCCTTTGTTTTCTACTGTGTTATTGACTTGTTAATTGTTTACTCCATGTGTAACTCTTTGTTGTATGCTCACACTGCTATGCTTTATCTTGGCCAGGTCGCAGTTGCAAATGAGAACTTGTTCTCAACTAGCCTACCTGGTTAAATAAAGGTGAAATAAAATAAAATAAAAAATATGCAACGCAGGACACGCTACATAAACTAGTAATATCATCAACCATGTGTAGTTATAACTAGTGATTTTGATTGATTGATTGTTTTTTATAAGATAAGTTTAATGCTAGCTAGCAACTTACTTTGGCTTCTACTGCATTCGTGTAACAGACAGTCTCCTTGTGGAGTGCAAGGAGAGGCAGGTGGTTATAGCATTGGACTAGGTAACTGTAAGGTTGCAAGATTGGATCCCCTGAGCTGACAATGTGAAAATCTGTCGTTCTGCCCCTAAACAAGGCAGTTAACCCACCGTTCCTAGGCCGTCATTGAAAATAAGAATGTGTTCTTAACTGACTTGCCTAGTTAAATAAAGGTATAAAAAATTAAAAATAAATCGATTTCCGATCGGCCTGAAATCGGCCTTAATTAATCGTCCATTCCGATTAATCGGTTGACCTCTAATCTGGAGAGCTACTGGGTGTGCAGGCTTTTGATCCAGCCCTGAAACACACCCGAGTCTGCATTATCAAGGTCCTGTTGAGTAGCTGATGTTTAGGCTACAATTCTACTGGGCACAGACGTCAGTTTAACTTCTATTCCACGTCTGTTCAACATCATTTCATAGAAATGACGTGGAAACCATGTTAATTCAAGTGTGTGCCAAGTGGGAATGTAGTGTAGTTCAGTCTCTCGATGTGCAAAACTGATAGAGACATACCCCAAGCGACTTACAGCTGTAAAGGTGTAAGCCACCAAAAGGTGGCGCTACAAAGTATTAACTTAAGGGGGCTGAATAATTTTGCACGCCCAATTTTTCAGTTTTTTATTTGTTAAAAAAGTTTGAAATATCCAATAAATGTCGTTCCACTTCATGATTGTGTCCCACTTGTTGTTGATTCTTCACAAAAAAATACAGTTTTATATCTTATGTTTGAAGCCTGAAATGTGGCAAAAGGTCGCAAAGTTCAAGGGGGCCGAATACTTTCGCAAGGCACTGTATGTCGATTTTTAAAGCGGCAATCAGCAGAAGAAATAATAACAAAGCGGCCTGGAGCTGAATAAATGTAATCACTCTCAAATTCATAAACAGAGCAATGGATGCAAGGATTGACCATCAATGATATCCAAATTATAGATTTAATCATGTTCTGAGGCTATATTGTGTTTGTTTACATTGGAGTAAAACAAGTTTAGCCTTGCAAAATTAATAATCCCCCTTGGCATTTTTACTATATTGTTGCATTACAACCTGTAATGTAATTTGATTTTTATTTGGATTTTATGTAATGGACATACACAAAATAGTCCAAATTGGTGAAGTGAAATGAAAAAAAATGACTTGTTTAAAAAAATTATAAAAAATAAAATATGGAAAGTGGTGCGTGGATCACCCCCTTTGATTTGAAGCCCCTAAATAAGATCTGGTGCAACCAATTACCTTCAGAAGTCACATTATTAGTGAAATAAAGTCCATCTGTGTGCAATCTAAGTGTCATATGATCTGTCACATGATCTCAGGAAATATACACCTGTTCTGAAAGGCCCCAGAGTCTGTAACACCACTAAGCAAGGGGCACCACCAAGCAAGTGACACCATGAAGACCAAGGAGTTCTCCAAACAGTTCAGGGACAAAGTTGTGAAGTACAGATCAGGTTTGGGTTATAAAAAAATATCCAAAACTTTGAACATCCCACGGAGCACCATTAAATCCTTTATTAAAACATGTAAAGAATATGTTACCACAACAAACCTGCCATGAGAGGGCCGCCAACCAAAACTTACGTACCAGGCAAGGAGGACATTAATCAGAGAGGCAAAAAGAGACCACAGATAACCATGAAGGAGTTGCAAAGTTCCACAGCGGAGATTGGAGTATCTGTCCATAGGACCACTTTAAGCCGTACACTCCACAGAGCTGGGCTTTACGGAAGAGTGGCCAGAAAATAGCTATCACTTAAAGAAAAAAATAAGCAAACACCAAAAGGAGTGTGGGAGACTCCCCAAACATATGAAAGAAGGTACTCTGGTCAGATGAGACTAAAATTTTGCTTTTTGGTCAAAAAGGAAAACGCTATGCGTTGAGTGGTTTAAGGGGAAACATTTAAATGTCTTGGAATGGCCTAGTTAAAGCCCAGACCTCAATCCAATTGAGAATCTGTGGTATGACTTAAAGATTGCTGTACACCAGTGGAACCCATCCAACTTCAAGGATCTTTAGCAGTTTTGCCTTGAAGAATGGGCAAAAATCCCAGTGGCTAGATGTGCCAAGCTTATAGAGACATACCGCAAGTGACTTGCATGCTGTAATTGCTGCAAAAGGTGGCTAAAAAAAGTATTGACTTTGGGGGGTGAATAGTTATTCACGCTCAAGTTCTGTATTTTTGTCTTATTTCAAGTTTGTTTCACAATAAAACATATTTAGTATCTACAAAGTTACACAAAGCATGTTGCGTAAATCAAATGATACAACCCCCCCCCAAAAAATCTAATATAATTCCAGGTTGTAAGGCAACAAAATTGGAAAAATGCCAAGATGGATGAATACTTTTGCAAGTCACTGTATTTTGGGTTCTGTTGGGGTACAACAGTTGAGCTAAGGTCATGAGGATTTTAGCAACTGCTGATTGCCCCTTTAAGTGATTGCAAATATATTTACAAAGGAAAACACAATATTAACATTTTCTATGATGTTCATGACCATAAGAAACCTCATTTGACAACTTGGAACAGCGCATCCTGGGCATTCAGTTTTGCGCATTCTTAATCTGAGCATTATCAAACTCGAAAAGTCTAGCTGGCATGCATAGGCTACACCTGATTCACAGACTAGCAGCAAATAAACTTGAACAAAGCGGAATCAGAATATGAATGCCAAATCTCCATTGCTATTCAATACCGATCCCACGTAGCCTTCTTCCACTTTGATCATCCTTTTTTTATCAACCTAATTTTGCCGGTGTGTGTGAATCTGGCTAGGCCAATCAAGAACATTCGGGGACTTGTCCTGAAGCAACTCCTGCATTGACTAGGCTGTGTGCTTTGGGTCATTGTCCTGTTGGAAGGTGAGCGCTCTGGTGCAAGTTTTCATCAAAGATCTCTCTGTACTTTACTCCGTTCATCTTTCCCTCGATCCTGACTAGTCTCCCAGTCCATGACGCTAAAAAACATCCCCACAGTATGATGCTGCCACCACCATGCATCACCGTAGGGACGGTGCCATGTCTGGCATTCAGGCCAAAGAAAATCTGATCTGAGAGTCCTTTAGGTTCCTTGCGTTAAACTCCAAACGGGCTGTCATGTGCCTTTTACTGAGGAGTGGCTTCCTTCTGGCCACTCTACCATGAAGGCCTAATAATGAAAACCGAAACAGCCCTATCTGGTGCAAACACAAAGACAGGAACAATCACCCACAAAATACACAGTGAAACCCCGGCTACCTAAATATGGTTCCCAATCAGAGACAACGAGAATCACCTGACTCTGATTGAGAACCGCCTCAGGCAGCCAAACCTATGCCACACCCCTACTCAGCCGCAATCCCAATGCCTACAAAACCCCAATACGAAACACAACAAAATAAACCCATGTCACACCCTGGCCTGACCAAATATATAACGAAAACACAAAATCCTATGACCAAGGCGTGACAGAACTGAGGGGCAGCTCGTGACTGAGGGGCAGCTCGGGACTGAGGCAGCTCGGGACTGAGGGGAAGCTCGGGACTGAGGGGAAGCTCGGGACTGAGGGGAAGCCCGGGACTGAGGGGAAGCCCAGTACTGAGGGGAAGCCCAGTACTGAGAGGAAGCCCAATACTGAGAGGAAGCCCAGTACTGAGATGAAGCTCAGGCAGGTAGTTGGCTCCGGCAGATCCTGGCTGGCTGGCGGATCTGGAAGAGTCTGGTTGACTGGCAGATCTGGAAGATCATGGCTGACTGGCAGATCTGGAAGAATCTGGTTGACTGGCGGATCTAGCTGCTCTGGCTGCTCCATGCAGACTGGCAGCTCTGGCTGCTCCATGCAGACTGGCAGCTTTGGCTGCTCCATGCAGACTGGCAGCTCTATGCAGACTGACAGCTCTGGCTGCTCCATGCAAACTGGCAGCTCTGGCTGCTCCATGCAGACTGGCAGCTTTGGCTGCTCCATGCAGACTGGCAGCTCTATGCAGATTGACAGCTCAGGCTGCTCCATGCAGACTGACAGCTCAGGCTGCTCCATGCAGACTGACAGCTCAGGCTGCTCCATGCAGTCTGGCAGCTCTGGCTGCTCCATGCAGTCTGACAGCTCAGGCTGCTCCATGCAGGTTGGCAGCTCTGGCTGCTCTATGCAGACTGACAGCTCTGGCTGCTCTATGCAGACTGGCAGCTCTATGCAGATTGACAGCTCAGGCTGCTCCATGCAGACTGACAGCTCAGGCTGCTCCATGCAGACTGACAGCTCAGGCTGCTCCATGCAGTCTGGCAGCTCTGGCTGCTCCATGCAGTCTGACAGCTCAGGCTGCTCCATGCAGGTTGGCAGCTATGGCTGCTCTATGCAGACTGACAGCTCTGGCTGCTCTATGCAGACTGGCAGCTCTGGCCGCTCCATGCAGACTGGCAGCTCTGGCTGCGTTGAACAGGCAGGAGGCTCCGGTAGCGCTGTAGAGGAGGAAGGCTCTGGAAGCGCTGAACAGGCGGGAGACTCCGAAAGCGCAGGAGAGGAGGAAAACGCTGGCTGCGCTGAACAGGCGGGAGGCTCCGACAGCGCTAGAGGGAAGGAAGGCTCTGGCTGTGCTGAACAGGCGAGGCGCACTGAAGGCCTGGTGCGTGGTGCTAGAACTGGTGGTACTGGATCGAGGACACGCCCAGGAAGC
Organism: Oncorhynchus kisutch; assembly: GCF_002021735.2. Classification (NCBI taxonomy): domain Eukaryota; kingdom Metazoa; phylum Chordata; class Actinopteri; order Salmoniformes; family Salmonidae; genus Oncorhynchus; species Oncorhynchus kisutch. The sequence continues at coordinate 44,138,405 of NC_034179.2, read as the reverse complement.
CTGGTGCGGGGAGCTGCCACCGGCGGGCTGGTGTTTGGAGGTGGCTCTGGATAGACCGGACCGTGAAGGCGCACTGGAGCTCTTGAGCACCGCACCGGGCTATGCACCCGCACTGGAAACACCGTCTAGCCCCCCGGTAAGCACAGGGAGTTTGCGCAGGTCTCCTACCTGGCATCGCCATACTCCCTGTGAGCCCCCCCCCCCCAATACATTTTTGGAGGTGACTCTCAGGCTTCCATCCGCGTCGCCGTGCTGCCTCTTCATACCAGCGCCTCTCCGCTCTTACCGCCTCCAGTTCTTCTTTGGGGCGTCGATATTCACCAGGCTGCGCCCATGGTCCTTTTCTGTCCAATATCTCTTCCCAAGTCCAGAAGTCCTTTGATCGCTGCTCCTCACGATTAACAGGGAGAGTTGGCTCAGGTCTGACTCCTGACTCTGCCACTCTCTCCCTGAGCCCCCTCCCAATACATTTCTGGGGCTGACTTTCGGGTTTCTTTCTGCGCCGCCGTGTCTTTCTCTTCGACTCCATTCTCCTATAGCCCTCTTCGCACTGCTCCAGCGAATCCCAGGCGGGCTCCGGCACTCTCTCTGGGTCGACCGCCCACCTGTCTATTTCCTCCCAAGTCGTATACTCCATACTCCTGCTGTCCATAACGTCCTCCCATGTCCATTCCTCCTTTCGCTGCTCCTGCTGTCACTGCCTGTTACCACGCCGCTCGGTCCGGGTGTGGTGGGTGATTCTGTAACGGCTCTCTTCTATCTCCTCCTCTGACGAAGAGGTAGAACAAGGATCGGACCAAAATGCAGCGTGATGATGATTCATGATATATTTTAATGAAGGAAAACCTATACATACAGAAACTACAAAACTAACGAAATGAAATAATGAAAACCGAAACAGCCCTATCTGGTGCAAACACAAAGACAGGAACAATCACCCACAAAATACACAGTGAAACCCCGGCTACCTAAATATGGTTCCCAATCAGAGACAACGAGAATCACCTGACTCTGATTGAGAACCGCCTCAGGCAGCCAAACCTATGCTACACCCCTACTCAGCCGCAATCCCAATGCCTACAAAACCCCAATACGAAACACAACAAAATAAACCCATGTCACACCCTGGCCTGACCAAATATATAACGAAAACACAAAATACTATGACCAAGGCGTGACAGTCACGGGTGAAAATATATTGGTCGCGGGTAGCGGGTTTATGGCTGCTTCTAAATTGCAGCCATACTTTTTCATATTTCAAAGTGACCTGCTGCTGACTATCAGGCAGTGAAGATGCTGTTACTAAGTGAGTGAGTGGGGAGGGGGAGGGCCGGAGGGAAGTGTGTGTGTGTGTGTTCAGAGCAGTGGTTGAAAGAGTCATGGAGACAGAGCAGCACATGTACACCTTGTGACATCTGTGCTATCGGACCACCATTTTATTCTGTTTGCAATCGCAACAAATAATCTGCTCAGACTCCAACAAAGAATTATCAAAAACTAAGCTATAAATTCTCAGACAACCCAAAGATTCCTAGATGGCCTTCTAGACTCTCTCCACCTATCCAAGTATGCCAGAGTACAAAAATCCGTTAACCAACGAGGATCTACATGTAACCTTGCATAATACTCCTAAATGCAGTTGCACCTCTAAAAGCATTTGTCACAAAATTTGCTCCCTGTTATACAGTAAATACCCGAGCCTTGAAGCAAGCTTCCAGAAAATTGGAAAGGAAATGGCGCTCCACCAAACTGGAAGTCTTCTGACTAGCTTGGAAAGACAGTACCGTGCAATATCGAAGAGCTTTCACTTCAGCCTACTTTTCCAACTAAATTGAGAAAATAAAAACAATCCTAAATGTATTTTTGATTGTGTCCCAAAGCTAACTAAAAAGCAGCATTCCCCAAGAGAGAATGGCAACTTTAGCATGTGGAAACAGTGCCAGGGAAACTAAACCAAAGCACGTATTTGCTGTCATACCTTGTCCATAGATTGCTTACAGGGTAAGGAAACCAATGTGCCATTTTGTAATTTGGGTGAATTTAATCAATTATAGTCCATGAGCTAGACGCCCAAATTTGAGTCATCGGGCTCAGTTTTTGTGAAGATCATAGAGTCCTAGAGATGTCCCTAGAGTTACAAAGATGGAAGGAAATACGGTTTTTGCTTTGTCATTATGGGGTATTGTGTGTAGATTGATGAGGGGGGAAAAAACATATAATCAATTTTAGAATAAGGCTGTAACGTAACAAAATGTGGAAAAAGTCAAGGGTCTGAATACCTTCTGAAATGCACTGTTTACTGTACGAGCATATCAAAGTCCCAGAGTGGAATCTCTGCTAGTTTTAAAGTTATGGCCCATTTTATACAGAGAAATTGTCATAGGGGAAAGTGGGGTAAATTGAGCCACCCTTATTTCCTGGATACCATACACAAAATGTGTAATTTGACAACATTTTTAGGAAGAGCTCATAATTTCAAAGAGTCTGTGAAGAAGAAACCACATGGAAAAACCGGTAAGCAAGTCAAATGAATGTATTGTGTTAGAGGTTTCATGATGCTTGTATCTAAACCAAAGTAGATACTTTTAAGATTGTTCTATACATCAGTTGAGGTCTCTAAAAGCTTCAATATGAGGTCCTAAACCTAGCATGCATCCTTGTAGCTATGTGGGCTAATATAGTCAGAATGTTTGCCTTGGGGTAAGTTGAGCCAATGGCCTTGAAAGGAGTTGAGCAAATGTAAGTATTTTCTTTTCGAAATGCAAGGCATTATCACTGGTATATGAAGTAGCAACAGGGCCTGGATATTATTAAAACAGTAAAAAGTGTTTGTTAGCTGTAAGTCTATGCTAAAAGATGCTTAAAATGATTAAAACACAAAAACATGATTATGATTGTGTCGAATTGTGTTTGTGAAATAAAGATAAGCCTAGACATGGTTTTGAAAAGGTAATGTTGATATTTCATTCAGTACAACATTTGTAGGTGGCTTAACTTACCCTGTCTCGTAAGTTATGCCAAGAGACCACATTTTTTGGACAAGCTATGTTTTCATAACTGTAATGTTTACGTTAATTATTGAATTATTATTATTAATTATATGAATACACAACATCCTGAAATATACGTAGATATCTTTGTTAGAAAGAATACTATATTTGCCTTGACGGAGTGAAAACAAAATCTACCCCACTCTCCCCAGTATGCAATGTAACCAATCACAGCTCTCCTTTTACTTGTATCATTGCACTTCCTGCAAATCACCAGAAGAGGGCGACCTTTTTAATCCATTTTTACGTTCACTTTGTTGGTAATGCTTACAAATTGGATCATAAATTGGATCTATAAGTAGCAGAGATCCCACTCTATGACTTTGCTATGCCCATAGAGTATATTATGTTCAACAATATATAGAAAAAATTGCCAAATCAAAAATGTTATATTTTCAATATTCATGTTTATATTTTTTTATATTCACAAATGAATGTAAAAAATATGTTTTTTCAAATCCAAATACTACTCATATTACAGAGGAAGCAGTAAAGCTTCATATGACATCAATGTTCACTTTGTAGCACCTAAAAGGAGGCCTGGGTAAGGCCAACAATTCATAAATATGCCAACTTTGATAAATTATTTCTCAATTATACTTTTAGATTCAAATGTCAAATCACTTTCAATGGATTGCATTTCGTGAAAACCTCTAAAATCAGGATGAGGAATCACTCTTCTTTCATCCCTCCCTATTATCGTGATTGACAAAACTTAAAAAGTTACAATTTGGCAACACGTGTAACAAATTACCTACAGAGTCAGATAGTAGTCCTTTGTTCTTTGCAAGGTTTTAAACAAAGTGCATTGAATTAACATTAGCTGGCAAGCTTATTCTCCACAATTAAAGTTGAAGGCCATGTCAGCTGTTGACAGCTAACATTAGCAGCTAAGCCTAATATTCTATTCTTCCCTGAATATGTCATTTGTCTTTTTGATACAGAGGTTTAGCAAGAGGACAAGTAGCCATCAGTGCAGAAAACATATGTTCACACCTTATGTAATGAAATCAGCACACTGACAGGGACAGTTCAACAACAACAAAGCTTTCAGCACAGCAGCACAAAATGGAAGGTAAGAAGAGACATGAGAATGGAAAGACTTATGTCAGGTTGAAGGATGAACACAGGAAACCCTCCCCAACAAAACCAGATGTGGGTTTAAGCCTGTGGGACTCCACTGAATCAGACACAGAGAGGTTGGTCCAGGAGAGGGACTACCAGCATGAGCTTCAGAGGCGAATTGGTGGCGAGTCTGGCGACAAAAACATAACATAACCCCAAGAGGAAGACACAGACAGCTCATGTCTGAAAGAGGAGGATGAGGAAGAAGAGGAGGAGCAGGATGAGGGGGAACAATAATGTCTATGATAGTCTCGAGGTATCAGCACTTGGGCAGGACAAAAAGAACACCAGTCCGAGGCCCATTGAAATCCAGCAGCAGAGCAGAGACAAAGAGTTGTCCAGGTAGGTCCTGAAACTTTGCTTTTTTGGCACTGCTCTATGGTGATGGTTAGGCCATACCAGGGGTATTCAAATCTTACCCTACAAGGTCTGCAGGTTTTGTGTCCTTGTCTTATGTGTATGTGACCAATAAAACATTTGATTTGATTACCTGATATTCATTGCACTTGCCTTGTGTCCCAGGTCTAAATCAGTCCCAGATAAGAGGGGAAGAATGAAAAAATGCAATGGAACTGGCTTCGAGGTCCATATTTGAATTTGAGGTTGCAACACTATAATCATAACCTAAAGGAACTGAACAAATTGTGCCCTGCACTGTTGCATGGAAGCAGGCTTATAAATGGTATCGCAGTGTCTGTCAACAGACTGTGAAATGTGACGACTAAGAAGGAAATTAGTTCCGGTGGCTCCAACACTGATCTCTCATCTTTCCCCTCCCTCTCTCTCTCTCTCTCTCTGGACCTGAGCCCTAGGACCATTCCTCAGGACTACCTGGCCTGATGACTCCTTGTTGTCCCCAGTCCACCTGGTCGTGCTGCTCCAGTTTCAACTGTTCTGCCTGCGGCTCTGGAACCCTGACCTGTTCACCAGCTGATGTAAGAAGGGCTTTATAAATACATTTGATTGATTTGAATTTCGGAAGGGTTGAGGACATTTAACTCATAGACTTGTCACAAATTTGCAGAGAGAGGAGGGTGGAGCTCCTGCCCTAATCCACTTCTCATTGTAGTATCTGTTCTAACACATCTCTCCCGAGAACTTAATCGAGCATCACACAATTGCGCAACATTTCTGTTCTGGGTTTCAGAGATTAGTCTACACATAACAACAACCATAGTAGGCCTAGACAATACACATGCAACTACAATGTAATAGCTTTGTCAGGACCATTTTCATTTCCCATATCAAACATTAGTGTAGAGATCATGTCTTGAACCATGTTGTTAAAATTTGCATGACTCTGCCTATACTTAATAACCACATGTGTAAGTGCATGGAAAGTAATGAGGTTTGAGATCCAGAAGGGGGGAAATAATAGATTTCCTCTAAGACATTTTGCTGAATATCGATGTGACTCTTCAACAAATCTGTTTACCTTTTATCAGACACTCTTATCCAGAGCAACTTACAGTAGTGAGTGCATACATTTTCATATATTCATTTTTCCGTAGTGGTCCCACATGGGAACCAAACAAACACACGTTGCAAGCGCCATGGTCTACTGAGCTACATTCAACTATTAGTCTAATGTTCCAAATGTATCTGCAAAGCAGCACATACACCATTTAATTGTAAAATGTTTTATTAGTCTCGTGATGCAGATACAATGAGGCAAAGACCACTCAGAAATGGTCTGATTAAGAGATTTAGTCAATCTGCCAAGTTCATACAAGTTCTATTATGTATTCTGACAGATTCTCAGCCACTGGAAAGAGGCCAACAGTTAATGTGACCTGTCTAGATGCATGGTATCACTGGCATTAGGCATTAACATTGTTATCTTATCTTTTCCCAAACTAAACTTCAAGACATATTCAGTTTGGTCAGTAGGTGGCAGTAGTAGATCATGCAAAGTGGCACCTCAAATGTATTTCTTCTTCAACCCTTTGTGCATCTCAAAGGGTTGTGTAGCCTATAACGTTAGTGTATCTTTTTGCCCTTTGTAATGTATGAAGAAGCTGATCAGATTTGGGTTTAGCTTAGCTAGATATGCAAAGTATTTATTACAATTTTGCCTGGAACATGTTATGTTGTACACTAAATCAGTGTTTCCCAAACCAGGTCCTTGTGTATCCCCAACAGTACACATTTCTATTGTAACCCTGGACAAGCACACCTGATTCAACTTGTCAACTAATCATCAAGCCCTCAATGAGGTGCGTTTGTCCAGGGCTACAACAAAAATGTGTATTGTAGGGGGTACTCGAGGACCAGGGTTGGGAAACACTGCACTAAATCATAATCAGAAGTGTCCAAAATAAAAAAGGCTACAGGGGATGTACAGGACATAATTTATTGATAATTATGTTACAACCAACTGTGATTGTTTTAAAATGAGCCAAGGAATTCCCTTGAATTATTATAATTTTTTAAAAACATTACAACATTTTAATTAGGCCTAATCTGATTATTGCATTGGAAACGGACTGTTTTTCAATTACACAAATTAATCAAAATTAAGAAGATAATACAGTGCTTATGTAAATTTAGACAAGGAAAACTCCTTTCCCTCACTTACAAGCACAAAAAACGAATCTGTGTTCATTCTTCACTCAACAATGGTACAAGGCAGGTAATTGAGCCTTATTCACACATTGGAAAATGAATTGTGCTGTCAGCAGACGACTAGGCTAATTTTGGTGCTTTCCAAGTAACTGCCGTCGTAAGTCAAATTTGATTTCATTTTGTTGGAGGTTATCACAATAAGTGGTCACTCTCCTGTCCATTAACTGGCTGAATTGTCAACACGCCAGAGACCTCCCTGATGCAGGAATCTGAAGAGAGGACCCCCACATCTGTTTCTCACTCTCCCCATCTACTCAAATTGTTTCCTCACTGGCCTCACAATAATAATTTCACCCTAAACAGTGACAGGCTATCCTCTCATTGTTGTTTCGGGGTAGATTGATGCCTGCCAAGTGATCCACTTCACCATGTATGCCCACATTGTTTCAGTGAAAATGACCATGACAGATCCGCACAAAAGGGTCCATTTCAGATTGTCTGGCCTGAGAACAGTCCCTATTTCCCAGCGTCATAGTCTCACAATTGACTGGCTCTGTCCTCAAAGCCGGGCTTCCCCTTTGACAGTGGGCATTTTACACCCATGTATAGCCTACTTGTCATTCAATCAAAAGTCTCCCCAATGTCCCCATTCAAGCACCTCTATTCATTAAGTGCAATATGCTTTTATGTTTACCTTGCAATTTCTTTAGAATTCTGATGAAGAAACACATCATCTCTTTTTACTTCCCACACAGTTCAGTTTTTAGTCTAAACTGTTTCATGAAAGCAACCGAGTACCTATTGTGCATGGTGGTAGTGGTTGTGTGGCTGGTCTGTATCTCGGCTGCCATATAATAGCCAATGGGTGTTGTTTTGTGCACGGTAAAGAAGGTGTCGCCCAGCTGTGTTGCATCCATAAAACATTCTCCAGCTTGTTGCAGTTGAGTCATTACTGAGCCATCCCTTACCCTTTTGGCCTCATTGAGTGAAGTGCCCTACACCTAGGAAGCCCCACGCAGGGGCATCATGAGATGAGGAGTATGATTCCCCTCATCTGCAAAGCAGCACAACAAAGAGGCACTCTGCTAATTATTTTAATGAGATCTTTTCATCACCGTTAGAAGGGGCACATTAGGTAGCAATTCCAGTCCATTTTATCAGCTGAAAATGTCCATTTGTGAACCATTCACCAGTAGTAGTCTTCAGACACTCCCTCATTAGTGGATAAGGAGGTGAAAATACGGAGATTAGGTAGAAATACAGGCTGATAATGTGCTGATGTCAAATTCAATTTGAAACAGCGGCTTGTCTGTTCAAAGTAGGACTCACTCGCATTGCTTAAGGACACCATCAGCATCATTGCGGTGTACAGTAACACCTCTTGTACTTCTGACCTTTCAAAGCTTGTTGTGTTCTAGTTTTCCCAAAATCTTTATTCATCTTTATTTCAATCTTTATTTCATGGTGGCCTACATGGTCCCAATACTTTTGAATTCAATGACAATAATAGGATCTTCCATTTTATTTTAACATAGGCCAGCCTATTGTACCTTTGATGATGTTTTAATCAGTCAGATTGAGCTTTGACATTATAGTGTTCTGATTGAGGTTGGTAAGTAAAGAAAATTCAAATTCCTCTAGTTCTACTATTTATAGAAAGTATGTGGACACCGCTTCAAATTAGTGGAATCGGCTATTTCAGCCACACCCGTTGCTGATTGGTTTATAAAATCGAGCACACAGCCATGCAATCTCCATAGACAAACATTGACAGTAGAATGGCCTTACTGAAGAGCTCAGTGACTTTCACCTTGACACTGTCACAGGATGCCACCTTTCCAACAAGTCAGTTCATCAAATTTCTGCCCTGCTTCCCCAGTCAACTGTAAATGCTGTTATTGTGAAGTAGAAACGTCTTGGAGCAACAACAGCTCAGCCGAAAAGTGGTAGCCCACACAAGCTCACAGAATGGGACCAGTGGGTGCTGAAGCGCGTAGCACGTAAAAATCTCCTGTCCCTGGTTGCAACTAGGGCTGTGGCAGTCACTCAATTTTGTCAGCCGTTGATTGTCAAGCAAATAACTGTCAGTCTCATGGTAATTGACCGTTAATTAACATAAACACATTTGGCATCTCCTGGTTTCCACACATAGCCTAAAAGCTATAATACCATTGGAACATCGACATTTTAAAAAGTCCAATAAATCCATGTACTATAGCTTACACCTTCACAATAAATCCATTATTTATTTTAGACAGTTGTAAAGAAGCTTGATTTGAAGAAAAGAATAGCATACTCTGAGTTGTTCTTATGTTAGGTCCTGACGTGGCTAAGCCAAATGGCTGTGGTCTACACTAGTTAATTTACCAGACAAGATTTGCTTAGAATTCCATGGCATTATTTTATAGTATGAAGAATACAAATTTAACAAAGCTGAATATAATATAAATATTTTCTCCAAATGATTTGAGGGAGTGTGCACATGCGGCTATCTGTGTTGAGCAGTTAACAAAGAAACAGCTACTGCTATATGCTTCATTTAGAGATATTAATATAACTTTAATTGTTCTACAAATGTTGGGCTATATGTTTTGATTTTAAATACATTGGAAGACTGCATGATGAGACTAATGATGATTTGAAAAAAAGTAACTTGAAGGGCATGAGTCTGCTTTATTTTTTGCGCAGGCTGTACACACTTCAATAGTCAAATTTCCTGGTGACATCCCCTTTGTGGCCGTAATGCAAACGAAAAAAATGCATGTCTTTTGTGGCTCGGAGTGCTGGGTTGTGCCCTTTTCTCTGAGTGCCCTTCTCTCTGAATCCGAAGCGCCTCTCACTCACATGGCTCTCCATCAGGTGATCAGGACGTTTTTCCTGTGGTTCATTATCATGCCAGCCAGGTAGGCTATACTCCTGTTGTAAAGAGAAGCAATGTGCTTAATATTAGGAAAGTTGAGAAATAAATATAGTAAACCTAGTCTATAGAAATCGAATGGGATCGTCCTATTTTTAGTTGAGGTCATCACTCTGTTTTCTCACGCAATTGCATAGCCTATAGAAATGTTGCGCAACATGAGCTCATGGGCTCTCATGAAGTGTTTGATTAGATTTTCGATTACATTTGCATTGATGTCAGAGTGATTAGAGGGACAATAGAGTGCTGAGTACCAGGCAGTTAGCAAGTTTTGTAGGCTACTAATGACCATGAACAGCATTACCATGACTAAACGGTCACGTGGAATTTGACTGCCTTCATGACTCGTGACCTCCGGTGTAGTGGTAATACGGTCACCGCAACAGCCCTAGTTGCAACAGTCACTACCGAGTTCCAAACTGACACTGGAAGCAACGTCAGCAGAATAACTGTTCGTTGGGAGCTTCATGAAATGGGTTTCCATGGCCGAGCAGCCACACACAAGTCTAAGATCACCATGCGCAATGCCAAGCGTCAAGTAGTGTAAAGCTTGCCGCCATTGGACTCTGGGGCAGTGGAAACGCGTTCTCTGGAGTGATGAATCACGCTTCACCATCTGGCAATCCAACGGAAGAATCTGGGTATGGCGGATGCCTGCCCCAATGCAGTGCCAACTGTAAAGTTTGGTGGAGGAAGAATAATGGTCTGTGGCTGTTTTTCATGGTTCGGGCTAGGCCCCTTACTTCCAGTGAAGGGATATCTTAACGCTACAGCATACAATGACATTCTAGATGATTCTGTGCTTCCAACTTTGTGGCAACAGTTTGCAAAAGGCCCTTTCCTGTTTCACCATGACAATGCCCCCTTGCACAAAGTGAGGTCCATACACAAATGGTTTGTCGAGATCGGTGACATCATTGAATGCAACAGAGTGACACTGGGGATCAACTCAGCCAGAAGGAGGTGAAATCAGATAGCTCAAATCAGTTAGATTTATTTGGTGAGGTAAGCTTTTCATTACAAGGTTTCTGAATTGGTGGTTTCGTAAGCAGTTATTCTAGGTTGAAGAGAAATAAGACCACATGTGGCTCTCCTGCTGTTCACTCACTCCCTTCACTCCCTTGCTCCATTATGTTTGCCTCTCTCTCCTTGAATAGGTTGCAGTTATAAAATCTGTCACTAGGAGCTGCACAAACATAGTGATAAATTCACCTCCTTTCACCTAATTTCTACTAAACCCACTCACTACCTGATGTGTGTGTAGTGTAAATCAACAGGATGTTTAATGGTTTGTTCTGTACTCTAATTTAAATGAGCTGAGAGGGATTAACCAACAGACATTTACATGTGAAATGTAAATTTTTTTCCCTCAGGAAGGTGCGAAGATATACACATGGCGAATGGAAAAAGAAAGTCTCCCATGTCTTTCATTTTACAAGCTTCCAGTTCCCTTAGATGTAGCAGCAGAAAATGGCGTTGTCCTCAATGGGAGTTTTTGTTTTTGCACAAGACATTATTTTCAAAATAAATACCACTTACACAAGAATAGACAATTATTTACATGATTTAGTAAAATGACAATTTCAATAAAATCACACAATCTCACCAGTATAGTGAAAAACAAGTCATATTCTACTCATAGACCTACAGAATGAATGGATTCTACTGTTGAAAATGAGTGAGAAAATGTTATAAATCCCCACTGTTCACTGTAACCTATTACATGCCATTACGGACTTAAGCTATTTGCTATTGGATAATGATAATTTCCAACGGTTAGGATAGTTCACACTCTCACTGGATTAGTGAAGGCCATGTCCCACACCACTCATACACTAAGGCATGTTGTATTGTGGAAATTAACCTTTGGGCTAGTCGTTTTGAAATTCTTGTAGTAAGGTGCTGTGTCTCTGTATAGGGCAATGGCGAAAGTGTGGTATAGATATTGGGGTGGACAAACAATAGACATGGAGAAAAATTTGCTGTTTTATCTTGTGCTATTCTTCACATTTTGCTATAAGGATGAAAGATAATTCTGTCGTTTTAAAGCAAATTTCTTGCTACTCTACACATTTTGCCATGAGGCTGTGTAATGGTTTTCTTCATCTGAACGAGAGGCGGACCAAAGCGCGGCGTGGTTGTTTTGATTCATGTTTTAATAAATCACTTCACATGAACAAACTAACAAAAACAAGAAATGTGAAAACTCAAAACAGTCCTATCTGGTGCAAACACAGAGACAGGAACAATCACCCACAAACACACAGTGAAACCCAGGCTACCTAAGTATGATTCTCAATCAGAGACAACTAATGACACCTGCCTCTGATTGAGAACCATACTAGGCCGAAACATAGAAATACCCCAAAACATAGAAAAACAAACATAGACTGCCCACCCAACTCACGCCCTGACCATACTAACTAAATACAAAACAAAGGAAATAAAGGTCAGAACGTGACAGTACCCCCCCCCCCCCCCCCAAAGGTGCGGACTCCGGCCGCAAAACCTTGACCTATAGGGGAGGGTCTGGGTGGGCGTCTGTCCGCGGAGGCGGCTCTGGCGCGGGACGCGGACCCCACTTCACCATTGTCTTAGTCCGCCTTATTGTCCGCCTCCGTGGCTTTCTCACCATGGCCACCCTTCTCAATGACCCCACTGGACAGAGGGGCAGCTCGGGACAGAGGTGGGGCAGCTCGGGACAGAGGTGGGGCAGCTCGGGACAGAGGTGGGGCAGCTCAGGACAGAGGTGGGGCAGCTCAGGACAGAGGTGGGGCAGCTCGGGACAGAGGTGGGGCAGCTCGGGACAGAGGTGGGGCAGCTCGGGACAGCGGGGCGGCTGCTCGGGACAGAGGGGCGGCAGCTTTGGACAGAGTGGCGGAAGCTCTGGACAGAGGGGCAGCGGCTCGGGACAGAGGGGCGGCGGCCCCGGTTGACTGGTGGCACTGGCGGCCCCTGGCTGACTGGCGGCCCCTGGCTGACTGGCGGCCCCTGGCTTACTGGCGGCCCCTGGCTGACTGGCGGCACCTGGCTAACTGGCGGTACTGGCGGCCCCTGGCTGACTGGTGGTACTGGCGGCCCCTGGCTGACTGGCGGCCCCTGGCTGACTGGCGGCCCCTGGATGACTGGCGGCACTGGCGGCCCCTGGCTGACTGGCGGCCCCTGGCTGACTGGCGGCCCCTGGCTGACGGCCGGCACTGGCGGCTCCTGGCAGACGGGCGGCACTGACGGCGCTGGGCAGACGGGTGGCGCTGGGCAGACGGGCGGCGCTGGGCAGACGGGCGGCACTGGCGGCGCTGGGCAGACGGTCGGCACTGGGCCGACGGGTGGCTCAGGCGGCGCTGGAGAGGAGGAAGGCTCTGGTAGCGCTGGAGAGGCGGGAGCCCCCGGCAGCGCTGGAGAGGAGGAAGGCTCTGGTAGCGCCGGAGAGGCGGGAGACTCCGGCAGTGCTGGAGAGGAGGATGGCTCTGGTAGCCCTGGAGAGGCGGGAGACTCCGGCAGCACTGGAGAGGAGGGAGCCCCTGTAAGGATGGGCCGGAGAGACAGCCTGGTGCGGGGGGCTGCCACCGGAGGGCTGGTGCGTGGAGGTGGTGACGGATAGACCGGGCCGTGCAGGCGCACTGGAGCTCTTGAGCACCGAGCCTGCCCAACCTTACCCGGTTGAATGGTCCCGGTCGCCCTGCCAGTGCGGCGAGGTGGAATAGCCCGCACTGGGCTATGCAGGCGAACCGGGGACACCGTGCGCAAGGTTGGTGCCATGTAAGCCGGCCCAAGGAGACGCACTGGAGACCAGATGCGTAGAGCCGGCTTCATGGCACTTGGCTCGACACGGAGCTGGAATGTACCGCACCGGGCTGTGCACCCGCACTGGGGACACCGTGCGCTCCACCGCATAACACGGTGCCTGCCCGGTCTCTCTCGCCCCCGGTAACCACAGGGAGTTTGCACAGGTCTCCTACCTGGCATAGCCATACTCCCTGTGAGCCCCCCCCAATACATTTTTGGGGCTGACTCTCGGGCTTCCATCCGCTCTGCCGTGCTAGTTCCTCATAATGCCGCCTCTCTGCTTTTGCTGCCTCCAGCTCGGCCTTGGGGCGGCAATATTCTCCTGGCTCTGCCCAGGGTCCTTTCCCGTCTAGAATCTCCTCCCAAGTCCATCTCTCCAAATAGTGCAGCCTCTCCCACTGCTGCTGCTGCTGCTGCTGCCTCTGTTGCTTCTCCTGATGCTGCTTTTGCCGTTGCCCGTTACCACGCCGCTTGGTCCTTGGTTGGTGGGTGATTCTGTAATGGTTTTCTTCATCTGAACGAGAGGCGGACCAAAGCGCAGCGTGGTTGTTTTGATTCATGTTTTAATAAATCACTTCACATGAACAAACTAACAAAAACAAGAAATGTGAAAACTCAAAACAATCCTATCTGGTGCAAACACAGAGACAGGAACAATCACCCACAAACACACAGTGAAACCCAGGCTACCTAAGTATGATTCTCAATCAGAGAAAACTAATGACACCTGCCTCTGATTGAGAACCATACTAGGCCGAAACATAGAAATACCCCAAAACATAGAAAAACAAACATAGACTGCCCACCCAACTCACGCCCTGACCATACTAACTAAATACAAAACAAAGGAAATAAAGGTCAGAACGTGACAGGCTGAGAGAAAATATTGCACTTTTAAAGTATCTATCCAGTGAAAATCTCACTTTTAAAAGTACATATTCTGTTAACTCATACACAAATAATGTTGCTGACTCATCCTATACTCGCATTTGTGGCCAAAGCATAAATTGTATTTAAAAAAAACACTTAAAAAACACTAAGGAGGATGAGCTGGCCAATCAGCGGTCTAGTCGCATTAATATTTTTAATGACCGGTATACACCCACACCATTCTGTTGTTGGGGTACGCCCATTCCAACACAGGAAGCTGCTTTTTAACATACTTAATTAAAAAATGTTGGAAGGAAAAATATTTCACTCATATTGTAAATAATTATAAGTCGTATTTAATAGTACTCTGGAAACACTGGGTTTAAAGGTTGACTTTGGGCAAAAATTCTAAAACAACGGCTTTAAACGGTATAACTGATCGATGCACCATAATAGCAGGTCATTTTAATGCTTAGAAACAAAATAAAATATGAATACGATATTTGGCTACAGAAGTGCAATTCTTATCAATCTCTACAGCTTCCGTCCAAAAACAAATCCTGTGAAATTACATTAGCTGCTGGCAAGGTAGTTACATCCAATAAAACATATTACATTTCAAAACACTTTTCACAACACATTAAGTGTGTGCCCTCAGGCCACTAATCTACCACCACACTACTCATATTTTATTTATTTATTGTAAAACATTTAGAAAATACTTTTTTTAGATCAAACTATACTAAATATAATCACATCACCAAATAACTGATTAAAACACACCATTTTGCAATGAAGGTCTACAGTAGCCTCAACAGCACTCTGTAGGGTGGCACCATGGTGTAGCCGGAGGATATCTAGCTTCCATCCTCTGGGTACATTGACTTCAATACAGAACCTAGGAGGCTCATAGTTCTCATCCCTTTCCATAAACCTACACAGTAATTATGACAACTTCCGGAGGACGTCCTCCAGCCTATCAGAGCTCTTGCAGCATGAACTGACATGTTGTCCACCCAATCAATAGATCAGAGAATTAATCTAGTACTGAAAGCATAAGCAACAGCTAGCTAGCACTGCAGTGCATGAAATGTGGTGAGTGGTTGACTCAAAAAGAGAGAAAGACAATAGTTGAACAGTTTTGAACAAATACATTTCTTCCAAAATGAAGGAGAAGCAAGAGAGAAATAGAGGGAGCAAGAGATTGTCATTTTTTTTCAGTTTCACTTACTTATCTAGCACATGCAGTTGGCTAGTTTAGCCTACAGAAACACCCTGCTCAAACAGAGTGATGCTATGTTAGCTAGCTTACTATGACTTTCCAACACAACACAGGAACTCTTCCAAGTGAAGGTAAGCTTTTGGTATTACTAATTTATTGCCAGCGGGGCCCACCGGTGTAACTGCTTACTGACTGTACACTAACGTTACTGCATGATTGTAGCAGATGTACTAATGCGTTAGTTCGATTATCTATGCTGACTATGAAGTTACTTTAGCTAAAATGGTGACAACTATGTAGGCTGTGTGTAGTGGTTTGGCTTGGAAAGTTTTTTCACCTGGTCACATACAGCTGATGTGTTGTGCATTGAAGTCCTGTTATGAGAGTGAACGTGGCTGTTATGAGAGTCAACTCTGTTTACGCGTGATCAGGGGTGTATTCATTCTGCCGATTCTGTTGAAAAACTTTTATTTTAAAGAAAGCAAACAGAACAAAACGGGGATAAACATACCTTCATGTGTCCAATATAAACTATTGTTTGCAACTGTTGGACTAATGATTACACCCAACATCAGCTAGATGCAGGCAAGAGTCTAGTGTGCAAGGCGGTATAGAATGTCACTTTCTGCCACCTCAAATTAGTTTCTCGACCTGTGTGCACCTACTTTGTAAACTTTCATTCATAGACTAGTTTGTAGCAACCTCATAATGAGTATAGGGGAAATTAGAGTATTATGTAGTAGCCTAAACCTAGCAGCCTAAATCGCTGTCACATTGAACTGGGTGAATGGAATATGAATGAATGAGAGTCATCCAATATGCTGTAATAGAAATAAGGCCACTGACCGCCACTGGTGTACGTGTGTAGAGTGCATGTGTCATCATGTTTATGTGTATACATGTGTCTGTGCCAGTGTGTGTGTGTGTCTCTTCACAGTCCCTGCTGTTCAATAAGGTGTATTTTTATCTGTTTAACAAAAATCTGATTCAACTGCTTGCATCAATTACTTGATGTGGAATAGAGTTCCATGTAGCCATGGCTCTATGTAAAACCGTGTGCCTCCCATAGCCTGCTCTGGACTTGGGGATTGTGAAGAGTCCTCTGGTGGCATGTCTTGTGGGGTACCCTGTGGCAATTTCGCCTATGGAATAGGGGATGGGAGGGGGTTGTCTTGGTCTTGGGTCAATGTCTTTTTTATTGACATTTTATTGCACCGTAGTACACTGGTATTTGATACCTATGATGATACCTGTTATGTGTTTTTTAATTCCATAGTACTGACTTTAAATGCTGCCCGGCGTCTCTGGAGAGAAGTAATTTACATGTGCTAGGTCTGTAAACGTATACTTTGCCGCTTAAAATATATATATATTACGCTGAGTTTGGCATTTATGACGCAGACGGAGGCTTTGACATTGACCACTTATATTCCATTAGAAGGATTGCAGAGTAGACTGCATCTCACTGAAATATCTAATATATTCAATAATTTTTTGCCACTGGTTTTTAAATTCTTATGAGAATAGCAGACACTCGTTCAGGCAACAACAACAATTGGCTGTTGAAGATAAAGGCGAAACAGTGTCTTAACATTACATGATCCAACACCTTAGTATTCACACTCTCCTGATGTGAAGATTGTCATATTCTTTGGAAATAGCCTTCTCTAAACGTATCCATTGTGTTCCTGAATATTAAACGTTGCCATTATCAATAGTCAGCTTCAAATTTCGATGATCTTTTGAATCCTCTCAATGGCAAATATGAGCAAAATTATAGACTGCCTTTCCTTAACCAGAATAATTGAACACATCTCCCGAGTTTATCCTCATATCTTTTTAAATAAAAGAAAGCAAAAGGCAAAAACTTTTATCTAACCAGACTCACGCCCGTCCATTTCTATCATCCAAAACATGAATATGTAATTTCGGCTCACATGGAAACAAGAATATGCAGCAGCGGTCTCTGACCCAGTCTGGAAAATTAATTTGGCAGGAGCAATGCTGTTTTCAATTGCCATCCACTCTGAGAAGGGAAAGGGAGCCATGTCTGGCTATGTAGTGCCTATTATGAGTTGATCTGTACAACAGTAGCTATTAAGAACATCAGAGAGGCATGGTTACCAATAGCCTCTTAGATATCCCCCTGCACCTGGCACAGGGGCATAATTGGCTGAGGACGGTAACCTGCTCCCTCTGTGCTGGGGTATATGCTTCTCTGGTTGCTATATCTCCGAACCCTTTTTCCCCATCTACCATCTATCCATCTGAGCCCCTAGGCCTGTCACAATGTCTTGTATCATCCAGATTAGCATAGTCAAGAGCCGTTAGCATTGTACAGCAAAAGGCCTTCTCCCTCCCCAAAACTGTCTGTTTTGCCAGTCTCCTCTGACTTAGCTTGTTAGTTTCAAATTGCTACTACTGACTACACAACATATTTTTCTCAAGGGCTGACATTGTGGATAAAAGTTTTGGTCAACCATTTGCATGTAGTGTAGACTAAATCCTATTTTAGTACATTCAAGAATGATCCAGCTTGTGGGTGTTGTGGGTGTTACCGCCTCCTTGAAACTCAGCACCATGAAATGAAGCAGTCCAACATTCTTAGAACATTTGTAGAAGGATTTGTTGTTGTATAATTTGTACAAGGATAGCCATTCTGCGAAGATGGAGTTGCACTCTTCAAACAGCCAAAAAAGCAGAACAAACACAAGTCACAATTACCAGGCCTACTCATTCTGTTCTGATATCATTTAAGGTTTGGATACTTCTGCTGCACATTTTGCGCTTCCTTCTCTTTGTCCACAATGTCCTTCAAAAGAAGCCAATTCCCTAGCCAAATCGCATCAGTTTCACCACCATCATTATCCAAGCCCAGCTAAGCATGCTCCTTGGGCTCTCTTTAAAAGGCCCAATTTGGTATTTGACCGACGAGACCGTTCGAAACCAACTTGCGATAATTAGCAGTGTTATTAAATGTACACAATCTTGTAATGCGCCAACTTTCTAGCCGGCGAGTGGCAGGAGCAACGATGGGCTCCAGCAGTGGCCCCCTTTGATAAAGACAGAAGTAGCAGCAGCAATCTTCAGCTATTGCACTCAGCCCGCCGAGTCCCTCGCCTGTCTCTCAGGCCCTCACTTCAAAGCCATGGGACATAATGTACAATCTCTTAATAGCTTTAGACCAAAGCCTCCCGGGGGCTCTCTGCCACTATATACCCTACCTCAGTGTAAACACCTAATCAAGATTGCCTGGGCCTGGCCACAATAGCAAGCAAATAGCAATCCAAGATCCGCAGCCCTTTGAAGTCTTCATTGCAAAAGCTGATATTTCCTGGGCGGCTCGAGGTAAAATGGCATGCCGCGATTGCCTGGACTTTGTTGTGGCCCATCTCGCCGAGAGGAGGACAATTACGACCCCAATTTAGCAGAATAGATATTACACAGCTTACGATGCTCAAAATGCAATTTGGCTTAGATCATTTGGCTCCAATTGATTGGGACTTTTATAATGGGTGACAAAAGGCAGTGGCAGGGGGCACGGGCAGAGGTTGTGGCCTGTCTTGCCATGGGAGAGCTGGGGAGAGAGAGGTGGGTGGGTGGGTAGATGGATGGATGGTGTATGTGGTGGAATCATTGACACCTGTTACTGATCTATACACAAAACAAATGCTGCTCCAACAGTGTCACACCTGGGCACTGTTAGGATCACCTTGAGTTTGATGTGCCAAATGACCAACAACTAAGTTAGTTACAAAACCAATCTTTAAATATCAGCATTTAAAGAGACCTGTTTTTCAAATATTTGCCATTGAAATGATACAATATAGGCCTAGTTTCCCCTCGTTTCACATTGAGAAGTTAGGCCACTACTCATAAAATGTATTTCTACTGATTTCTTTTGGTCCACCTAGATTATTAGCTGGCAGCCATTTTAGCACCAGTTTCTGTTAGAGGACAGGCCAAAACGTCACATGTATCCTGCACCAAATCCCACCATGATAGTAATACAAAAATGTCCCTCTTCAGACCAAAATAGAATATCATTCAGTTACTTTCATTTGCTTTTTATTGCAACACCGGTTCTGCTTTTTCGCCCCTTAGCTATCATCTGTGTGCCTTCTTGCCCAGATAGGGAGGACACGGCATCGTGTTATCAGCCCAGCTCCCCGCATACCTGGCCTTTCAGCAGATAGACAGAACAGTTTGACGCCACACTTATTGATGGATATATTACAACTCCATCCACTCACTCTCTCTGACCTTCGCCTATTCACTCTCCCAGAATTAGTGGCATTCAACAAGGAACTCCTCAGTCTGTCAATACCATCGATCCTCTCAGATTGTCCTTGGGATGCCAAGGGAGGCCTCCAAGTTAACTAAATGATTTTCATTACGGCATTAGCTGAAGACATTCTCTCTCAAAAACGGTGCATTATAGGACAACATGAAGGAGAATGGATATAATGTGAGGGTTTGTGGAAGCTTAGGCCGAAACGTGAGGGAATTGATTGTTGTGCAGACTACTAAAAAAATATATATATATAGGTTAGGCCTATGCTACAGATTTGACAGAGTAGAGTGGGTTTGGTGGCTAGCGAAGCATCAATACTATGTTTTTGCCCAGTATTCTTGTAACACATTTTAAGCATGCAGTTTAGTGCCTCAAAATGCATTCTCTCAAAATAGTATTTGTCTTTGGAGTGTTTTTGTCATTATTTGGAGAAAATAAGGAATATATTGGGCGGTTTTGAGTATTGTGCACCTGACTGGACTGTCATTGATTAACTCTCAGTTTATCGTGCCTTGAAATGTTTACCTCCAATATGCTTTGCTCTTACGCAAACCATGTATTCATACAGTGTTACACAGCACAGACAAAAATGTTCCCATCTAGATACCTGATGTCTTTCAATATGTCCCATGAGGGGCTCTTTAATTTTGAATGACACTTTTTGCCCCACTCTCCTTAATCTTTTCTCCATTTCTATCCAAAGATTTCAGATACTACTGAGGAGATTACCATTGGTGGGAGCCAGGAGAAGGAAAGCCAAGAGGACAATTCAGACCCAGAGCTGAGGTGGCTCCAAAAAACCCAGCAACTCAAGGTGGAACCCTCTCCACTCCTTTTCACATTATGATCCCATTGATTTTCTCTCCTGTGTGTGTTTTTGGTGGGGGTTGCTTACGAAAACACCTTCATTGCCTTATAACGCATAACTTCCAGCATTGGGCTTTCTGCTCAAGATGAAAATGTCTGCACAGTGGGTGCACTACTGTCACCTGGGATTTTCATTTTACCCCCACGACAGACCCAATCTTCGTCTGATAGAGTTGTCGAGGCACAATAGGGCCTTCGCCCGAAAACACTCCTGAAACGGAGCCTCTACAGGCGGGAAAAAGCGAGGGGAATGGAGAAGCATCATTATTTTGAGCACTTGAGCGGTCACCCTAATGCCGCCTTGGCAGAGGAGAGGAGTGTAAATATTTTCCCATTAGAATGAGGGAAAGCTGGTGTTTGCTAAATCAGAGGCATTAGATGCTGAGGCACACAGCCTCGGAGCCCGGCAGAATAATTTGTGAGGGCCATGCTCAGAGGAGCTCCGACATTACATGAAAGGCCCTCTCTGTACATGGCCACGACAATAGCCACAAAGCATCAGTTACATAAGGAAAGGGGGGTATTTTTTCTGCATTTTGGGTGGAATCATCCATCCATCGTCCCACTGATACGTTGAGTTAAGGAACAGATGATACCCCTCTCCCTTTCCTGCAACACAGTCACCAGGACGTGGTAATCACCATAACCTCACCCTGTAGTGGTCCTGGGCCCCAATGGAAGCCCCAGTCTACAGATGGATACAGGCCTAATGCTAATGTACCGCTTAGGAACGCCATCCTCGTCAAACCTGACTTCCACCCATCCAAGCACTCACTCCTTCCACCATGACGGTTGGGCACAGCTCGCTTTGGTTCCACACGCTGCTGTGTCTCCACCAAGCCCAGGTTGGGGCTCTCGCTGCAAGTCGGGCTTCCAAGGGATGCACCTCTCTCCCAAGGCAGCAGAGAACCACTGCACCTCTGGCACCAGGAGAACGCCCCATGGCACAGTGAAAACCGCATTGTCCTGCAGTATGATGATGAGGATGGTCACACGTCTACTTGCACCTCGTAGACACAATGCTCCTCCGGCTCCTACACAGTGTTGCCCTCTATAGGTAAAACAATGATGGGAGCTGGGCAGTGACAGAACCGCACAGAGATTTACCTCCATGCAGAGAAGTAGCTCTGAGGGCTACCTGGCACAGATGAGGAGAGAGAAACAATTGAAATGAGAGAGTCACTTACAAGGTGTGTGTGTGTTAATCTGTAATTGCCACACTAACTAGACAGGCTATTGTTACATTTCTCAATATGGTTACTGGGCTAATTACAGTACACAACAGCCATTTGCCTAATCTCAAAGGGCATAATCAGTCACACAAGTCACACAAACAATGTGCTTTGACGACAGATGATATCCTCACATTCTCCTTTACAAACGGAACTACTAAAGGAGGGGCCCTTTAGTGGCAACGAATGCAAAACAGCAGGTTAATTGTCTAATTCCTGTAAAATGCACTTAAACCTTTTACTGCAGTGGAATAAATCAGGGACACTTAATGTTTCTTGTAGTGTTTCAGTGCGCACTGAAAATTAGTTATATTTCTTTGCCGTCATAAAGATTTTCCACTATCTTTCGTTTTTGGTATTTTTGATACTCCCTGACGGTCTAGCTTTAATTTAGGTGATTATTAGTGAGCTGGACACAGTCGATTTGGTTTTAGTCATTTTAAAGTATATTGAGTTTGTACTCCCCCCACAGTGGTTTAATTTTTTTAATCAAACCACCCACTGTCCAGATTTAACCCCCTCACAGGCCGGATCCAGTTGTTAGAAAATAAGGCGAATAAAAGAGAGCAAGTGAGGTAATGACGGCCTCTTTGTCGTTCACCAGCTTGAGCCCCGCAGGTGTGTTCCACTGATGAACAGAGAAAGTCAGCCCCATAAGGTAGTGTAGCACAGACTGCAGACATCCACATACAGTAGTAGATATTCACTTTAAGACAAAACCCCCAGTTAATGTTATAACGTAACCTACAATTTTTTTATTTAGTAGGTAGCTAACGTAAATAGATACTCTACTGATAATTGTTAAGGTACCAATTAGTTTGAGAAAATGTATTTTATCACATTACCATATTTTAAGCATAGATTGGAAACCCAGTGATAGTAGTACGGGCCAGTGTATGAAAGGATATCGATAGGTAATTGATGCTCTTACGATGGTTACGTTTGCCAAGTTTGGATCTGACTAGCTTTTTTCCCCTAACCCATCAGTGTATGTGTATTTAGAGGTCATTTTACACCACAATTGCCACTAGCCTCTCCGACCTGCCCCTTTTCTCTCCATGTATCCCCACTTTGCCATGTTCACCATCTGACAAGATTACAGGGTAGATTTGTAAAACACCCCAATGTGGAGGGTATCACAAAAGTGAAAGCGGATGAGGGTGGGGAGGGGGTTGAAAAGAAAGAAAGATAAAAACAAAACAAGAAGCCGTCCCACAGTGTCCATGACCAATGGCTAATTCCAAAGTGGCCTGAGCCCCTAAAAGGAGCCAGTCTGATCTGGAATGATTAGTCCCCTATTGTCTGGGGCAGCTTGTGGATTGCTTCTCGAGTGCACCTCAGACGTACATAGCGGATTAAGGCGCTTACCCTCTCTCTCTGCCTAAGAGAGAGAGCATCTCTGTCAACCTGTCCCTTGGACTCCACTCCCCAGGGTGCAATACACACTCCCTCTTTATACTAAAAGACCCAAACATACAGGCACTTAGGAGTGACCAGTGTAAAGGAAAAATTTAATATTTTTCTACTTAGGCAGGCATCTTTTCCAGAACCAAGTCTAATGTATGTGTGAGTTTCTCATCACCTGCATGTATAATAACTATTCTCTAGTAATATTGTCACAATAATGGAAATGAGCGGACCAAGGCGCAGCGTGAGTATAGTTCCACATATTTATTTAAGTGAAACGAACTAAACAAAATAACCAAACTTACAAAGACCGTGAGGACGTAGTGCCCAAACACACTAACAGAAACAACATCCCACAAATGCAGGTGGGGAAAAAGCTTACCTAAATAGGATCCCCAATTAGAGGCAACGATTACCATCTGCCTCTAATTGGGAACCACACAAACCACCAACCTAGAAATCTATAAACTAGATAATCCCCCCAGTCACGTTCTGACCTAAACACCATAGAGAACCGATGGCTCTCAGGGCATGACAAATATTTAGCATTTACCTGTGTGTGTGTGTGGGTGTGTGTGTGTGTGTGTACATGTATTGTCTTAGGCCTCCTCCCTGAAGCACTACAAGCAGCTGTTTCAGGATGTGAATCTTGGCTGCCTTGGGCCTGATTACACCACCACAGAACTTACAGTGTGCCTCTTCCCACCTTATAGGCAGTAGCCATACTATCATAATAATATGGTCGTGTGGCTTCCAGCAATCCTGTACACTATGCTTTACTTCATTCAGCAATCTTAAATTGAACATTTGAAGAAATTATTACTTTTAACACGTATAACTTGAAACACATATTTAACTTTAACAATTAAACAATAATTGTTTGTTTTAATAAAACAACAATGAAGGTAGTTATAAAACAGACAACAGCAATGACTACCCATAAATCCATTTACCCAGTTAATTTTATTTGGCTGATGATCTTCAATAGTCTCTTTGTGCTTCC
Organism: Oncorhynchus kisutch; assembly: GCF_002021735.2. Classification (NCBI taxonomy): domain Eukaryota; kingdom Metazoa; phylum Chordata; class Actinopteri; order Salmoniformes; family Salmonidae; genus Oncorhynchus; species Oncorhynchus kisutch. The sequence continues at coordinate 44,114,067 of NC_034179.2, read as the reverse complement.
ATTATCCCCCGCCCCTCTGTCCCTGTTTCTCATTAATGACTTGCCTCATTCTGAACAGATTAAATTGGATTTACAAAGCAAATGAGAGTATCCCTGGAAGGTTGAGTGGTATTTGGGGTCTGATGTATCTTTTGTTAATCCCTGAGAGTAAAAAGTGAGCATGTATGGCCAATTTGCACTAGATTGAGGCTGCCTCTGTCTCTAGGGCCGGCCCTATTAGTGAATGATATGTGTAAATGTTGATAGGCCCGCTGAATGGTTTGTTGTATTTGGTTTTGTCGGGCGGTGTGGAGAGGCTCCGCCAAGGTATACACAAAGAGAATAGGGCCTTAAGGGAGAAATGGCTCAGTTAATTAAACCCACTCTTTTGTAATCTCCCCCTCTGCTCTCGCTCTCTGTTCTTTCACAACATGGCCCAGGACAAGAAAATGAGACGACAGAAGCTGTATTCAAATGTGATCCGTGAGCAGAACAAGAAGATAAGTAGGATTACCTTTTGCCGGACGCCAAGAACCCATTGGGCAGTGACAACAAGGACAACATGGTTCCCAGAAGGAAGGTAACAGAGAGAGAGAGAGAGAGAGAGAGAGAGAGAGAGAGAGAGAGAGAGAGAGAGAGAGAGAATCAGAGAGAGAGAGAGAGAGAGAGACAGACAGACAGACAGACAGACAGACAGACAGACAGACAGACAGACAGACAGACAGACAGACAGACAGACAGACAGACAGACAGACAGACAGACAGACAGACAGACAGACAGACAGACAGACACAGACAGACAGACAGACAGAGAATCTGAGAGACAGAGAGAGAATTAGACAGACAGAGAGAGACTTAGGGAGAGAGAGAGAGTGGGGGTGAGAGAGAAAATGACTTAGAGGTGAAGAGACAGAGACAAACAGAGAGAGAGAGTTAAAGAAAGAAAAAACAAACAGAAAGAGAGAGTACATTGCTTCATAACAAGTTCATCCATCTCATCCCGGTTTCCTCAGTCAATTTGTCCATCATCATCATCTGTCAGCTTCAGTGTATTGCAACTCCAGTCCCCACTTTTAGTTATTTACAGTACCAGTCAAAAGTTTGGACACAGTACCAGTCAAAAGTTTGGACACAGTACCAGTCAAAAGTTTGGACACACCTGCTCATTCAAGGGTTTTTCTTTATTTTTTTATTTTTTTTCTATATTATGGAATAATAGTGAAGACATCAAAACTATGAAATAACACATATGGAATCATGTAGTAACCAACATTACTCTTAATGATCGGCTCCTTTTAAAAAAATGTTCACCTAAAATGACGTATCCAAATCTAACTGCCTGTAGCTCAGGACCTGAAGCATGTATTTACATATTCTTGATACCACTTAAAAGGAAACACTTTGAAGTTTGTGGAAATGTCAAATTAATGTAGGAGAATAAAACACATTAGATATCGTAATAGATAATACAAACAAATAAACATGCTTTTTCAACAACAAAAATCATCTTTGAAATGCAAGAGAAAGGCCATACATTCAGATAGGATTTTATGTGTAATTTTTTGTCCACAAGATAGCAGCAGTGTGTGTGCAAAGTTTCATACTAATCCAGTGAAGAATTACAACACTACACAACATTTTGTATCAAGTCTGCCAGGAGTTTGCCCAAATGTGAGAAATTGGTACATTTATACATTTTCAAGTACAAAAAAATATATCAAATTTAACTAGGCAAGTCAGTTAAGAACTAATTATTATTTATAATGACGGCCTACCCCGGCCAAACCCTAACCCGGATGACGCTGGGCCAATTGTGTACCGCCCTATAGGACTCCCAATCACAACTAGTTGTGATACAGCCTGGAATCAAACCAGAGTCTGTAGTGACGCCTCTAGCACTGAGATGCATTACCTTAGACTGCTGCCCCACTTAGGAGCGCAACTATAGAGAACATACAAAAATTCTATGGTAATAAAAAATGTATGTTTACACCTCCAGAAATGTCATACATGATGGATCATTAGCTTTCCTACAGAAAATACACTAACCTCCACACATCTAGATGGCGGGGGCGAGTGGAGCCAGCAGTGGGGTCAAACTGTAGAACCCAGATCCAACATTTGAATATAAAACTAGATTTTTTTTTCAAACAAAACTATGCTACATTTTATCTCTGGGACCTCAGGATGACAAATCAGAGCAAGATGACTGAATGTAAGTACATTATTTACCTTCAGAGGTAAATGTAGCAAACCAGTTGCCGTGATAAAAGCGTTTTGTTGTTGTGCACTCAAACAATAGCATGGTATTTTTTTGTTGTAACAGTAGCCACTCTTTGCCTTGATGAGAGCTTTGCACACTCTTGACATTCTCTCAACCAGCTTCATGAGGAATGCTTTTTTCAACAGTCCTGAAGGAGTTCCCACATATGCTGAGCACTTTTTAGCTGCTTTTTCTTCATTCTGCGGTCCAACTCATCCCAAACCATCTCAATTCGGTTGAGGTCGGGTGATTGTGGAGGCCAGGTCATCTGTTGCAGCACTCCATCACTCTCTTTGGTCAAATAGCCCTTACACAGCCTGGAGGTGTTTTGGGGTCAGTGTCCTGTTGAAAAAACAAATTGTAGTCCCACTAAGCGCAAACTAGATGGGATGGCGTATCGCTGCAGAATGCTGTGGTAGCTATGCTGGTTAAGTGTGCCTTGAAATCTAAATAAATCACTGACAGTGTCACCAGGAAAGAACCCCCACACCATAACACCTCCTCCATGCTTCAAGGTGGGAACCACTCATGCTGAGATCATCCGTTCACAAATAGTCTCTAAAAGACACGGCAGTTGGAACCAAAAATCTCAAATTTGGACTCATCAGACCAAAGGATACATTTCCACCAGTCTAATGCCAATTGTTTGTGTTTCTTGGCCCAAGCAAGTCTCTTCTTGGGGCAGCAGGTATCCTAGTGGTTAGAGCATTGGGTCAGTAACTAAAAGGTTGCTGGATCAAATCTCAGAGATAACAAGGTAAAGGTCTGAACAACGCAGTTAACCAACTGTTCTCCGGTAGGCTATCATTGTAAATAATAATTTTTTCTTAACGGACTTGCCTAGTTAAATAAAATAAAAATATTCTTATTGGTGTCCTTTAGTAGTAGTTTCTCTGCAGTAATTCGACCATGAAGGCCTGATTCATTCAGTCTCCTCTGAACAGTTGATGTTGTGATGTGTATGTTACTTGAAGCATTTATTTGGGCTGCAATCTGAGGTGCAGTTAACTCTAACGAACTTATCCGTTGCAGCAGAGGTAACTCTGGGTCTTCCTTTCCTGTGGCGGTCCTCATGAGAGCCAGTTTCATCATAGCGCTTGATGGTTTTTGCGACTGCACTTGAAGAAACTTTCAAAGTTCTTGAAATGTTCCGTATTAACTGACCTTCATGTCTTAAGTAATGATGGACTGTCGTTTCTCTTTGCTTATTTGAAGTGTTCTTGCCATAATATGGACTTAGTATTTTACCAAATAGGGCTATTTTCTGTAAACCATCCGTACTTTGTCATAACACAACTGATTGACTCAAACACATTAAGAAAGAAAGAAATTCCACAAATTAACAAGGCACACCTGCTAATTGGAATGCATTCCAGGGGACTACCTCATGAAGCTGGTTGAGAGAATGCCAAGATTGTGAAAAGCTGTCAAGGCAACGGGTGGCTACTTTGAATAATCTCAAATATAAAATATATTTTGATTTGTTTAACATGATTCCATGTGTTATTTCATAGTTTTGATGTCTTCCCTATTATTCTACAATGTAAAAAAGTATTGAAAATAAACAAAAACTCTGGAATGAGTTGGTGTGTCCAGACTTTTGACTGGCACCTATAACAATTAAATCCCCATGCACTGAGATTGCGAGTCTGAGAACGATTACGGACACGTCAACATTCTGTCACAAAGTTGAATCGCCAAGTTCACTCAGCCATATGAAAGCCTAGTTGTTTATCAGCTCTTGCAGGTGTACCTTTCCCTCCCCCTCCATCTCCAAACTATTATTCTGTAACACTTTACTTAAAGCCTACAGGTATAATGCTTTATTACTTGCTATAAGCATGAGCTTTTATGTCATCTTAAGTCTTTATAGCAAATGTTCAATTGACTCAAGGTGGCTGTTATTTAGTCAATTGGCCTGATATAGGAAATTATAAGAGCACCATACAGTTTTACAATCAATTATAATGGTATTATACTGCATTGTCATTATACCTGTCAGTGATAAATCAAATGTTACCTTTATTTCCATTGTGTTTCAGGCCCTGGAGTATGCCAGGTGCATCCTGCGGCCCAAGGTGGCGCCCCTGCCTCAGCAAACCAAGACCAGAGAGCCAGAGTGGGCCCAGGAGGGCCCCAGGGGCCACACTCGCCTCGTGGAGGGCTTCGACATACCCCAGCTTGCAAACACTGGAGGCCCTGAGGAAACGGTGAGAGCAGGAGAAACAGACTGTGGCCCACTTCAAGGTGGTGCACACCATCTGACACTACGCCGGCCCAGTTACTTTACAACACACTGGAGTCACGCAACAACAGGTTTCCCCTTACAGCTGACATGGCCATTTAACTTTTGGGGAAAGGCAGTATATGGACTATATATTAATATACCTTATTGAAGTTTGAATAATATGCAAATGTTTGTACACATTTCAGATTAATAATGCTCTTGCTATTGACAATGATTCCACAATTCCTTGAATATCTCTCTGCTAATATTCCTTACAATTGCTCATGAGTCATGACTTGAGTGCACATGACCTGAAAATGTTTAATACAGCTGCTCAAGTCAATTCAGGCATAACACATATGGTTTGTTGTTGTACAATATTACACATACAGTGTTAATAGTACAATACTATATACAATCTGAGAGAACATGTACACCTTCTAAAGCTTTGTGTAGGTTGTTTGATGACAAGGAATCGGCAACTGAGTACAAAGACCATGGCTAGACCATTGGTAGATATCTAATGGTCAAATTGTTGTCATAATGACAAAGGACACTTATGGAAACACTAAAAACATAGTGCTCTCCGCCTTTTCTCTTTTTTTTTTATAGTTTTGATAGCACTCGACATTGAAACATCCTTTGTAAATTCAACAATACATCATTAAATCGAAAAGCTTTTGGTACTGCGGGCTATATTGTCTCATTTTTGGGGGGTACTAGTCGGTAATTCACACGTTGGCATTTTATCCACATTTCCAATTTGCCCCCTTTCACCCTCTCACGCACCTGGTTGCTGCTGTTAATCTGAAATAATCTGCTCTTTTTGTTCTGTGCCTGATTATTTTCTCCCTGTATCCCCCAGTCTCTACTTCCAGATACAAATGAGTCAAACAAAGATGACCCTTTGAAGCCCACCTGATTAGGGCTCCGTAAACTAGTGATAATTTTCCCACCAATAAAACAAATCTCAAGCACCCCCCATTTCTTTAATAGAACCGTCAGATCATTATAAAAGAGCTATTTACTCCTATGTAATATTTTAATTTGATTATAGTCTCTATTTAACCCATCATGGCGTCTTTGATGCACTGTGTTTTTAGTGTTTAAGCCTCAGATGCGTGGGGGTAATAATAAATACCGGACCTTTTGAATTAATGAGAAACACTGCCTATCCAGACCAACTCTCTTTGCATCTTTCCCCCCACCCCTCTTTTGCCATAGAAATCCAGTTAATTGAAGGAGTCTCTCACCACCACACATGAAGGAGGCTAAATTAGCATCCCTTTCTGCCGATTGGAATAGCCGGGGCAGACGTGCACGCTTTGATGTGAGGACAGCGCCTAAGTAGGCGGCAGGCCCCTGAAAATGAGCTGATGGCCCCACTATTAGGCCCAAATGCAGATGCATCCATGTGTTGCAAAACGCTTAATCTTTTAATTGATCACCTTCTGCACAGCCTATTCTCTTCAACGCTTTTTATTTTCTCAGTAAATCTGCATCACGTTTTGAAAACGACATGATTTGCTTTTCAAAGGGCGGGAGAGTGCTGTGTATCCTGTTTGGATGAGCCTGTTAATGTAAACCTTCTAAATTGATGGGGAGCTGCCTCCTGGTGCACATTTAAATGACTGAATAAATTAAATAATAGCTGGTATTGATGATTTTGGCCTGTGTGCGTGTGAGTGCGTACGTGTGTGTGTGTGGGTATGGTGTGTACACATGTGCATGCTTTTAAAGGCTAAGGCCCAGAAGGCTAAGGCCGGCTCTGACTGCAAGTGTGGGTATAGATGTGGGTACACAGACCCGCTAGACACTGCGACCCCTCATGATGAGTTCAGATTTTTGTGGCCATCAAAGTTGCCCATGCCTGCTATAGATGATCACAGTTCACTAATTGAGCTATGAACGATGACCATTGAAGTTCCATTACGTTCTGATCAAACCAATGTGTTCCCAGTGGTACCCTGAGCAGTGCTCTGGCCAGGTTCTCCATGATTAGGTTTTTGGTCTCAGGGATGACCTCTATGGATTGGAATCCACCCACTCACTCTTGTTACACTACTACTTTGGGTGTGCCAGGTCATCTAGAGGTTAGAGAGGCGGTGCAGCAACCGGAGGGTCGCCAGTTCAAATCCCAAGTCTGATAGGAAAATCTTGTGGCAAGTGGCATGCGGCAAGCCATTGCACACTTGAGCAAAGCACCTAACCCATAATCTGCTCCAGGGGCAGACCCTGGCATGCAACTCCTTGGTGTAGGTGTTTGTGCTTCTCTGGGGTTTGGGTTAAAAGGCAAATTGTCTGAAAAGAAAATGGATAAGAAAGAATGTTTCTACTAGAGGTGATACCTAATGAAAAATGTAGCACTCATTGCCAGAGCAGAAGAAATTGGCGTAGTTACTCAAATGTAAATCATTATATTTCTATGTTTACTCACCTGTAGGCCTAAAGGGTAGTGTTTGCATGCTATTGGTGAGTATTATCTAAGGTGAGTATCTTCTAAGAATGTGTACAAACAACAAACCAATTCAATGGACCAAAGGCCCTACTGATCCTTATCATATTCAGAGAAAATGAAAAATGGGTGTGTTAGGAAGGAGTTACTTTCACCAAGACATGGACATTATTTTCAATATTGTGATTTAAAGTCCCAACAATTACTGTTGCGTTTTGATTGTGTTTTACTGTAGCATCTCTGTGTATCATTCATTATACAATGGCGCTATCAAATCCTAATTTGTCCCAATCCTTTTCTGTTTAAGGTCCAACGCAGCCATTTTTTATCTCAATATCAAATCCTTTCTGGGTAACAGTTAAGTACCTTACTGCGATTGTTTTAAATTAAAATGATCAAGGTGGGGGTCAAAAAAGGATGCATGGCAGAATATGATGCATTTGAACAACAGCATAAATACAATGAATTCACTTGTGCATGTCAAAAACAGAATGACCCCCTCCTACACATGCTGCCACTGTTTGGAACAGATTGATTATAACATTTAGAATGAGCAGCCAGCTCACAAAGGAAAGAGTGCACCAGGGAGAACGCAACAAGCATGCAGATGCAATAAGTGAAAACACATGATCTAACTGGGGATAGGTAGCTAATATAATGTCACAAAGCATGATGTGCTAGCCAGTTAACTTTCATTCTGAAATAGCTTAATATTTATGAGTTAGACAGATATTAGTTTAGACAGACTTGAAATTGGCATGGGAGCTAACATCAGCTAGCTGTAGCTTTCTAGCTGTTTATCAGTTAGTTAAATAACTGGTTATTTTGACCAAAAAAATCGACCAAACTATTTCTCAATATGATTGTAGGTGGCTAATTGACTTGATCATGCTTTGTGATACACCCTGTTTTATGCTGTTTTAGTCCACACAAAATGTCACCCTGCCACCTACAGTACAATGTAACCTAATGAACACCACGGGGGAAACCATCAAATTTACTAGCCACGTTCATGCTTTTTTGTCCTACCAGATCCGCGATGAGAAGGTTCAAGCTAGTGTATCCCTCTGTCCTTTGACTCTTGTTGGATGTAGATGACTGTTATGACAGGCTTAAATGACTGTTATAATCGTTTATTTACAAGTTAATTACAATTTGCTTTTTGCTTTAGCGCCATCGTTACCTGATAGCGCAGATCTAGCCTCACGTGCAGAAGTAAGCCATCTGGCTCTAGAGACTCATTGGGAGGGAGACTAGATCAGACCCAAAAGTTCTGAATGAGCGCACATGTGAATGACCAAGGACAGTCCATTTACTTTGACTGATACATTTTATGCTATGAAATCCGGCAAAACAATCCAAGCAATGTTCGCACAGCCTATGTGCTCGTGGAGCTGCTGTTGCTGGCAGAGTCACTGAGGGGAAGAGTAGTTAGTAACATAACAGCTTGTTGTGAACAATATATTTTGCAAACAGAAAAATGTACACATTTATTGCACTCTTGAGCATTTAAAACACAAGCCATGAATTATATATAGAGTTTTAATAATACAAAAATATCAAATCGACCTAATGGGCCACACTAAGATTTCATTAATCAATGCATATTGTTTTCAAGTGTGGCAGTGGTGTGCAAGAGCTGACAAAATTCCAGGACTGTAGGCTACTGAATTACTTGCTTTTATCCTGAAATCTTTCCTTACTTCCAGAAAATAATTATGTTTTACAACATTCCTTAAATGTTCATAAAATTATCTGAACAAATCAGCTGACTTGGGTGTCAAATGTTGTTTGTTTGGAGCGGGTGGCCTCAATTCATATTCTACCATGGAGAGGCAAAGACCAATGGTTGGTTTACTTGTAATTTCAGCAACATTGTGCACACATTATTTGAGTTAAATATCTGTCCAAATGTCTCCATTTAGCTTAGCATTCCAATTTTCCAAATGTCCCAAATTAGCTTACATTGAGCGCAATGTTTTTGTGACAGACCCATGTTTTCTTGAGCCGGCTGCTTGAGTCAGTGGGCGAATTCTATTATGGTAAGCCGCTGGGCATCGGTCTATGGCCCTTGACGTGAACGGGCAAAACCTGTGAGGGAGGAGCACCTTTCGCAAATCGAAAAGTAATCTGCACAGCTTGATCATGTTGTCAACAAGGCAGTATTGTGTATCGTCCAGAAACATACATCTCTTTCCCATAAAACGATTGTTGTTCATTTTCTGATTCGTTTTCGTTGGGAAGACAGATAAAGCGTTTTTATCCAAATCAATCACTTTCGCATGTGAAAACACAGAATCCTATTCATGAATCATTGTGCTTAATTACGTCACTTTTGTTTTGAGCCGATTACGCCGTGGGGTTTGAAGGGGGCACTTTGTTCAAGCCAGAGATACAGCCCGTTCCGAAACGAAAGCAAGCAACTTTCATCCGGTGCAAAACACGCCTACCCGGGCGCCCGAGACAGATTATTCGAATCCCCTCACTGGTGCCGGTGTGCCTCATCAGCCTTTTGTGCGCGTCTTCTCTTACTGCTCCTTTCAAGACATGTGGTGATCCAGTAGGCCTAGCAGTAACCAATAATAGCCTAACTCAAGTTCAATAAAAGTAATGACAATGTTTATGAATAGCTACCGCTCTACCTTTACATGCAACAACTATTTATTATTGTATGATGAAGTATTTATTTTATTCCACAGCGGGGTCCCAGCTACCAAGGCGTCTACCACAGCATGAGCAAATTTAACAGATAGTCTCCGATTAACATCTCCTCCACTGCTAAGTGACTCCTGTAGTAGTGGTTCTGGTCCATGGCCTCGTTTCTCAGAGCCTTCGTAGCGTTAAGATCTTACGATGTATCTTTAGTAGCCGAGCTGTTTAACATAGCCTTTGTTAGTAACGTGATTCTTAATTAAAAACCTTCAAACATCTATGGGTGATCCAGACTATTCGTAGAGCAGCCAAAGTGCATCGTTAGATGCTGTTTTGCCCTTCTGCATCACTTTATCCACAGAAGATCTCCGCTAAACATTGAATCAAGATTATTATATCTGTCTGACTGACCGCAATAACCTCAGAACGAAGTTGACTACAATTACAAAGCTCACAGTGTTTGCACTTGTTAAAAAAAGTGAAAGATTAAACGATGCTTCAAATAAAAACCGCCATGACTTCGTTAAACGATAAATAGGCTACATGTGCCTATTTCAATCATATTGAGTTACATTTCGTCAATAGGCTACTGTCTGTAATTGTAGCTTCAATACGGTTCATGATATGTGACAAGATGTGCGCAGTGATATGCCAATCTGTTAGTTAGTGCATTAGTATTGGGTAAGCATAATTAGCCGCCTCAATATTTGCAGCAACAGGTGGTAATATTTCTCTAGGAGCTGATCCTTCGTCGGTAATTTTGAATAATTATAATGTTAAGGTAGATTTGAATGGAGAAAGCTGATCTGAGAGCAGCGCTACTTTTCTTTCGAGCCTATCAATATCGATACATGGTCTAATGACGCACTTAGCGAACGGCTTCTCTGCGTGCATGTTTGGGAAACACTGTTTGGCTCGTAAATAACGATGCATTGGGTAGCCTACGATCATCGCAATTCTTAAATTACACCGAAACTGGTAAACGAGGCCCTGATTCTTCAAGCAGGTGGGTTATTTTAGTAAAACGCTATTACAACTGACCTCTCAAGATACGGCCGGGGAATTTCCTGTAAGCCTAAGGTTGGCTATGTGAATGTCGAAAGGCCTATGCAAAATAATAGGCTACTTAAAAATATTCTTATAACCATAATTCGTAGCTATTATTAATTAATGATCATTATTCGAAATATTATTAAAGTACAAAGAGGTCGTAGAATCGGACTGCCAGGAAATAATCATTGGCTATAATTGCTTTTCAAAAGTAGGGTTAGGCATACTTCCGAAATATGGATAGGTATTCCAAGAAGCTATTTCAATTAAATACAAATATTCTATTCAAATAGTTAAATCTCTAGTGTCCTATAAATATTGACTTATTGACTAATAACTAACTAATACTAAAGTATTAATGACATTAAATTGAAACATTGGTCAGTTCATCCAAGTTTATAGGAAAATGCAACTGCAATCCCTTAGCCTAATAATAAACCGGCAAATGTACATGATAAATGGTACAGGCTAAACAATTAGTTATGTTTATCATGCACGTTTTAATAGTAAAACAATAACACTTCAATGCTGCAACATACTCCGATTACCAGAACGAAAGTGCAAAAAAAGGGTAAAAATGTGACATGCTGAAATTAAGAGCTAAGTTGTTTTTGTTTATCAAAGTAGGAACATACAAATGTATTTTCTCACAGATTGTCTCCCAAAATAATCAACTGGTCCTGCATGGGTAAACGTAAATCGTCTGCATAACTGGTGGCTTCAAACATTCACCAAAAAACTATCTTAAGATGACAAATGACTGTTTTTTGTTTGATTCGAAAATGATATTAATAATAATGATAATAATATCCTAATAATGAACATGGCTTCAGATTATATTTTGTAGGCCTATGTACAATTGTTTGACATGATGCATTTTACACAGCCACGGAAAATATAAATATAGACAGCCTAAAGGGAATGTGTAGTTAGTGACATATTACGCATATACGCTTGAATAAATAATACTTTGCATTATTGTCATTGATTTGTTTAAAAAAGCAATATATTTCATATGTAGCCTAAAATACACGATTCAATAATTGACATTTACACTGGGTTATGGCTATTTGTTTTTAAAACAACTTGCCACTTGCACTATAGTGAACGTTCTGGCGAGCAAATATCATCCTCGATATCAACATCGTCCTCATTTTCCTCTAACATGTATGAATCTGGGTCGATTCCACTGTTAACATCATCTGTGTTTTTTTCGTTGAGTTCACTCTCACTTGAGTTCTCCATGGATCTATCTATGTCATTCGGATTTTTCTGGTCGTCTTGTGTTTTCCTCAGTTGCTTTTTATGCTTCATCCTTCTGTTTTGAAACCATGTTTTCACCTGTGTGACAAAGGTGGAATATTTCATAAACTTGCTTTGAAGCACAATGCGACCATCCCGAAAGGTATGATTAGTGTGATGTAGTTTAGGTTTCTTACCTGGGTTTCCGAGAGACTTAACGCTGTTGCCAACTCCACTCGTTCTGGTGTGGATAGGTACCGTTGTATCTCAAATCTCTTTTCCAGACCAGATAGTTGCGAATCCGAGAAGACCGTTCTCGCCTTCCTTCGTCTGCAATGCTTGCCGGGTAACTCCGGATGATGCTGAAATAACCCCGGCATTTGCATCCCTGTGAAATATATAAGGCATTCAACATTGAAATTGCAACACAACTTTTGCAATTATATTAACAGTTTAATTGTTAAGTTAAATTCAATGTACTCCATGCAATTTCTTCACACTGTAGAATATTACTTTAGGCCTCGTTATATTTAGCACAACATTATATAATGGAGTATGATTTTTTTTCTGATTGAGTTGGATTTATTCGAACACGTTTTGCACTAACTTTTACGCATGAATTGGCCAATGTACCTGTTGCAAAACGCCCAAGACCACTCCATCGTTTTGTCAGGCTGTTAGGATTGGTAGACTACTAAAATGGAAATTATACATGCACCAACATTATGAAATAACATCCTTTTGGAATTAAATCATTATAGGCCTAATGAAATGTCGACGTTGTCTTAGCTGTTCTTGCACTCTGTAACTGCCTTCGCTTCATTGAATGCATGAACCAATCCAGTGCCTTCCTACTTACCAGATGTGAAGAAATACTGGTGATGGTCCGGCTTGTGTAGATGATGGTGCGGGTGAGGCGCTAGTATCGGAGTGGGCATCAGTGGGTATCCATATTCTAGGAGAGGCATCCGGGAAGCCAGAGAGCTTGAGAACGGCAAGTGGAATACCTCTCTCAGGGGCTTTGGTTTGTGTAATAAAATATCTTCGATGAAGAACGACGTTGACCTCTGGGCTGGCATCTGAGGAACCGGGGACGTGTAGTTCAGATTCATCTTATATCTCTGAAAACACCTTCACAATTGAGTCCGTGTGGTGTTGATTTTCTGTGCACCCTAACAAACCAAGGAAGAGAAGCACTAAACTTCTTGCCTCCGTTTCCTCAGTTTCTAACGCTAGAATGGTCGTCTGTGTGGCAGCCAGTGAGTGGTGCCAGGTAGATTAGCCTACTATTTATTCAGAGGGAGGTAGATTACTATTTATCCAAGTGGAGCGACTGTGGCAAATTATAAAACTGATATGTAATCAGCCAATAGCACGCCGGTGGGGCGGAGAATGGAATTAGTTGTGTATGGATTAATGATTGTGACGACGGAGAGGGAGGGTCGCTCGCCATGGTGCTGAAACAGCCTTCCCACCGGAGCCCTGCAGTCTTTCCCTCCTGCACCTCAGTCAAACTTGCTTTCATTCGTCCCCTTTCCAGTGAATATAAACTATAGACATATATCCTACTGTTTTAGGCCGTTAAGACTATTATTTATATTGTCATATTACCAGTGTTTTTTTTTAAATAAACAACATCAACGTTTATAACAAGGCAAATGCTACACAATTAGGCAACACGAATGATTAACAACTGGAGGTGATTTGTATAACGTTTCACTTTCTACATGTAGCATATCTTATCATGTTTAAATGATCTCAATAGGTGGGATTGCTGTTGGCATCCCCAAATATACGACAGAAAACTAACATTTACTGATCTGAATAGCATTTTATTTTTGTGCAACAGTTCCTACCTGTTGTTTCCCTAATACCTAGTAGAGTGTCTGTCTCCTACTATCTTTTCATAGTCATCCCCCGGATCACTGATGCGGGGGATGACAGGTGTATTTGCTAATTCCGCCATAAATTGGCTGTAATTGTTGGTATTAAAATCTGGGAGAGTACAAGTGGTGCTCCTGCGCCATTTAAGCGACGGAAGCCTTAATTTGTTGATATCGTGTTGTCATCACATTTCCAATCACGCTAGCTAATGTGAAAGTGTCTTAATGCAGGCAGTATTCTCGCTGCAATGCTATTAGGCAATTAGGGGAGATGTTAGAGCGGAAGTAGTAATCCTTGGGCGCGAGGACAGGATTTCCATTTGATCAGGTAGGCATAACAAATTAATTACTGAATTCAATTACTCACGAAAGTGCATTACTGCACCAAATCTAAAACACGTCCTCCATATGCATGAACTTATATAAGGAAAATGCGTGTAGACCTTGCAAATTACTCAAAAAGTCAGTTTAAAGATTGTGGAAATGTGACAGATTTAGACACTGTTTTAGTTTGTGTTTCTTTCCCTGAGTCCATACATCATAGAGTACAGTTTTATGGCTACCACACAATTAGACAGTTGGAAGAGTGAAATGGAAGAGTGAACAGAGACATTAAGTGATGTAAATATAACATGACTTGAAGAGCTTAGCTCACTTTGGTAATGCTCTCGATGCCTATTTTATTACATTTTTATATATGGCCTATCTGTAGAAGGCTATTTGTATAAACATCTGTTGAAGATAATTGGCCTATAGGACAAATTATCTGTCTGAAAAAAACTTGCAAAGCATTTTAGGCCTATTATTTTAAGTCTTTCCAGATAGTCTTTCCAGATAAATTGTGGACTAATACGCGAAGGCCTCGGATGCACGTGCATCTCCTCTATCCTTAAAGGGACATCAGGGTAACTAGTTGCTTTTAGATGAAAATTAGAAAGTAATTGAACAAATGACAATTACATCGTCTTTGCACGGATAGTCAATAGGATCCGTTCCGTTCTTAAGGTGGGGTTAAGCTGCTTTAACAGCCAACTTCATCAAGTAAAATGTGGTGCCTGGGAGCCATTGCGTCACTCTAAAGTAAGTGGCGTATTATTTTCGTTCGATAAGAGGCTTGCAGCATTGCATTTTGGTAATACGTCGGTTAGCTTCAAAGACGACGGGTCATTCTTAGCAGTTACAATATTTATTGATCTGGTAACAAGAGAAATCAAATTCAATCTAGTGGAAATAAGTAGTTTTTGTTGTTGTTGCAATTCATCTTTGTTTCATGTCAGGGTTAACATCACGCACCAGTGGCTCTGGCGCATGAATAGGTTCTATTAGATCATTACGTTTCAGTGACTTTTTGGCATCAATAAGATGATTGATTGTGAAACACCAGAGGAAATTGTTATGTCATATTAATTTAAATATGTGTCCATTTTTCCAACACCTTTATCTCAAAACATGGTCCTATAGGCCTAAACCAGCATTTCCCAAACTCGGTCTGGGGACCCCAAAGGGTGCACATCATGTTTTTTGCCGTAGCACTACACAGCTGATTTAAATATTCAACTCATCCTCAAGCTTGAACATTTGAATCAGCTGTGTAGTGCTAGGGTGAAAAACTAAATGTGCACTCCTTGGGGTCCCCAGGTTTGGGTTTGAGAAACGCTGGCCTAAACATTTCTGACATCCATCAATTAACTCCGGTCAATGTTTAACCAATCGAAGTGATATCTTCACACAAATTTCACACACAATATGGCTGTGTTTTCACAGGCAGCCCAATTCTGATATTTTGCCTTAATTATTGGCAAAAGAGCTGATCTGGTTGGTCAATAGAGCAATTAGTGGAAAAATAACCAGAATGTGACTGCCTGTGTAATCGCAGCCTACAGTATGTGTTTTGCGAATATGTATACCTGGTACCAGTGCATCATCTTGCATGCAATATATTTGGTTTCCTTGTAAGCCTATATGACATCTGGGTCTTCCACTTAACCAATCCTGTTAGCCTGGACACAATTTAATTCATAATGTTGTACAAGAATGCCTGCCACAAGAACACAACATTGGTGTATGATCCAAACACATACATGTTTTTGTTTTTACATAGTTCAACATAGCAACTTGTTGTGCATCCCCTACATACTATGCTAAAATCATTTGAAAGATGTACACATGAAAAATACTATGTTTTTCTGCTGTAGGCTGACCCTGGACAGTAATGTTGTATAATTTCTCGATGCCTCCCAAACTCTGCTAAAGCGCTAACTAGGTTGTTATAGCTATTCCACAATATGGATTGTCATACCTGGATACAGTGTATCTGTCACAATTTCTTTTAGGTACTACGGTTCACTTAACTTGACCAGATCTGGGATAGTTTGTCTGTATATATCATATCAGACCTGTAGAGTCAAAATCGGCAATATGTCTGACGTGTAAAAATGGGCCATACAAATATAAAAGAACAAGCATTTAATCATTGAAAAGGTGACACGTTTACCCCCAACGTCCTTTATTCATATCATTTAAATTCTATAATCCATGTTCCAAAAGTAATTCGTGGGTTGATCCATCTTGACTCTCAAATACGGGGAACAGCCACAAGTCAGTGGCTCTCAAAATAATAAGATATTGATGATCATTTCTGAAGTCTTCTAGTGAGAGTTTGAGTTTCTGGGGCATTCGTGCATCCGATAGGCACACATATAGAATATACCTTTATAAAAAAAAGACAAAGACATCATGCTGTACTTTTGCGCACACACACATACATTGAAGGACTTAGACCAAAATGATATAAAACACAATTCAGCTGCCATTAAAGATTCTATATTCCAAAAAAGCAGATAGTCTGTAAGGAGATTGAAGCATGTTGAAGTAAATAGGAGCTGTACATATTCAGTCTGGAATCGATGTAGCACACATTTGTTCTCAATGAATTACCTGGCTGAATAAAGGTTAAATAAATATAACAAAAATATATTAGTCCTTTATAATACTCTTGGGTCCGTATTCACAAAGCGTCTCAGAGTAGGAATGCTGATTTAGGATCGCCCCCCCCCCCCCCCCCCCCTTTATTCATTATGATTAAAAGGCAAACCTGATCCAAGATCAGCAGTCATTTGCTCTGAGACACTTTGTGAATATGGGCCCTGGATTGACCATTGACTAATAATACATTTTCTTTAATAAAACATTTGTTCACAACTGAATGTTATGTGGGGAGTGTGGCCAGTGATGTCTTGGTTTTACCTGAAAAGAAGGTTAGCACCACTGACACCCAGCCGATGATGTAGGACCAGGAGAACCTCCAGTTGCCATAGCGTTTACCATAGTAATTAATCGTCACACCAGTGTATACTGCCATTGCTAGCAACACGAAAAAGCCTGGAGAGAAAAGGGAAGATCAAACTACTTAATGTAACATTAAATCATTTAATGATGGCATCCACAGGCATCCATGTTTTTGCATTCTTTGATTCTTAAAAGAGTTTCATGCGTTATGTTTTAACATGGAAATTATTATGCACAATCATTTAGTGAACAGTTTGCATTGGGGGAGACCCTGTGTTAAACTAACCTGCATGTAATTCTCACAGAAACCACTTCATGTCACCTCATATCCCCCCCCCCCAGCTGCCTCTACTTTTGCTCAACTAAACATTTCATCTGTCTCATTTCAACTTGGGAAGTCACTCCAACAAAACGATGTTGAGGTACATTGATCTTATATTTGTTATTTAGAAAAAGTTATATTCAATCTAATGGAGTTAAATCTATAAACATTTGTATATATATATATATATATATACCATGGGGGAGCCTAAATATAAATCATTCACTTTATTAGAGTTTTTGATAAAGTAGTAACACTTAAAGTTAGCAAGTTAGCATGGGCAGTGACACATTTTAAAATTGTTTTGTACTTCTATACTTGATTTGAAATGATACATACTGTCAGCTTTAATTTGAGGGTATGTTCATCCATAAAATGTGAACCGTTTAGAAAATTACAGCACTTTTTGTACATAGTCCTTCCATTTAATGGAACCAAAACTATTTTGACAAATGTACTTACAGTGCCTCTAGAAAGTATTCAAACCCCTTGACATTTCCCACATTTTGTCAAGTTTGTCAAGAATTTAAAATATATTAAATTTAGTTTTATTTTTTCACTTGCCTACACACAATACCCCATAATGTCAAAGTGGAACTGTGTTAAAAAAAAATCTACAAATTAATAAAAGATGTTAAGCTGAAATGGCTTGAGTCAATAAGTATTCAACCCATTTGTTATGGCAAGCCTAAATAAATTCAGGAGTAAACATTTGGGGAACACTTTATTTGACACCTAGCATCATAACACACCATGACATGGTCACAACCATGTCATAATATGTCATAACAGCTGATATAACCTGTCATAACATTGTCATAACACTGTCATGACACAGACTTTTTGTGACAAATATTGCAATATTTTATGGCTGGTTATGAGAAAACCTACCACAAAAGGCAAACCATTCCAATCTACTTGTAAAAAAATATGTTATATAACATTTCCTAAAATGTGCCATTTTTTACCATTGTAATTGTACACACATTGATGTCCAACATTTGCCTAGCCCAATGCTCTGTCGTTGATGACTGGGGTGAATGCAGGACAAAACACCCTCTTTGGGACTTATGACTGACATATGGTCATGGAAGTGATAGGCCTGTCTGGCTTATATTATTAGCCTTACAGCAACAACACATTTCTGTGATAGATTCTATAAAGGTTCATATTTTGGAATCAAAGTTAGTTTGTTCACAACAATTTTATTGTAGTCCTCCGTGTTGCTTTAATATACATGTATAATTAGTGCTACCACTAGGGGGAGACATTCAAACTGTTAGCAGCAGGCACGCACCTCATTCATTGGAAGAAGAGAAACAGGATGAGAAGCCCAGTGGAACATTTTTAATTGTTCATGTCTCATTCATCTTGTCTTCTGGTTTATAACATTTATAAACATTTATAGCGATAACATGTTTATTACAAAATGATGAGTTTTCTTGTCATTTTGATGGATAATTTAAGTGTTTTGACAGTGAAAATGGAGTGAGATTTTCCACTTCATATGAGCTAGCTAACTTTGTATTTAAGTCAATGAGACAAGATGACATCTCGGGTTAAATGCGTTTTCGTTAAAACATTTTAGCTCTTAAATGGTTTTATTTTTTTGACAAAAGATGGCTTGTATTAAGTGTATTTACATGAGTACCTATGAACCACGCTAATGATATGTATTTAAGAAGGTTACTTTTTATGAAATGTGTATCTAACGGGGGTGCTGTGAGCGTTATTTAAGAGGTAGGGTTCCAGAAGTTTTGGAAGATGGGCAGGGACTCAGCTGTCCTGACTTTAAGGGGAAGGTTGTTCCACCATTGGGGTGCCAGGACACAGAAGAGCTTTGACTGGGCTGAACTTGAGTTGCCCTCCCGTAGGGGTGGGAGGGCAAAGAGACCAGAGGTGGCAAAACGTGCTCGGGTTGGGATGTAGGGTTTGAGCATAGCCTTAAGGTAAGGTGGGGCAGTTCCCTTTGCTGCTCCGTAGGCAAGAACCAGGGTCTTGAAGATGATGGAAGCCAGTGGAGGAGCAGGTGACATGGGAGAACTTAAGCAGGTTGAACTCCAGGCGGACTGAGGCATTCTGGATAAGTTGCAGGGGTTTGATGGCACAAGCGGGGAGCCCAGCTAACAGAGAGTTGCAGTAGTATAGATGGGAGATGACAAGTGCTTGGATTAGGACCGGCGCCGCTTCCTGTCTGAGGAAAGGTCGTACTCTATGGATGTTGTAGAGCATGAACCCGCAGAAGCGAGACACTGCTTTGATGTTTGCAGAGAATGACAGGGTGTTGTCCAGGGTCACACCAAGGTTCTTTGCACTCTGAGGTGGACACTGTGGAGTTATCAACTGTGATGGAGAGATCTTGGAGCGAGCAAGCCTTCCCCAGGAGGGAGAGCAGCTCCGTTTTGTCGAGGTTGAGCTTAATGTGGTGAGCTGACATCCAAGCTGAGATGTCTACCAGGCACACAGAGATGCGTGTCGCCACCTGGGTGTTGCTGTTGTTTTTTTGTCATCCTATTTTTTAGAAATTGTATGACACTGTCACCATAAAGCATTATGACCATCCTGTGTCACTTTACTTGGACTAAGAAAATACACTTTATGACACTGTCATGAAGCATTATGACCAGGGTTGGGAAGTAACAGATATGTAAACTCTAACTGTAATCTGTTACTTTACCCGCAAAATATTGTAATCAGATTAGATACTTTTGAAAAACGAGTTCATTACTTTGAGGATTACTTTTGAATCCCAAAAGGGTGTTTGCATAAAAAAAATCTTTTGACACTTTTCTGTTTTCTCAATGTGATACAAATCAGCATTTAAAAAATGTGCACATTTAAATTTGTTCAATGTGAGCGAGTCTGACCATAAGTCAGAGACCAATAGGCTTTTGTAGGCTAAAGTCCAAGCTATGCCTTCCAATGGTGCGACTGCTGTCGGCATCCAAAGATTATCCAACTTGAATAAACATTTGAAGGTAAGGATGACAGCAATGGTTAAGTCTATGGTGATACGGATATCACTTGTTATTGATATCTACACAGCGCATTGATGTGAATCACACTGCTGCTCCCTCATTTAGCTATTTGTGCCTTACGGCTTGTGATTGTTGTGGATGGCTGTTCACAAATCTAAATTTGCATTTGAACCCAATAATACAAGAAGTTTAAACTGCCTAACAATCATTGTTTTTGAAACCAGTGGACAGCTAGTGAAAAATGCACTCTTTCAACAGCTGCATAGTGCGAATCCCAGCCTATGGAATAAAAGTGAGGCTTTTGTTGCTTAATCTAATTCATGTTGATAAAAAAATCCATAGGCCTAATGGACACATGCTCAATCTCACACAGTTTTGATAGACTGAAAGGGGCAATCTGTAGTTGCTACATCCATTTTTGGACTAAATTATATATACTGTACACTACAGTTCAAAGTTTGGGGCCACTTAGAAATGTCCTTGTTTTTGAAAGAAAAGAGCACATTGTTAATGTTGTAAATGACTATTGTAGCTGGAAATGGCTGATTTTTAATGGAATATCTACATAGGTGTATAGAGGCCCATTATCAGCAACCATCACTCCTGTGTTCCAATGGCATGTTGTGTTAGCTAATCCAAGTTTATCATTTTAAAAGGCTAATTGATCATTGGAAAACCATTTTGCAATTATGTTAGCACAGCTGAAAACTGTTGTGCTGATTAACGAAGCAATAAAACTGATCTTCTTTAGACTAGTTGAGTATCTGGAGCATCAGAATTCACTGGTTTGATTAGAGGCTCAACATGGCCAGAAACAAATAACTTTCTTCTGAAACTCATCAGTCTATTCTTGTTCTGAGAAATGAAGGCTATTCCATGCGAGAAATTGCCAAGAAACTGAAGATCCCGTACAATGCTGTGTACACCAGTCTCAATGTCAACAGTGAAGAGGCGACTCCCGGATGATGGCTTTCTTGGCAGAGTTGCAAAGAAAAATCCATATCTCAGACTGGCCAATAAAAATAAAAGATTAATATTGTCAAAAGAACACAGACACTGGACAGAGGAACTCTGCCTAGAAGGCCAGCATCCAGAAGTCGCCTCTTTACTGTTGACGTTGAGACTGGTGTTTTACGGGTACTATTTAATTAAGCTGACAGTTGAGGACTTGTAAGGCGTCTGTTTCTCAAACTAGACACTCCAATGTACTTTTCCTCTTGCTTAGTTGTGCACCGGGGCCTCCCACTCCTCTTTCTATTCTGGTTAGAGACAGCTTGCGCTGTTCTGTGAAGGGAGTAGTACACAGCGTTGTACGAGATTTTCAATTTCTTGGCAATTTCTTGCATGGAATAGCCTTAATTTCTCAAAACAATAGACTTGACGAGTTTCCGAAGAAGGTTCTTTGTTTCTGGTCATTTTGAGCCTGTAATCGAACCCACAAATGCTCCAGATATTCAACTAGTCTAAAGAAGGCCGGTTTAATTGCTTTGTTAATTAGAACAACAGTTTTCAGCTTTGCTAACATAATTGCAAAAGGGTTTTCTAATGATCAATTCGCCTTTTAAAATGATACATTTGGATTAGCTAACACAACGTGCCATTGGAATAATGGTTGCCATTGGAATAATGGGCCTCTGTACACCTATGTAGATATTCCATAAGCAAATCAGTTGTTTCCAGCTACAATAGTCATTCACAATGTCTACACTGTATTTCTGATCAATTTGATGTAATTTTAATGGACAAAAAATGTGCTTTTCTTTCAAAAACAAGGACATTTCTAAGTGACCCCTTTTGAACGGTGGTGTATATCCATTGATTCTTGAAGAATATAACTTATAAATGCCTCATTAGCTTAGTTCAACTGTCACATTCCATGACAACCCAAAATATAAGCTTGTTTTTCTCCAATGTTTGTAAACATTGTAAATGTAAACAAACATGGTATAGTCATAACATGGTTAAAACAATAATTTTGACATCATGGAAGGTCGATTAATCTGAACAGAGTCAGCGGCAGCCATTTTGCCATTGTTTCATCTGTGGATTTACCCTTTAAACAGCTGCATATTATCAAGATATCAAAGTGTCACCAACATAAAGGTAAACAATGGGCCTATAGCAAATGCAGCATATGGCATTCATTTTTCACATGTAAATAACACGTTTCAGTAGTGCTCAAAGCAGGCCATTCCATGAGCGCAGCATTTATTTTTCAAATCAATGAGCCCATAAACAACAGAGTAGGGCTGGCTAATAAGTCCTTAGTTTTGGGGTTATGCTCAGGTAAAACAATTTTGTTAATCTATACTTCCATATTTCCAAGTCCTATTCTTGAAGATCAAGGGGTTGTTTATCAGAATGACTGAAATTCTGATAGACTTTGGTTTTGAATGTAAATATATCATTTCACTATTATATGTAGTAAAAAGAGATGAGTTAGAAGAAGCCTACATAACCAAACCATAAAGTAAAATTGAACATCCATATATGGCCAGCTATGTAAACTTCAACATTGATTTATCCTGCAAATAGATGTCGTTCAATTGGTAACATACATTTTTGTCTTCTTCTAATGGCTCTTTAGGGGAAAGTAATCTGTAACTGAATGTAATCAGATTACGTTACTGAGTTTGGGTAATCCCAAAGTTACATTACTCATTACAATTTTGGACAGGTAACTAGTAACTGTAATCAATTACATTTAGAAAGTAACCTACCCAACCCTGATTATGACCATCTTGTGTCATTTTACTTGGACTAAGAAAATATACTTTGTAGCTCTGTCACGAAGCATTATGACCATCATAATCCTATAAGCCAGATAGGTCTATCATATACATGCCCTTATGTCAGGCATCAGTCACAAAGAGGGTGTCTTTTCCTGCTCCTGAAATCTGCTCCTGCATTCATCCCAGTCATCAGAAACAGAGCATTGGGATAGGTGCATGTCTAACATCACTGTATGCGCAATTACAATGATAATGTAACATGGTACATTTCAGAAAATGTTATATAACAATCATACTGTTTACAAGTAGGCTATGGTGTAATGGAAAGGTTTGCCTTGTGTGGTAGGTTTTGTGGGTTTTGACAATCTTATGTAGGTGTCATAACCAGCCATAAAATAATGCAATATATGTCACAACAGGTCTAAATATATGTGTCATGACAGTGTTATTACAATATTGTGACAGGATATGTTAAGTTTTGTCAGTTGTTATGACATATTATGACATGGTTATAACCGTGGCATACCGTGTTGTGACGCTAGGAGCGAAATAAAGTGTTACCAAAATTTGCTTAAGGTATGGGGGCAGCATTTTCACTTTTGGATAAATAGCGTGCCCAATTTCAACTTCCTGCTACTCATGCCAAGAATATAAGATATGCATATTATTAGTAGATTTGGATAGAAAACACTCTGAAGTTTGTAAAACAGTTTGAATCATGTCTGTGAGTATAACAGAACTTATGTAGCAGGCAAAACCCAGAGGATTAACCATTCAGATTTTCTTTTTTAGGTCTCTGTCTGTTCAGTGAGTTCTCATTGGAAAACAATATTTCTTAGGACCTTGTGTTCAGTTCCTACCGCTTCCACTGGATGTCACCAGTCTTTGGAATTTGGATGAGGTTATTCCTTTGTGCAATGAAGAAGTACGGCCATCTAGGAACTGCGTAACACTGTTGAGAGTTGCGCAAGACTTGAAAAGTAGCTTGGTTTGTTGTGTTCCTGTATTGAACACAGATAGACCCGTCTTCAATTTGATCGATTATTAACGTTTAAAAATACCTAAAGTTGCATTACAAGAGTTGTTTGAAATATTTTTGTAAAGTTTATAGGCAACTTTTGAAATATTTTGTAGTGACGTTGCGCATTTTGGAAGCAGTTTTTTTCTGGATCAAACGCGCCAAATAAATTGACATTTTGGATATATATGGACGGAATTAATCGAACAAAAGGACCAATTGTGATGTTTATGGGACATATTGGAGTGCCAACAAAAGAAGCTCGTCAAAGGTAAGGCATGTTTTATATTTTATTTCTGCGTTTTGTGTAGCGCCTGCAGGGTTGAAATATGCTACCCTCTTTGTTTACTGTTGTGCTATCATCAGATAATAGCTTCTTATGCTTTCGCCGAAAAGCCTTTTAAAAATCTGACATGTCGTCTGGATTCACAACGAGTGTAGCTTTAATTGAGTATCTTATATGTGTGATTTAATGAAAGTTAGATTTTTATATAATAATTTTAAAAATTTGCAGTGCTGCATTTTCCCTGGCTTTTGCCAAAGTGGGACGCAAGCGTCCATAAGAAGTTTTAACAAGTCACATAAGTTGCATGGACTCTGTGTGCAACAATAGTGTATCACTACCTCATCTCTGTACCCCACACATACAATTATCTGTAAGGTCCCTCAGTCGGGCAGTGAATTTCAAACACAGATTCAACCACAAAGACCAGGGCACCTAAAAAAAGAATGGTCGATAGGTACAATTTTTTAATAAATTGAATATCCCATTGAGCATGGTTAAGTTATTAATTACACTTTGGATGGTGTATCAATACACCCAGTCACTACAAAGATGCAGGCGTCCTTCCTAACTCAATTGCCGGAGAGGAAGGAAACCGCTCAGGGATTTCACAATGAGGCCAATGGTGACTTTAAAACAGTTACAGAGTTTAATGGCTGTGATAGGAGAAAATGGAGAATGGATCAACAACATTGTAGCTACTCCACTATACTAACATATTTGATAGAGTGAGAATAAGGAAGCTTGTACAGAATAAAACATATTTCAAAACATGCCTCCTGTTTGCAACAAGGCACTAAAGTAATACTGCAAAAAATGTGGCAACGCAATTAATTTTTGGTCCTGAATACAAAGTGTTATGTTTGGGCAAAATCCCGTACAACACATTACGGAGTATCACTCTCCATATTTGCAAACATAGTAGTGGCTGAATCATGTTATCAGTATACTTGTAATCATTAAGGACTGAGGTGTTTTTCAGGACAAAAAAAGATGGAATGGAATGCAGCTAAGCATAGGCAAAATCCTGGAAAACCTGGTTAAGTCTGCTTTCCACCAGACACTGGGAGATGAATTCACCTTTCAGCAGGACAATAACCTCAAACACAAGGTCAAATCTACACTGAAGTTTCTTACCAAGAAGACAGTGAATGTTCCTGAGTGGCCAAGTTACAGTTTTGACTTAAATGTACTTGAAAATATTGCTAGACCTGAAAATGGTTGTCTATCAATGTTCAACAACCAATTTGACAGAGCTTGAAGAATTTTGAAAAGAATAATGACAAATGTTGCCCAATCCAGGTGTGGAAAGTGCAACATTGCCAAAGGTGCTTCTACAAAGTGTTCGCTCAGAGGTGTGAATACTTATGTGAATTAGATGTGTGCATTTAATTTTCAATACATTTGCAACAATTTCTAAAAACCTGTTTTCACTTTGTCATTATGGGGTATTGTGTGTAGATGGGTGATAAATAAAATGAAGTGAATCCATTTTTTATTCAGACTGTAACACAATAAAAGTTAAGAGGTTTGAATACTTTCTGAAAGCACTCTGTATGTGTATTAAAGTAGTCAAAAGTTTAGTATTTGGTCCCATTTTCCTAATGCGCAATGACTACATCAAACTTGTGACTACAAACTTGTTGGATGCATTTGCAGTTGGTTTTAGTTGTGTTTCAGATTATTTTGTGCCAATAGAAATTAATGGTAAATAATATATTGTCATCTTGGAGTCACTTTTATTGTAAATAACAATATAATATATTTTGGAACACTTCTACATTAATGTGGCTGCTACCATAATTATTGATAATCCTGAATGAATCGTGAAAAATTATGATTGAGAAAGTTACAGAGGCATAAATATCATACACCCAACTAAAAGTTGTGTTCATCATCCAATAAAGTGCATAGATCATCAAATAAGGACAACAACATTACATCACTTCTCATACAGCTACAACAGTGACATGGAAAGAAAATCAAGCAGTAAAATGTGTAAAATAAGTGAAAATAAGTAAATTAACCAAACTTACATGAGATGAAGAACAATATGCCTGCAGCAAAGGTTTTGTCAAACCTGTCGAAGGACGAGTAGTGGATGAAGGCCATGATGCCGATGATGATGCCCATGAAACACGCCAAGAGGGAGAGGATCATGAGTGCTCGGGTGGCATCCATGTGGGCTGCAGGGGTCAAAGGTTAACAGGGGTCGTCAGAGTACAAGAGTGGCTGACCCTGGCCTGTTCTGACCTGACAAACTACCCATATTGGTAAAACATTTGGATTGTGCTTGGCAAATGATACTCTTATTATGGAAAGCATGCCTTGATGCTTATGCTGTGACTAGGATAATGACTCTTTTGTGTCAAAATCACCAATTCAAATGCAATTGTTCACTGATGAATAAGGCGTAAATTCAGTTTAGATACAAAGCATGATATAAGAATAGTTTTAGTCAATGGAAGTTCAAATCAATCCTTTTTGGGGGTTTTCGGGTTACACTTTGCTTCCTGGACTTTGTCTTTTTATAAACAGATGTGGTGTGATTGACATAGCTTCAATCACAACATATCGGGATTCTTAAGTGACAAGCCGTACCAATGACATGGCAAAAAAAATTGAAATAGCACCTCTCATTTGTTATAGCTTGTTATGAACAGTTATGACATGTGTTGGGTGCTATCACAGTGTTATGACATAATTGTGTGCACTGGCCGTAGTCCTCACCAATACTTTCATTGTGTGTGAAGCATTTCCCCGGCATGCAGTACCGCCACAGGCCCTGATGCATGTAGTTGTTGGAGTGCCGGTACTGAATCCAATAATCGGTTGCCGTGGAAACAATCAGGAGGATGTTCCCCACGCCTGCACAGAACAGCCCTCCGCCCATGAAGCTGTACATCCTGCACCTGCAGACTGACAGAAACACACACACACACACACACACACACACACACGAGAATGAGGTCACTTAGCATACGGGGGTCAGCTGCGGCCCCCTCTCAACATACACACACACTTCAGGGAGAAAGGGCCAAAGTGTCTGTAATTGCATTGTAATGAACACATCATTTCCACTGGATTGAATCGAGGGGTCACAGGCATGGGTCTACTCTGAGGTCCACTTTGTTCTCTGGGAGATCAGTGGGAAAGGATGGGCCCTCACAGGCACCTTTTATATTATCGAGCTTCACTCAGGGCATCTGCCCAGGATAACTTTGATATTTGATACATGGATTGTCTACTTGTTCCACCTGAAAACAATATTGTCTACCAAACCCTAGTTGTTCTCATTTAAATTTCCACATGTATTTGAAATTCAATAGATTTACATGGCAGGTTATGTCTAAACGTTGCAAATATATTTTTTTGTGGCTCTATGTATTGTTGTTCTAATAGCAGAATTTGTAAAATACATGAACATTAAATCTGTCATCCCTCTCAAATTCAGCTCCACTTTTCCTCTTACTGTGAGAACAGACACTAATTTGCCATAGATACTCCTATCAATCAGCTATCGGTATTACACTTGCCAGAAGAGGGCAACCTAGTTGTTTTTGGTGTCACCCATTAAATCCATATTACCCTAATATTCCATCCATACCCTATTTACACCAACAAAATGGCTGTTCATGATTTGGTGGGGATTTTACAAAGGTTTATAACTGATTCTACAGGCTAAATATTTGGTAAATATTTCTCACAGTGGTTCAATAACCAGAGTATTCCCAAACGCACATAATGGTATTGCTCTTTTTCCAATATAGCATGTGCCCGATATTATCAATGCAAGTTGGTGATATCAACATGTACATCTATATTCTCATGAATGTATGTAGTGTAGTCATTCATTTGAATATTTAGAATATAAATCTACATTTATACTGGAAAGAATCAGAGCTTGACTGTCACACACAAACACACAAAATAATTATTTCCAAGATGTCATTATTGCATAAATTCAACCACACGCTGACGAGCTTACCTTTATTGACCCCTTTTATGAAGACTAAGTGACTCTGTATTGAAGTCGGGTTGCCTGACAAAATACAACAAGGCCCCTATAATGCCAAGACAGGCAGATTTCCAGCAGGCTAATAGCGTTAACGTTTGAGTTGGTGAATAGGGAAACCGGGGATAGAACAAACGGAGAGGGCAGACAAAGGGACCGCGGAGAGCTAGCCAATCAGCGCGAACTAGTTTTGTCGTTTGGGAATCTGCTGAAAAAACAGAAATGTCTAAAGCTGGCAGGTTGAAGTTAATACTGATGACTGGATGGTTTCTATTGAAAGTGGAGGGCTGAAGCAGCTATAGTGGAGAGCAGGCCAGGCGTTAAATCAGAGACTCTGCCTCAACCAGTAGTGCTTATTTTAATTTCCAAAACAAACAAAAGTCACAGAAAATTCAGCAAATATTCTCCCAATTAGTCTTTCATTGTCCCATTTTTGATTCAAAAGGTATTTGTTTATAGATGCAAGCTGTAAGAGGTACTCATATAATTTTGTGAGGCATACTCACAATTTCCAGAGATACTCTATATGAGAGTTTACCATGATTGGTTCTATATACAGTCAGGACCATCATTATTTTCATCCTTGATTAAGATGAGCCAAAAAGACTGTATAAAATAAATAATACAAATACTGAGCAATATTCTATGCATTTTTTGTTTAAATTATAGAGATTTTGTTTAACAAGTAATACAAACATATCAAGGGGGGGGGGGGGGGGTAAAAATGATTGTGATCCCTGTTTTCAATACTCTAGCACCTTTCCCTTGCGAGGTAACGATGCTGAACCTTTTCCTAAAATGTTTTACGAGATTGGATAACACATTGGGAGGGATCTTAGACCATTCTTCCATACAGAATCTTTCCAGATCCTAGATATCCTTCGTCTGTGCTTATGGACTGCCCTCTTCAATTCAAACCCATTTTGATTAGTGTTTGGGGTTATTGCCTTGCTGGAAGATCCACTTGTGGCCAAGTGTCAGCCTCCTGGCAGAGGTAACCAGGTTTTTGGCAAAGATTTCCTGGTGCATGGTAAAGTTCATGATGCCGTTGACCTTAACAAGGGCCCCAGGTCCAGTGGAAGCAAAATAGCTCCATAACATCAAAGATCCACCACCATATTTTACTGTAGGTATGAGGTACTTTTCTGCATATGCTTTTGTTTTTCATGTCCAAACCCACCACTGGTGTGCATGGCCTAGGAGCTCTATTTTCATGTCATCTGACCATAGCACCATTTTCAATCCAAGTGCCAATGCCGTTTATAAAACTCCAGGAAGTGCTATGGTCAGATGACATGAAGATAGAGCTCTTTTATCCTCTCAAGGGGAGGGTGCTGGAGTATTGAAAACACAGGTGCCACTCATGTTGACCACCATCAAAAATATGTATATAATAGTACTTTCTCTGAGCAATTGCATTAGTATAAAATATAAAATAATATAATTTCCCTTTTTTTAGCATACAATATAGCTATTTATAATATAGCAGTTCATTGTATACAGTCTTTTTTGCTAATCTTTATCAACTGTGCCAATAATAATTAATGTTCGACAAAGTTTCACCACTAATAGGTTTGTCAACCAGACAAAGCACTAAAATGTCAAGATATGTTGAACTAAAATGGTGCAGAATATGACCAAAGTGAACCAATATGTATGAGAACCATGGTCCCCTAACCCCCTTTTCTGGAAATTCACCAATAATTTGGCACCCAACATCCTTTTATCATCTATAGAGGGCCCTGGGGCACCCTCAACACAAAAGGGTATTTCCTGAAAGAAAGAATGTAACACACGGCAATAAAAATGTATGTTTTAATTTGCACACTCAAATGTTATGAATATCTGTGGCTGTAATAAAAACAGGATTCAAAACTTTTGTTTGATTTGAATTGGCCTTACTTTAAAGTTGTAATGGAACCGTTTTTTCTCAAGATCAATGAAGTACCTTGCTGTGATTGTTTTCTTAGCAAAGAGCAATTTCTAAAGCAAGAATTTTGCTAAGACTGTCTGGGAGTGGTCTGCGTGGGGAGGAGAAAACTGATAACGAGCTGTTATTGGCAGAGAGGTTTGGAACTGTCTTTCTTATTGATCTACTAATTAAGTAATTTACTGCTTGATGATGGCAACATGAAAGGCCAAAACTCCACATCACCAAAACAGGCTAACATTTCAGGCGGTCTTTTCAAGTAGCTCTTACACTAAAAGAGCATGATCATAATTTTCACATTTTCACAGTATTATTCCAAGCTCAGTGTGGAAATATATATCAAACACAGAAACATCTTAGTTTTGACTGCACTGTGCCTTTAATGCACATTTCTTTAAATTGTACTCTTAAAAACAAGAGAAAAAGCATCAGACTGCTATATCGCTCTCCTCAACCACTGAAGCTCTCCCCAAGTGAGAGAATCAATCATTCGGTAACTCTGCATCGAAAAGATACAAACTGCCCCCAGCATCAAAGCACATTTCCTCTGTATCATTCACCATCATGAGAGATTACAAACAAACACAAACTAGCTAGGCTAGTTGATTGCTCTTTTTAGAATAAGGGTTTGTTTTTCCCTCATATATCCATGCATGTCCGTTACGACTGATCTGCCTCTCCTGTTGGGCCTTCCCTCGTCTCAGCACACACTCACCCTGAAGATGAAAGGAGAAGAGTAGCTCCATTACCTGCATTACAGCAAGTTGCACAGACCAATTGACGACTACAAAATGTCCTGGGAAAAGGATTTCTCCTCCTCATAGATGTGAGTGGCGTACTTACTTCCAACTTCATTTTTATAGACCCCCGCCTATTTTTCTTTCATTTCAACTCAGCAGCCAGGAGGGTATTTGATATCATCCTGCACCATCAAAGTGGACAATATACCTCTGTGCTGGAAGAGAAAATCCATCTTCTACAAATCCATCTAGCTTTTGACAGATGAATGTTGTTATGGAAAGCACACATTTATGCAAGCTGGGGAACGATCAAACAAAATGTTTTAAGAGAGGTTCATAACATGAATGGTTTCATTAGCAATTAGAAATTATAATTTTGGCAAGCTTTGACTGAGAGTTACATGCATGTGTCCATTACGATGCCATTGGCTTGTATCTCCGCTTGTTGCGTAGTCTTTTGGCTTGCCTCCCTCTGCCTAACATCACCAGCCATATACTTCCCTGGTCTGACCAGTCTGTCTGTAAATCACCAGTGGCCATTCTACTGGTACGTGACATAGAGCTTCCTGGCCACTGTGTTCATACAGGACTGGGCCCAGATTTACAAAACACTTCTTAAGAAAAAAATAAGAAGGTGAATAAGATAGTTTGTAAGTGCAATTCCTCAACAATAATGTTAATGTTTTTCTTATTAACTTCTCAAATAGCTTCTTACCAACTTCTTAACTATCTTCTTAGATGATTGTCGCTAGGCAACCAACCTAGTTAGCTATCTAGCTAGTAATGGCAATAATGCTTGCATATTTATTATTGAGATTACTGTTCTAAAACATGTTCTTGGGTTTAAAACAACCAGTACTGAAACTTTCAGATTAAGTTTGTTTGTCTTTCACTGCCCTGAGTTTAAGACCGGCTATCTTTGAATTACGAACATTTCCAATAAGAAATCCAAGAACATTATCAATAATCACATTTCTATGTAACTTTTGAGGAATAGTAATTTTTCATAAGTCTCTTCTTAAGTATAAACTTAAGGAAAAAGAAGGTTTTGTGAATCAGGACCTAGGGTCAACATCACACCCATCTTTCGAGCGCCTTCTTTTTTATACCGAAGTTAAACTGCCCTAACTATCTTTAATAAGTCAATATAGATTTAGTGTAAACTGGGATAATTTAACATTTTAAGTTGACTAAACTGATGCAGAAAAAACGTGAACTAGTTATTTGAGACTACAAATCATTTTGAACAGTGTACTTCGCATATATCAGATTTTCTTGGCCTTTTTTCCCAATTCTGGATCATGACAACTATGGGTAAACATATTGCAGCCTTTATCATAACAATATTATGCACTGCTTATTGACGAGAAAACGTAGGAAGTGACACACAGGCACTGTTGATTACAAAATTGGATGATGTTACATTGTTGTAAAACGAAAATCTATTCAGTGTAGGCCTATACAATTACCAGGGAATAAAGCCTAATATTCTATTGTTATCAAATAGATTTTAAAGGCTATGATGATATTATATTTACCTTATTATACAGAGGTGGGAATACATATTAAATCATTTGATCTCACTCTATATTCACTATCCTCACTTTGCATTGCATGATAACAAACCATCATGCTAGCCATGACATGTAAAATTGTTGAATGCAGCTGGGAAAATGTTTCTGTATCCTTTAAGTTGCTAGCCGTATTCTGCTTAAATGCTTAAATCAACTCTTTCTAATTGGATTTTGAAGCCTTCGGATGGCTAATTTGGACGGCAAGTGCTTTCAGCGTTTTCCTCAGCATTTAAGTGGTGGCTTTAATCAAAAGAGCATGCAGACGATGCTCCCCCCCATCCTGCTAGACAGCGCCGTGGATGGGGAGATAAACCCTTCCACTTAACCACTTAAATGAATATATCAAGAAACTAATTTGCCATTTTAATTGCGTGATTTAAGGAGACGCTGCTTCACTCTCCCTCTTCCATTTTGGTTGATTTCCAATATGAGCGCACATTAGATTGATCTAGGAAAGACTGCAGAAATCACAACACTTAAGTCTTTTCATTTCCCCCCTAATGAAATAATTGAAATTCCTGTCACTGTCTGCACTTTAGCGGCACACATACACACACATACACACACCGGAGGCAAATGGATCGTGAAAGGTTTTTGTTTTTCCTTTTTTCCCCCCGTTGCTTGTTTCCTTTTCTTTTCTCTGTCTCTATCTATTTTCGCCCTTGCAAGAGCCAAAGATTCATTCCCTCTGTCAAACCCCAAAATAGCTCAGTGCATGTCCATTTTGTCAACATTTGCTGGTCCCATTAAGTGATTGCTTGCAGAAATTACAGGGGACATTTCTCCTGATATTTTCCCTGAAACACCGCTGTGAACATTAAGGAGACATTATTGGGTCCCATTTTCTCCCAACTACAAGGTTATCCATTAGGGTGGCACACAGCCCTACATTTTTCAATTTTCTCCCTCACCAAACTTGACTTCGCACATTTTTACTGCCTCAAATTATATCAGAAAAAAGCTATCTCGCTCCATGTTGCTCCTCTTCCTTGGGCTATTTGCCCACACTGATTCTGAAGTGTCAAAATGGGGACATCATTAGGCCTAATAATGATTGATAGGTGGATGCTTTAAAGGGTAGGAAGCATGAGCTTTTACTCACCAATGTAACAACACAGTGTGGTCAAACACTTAGTTGTAGTCACAATCTGGTTACCTATACTACAAACATAGTTATGTTTTTGGGTTATTATATATTTGTTAACTTATTTCCGGATATCTTCTAAACTACCCACAATGCACTATTTCTCAACGTCATATGGAGGATCTACTCTGTACTACTGAGTTTGTATGCTAGCTTGGTAGCTAGCTCAAGCTGGCTAATGTTATCCACTAGCCATGCTAGCATGTAATTACATTCCAGACCAAGCATACTCTTCACATACTTTGTGGCTGTGTTATCTAGTGGGAACCTGTTAGCACAACAGGCTCTGGTGACTTCTTCCCGTGGGCTCAAAACAAAAGAGAAAATCCTACCTGCTTGCTCTAAGTTGGTACTATCTCATCTCATCTTGGCTTTGTGCTAGTGTGCTAGCTGATGGACATCTGGACTCTATCTATTTGGGATTTCCCTGACCCTCCATCGGCCGGTGAAGCAACCACCTCCCCCTGGGTTTGGTAGCTAACTCAGCCTGCATGCGTTTGCAAGTTTTAGTTGTGTTGTTTTAGTTGTGTTCAAACTGTTCTCCTTTAGTTGGGCACTAGCTTGCTGACCATAACTGTGGTTGTTGGTTAGGCTGGCTAGGCTAATAGCTAGTTGGCTAAATAGCAAACGTTAGCTGGCTGGCTAGCTTGCTGGCTAAGATAATTGCACATAACTAACATGATTAAATAACTGGTTAGATGGCATTATGCATTTCCAAATCTTTGGTTTACTTTAACCCCCTAAGGTCAATGTCCGCACACCTGTGGAAATCTAATTAGCATTACAAAAAATCCCCATAAAAATCTGCCAGTTTAAGATAGAGATCTGTTTTCTTTGCATTGGAGGCGTCTCAATCCACCGCATCCGCCTGTCACACTTCTGTATCTGCAGTGAAACGTGACAGAGCTAGAGCGGTGTTTGTCAGACCATGAGACATCCCGAATATTGGTCTTCTCACAAAATTGTCTGTGGCCTCTAAAGAGTTTGTCCTACAAACTATTATGGAAAGGCAACAAATAAATACTTTGCCTGAACTAACCCTTTAATTAAATGTGTGTAAACCTTTGGGCTGTGAATAAAAAACCTTGAGTATAGGAGTGATCAGAGTTCAAGTGATGGCTTGATGGTTTTATTGTAGAATAAAGTAATTTCCGCTTACCTTTTGCTGCTCCCACAAGTGATCTTTTCATAAAGCTTTTAGTGAGACAATTTTGACCGAGAGTCTGTATTTCTATCTCACTAAAAGCTCTATTTTAAGATCCTTTGTGAGAATGGCAGACAGTAAATGAACATTACTTTATGCTACAGTTCTTTTATGTTCAGATCCTGTGCTAAGATGGCTGTACATAAAACACTCTCCTTTCATTTATAGTTTATTACCTCTGAGTCATTTCAAAAAAATATTAGCATAAGAATGTACTTTGTTTGCAACAAATGTTTTTGTCGTCTTCATACATCACACGTCAGACACCCATTTTCTTAAATGGTTTTACTCCCTTCTACCTTTTGAATGCATAATGGCCTTCCAACATGCATCTATATGCATACGTGGCGCCCCTTTTTTACGGCACATTCCCACAGAGTGAGCAAATGACATATTACAGTAGTAAACATCTTGATAAACTGTGGGTGTGTTCCTTGGACAGACTGAATAAAGATAAATAATAAATAGAGATACATTTAAAGGACTTAATCTTGGATTATGGAACTAAACCAATGAGAATTAAACCAATGAGGAACAAGGTTTATGTTATGTACATATTCCTATAGACCTGGAGTTATTTTTAATAATAATAAAAATAAAAAAAACATTTTCAAAGACTGGGAATGTGTTCATGCAACCACTTTCAGTAGTTTGGTTTCGATCAGTTTAGGCCAGGAGGGTGTGTAATCTACCTAGAAATTATGTACAATTTGGAAGATCACTTGGTCAAATAAACATTTGAATAATGTATTTATCTTTTTACGATCAGCAAGCACATAGTTTCAATATGGTGTTCTTATTATAGCAAGCCAAATCAATGATATGCCGAATATTTAACTACATTTGATAAAATACTCTGCACCAATATTTTGTTATTCAAAAGATGACCTTGATGTGCAGGTCACTGGACAAGCGACCAAATAACCCAAACTGAGAGAAATTGTAAACCCAATACAGAGACTTACGCATTCAAAACAAAGAAGTAAACACACAAACAAACAGGTCAAGCCTCGTCAAAGCGCTTTGGGAGAGCGCAATCGTATTGGCGGTGGAGGCAGGCTCAAAGGCCACACACGCCCCCTGTGGAGCTGACATTCTCATCGTGCCTTGCCCATTAATTCTGCCATTGTTGATGCCCCGGTCTCATGGGGTCCTATCAAGGACTCAATAACCACTGCTTATCCAAAGTCCACTGGCAATTCCCCTCTCTCTGTGTGTCTGTCTCTGGCTAACCCGGGCCAGCTGACAACACATGGGAGTACATTGCAAAAGCCCGGGCTGCAAGCCTTTCACTGGCACTATTCAAAAGGCATTATTACCCTTTAATTGTAAGAGTCAAACTCAATTAAGCAAATCTGTTTTGGGGCAGATGCCACTCTCTGTATTTCCCTGTCGCTCTGCATGACCAAGCTGATCTCCGAGGCCTCCTGAAACAAGCCTCTGCATCGACCCCCGGCCGGGGGGGAGACATGTTGCTAATTGAGTTATCGCTGGTCATTTGCTCCCCTTAAGTGAGCAAGAAGAAAAAGGAGTTCGCTGCCTCCTCTGGGGAAGTGAGGAGTTTCCCAGCACCGGAAAGGGAGGGAGTGAGCACCACTTAATCCACAGGGATGGGACGAAGGAGAGAGGGGTGAGGGGATTTAGGGCAGCTCACCGGCAGCCCCGTTTCAGCAGGGCTCCAGACAGCCATGGATCACCTTTCTTTCTGCTCACACGACGGGACCCGCCGGCCCACTGCTCCTCAAGCACTCTCTAACTGTGTGAAAAAAGAGCTCCCATCTACTGTAAATTTATTGCATACGTGAAACAAAAACTCTTGTGGTTTGACATTATAGTCATGTGATTGTTAATGCTATAATGCACAACTCAATACCAATGTTCATTAGGCTTGTGTCCAAATTGTATATGGTAGCCTAAGTATTATGATTGCCTTCAATGAAAACAACCACAGAAATTGATGACAGTGATACGACTAGCAACACGTATCTTAATCACATGTTATATAGCCGTCACTATATCCTCCCCATCACTTTATAATAGTGGCAGGCACACAACTGGCATATTGTCAGTATTCACCCCGGTGGGGATTGAGTGAATGAGAGCACCTACCCAGTTGATTTAAATGTGTGTGATATCATGCCTCTTTCACTCCCACCTTTGTTGCCGTCAGAATGGTGAGGTCGTCACGGGTCAGCAGAGACACATCCATTGACAGGGGGGCTGTTTTGTGTGTGACTCTGCCCCTACTGAGGGGATGGATGGGGTTTGATCTTCCTCAGAATGTACAATTGTTTAAGCAGCCACGCAAACATGCCCCCCTCCCGACCCCTTCCATATTCACAACCAGAACAACCAGGAAGACCAAGACCCAGGGAAGTACAAGGGCTCATGTTGGGAGGATTACCCCTGAATTGGTGAGAGAATCTGGGGGGAAAAGCCTGACAACGCCACTCCTTCCTGCCTCCCGCCAGCACCTTTAGCTTAGCCTAAAGCCCCCTCACTCTATCCAGTCTGGCCGTTAAGCAGATGAGCAAACAGGCTAGACAAATGGTGGTGGAGGAGGGGTTAAGTGAAACAAGTGTTTTGTCACCTTCAACATGTGGGCTGAGGCTGCTCCATTTGGGGCCCACCACATGGTACATTTACAGGTAACTTCCAAAATAATGGAAACACCAACATAAAGTGTGTTAATAAGGTGTTGGGGCATCACGAGCCAGAACAGTTTCAATGCACCTTGGCATAGATTCTACAAGTGTCTGGAGCTCAATCGGAGGGATAATGCACCATTCTTCCATGAGAAATTATATAATTTGGTGATTGTTGATGGTGGTGGAAAGCGCTGTCTCAGGCACACACTCCAGAATCTCCCATAAGTGTTCAATTGGGTTGAGATCTGGCGACTGAGACAGCCATGGCATATAGTTTACATCGGTTTCATTCTCATCAAACCATTCAGTGACTACGTGTCATGTGGATGGGGACATTGTCATCCTATCGGGGCATAGCAATGACTGCCAAAATAATGGCCTACCCAGCATTTTTATACATGACTCTAAGCAACGGCGATGGGATGTTAATTGTTTAATTAACCACACCTGTGTGGAACCAAGTGCTTTCAATATAGCCTACTTTGTATCCCTCATTTTCTCAAGTGTTTCCATTATTATAGTAGTTACCTGTGTATTGCCATTGAAATGTTGCATATGGCTTCAGAAAAAAAACCACTTTCAAAATGTGAAAGGTTACCGTTATGTCTGAAAGTATTATGCTAAATAATTTAAATAATTACAGATGTAGTGTAATGAAACAATACAGTAAGTTACCATGTACTAATGTTTAACACATACGACATGATTAAAAACCTTTCCCAAGAAAGAAAATTTAATTTAACCTTTTTTCCATGCCAAAAAACATAGCATTTCATTTCAAAACTACTATCAATGCTTTATGAAGCGGTTACAGAAGTAGCTTTTAGAGGCTCACTTTTTGTCAAGAACTGAAATGACGACTAATTCAGAGAGACCTCCATGTTGTTTTTGCAGTCCTCGATATAAGTGGCTTGTTAGTGCCACTGCACTCTGACTTTCCCTTGTAAAACAGCTTAATCATCACCCACATTAATTAACAACTTGTTTTGCGTTAGTAAATGGAACCCACAGTTAGTGCATAATTGAGTGTGCATTTACATTTTTTTTTTCTTCCCCAGCCCCCCTCTCCTGGTTCCTCCTCCGTCAATCACGAAATGATGGCGGCTAAAGAACAAATGTGCCACTTTAGGGAGAATCGGGGCCAACAGTCAGCAAAGTAATTAACTAGATCATAAGGCAATCTTTTTAATTATCCCCTTCAGTGGCGATGGCAAACTCTGGACTTCCTGATTACATGCCTATTGACTCTGAATCCTATAACGAAAATGTTCAGCTCGTCGCTCAACTTCCTAATGGAGTCTAAAAGAGGAGTCATTTACAAATGTTGGGCGGCTATATTAAAGCAGAGTGCCTGCATAGGACCTTTAAAATGTTACCGCCAATGCAATTTAGCCTGTCAAGTAGGCTTTCATGTACTTAAGCTGGGGTTACCCAAGCATCAATGCAATTAGCGAACCCACATTTTTTGCCCATGTACAGTTGGTTGATTTTAAACATATTACACACCTGTTCTGCATACTCCTTTAAATCATTAGGCAATTATTTTTCTGAGGTTGGATTTATGGCTATGAAAGACATGTTATTCATGTTGGTGTTGTATTGTGGACACTGCATGGGGCTCTTTCTTTGAGTCTTTTTGTTTGCCGTGGACATCATGGCAGGGAAATAGGAAGTAGTGTGGCTAGTCTAAAACCCAGATGGTTTAGTTCAGATTGATTGGCAGCCTTCGCTAGACAGCATGCCAATGATCATTCCAACGCACCTATTTTGTTTTATAGTAGGGTTTCTCTGTAGCCCAGCCTTCACAGGTTCACAATGTGTGGCATGATATGAGCAAAAAGCTCATCGCTTCCTTCATGTGTTGCTTTTCCTCATGAAATATGTTTAGCAGTGGAACAAAGGGGAATCAGTTGGCATGATTATAAGCACAGAACCAGGTAGCATTTCTCCATGAATTTGGACACCATAGTACAAGTATAGGATGTGGTTATTTAAGACAAAATATTGGTTGAATCCACAGCCACAATATCCACATTCTCAGTTTCCCCTCTTACAACATTGCCAAATTGCTCAATATTACCACTTTAAGTATTGTCATTTATCAGTAATGGGCATATAGTATTCCAATAACTAGTCGTAATACTAGTAAGTACAAGTACATGTCCTCCTGTAAATATCAAAAATATCTAAGCAAACTCTAAACACAGAAAGCCATTGAATGAGCTTCCATTGGTTTTTAAACAATAAGTGCCTTCGGGCACAGTAGCAACCTGCATGAACCTCTCCTATCGTCTATTGCACTATCAAAAGCAATTAAAAACAACTTACTAGTCCATTGTGAAGCAGCTAGATGAAATGGTAAATGCAGGCAGGGCTGAAGTTTCTTGAAACCCCATCGAGACTCTCAGTGTGACTCTAAATGCAGATAATGAAGAAATGGAAAATTGAGGCCAAATTGACCCTTTGACAGCATGTTAAGTCTGTTTGTATGGGTACCTGTGGAGGCCATCCCCTTTCCCATCAATAAAATAATTTAAGAACACATTATACTTCTTTGAAAAGGCCCCATTTGTCTGACCAGGTGACTCCTAAAAGACCTGTTGGATTAGAGACACCCTGCTTCAGGTACTTTTAAAATCGACACACAATCAATGACTTAGCAAACCATTGTGTTCGAGTGAATATTAAAGAAAAACAAATAGAATATGTTGGTTGAAATGTTTTTAATTTGGATAAGAACTAGGTCAATGGACAGATAGGGGTTTGTTAATGCTGTGTGCAACAAACAATCAGACTAACTGACTACATGGTCAGGAAACAGATGCCATAATTACAAAAATATAACTTAGAAGGTTATTAAATGAAGCACAAAAGGCTGAGGTGGTTCACAAATTTCTTACTGTTACACAGAAGCTAGATCAATTACACCAAATGTTCAAAATAAAAGATAGTCAGTTCTAAAATAGACATCCTTGATAAAGATCAGCAAAAATAAAAAATAAAAAATCTCAAAAAGGTAGGGGTCAAAATGATTGACATCCCTGTTTACAATACCTCACCCTGTGAGGATAAAGGCGCTGAGTCTCTCTAAAACGTTTGAGTTGGAGAACACATCGGGAAGGATCTTAGACCCTTCCTCCGTACATGGCCAAAGAACTCTACTTTCATGTCATTCTACAAATGTAAACACCTGGAATTTGTCTAAATGTCATGGGCATCGATGCTTTAATCATATGACATTAAATTAATGCTCTTTGGGGTCACGCTCACTAGTTGTGGTTTTGGAGATGAAATTAGAATGCATAAGCAGATAACCCATACCTAGTGTAAAATATAGTGGATCTTTGATGTTATAGGGGCCTCAACGGTGTCATAAACTTCACCCATAATACCAGGACATTTTAGCCAAAAAACATGGTTGCCTCTGCCAGAAGGCTGAAACTTGGCCACAAGTGGATCTTCTAGTAAGCGCACATCAAAATGTTTAATTGGTTACAAAAGTGTACATTTTGTAATGGCCATCTCAGTCACCAGACTAAAAGCCCATGGTTTAAATTGAAGAGGGCAGTCCATAAGCTCAGATGAAGGACAAAAGGATCTGGAAGGATTATGTATGGAAGAATGGTCTAAGATCCCTCACAATGTGTTCAAGTCATAAAACATTTTAGAAAAATGCTCAGTGCCGTTACCCTCTGAAGGTGAGGCATCTTTCTCTTAGCAAATGTATTAGTGTAAAATATATATTTTTTGTGTTGCATACAACATAGCTCAGGATATGAATTATTTAAGAACCCCTGGTTTATAGAGTAATCTTTGCTCATCTTTATCAAGGATTTCAATCATTTCAGACACCACTATATAAAACACAGCACTCAGGTTGGGCTTAATGAATACACAGCAAACTAGCCCAGCACAAGTGAGGATGCCACAAACTACAATACATTTCAAACTAATAAAAGCTACCAACGAATCAGACTGAAGTAAAAAAACTAAATGGCAGCCTTGCCCTGTAAAAGGTAAAATTACAATACAAACATTAAATATAATCTTGTTGGGCTCCAAGCTGCAATACCTAGTTACAAACAATACACTTCACCAAAATGTCCAACAACAATTCAATAACGCTCAACCATCATTGGGGCGCTACCTCTCCCTGGTCTGGCTTGCACCTAGAACACACCATTTTTTTATTTTATTTTTTTATTTTACCTTTATTTAACTAGGCAAGTCAGTTAAGAACAAATTCTTATTTTCAATGATGGCCTAGGAACAGTGGGTTAACTGCCTGTTCAGGGGCAGAATGACAGATTTGTACATTGTCAGCTCAGGGATTTGAACTTGCAACCTTTCGGTAACTAGTCCAACTCTCTAAGCACTAGGCTACCCTGCCACCCCATGTGCTCCACATCTCTAAGAAGGGGCACAGGTGTGCTCAATCACCTCCTTACCTGGATGCAAGCACACACAAATAATCCAGAGCACATTCAATACAATAGCAACAATGCAAATTATGTAGACGTTCCAAAGTCATATTGTTTGTGCCGAGGCATATCTATCTATCTATCTGACCCTGTTTCTTACCCTGTAAGGACAATTTCAGACAGCTTTGTTTTTGTTTACCTGCCTGCTGTCACCCTTTAAATACACAAATTATCTTAAAACAGGGCTGCCCAAACCTCTTCTTGGAGATCTACCTTCCTGTGGGTTTTCAGTAAAACCCTAATTTATTAACACACCTGATTCTACTAATTAGCTGCTCAACAAGACCTTAACTAGCTGAATCAGATACGCTAAATTAGGGTTGAACTGAAAACCTACAGGACGGTAGATCTCCAGGAAGAGGGTTGGGCAGTCCTGTCTTAAAGTAATCCTTGAGCTAAAGAATACATTTTCCAAAAATGTGGGCTATGTGTGCTGCTCAATATGCTTTATGGGGGTTATTGACTTGTCCTTTTTTGTTTCATTTGCACATTTTGGAGAAGCATAGTATTTTAGTGTATATTAGGATTGGTTGTGTTTATTTGCACATATCACAAGTTAGCTCATTTTGACTATTTCCAAGCAAATACTTATCAACGACATGCGGCACTTGTCATGGCACATCTCCATGTCTCCACCTGTCTGGCGTCAAGTAGAACCCTGTGTTACCTTGCCTGTCTTCCCCGATTGGAGCTCTCGGTGGCCAAACAAAGCAGTGATTTGGCATGTTAGCGTGGGTGTTGAGGCTAATAAGACAGAGGGGCCGCCGTAATGGACAGAATCTGGGCGGAATCACAGCTAGCCTTGTCGCAGCAGGGAACCAGTAATACAACTAATTTCTCCTCTGCCTCAGTAACCGCACAGACTGAAACGGGGTCAGCAAAGGTGCAGGCAGCACCAAATGAACAGCTGTTGCCTTCACGGAGCAGAAGAAGCGACACATACCAAAGCATAGAGACAAGACAATACCCCTCCCTTTCCCTCTCCCCCTTTTTCTATAAATGCAGAAGTTTGTATGTTCAAATTAAGGTCAGGACCTGTGCATATTTCTTTCATACTTCGGTAATCATTTTACAAAGCCTTCCCTATCACCCACACAGTGTTTTTGAAACACTCAATATGGGGATGTGCAATGAAATGTAGGCAGGGGTCATGGTAAATTGCTTGGCCAAGGTTTGGATTGTTTGTTGGGATGTGGAAGCAATTGGTTATTACATAGATGGCTCTCGTAGGGAAATAAGGGACAAGAGTCTACATTGGAAAGTCTTAAGGTGGCTACATGGAGCAAAAGCCATGGTGGTAAGAAGCCGTATATACACTAATGAAACAATATACAGGTAAATTTGTAGGGTTCTGAGTGAATACAGTGTCCATCTTGTTGTTTGATTGGAATGTATTACAAAGAACATGAAGATATGAATTTCTATTTTACATGGTGATTGCTACAGTATGTCATTGGAATATTGGCAGCTGTATGCTTGAATGTGTTGTATATACAATTCTAGTGCTGTTGTACTAGAGCAGGGGTTGCCAAACTTTTTCACTCAGCTCCCCCCTGCGCTCACCACATTAATTTATATTGGCACAACCAATGTTCATGCCACAGACTGTTCACACCCCTCTTGCGGGTGAAGAGAAGATGTTGCAGGTTTAAAGCTTATTTCCTGCAATTATACACATTTAGTCATGGGATGCAGATCATTTTTTTCAGTTTAACAGCTAATTTTCTTGCTATTTTATACTTTTTCCCCCACGTCTGATGTCTATTCATGTGATATTTGAGTGACTCAAGCATTACAACAAAATCTATGGGCTATAAAACCAAGCTGTTATAAATAGCTGTCTAAGGTATGCAATGACTGACATGATAAGAGAAAAACTGGTGATGCACTACCCTACTTCGAAATTGCACCTTGTGCATCCTACCGTTACAACTTTCAAGAGTAAGTTTAAAGCCGGACCACACCCCACCCCCTGTCAACCCCACATTTTGGGAACCACTGTACTAGAGTATTAGTGCTTTAAAAAACGAATTCAACACTGTAACTAAAGGTATTGATCAGACTCACACTGCCAAGCTTGGTGGTACGTATCATTCAACACTAGCTACATCATCATA
Source organism: Oncorhynchus kisutch (assembly GCF_002021735.2). Taxonomy (NCBI): domain Eukaryota; kingdom Metazoa; phylum Chordata; class Actinopteri; order Salmoniformes; family Salmonidae; genus Oncorhynchus; species Oncorhynchus kisutch. The sequence continues at coordinate 44,069,842 of NC_034179.2, read as the reverse complement.
CATACAATGCCTTGCAAAAGTATTCATTCCCCTTGGTGTTTTTCCTATTTGTTGCATTACAACCTGTAATTTAAATGGATTTGTATTTGTATTTCATGTAATGGACATACACAAAATAGTCCAAATTGGTGAAGTGAAATGATTTTTTTGTTTCGATTTTTTTTTTAAAGAAATGGAAAAGTGGTGCGTGCATATGTATTCACCCCTTTTGCTATGAAGCCCCTAAATAAGATCTGGTGCAACCAATTACCTTCAGAAGTCACATTATTTGTGAAATAAAGTTCACCTGTGTGCAATCTAAGTGTCTCATGATCTGTCACATGATCTCAGTATATATACACATGTTCTGAATAGCCCCAGAGTCTGCAACACCACTAAGCAAGGGGCACCACCAAGTAAGCGGCATCATGAAGACCAAGGAGCTCTCCAAACAAGTCAGGGACAAAGTTGTGGAGAAGTACAGATCACAGTTGGGTTATAGAAAAATATCAGAAACTTTGAACATCCCACGCTGCACCATTAAATGGAAAGAATATAGCACCACAACAAACCTGCTAACAGAGGGCCGCCTACCAAAACTCACAGATCAGGCAAGGAGAGGACCAGGCATTAATCGGCAAGGCAACAAAGAGACCAAAAATAACCTGGAAGGAGCTGCAAAGCTCCACAGCAGAGATTGGAGTATCTGTCTACAGGAACACTTTAAGCTGTACACTCCACAGAGCTGGGCTTTATGGAAGAGTAGCCAGAAAAAAAGCCATTGCTTGAAGAAAAAAATAAGCAAACAGATTTTGTGGTCACCAAATGTGTATGGGAGACTCCCCAAACATATGGAAGAAGGTACTCTGATCAGATGAGACTAAAATTGAGCTTTTTGGCAATCAAGGGAAACGCTATGTCTGGCGCAAACCCAACACCCTCTCATCACCCCGAGAACACTATACCCACAGTGAAGCATGGTGGTGGCAGCATCATGCTGTGGGGATGTTTTTCATCGGCAGGGACTGGGAAACTGGTCAGAATTGAAGGAATGATGGATGTCGCTAAATACAGGGAAATTCTTGAGGGAAACCTGTTTCAGTCCTCCAGACATTTGAGACTGGGACAGAGGTTCACCTTCCAGCAGGACAATGACCCTAAGCATACTGCTAAAGCAACTCTTGAGTGGTTTAAGGGGAAACATTTAAATGTCTTGAAATGGCCTAGTCAAAGCCCAGACCTCAATACAATTGAGAATCTATGGTATGACTTAAAGATTGCTGTATACCAGCGGAACCCATGCAATTTGAAGGTGCTGGAGCAGTTTTGCCTTGAAGAATGGGCAAAAATCCCTGTGTGTGACGCACTAGGCGTAGTGGGTGCGGAGTCAGGCGCAGGAGGCAGAAGGTACGGAATAATGCTTTTATTCCGGCACAGAGAAAATCGTACACGCCAATACCGGGCGCACATAAACGATTGGCCCAAAACCAGGACCCAACTAGTCCGGAGAAAAAAACTGAATGTAACACACTACCACACAATAAACACAAAGGAAAATAAGCCCGCACAAAGAGCAGTCGGGCCTTACTGGCTTAAATAGCCCAACTAAAAACCTAAACAAGAAACAGGTGTAACCAATAAGACAAAACCAACAGAAAAGGGATCGGTGGTAGCTAGTAGACCGGTGACGACAAGCGCCGAGCGCCGCCCGAACAGGAAGAGGAGCCACCTTCGGTAGGAGTCGTGACACTGTGGCTAGTTGTGCCAAGCTTATAGAGACTCACCCCAAGATAGCAGCTGTAATTGCTACAAAGGTGGGTCTACAAAGTATTGACTTTGGGGGGGTGAATATTTATGCACACTCAAGTTTTGTACTTTTTTGTCATATTTGTTGTTTGTTTCACAATACAAAATATTTAAAGTGATAGGCATGTTGTGTAAATCAAATGATACAAACCCCCCAAAAATCTATTTTAATTCCAGCGCAACAAAATTGTTAAAATACCAAGGTGGGTGAATACTTTCGCAAGGCACTATAAATCCTTACAAATTATGGTAACATACCAGCATCATAACAACACATAATAAATGTTATAAGATGGCATGACATCTTGTGCCAACTGTTATGTCATCATATAATATGTCACCTGTCATATCTGTTTCCGATGCATGCACCATGACACGATCTTGTCACTTCAGACATTCAGTGAAATAAGATGTGTTTTCTTGTTCCTTGACATTTGGTGACATTTACAACATTGTTTATGTCTTGTTTATGTCAGTTAAAATAAAGTGTTACCAAACTATTTATGTCATACATTTCCTGCAGCTTAACAGAAATGTATCCACTTAGGGCTGGAAAACCAGGTGAACACGACAGGAATCAATTAAAGCCTGTTCACAGCACTTAATGCTGATGCAGCGCTCTCATAGCAACCAACCACCAGTTCAGCCCGAGAGCAAGGGAGAAAGGGGGATGAAGGAGGTAGAGAGGGACTGAAATGCAAATACAATCTACACTGGTGACGCATTAGGCCCTCCCCATTAGGTGCTGTAATGTATTAAAGGCCGCAGTCGCTCCACAGTTTGCCAGTCAATGTTCTTTATTTTCTTTATTTTCCATATCGTCCCCAATCTCTTCCCCTTCCCCATTCGTTCGGATGCCGTTGGAAAGAGTCGATTTGCCGTCAATCGCCATCTCGGCCAGCGGCATTAATGCGAGCCCACAAAAGGATGACACGCCGCATTATCACCTCACTTGCTTTCAAATTAGAGGGGCGAGCAGCGCTCCGGCGCAGCTTGTGACTGGTTAACACTATCAGCTATTTGTTGGGGATTGGCCCTAATACAGCACCGTCTAAAGATTTCATCAGGCATTTGATGACGGAAATAAACCACTGCCCAGAGGGAAATTGCTCTGATTAATGGAATTAGGAGTTGGAGGGGAATCAATAAGGACAGCTCCCACTCACATGGGGGACGAGCCTAGCTGCAAATCATGGCAGAGGGAGACGAGTGTGGCTGCTCCAGTCCAAGGAGCTCCGCCCAAGGCCCACGGCAGCACACGGTGGCCCACCGGCACACGGCCCCCTCGGCTCTAATAGGGTCGGGGCACCACCGTGTGCGCCTCGAAAAGCCAGGGATTAGCGCCGGGCCCCTCGCCATGGTGGCCACTAGCAGCCGGTTCCCTTCAAATGGCCGACCATATGGGTCCTTCTAGATGCGGAGCATTTCAATACAATGCAATTCATCTCCTGAGGAAAAAATATACTGTAAAGCTTTTAAAGCAGGAGACAAACAAGCATACAAACCGTGTGCCTATTACCAAGGCATTGTACTCGCGGGGTACCCGGGCCCATCTCCACCCCTCTCTCGTCCGAGCATTCTTAGCCAGTTAAGTGCTCTCATGGTGGAGCTTTCCCCTTAATGCACCTCTGCCCCTCACCCCGACTCCCCACCAACCCCCTCACCCCGAAAGGCTTTGTGTCCAATTCCGGTCCTTTGCATGAACTGCTGCTGGCGGGTGACTAGGTGCAGATAGGGGTGGAGGGTGGAGGGCGGAGGGACTCTCTTTCTTCCCTGCCCCCGTTTGTCCATATGATTCTCCCATTACTGAGTGACAATCAGATGAGAGAGGCATCATGCCCATTGAAGGCCATACACTTGTAGCTAGACATTAGAATATTAGAATAGTTTGTGTTATGTCAGTCACAAAGAGGGTTGTTTTTGAAAGTACTACTGCTGCAGTAAATTTACCACCACACCAGTCTTTTGAAAATGGTTCTGGAAATTCACACAGATTGGGTTGATGCATGGGCTGTTCTCAGAAAACCACTGTTCACATACCAGAGTTTATTATATAGTTTGTATCTAAATAAATAGTATATTAAAGAGTTGCTATTTTAAATAATTAGGCTACATATTCTGTAGTTCAAGTCTGATGAATAACTGAAAAACAAGAGAGTGTTTGCACCCCTAGAAATTAGGAAGATCCTGTATGTGTGTGTGTGCATGTGTGTGTGATCGCAGATCATTGATATCATTCAATTGGCTTGCTTCTTTCTCTTTCAAAATGATTGAGACAGACCTCTTACCGCTCCCACCCCTTACCACTCAAACGCTGACAAGTTTTTTGTTTGAGGTCACTTTCCTATTCCAGGTAGCTAACCATGTTTGACAGGTGTGCTAAGACCTGTGTGAATGTCTGTAGAGATCTTTCACCATAAACTATGCATCTTACCTAAAAGTTATAGAAGTAACAAATAACTTTGGATGACTGACATGTTATTTTCTGTCTACTGGGTTCACATAATACTAGTTTGGTTGCAAGACTACAAGACTAAAAGACTACAACTTACAGACAGCGACACCATATGAGCTTTCGAGAGACTTTTCCATGATAGTGAATGCAGTTATCACTTGTCATTGTCTGCCAGGCAATTCCTGCTCTTGTAAACTTACAAAGGCCATTTGAGTCAGTGGTGTATTGTATTTATTGAATGAGGTGTATTGGTGTTAATGATGTTTGATGAACTAATAACTACTGTGACTTTTCTATGTTGGTGAACTGAACACCTCAGTTCAGGAGATCCACAGACATCCACACACTAACACAACTGATCAACAAATCATCAAGCTCTTGGTTTGTTAAGTCTGGTGTGTTAGTACCCACAAAGCCTACACTCCATGTCTCTCCAGGCTCAGGTAGAAAAACACTAGTTAAATGGTTTGTTTAATCATTCTCAAAACTGCAGCAGTAGTGACCCCTGCTGTCTACTGTTTGTTTTCACACTGTTTAATCAATGTCTTTTATTACATTGGCTCAAAAATGTTGACATAGGATTACCTACTGTACAACAAGCAGGTCTGTGTTGACATCAACAGGTATGTAAAATAGAAACAGAATGGACCCCAGAGGTTATAAATCCGCACCCATAGGCCAGGGTATTTGGTAAGAGCATGGGCTGGATAATTTAGAATCATTCGTGGTTGATGCTGCTGAATGATGGTGATACAATAACCTAGTGGAATACTGTTAGTACCAAGAACACCCCTCATATACTACAAAACAATTTTAGTGGAAAACTTTAGGAAATCTTAATTGATCAAATTAGTATGGTTACAACTTACAAATGTCTTTAAAATAACTGTAGCTAATAGCATACTTACCTAACTGTACATTATCCAATACAGTAACTAGCCTAATAGATGCAAAACATCTTAGGACCCTAGAGATCTGCAGCTGATCACACTACATGGAAAAAATGCTTTGCTTATTAAAATGGTTTAACGAACAACCAATTGTAGCAGAAGGATAAGATATATCTATCTCTAAATCCCTTTAGTCAAGGTTACTCCAGAGTGATCTGCTTTGCTGCAGGATCCGGCTGAGCCTGAGGTCCAGCATCTCCAGTTCGTAGTCAACAGGACCTTTCTCCCATGTAAACCCCAACCGCCCTGCTCTTTTTCAACAGGGGTGTATTTACTAGGAACCAAAAGGAAGCAAATGGGCAGGAACGGGGAGGGACTAACCTGAACTTGGCGTGTACTAATGAATACACCCCAGCATACTGTACCCAAGTTTTCCAGAAGCCTCAGAGAGAAGAGATGGGGCTGAGGGTATCCACCAACGCTTGCTAATCTGGAATTAATGGTGAAAACCTGCAGGGAACAGAGGACTGCATTGTGGGAGTTTCTGGCAGGTGCTTTGAAATGGCTGAAGGGGAAGAAAGGGACTACGAGGTAATCACTGCAGATTTGTTCCTCCTGGTTTCATCCCTCCCTATGAAGATTAGACCCGTACGCTCAAATGAGTCCTACCAGCAACATGACACACAGACATATTGCACATGGACTTGACAAGAGGAATAAAAGAGAGTCTTAGCTTTTGACCTGTAGTGGTTAAAGTGAGACAATGTGAGAAATAATATCACTGACTGGGATAGCCCCATGGCATTGTGTCTAAGCCCCTCATGGTGTATTCATCAAATGCATTAAAGTAATCCCATTGCCAATAGCGTCTCCATAATGAGCTTACACAGAGGCTCTTTGGAGATTGAAACGAGCAAAACAACACCACAATTTGTCATGCTCAAAAATATAAATGATGTCAAAGAGAAGTAGAAGACCCGGGTTTGATCATGTTTCAACATCAAAGAAAACTAAAGCATGTCACCAACAAAGGACCAAATGAATGCAATCATATGAATACCCCAAAACATTGAAACTGTAAATGTAAACTCTTGGACTAACGAATGTTGTTGAATATGATATGTCGACAAACTGTCCACTCAATTGCAACAAAAAGAAATCTGACCAGAGAGGATTTTTACTAAGTATAGCTACAGATGTAGAAATAAACGGCCAATATCTCCTGAAATGTAACTGATAGATGAAGGCTCTCTAAGATCTTACTCTCCTGGGAAATTAGTGTCATATCTGAGCATAGCGATAGTCTGCTGTCACAAAAGATCTTTCTCTTTTTGCCTTGAAAAGGCCTTCCCATGACTCCCCTCAGGAACAGAGATGGCACCCCACTGTTTAAGAGAGATGAAGCAAGCAGGATATCACACTAACACACAGAGACCTCCTCAAAAGCTCTTGTTTGATTCAATTCTCCCAATTCTCCAAAAAATGGCTTGACAGGATTTCTAAATTGCTAACCACTGTTGAGGAGCTTGCGAATCAACTCCACTTTATTTCTCTTCCATAGCTTGTAGTTTAAAGAGGCAATCTGGGATTTGTACATCCATTCATGAAGAATCCTTTAAGGAAGAGGAACAGGCAGAATAAGGGTTGGGGAGGGACATATTTTAGTCGTTTTTTGTTTTACTTCATGTGAAATAATACACTGCCTGCTAATTGAACCTCAGAATTGAGAGGGCCATACGTTTATGGCGAGGAATATACAGGGCTGAAGCACAATGACATGCTCTCCAAAGGAAGGGGATTTTGTACTAGTGACATTAACCCAACATCTAGCAAGCTGAAGAGGTTTGGGTCATTTGGCATAACAGCTAAGTTGGTTGACATTCGCAAGGTCCTGGGTTCAAGCCCAACTTTGGACTGCCTCCTGACTTCGCTACAGTATTGACAAATACAGTAGGCAATATATAAACTCTATTTCCCATACGTCATCTCCTTTAGTAAATTCTTATAGCATCCCACTGAAGAACATTGCTGCCACCTATTGTACAAATGTGTAATATTATCCATGTTCTAAAACACAAAATACTGGTAAATCCAGCATCTGTTTGTATGCTTACCATTCCCCATGTTATGTCAGGGACTCCCTATCTCTTCCAGAAACAACCCCTAGCCTCTTATCCCCTAGCCTATCCACTTGACTAGTAGATCTGAAAAGATTGGATAGGTATGGCCATATGGCTCTAGGTATGGCAAACATTTAAACTGGTGTAGGCCTATCAGAGGAGAAAAATAGAGCTATTACCTATCCAAATCTAATTCTTTCAGATCTATACAAGGGGCTAGTGGTTGCTTCTGGACATGGTCCTCATGAATAGTCCCTTGATCTTGCATCATAAACCACCTTGATTCAAATACAATAACAACTTACCACCAGCATTTTTTTTATTGAGAACATTGGGCTTCATGGAATTAGACTATTGAGACACACAAAATAGGTATAGGCTATTCAACAATATATTAAAATACCACACTTTAACCTTCTTACAGATAGCCGTTTTAACGTACTGTACTGTATATTCATATCGCAGGTTGATGACACCTTAATTGAGGAGAACGTGCTTGTGGTAATGACTGGAGTGGAACCGTTCTGACCATTATTATGAGCCATTTTCCCCTAAGCAGCCTCCACTGATTCATCATTTTTTAAATATGAATAATTTAATTATTTGATATAAATAATTTTAATGTTTGATATAAAAAGGAAATATTTATATAAAACATTTTACAGCTCTTAGGGCAACATATCCATTGTTTTTGTCAAAATTACACAAGCTCAGGAAATTTGGTTGCGAATCATTGATGGACAACAATATTCTATGCTTGTCACTGATTTTCAAGCAGATTTAGCAGACTATGGCAGGTTTTCCTCTAACGTTTTACATCTCCTTTGCTCCTTTCATATTTCTTTTGATCATAGTATACTCCCAAGCCCCTGCCGGTAACAAGCATACCCATAACATGGTGCTGCCACCACAATACACAATTCACACCTGTAATGACTGCCAATGGTGCTTCCACCAAGTTCCCCTGTTCTATTCACACTGTATACAAACGACTGCGTCTGCATGCACCCCAACAACGATGTGGTTAAGTTCTTGGACACACCACTGTCCTCAGGCTCTTAAACAAGAGCTCTGACACCAACGGCTACAGTGCAGAGATTGAAGGATTTATCAGATGGTGTAATGAACATCACCTATAACTGAATGTGGAGAAAAAAACAGAGGATGTGGGGAAAAACTGAGGAGATGATCCTTGACCCTAAGTCCATTGGGGACCACAGCCCCATAGTGGTACATGGAGAGAACGTTGAGCAACACCATAGTACCCTCCAAGCTCATCATCAAGCTGGAGGCCCAGGGTCTCAACCCCTCACTGTGCAACTGGGTCCTGGACTTTCTGACGGGCCACCCCAGGTGGTGAAGGTAGGAAACAACATCTCCACTTCACTGACACTCAACACTGGGGCACCACAAGGGTGTGTGCTCAGCCCTCTCCTGTACTCTCTGTTCACCCACGACTGCATGGCAATGCACGCCTCCAACTCAATCATCAAGTTTGCAGACGACACAACAGTAGTGGGCTTGATCACAGCAGTGGAGAAGGTGGAACGTTTTAAGTTCCTGGGCGTACACATCACAGACAAACTGAAATGGTCCACCCACACAGACAGTGTGGTGAAGAAGCCGCAACAGCGCCTCTTCAACCTCCTGAGGTTGAAGAAATCTCTAAACCCTGACAAACTTTTACAGATGCACAATTGAGAGCATCCTGTCGGGTTGTATCAAAGCCTGGTACGGCAACTACACAGCCCTCAACCGCAAGGCTCTCCAGAGGGTGGTGCAGTATGCACAACGCATCACCGGGTGCAAACTACCTGCCCTCCATGACACCTACAGCACCCGATGTCACAGGCAGGCCAAAAAGATCATCGGGGACAACAACCACCTGAGCCACTGCCTGTTCACCCCACTATCATCCAGAAGGCGAGGTCAGTACAGGTGCATCAAAACTGGGACCGAGAGATTGAGAAACAGTTCCATCTCAAGTCCATCAGACTGCTAAATAGCAATCACTAACTCAGAGAGGCTGCTGCCCACATTGAGACCCAATCACTGGCCACTTTAATAAATGGATCACTAGTCACGTTAAACAATGTCACTTTAAATAATGCTACTTTAATAATGTTTACATATCTTACATTACTCATATCACATGTATTTTATACCATCTACTGCACCTTGCCTATGCCGCTCGGCTATCGCTCATCCATATATTTAAATGTACATATTCTCATTCACCCCTTTAGATTTGTATGTATTAGGTAGTTGTTGGGGAATTGTTAGATTACTTGTTAGATTTGTGTGTATTAGGTAGTTGTTGGGAATTGTTTGATTATTTGTTAGATATTAATGCACTGCTGGAACTAGACGCACAAGCATTTCAACTACACTCACATTAACATCTGCTAACCATGTGTATGTGACCAATAAAATATGATTTGACTTGATTTGAAGTGAACTCATATAAGTACCTGGGGGTCCACATTGACAGTGGGCTGTGCTGGCACACCCATGTGGAGATCATGTGCCACAGGAGGTTGGTGGCACCTTAATTGGGGAGAGCGGGCCTGTGGTAATGCCTGGAGGGGATTCAGCGGAATGGTATCAAATACATCAAACACATGTTTTCTAGGTGTTTGATACCATTCCATTTTCTCCGTTCCGGCCATTATTATGATACATTCTCCCCTCAGCAGCCTCCACTGGCGTGTGCTCATGCATATGACAGCTCTTTCACTTCTTGCATTGACTCAGGGTCTATGGAGTCAACCAGAAGATCATGCTCCTCTTGTATAGATCCACCCTTGAGTCAATCACGGCATTGTTACATGGATGGGTAACCTGACAGTGCAGCTCAATGCCCAAATCTTGAGACTGACGAAGACATCAGGGAAGATTATAGGCATGACACTTTTCAGACAGGCCAGAAAGGTAATATCGGACCCCACACATGCATTGAACACAGAGTTCCAGCTGATGCCATCGAGGAGGCATTACAGGGTGCCTATATGCAGGCTGAACAGATAAACATTAGTTTGCACCACTGTCAATTAAACTGCTTAACAGCAGGGCGATCCTTAATAAAAATTAAATACATACTGTACAGTCACAGGACAGTTTATAAGGTACATGACCCCATTCCCGAAAATGGATCGCTATATAATGCAGGCAGACAGGCATCGAGTCATTCAGTTATTGTTCGATTGAAAGCTAGAGTGGATCCAGTATATCAGAGACGGCAACCCTCCTGGGCTTTTCATGCATGACTGTCTAGGGTTTACCGAGAATGGTGAGACAAACAAAAAACATCCAGTCAGCCGCAGTCCTGTGGGCGAAAAACATATTGTTGATGAGATCAGTCGAAGGAGAATGTCAAGAATCGTGGAAACTAACAGGCAGCTCTCACAAATAATGGCACAGTTTAACAGTGGTGTGCAGAACAACATCGCGGAACGCATAACTCATCAATCCTTGTCACGGATGGGCTTTTGCCACAGACGACCACACCGGCTCCACTCCTACCAGCTCAAAACAAGAAGAAGCTCCAGCGGGTACGCGGTCACCAACACTCGACAATTAAGGAATGGAAAAACATTGCCTGGAACATGACAGCGAGTTCAGTTTACTTGAGTGGCCTACGCAGTCCCCAGACCTCAACCCAATAGAGCATCTTTGGGATGAGATGGAACGGGCTGTTCGCAACTTGAATGTAACGCAGTCCAATCTGCAGCAACTGCGTGATGCCATTGCGTCAGCATGGACCAACATCCCTGTGGAACGTTTGCGACACCTTTTAAAATGCCACAAATAATTCAGGTTGTTCTGGTGGCAAGATTGGTGTACTTAATAAACTGGCTGTTTTTTCACCTAGTCAGTCCAGGGATTCAAATCAGCAACCTTTCTGTTACTGGCCCAACGCTCTTTACCCTCTAGGCTACCTGCCGACAGACATGTACTTAACCTTTTGTATGGGGAGGGGGGTGAATGATGGGGTGTTATTCTCAGTTGATTCTATAATTGTATGTATTTATGTGGAAGCAGCAGCACTTTCTATTGTCCAAGCCAAATATCATATTAACTATGGGGTGATATGACAGTACTTAATCCAGACACGTATGTATTTTTTTTAAATGAATTTTGAAAATGTTTTATAATTTTTCTTTCATTTTAGAAATTTGCAGTAGGTTGTATAAATCTATATATATTGTTGCGTACAGCAGGTCAGCCACCGGGGGAGACTCGTCGAGGCCTGGTTACAGACGAAGTATACATCACGAGGCGATGGCGCCATCTGCTGGACATGCCAGGACTCGACGGGATCTCCGGCTGGGGCTGATTGGGGATTGGTGAGTAATCAAGGGCTGATTGCTCACCAGCTATACAAGTCCCATAAAGCTGCCAGAAGTGCAGCATACTTGGGAGAGACTGGGGGAGGAAAGGACTTCCGAAAAGTTGGGGACGGTACCAGAGGTAACAGGAGGGAGTTCAGTTTTGATCACCACAGGATACATTAAGACCCGGACTCCAGAAGACGGTTTCCCGGAGAGGGTCTCTTGGGGAGACCTATTCTTTTGAACTATTATTTTAATAAACACCTTTGAAACTGAGATAATCCTACTCTGTCAGTGTCTGATCTGTGTAAACATTTTGACCCAACCCCCTGGTCTGCCACTATATATATATATATATATATATATACACACACAGTTGGAGTCATTCAAACTCGTTTTTCAACCACTCCACACATTTCTTGTTAACAAATATAGTTTTGGCAAGTTGGTTAGGACATTTACTTTGTGAATGACACAAGTCATTTCCCCAACAATTGTTAACAGACAGATTATTTCACTTATAACTCACTATCACAATTCCAATGGGTCAGAAGTTTACATACACTAAGTTGATTGTGCCTTTAAACAGCTTGGAAAATTCCAGATAATGATGTCATGGCTTTAGAAGCTTCTGATAGGCTAAATGACATCACTTTAGTCAATTGGAAGTGTACCTGTGGATGTATTTCAAGGCCTACCTTCAAACTCAGTGCCTCTTTGCTTGACATCATGGGAAAATCAAAAGAAATCAGCCAAGACCTCAGAAAAATATGTGTAGGCCTCCACAAGTCTGGTTCATCCTTGTGAGCAATTTCGAAATGCCTGAAGGTGCCACATTCATCTGTACAAATAATAGTCTGCAAGTATAAACACCATGGGACCACGCAGAAATCATGCCACTCAGGTAGGAGAAACGTTCTGTCTCCTTGAGATGAACGTGCTTTGGTGCGACAAGTGCAAATCAATCCCAGAACAACAGCAAATGACCTTGTGAAGATGCTGGAGGAAGCAGGTACAAAAGTATCAATATCCACAGTTAAACGAGTCCTATATCGACAATCTGAAAGGCCGCTCAGCAAGGAAGAAGCCACTGCTCCAAAACCGCCACAAAAAAGCCAGACTACGGTTGCAACTGCCCATGGGGACAAAGACCGTACATTTTGGAGAAATGTCTTCTGGACTGTTTGGTCATAATGACCATCGTTATGTTTGGAGGAAAAAGGGGAAGGCTTGCAAGCTGGAGAACACCATCCCAATTGTGAAGCACGGGGTGGCAGCATCATGTTAAGGGGGTGCTTTGCTGCAGGAGGGACTGGTGCAGTTCACAAATTAGATGGCATCATGAGGTAGGAAAATTATGTGGCTATATTGAAGCAAGATATCAAGACATCAGTCAGGAAGTTAAAGCTTGGTCGCAAATGGGTCTTCCAAATGGACAACGACCCCAAGCATACTTCCAAAGTTGTGGCAAAATGGCTTAAGGACAACAAAGTCAAGGTATTGGCGTGGCTATCACAAAGCCTTGACCTCAATCCTATAGAAAATGTGTGGGCAGAACTGAAAAGTGTGTGCGAGCAAGGAGGCATATAAACTTGACTCAGTTACACCAGCTCTGTCAGGAGGAATGGGACAAAATTCACCCAACTCATTGTGGGAAGCTTATGAAAGGCTACCCGAAACGTTTGACCCAAGTTAAAGAATTTAAAGGCAATGCTACCAAATACAAATTGAGTGTATGAAAACTTCTGACCCACTGGGAATGTCATGAAATAAATAAAAGCTGAAATAAATCATTCTCTCTACTAATATTCTGACATTTCACATGCTAAAAATAAAGCGTTGATCCTAACTGACCGAAGACGTGGAATTTTTATTTAGATTAAATGTCAGGAATTGTGAAAACTGAGGTTAAATGTATTTCGCTAAGGTGTATGTAAACTTCAGACTCCAACTGTATTTATAAAAATAAAAAAATTGCCGATAACAATAATACGTATATTATCAATATACTTTTCTATATCGGAAATATTTTTTATAGATATTCTTCCTATTTTTGATTTCAATAAAAAATGTATATGATGATTTCAATTTTGGATATATACCCCAAAAAAATGTTGCATCCCGGAGTTGCCTCACTGTTCACAGTTGACGTTAAGACTGGTGTTTTGCGGGTACTATTTAATGAAGCTGAGAGTTGAGGACTTGTGAGGCGACTGTTTCTCAAACTAGAAACTCTTATGTACTTGTCCTCTTGCTCAGTTGTGCACCGGGGCCTCCCACTCCTCTTTCTATTCTGGTTAGAGACAGTTTGCGCTGTTCTGTGAAGGGAGTAGTACACAGCGTTGTATGAGATCTTCAGTTTCTTGGCAATTTCTCGCATGGAATAGCCTTCATTTATCAGAACAAGAATAGACTGACGAGTTTCAGAAGAAAGTTCTTTGTTTCTGGCCATTTTGATTCTGTAATCGAACCCACAAATGCGGATGCTCCAGATACTCAACCAGTCTAAGAAGATCAGTGTTATTGCTTCTGTAATCAGCACAACAGTTTTCAGCTTTGCTAACATAATTGCAAAAGGGTTTTCTAATGATCAATTCGCCTTTTAAAATAATAAACTTGGATTAGCTTACACAACGTGCCATTGGAACACAGGAGTGATGGTTGCTGATAATAGGCCTCTGAACGCCTATGTAGATATTCCAAATAAAATATGCCATTTACAACATTAACAATGTCTACACTGTATTTCTGATCAATTTGATGTTATTTTAATGGGCAAAAAATGTGTTTTTCTTTCAAAAACAACGACATTTCTAAGTGACCCCAAACTTTTGATCGGTATTGTACATTTTTAAATGATTGATATCATAAATATATTATTGATATAAAAAATTCCAATAAAAATGTTAAAACACCTTTCCATTGCCTACAAGGCTACTCATACCCTAACCCATTCATAGATGCTGTCTACATCTAGATGATCACTTGAGGTACGGTTCTGGAAACATAAGGAACGTATCTTTCATATCAGTAACGGTTTAGGAAACACAAGGTATGTATTTGTCATATCATTGCGAAACAATAATTTAAAAAAAAGGTTAAATGTCTACACACCTTTATAGTGTTCCTACATGGCCATATTTCCATGTTACAGTGCTTCTTCACGGAAAACAGACGAAAACAGACACCTGTATTAATTAGCTGGAAGACGGATGCCAAAAATGTGTTGTCACTGAAAAATACTGTTGACTGCAACTGTGTTAAAACTGGTTAAAATACTGTACAGTAAGAGTATATTTTTAATTTGTGAAATTATTCTGTGATATGAAAGTTCAGGGCTTTATGTTTCTAGGACCGTACCGCAATCGATTCATGTTTAGATAGAGAGCTTTCAGTACTAGATTCATTCTCTGATCCTTTGAATGGGTGGACAACATGTCAGTTCTTGCTGCAAGAGCTCTGATAGGTTGGAGGACATCCTCCGGAAGTTGTCATAATTACTGTGAAATTCTATGGCAGGGGGTGAGAACCATGAGCCTCCTAGGAGTAGGACGGAAGCTAGCTGTCCTCTGGCTACACCCTGGTGCTATTCTACAGAGTACTGTTAAGGTTAGTGTAGACCTTCCTTGCTAAACAGTGTATTTGAATAAATTATTTGGTGACGTGAATATATTTAGTATAGTTTTGTCAGTGATTCTTTGCTGATAGGAATACGATTCAAAGAAATAGAAAGGTACTGTATGGGGATTTGTCTGACCTGTATGAGGTGTCAATGTAACAGTTTAGCTTCCGTCCCTCTCCTCGCCCCTACCTGGGCTCGAACCAGGGACCCTCTGCACACATCAACAACTGCATCCCACGAAGCATTGTTACCCATCGCGCCACAAAAGCCACAGCCCTTGCAGAGCAAGGGGAATAACTACTTCAAGGTCTCAGAGCAAGTGACGTCACTGATTGAAGCGCTACCCCGCTAACCATTTCACATCTGTTACACTCACCCCCCTTTTGACCTTTTCTTCCGCAGCAACCAGTGATCCGGGTCAACAGCATCAATGTAACAGTTTAGCTTCCGTCCCTCTCCTCGCCCTTACCTGGGCTCAAACCAGGGACCCTCTGCACACATCAACAACTGCCTCCCACGAAGCATCATTACCCATCACTCCGCCCTTGCTTGCGGCCCAAGGGGAACAACCACTTCAAGGTCTCAGAGAGAGTGACGTCACCGATTGAAACGCTATTAGCGCGCACCCCGCTAACTAGCTAGCCATTTCACATTGGTTACATCAAGGTAGGGTGAATGTAGGCTAGGGAAAGTGCAGTCTATCAATAGTGATTATTTGCTGATAGGAGTATGATTAAAATAAAAAAATCAAGAATGGGGATTTGTCTGACCTGCATGAGGTGTCAGAACGATAACAAAAAAAAGTCAAGCATGTGAATATGTCTGACCTGTATGAGGTATCGGTATGATAAAAAAAAGTCAAGCATGGGTATTTGTCTGACCCTTATGAGGTGTCGAGGTGGGTTTGAAGTAGGCTAGAGAAAGTGCAGTCTATCCAGGTAGCAGATTCATTATGATAGGGTGTATCTTTATCATGAAGAGGGACTGAGCATTGCATTTGGTTTCGACTGGGGGCACAAGAGGTAACATGTTTTAGCCTGAGGAAAAGGGCTCCTCTCAATAGGGTGATAACAGTGCCGTTAAGTATAAAGGTTGAGCAGCTTAAGAGGAAGGTTTCCGGTGTGTGTAAGGCCAGACAGACGATGGAGTGAAGGAAGAGAGCATGGCTGTGTTGTTGTACTTTAAGTTGGAGGTTCTCCCTGATAGGGTGTTAGAATATTGTAGCTACCCGGTTAGAGCCTTCGTACCTACAGCATTGCAGTGGTTTCACGGCCAGAAGTTTGCTCATGCAACGTCAGTGTGTAAGGCAGGAGCAACTGAGATGTGTTAGATGTGGGGGTTTTCATTTAATGGAAACACGTCTGGAGGACAAAGCCCACCAGTGTAGCAATTGTGGAGGTAGTCATGAAGCAAGGTCTACAGAATGCATGGAAAAGTGAAACAGATACAGATAGCTAAAGTCAGAGTAGGACAGGGTGTTACATATGCAAAAGCAGTGAGAAGGGTTGAGGGTAGAGAATGCGCCCTCAGCCTCTGTTACAGAAGGGCAAAGGGCATCAGTGAGTTTTCCCATTTCAGCGTGTGGACCTCAGAAACTGTGCGTTGACAAATAGCTTCATCGCGATGGTCGTGAACTGTGCAAGTAGAACACACCTTTGGACACACCTAGTCATTCAAGGGGTTTTCTTTATTTGTACTATTTTCTACATTGTAGAATAATAGTGAAGACATCAAAACTATGAAATAACACATATGGAATAATGTAGTAACCAAAAAAGTGTTAAACAAATCAAAATATATTTGAGATTTGAGATTCTTCAAAGTAGCCACCAGACACCTGCCTTGATGACAGCTTTGCACACTCTATTTCTGGTGTCCCACTATCACTTGACTCGTATGGAGAAGAGGAAAAAGGAGCTAAGTTTATCTGTGTCATTGATGTTGGATGAGCATTTAACACCCTATGTAAAGTTGGGATTTATAAGATACGCTGTAAGAGCGTTCATGCAAAACCCGATGCAATGCGAGAAGTGTAAAAAGTTTGGCCATGTGTCAAGTGTTTGCAGGCGGAAGGAATATGATAGTGAAGAGTCTGTGAATGTAAAATGTTGCCACTGTGGTGGGGATCATATTTCCTGATATTCCCTGAGTGCCATGTTAGGGTGAAAGAGGTTGAGTTGTCAAGGATCAGGGCTGTACAACAAATCTCCTATTTGGAGGTTGTGAAGAGCGTTGAAGGAGCAAGAAGCCACTGGAGAACATATGGTGGTGGATGCACCACAACTAGTTGCAATTGTTTTTCTTCAATCAAGTGATCTGGATACACTTATTGTGAAAAAGGTTGATTTTGTAGCATTTATAGCCACAGTTATTAATTATACTGCACAAGTGTCCAAGACGTCCAAGAAGCTGGACATCATTATATATGCACCCGAGAAGTTTTGGGCCTCCAAGACTTAACAGCAGGGTCGGGACAAGGTAATACGTCCAGTGAACAGGTCAGGGTTCCATAGCTGCAGGCAGAATAGTTCAAACTGGAGCAGCAGCATGACCAGGTGGACTGGGGACAGCCAGGAGTCATCAGGCCAGGTAGTCCTGAGACATGTTCCTAGGGCTCAGGTCCTCCGGTTGGGGAAGGAGAGCATACTTAAATTCACACAGGACACCAGATAAGACAGGAGAATTACACCAGAAACTTTATAACAGACTGACAATGGCCCCATGGCAAATAAACTATTGCAGCATAGATACTGGAATCAGAGACGGGGGGGGGGGGGACACACACACTGTAGCCTACTAAAAAGAGCCCTACTAAGCCAGAGGCAGAGAATTCCAGTGAAGAGAGGGGAGACGGCCAGGCAGAGACAGTAAGGGCGGTTCGTTGCTCCAGTGCCTTGCCGTTCACCTTCGCACCCCTGGACCAGACTACACTCAATCATAGGACTTAGACTTAAAGGTCTCAATCTATTGCCAGAGGGCTGAGGACACACAACTGAGGGGGCACTGTTATGAGATAGTGTGGAGGAGGTGTTGTTTCCAATACTCACAGCCTGTGTTCTGCACGTCAGGAAGTCCGGCATCCAGTTGCAGAGGGTGGTGTCCAGATCTAGGGCTCTGAACTTGGTGTTGAGCTTGGAGGGAACAATAGTGTTGAATGCTGAACTGCAGTCAATAAACAACATTCTCACATAGGTGTTCTTCTTGTCCAAATGTGAAACTGCCGTTTGTATACTGAATAGCAATGGAGAAGGCACCTATTCCTCAATGTAACCAAGACTAAGGAGATGATTGTGGACTACAGGAAAAGGAGGACCGAGCACGCCCCCATTCTAATCGACGTGGCTGAAGTGGAGCAGGTTGAGAGCTTCAAGTTCCTTCGTGTCCACATCAGCAACAAACTACAATGGTCCAAACACACCAAGAGAAGAGGGCACGACAAAGCCTATTCCCCCTCAGGAAACTAAAAAGATTTGGCATGTGTCCTCAGATCCTCAAAAGGTTCTACAGCTGCAACATCGAGAGCATCACTGGTTGCATCACTGCCTGCTATGGCAATTGTTCGGCCTGTGGCCGCAAGGCACTTCAGCGGGTAGTGCATATCAAATCAAATCAAATTTATTTATATAGCCCTTCGTACATCAGCTGATATCTCAAAGTGCTGTACAGAAACCCAGCCTAAAACCCCAAACAGCAAGCAATGCAGGTGTAGAAGCACGGTGGCTAGGAAAAACTCCCTAGAAAGGCCAATACCTAGGAAGAAACCTAGAGAGGAACCAGGCTATGTGGGGCTATATGGCCCAGTACATCACTGGGACTAAGCTACCTGCCATCCAGGACCTCTACACCAGGCATTGTCAGAGGAAGGCCCTAAAAATTGTCAAAGACTCAGCCACCCCAGTCATAGGCTGTTCTCTCTACTACCGCATGGCAAGCGGTACCGGAGTGCCAAGTCTAGGACAAAAAGGCTTCTCAACAGTTTTTACCCCCAAGCCATAAGACTCCTGAACAGGTAACCAAATGGCTACCCAGACTATTTGCATTGTGTGCCTCCCCAATCCCTCTTTTACACTACTGCTACTCTCTGTTTATCATATATGCATAGTCACTTTGACCATATCTACATGTACATACTACCTCAATCAGTCCGACTAACCAGTTTCCTGTATGTAGCCTCGTAACTGTAAATAGCCTCGCTACTGTTACTTTTCACTGTCTTTTTAATGTTGTTTTTATTTCTGGACTTAACTATTGCTTTTATTTTTTTATATTTCACCTTTATTTAACCAGGTAGGCTAGTTTGAGAACAAGTTCTCATTTACACTTGCAACCTGGCCAAAATAAAGCAAAGCAGTTCGACACATACAGGTACACATGGAATAAACAAACATAGTCAATAATACAGTAGAAAAAGTCTATATACAGTGTGTGCAAATGAGGTAAGATAAGGAAGGTATGGCAATAAATAGGCCAAGGTGGCGAAGTAATTACAATATACCAATTAAACACTGGAGTGATAAATGTGCAGAAGATGAATGTGCAAGTAGAGATACTGGGGTCCAAAGGGGCAAGATAAATAAATAAATACAGTATGGGGATGAGGTAGTTGGATGGGCTATTTACAGATGGGCTATGTTGAGGTGCAGTGATCTGTGAGCTGCTCTGACAGCTGGTGCTTAAATCTAGTGAGGGAGATATGAGTCTCCAGCTTCAGTGATTGTTACAGTTCGTTCCAGTCATTGGCAGCAGAGAACTGGTTGTCGGCCAAAGGAGGAACTGGCTTTGGGGGTGACCTGTGAGATATACCTGCTGGAGGGCGTGCTACGGGTGGGTGCTGCTATGGTGACCAGTAAGCTGAGATAGGGCCGAGCTTTACCTAGCAAAGACTTGTAGATGACCTGGAGCCAGTGGGTTTGGCGATGAGTATGAAGCGAGGACCAGCCAACGAGAGTGTACAGGTCGCAGTGGTGGGTAGTATATGGGGCTTTGGTGACAAAACGGATGGCACTGTGATAGACTGCATCCAGTTTGTTGAGTAGAGTGTTGGAGGCTATTTTGTAGATGACATTGCCAAAGTCGAGGATCGGTAGGATGGTCAGTTTTACGAGGGTATGTTTGGCAGCATGAGTGAAGGATGCTTTTTTGCGAAATAGGAAGCCGATTCTAGATTTAATTTTGGATTGGAGATGCTTAATGTGAGTCTGGAAGGAGAGTTTACAGTCTAGCCAGACACCTAGGTATTTGTAGTTGTCCACGTATTCTAAGTCAGAACTGTCCAGAGTAGTGATGCTGGATGGGCGGGCAGGTGCAGGCAACAATCGGTTGAAGCGCATGCATTTAGTTTTACTTGCATTTAAGAGCAGTTGGAAAGCAAGGAAGGAGAGGTTAGAATGTTGTCATCTGCATAGAGGTGGATCAGAGAATCACCAGCAGCAAGAGCGACATCATTGATGAACACAGAGAAGAGAGTCGGCCCAAAAATTGAACGCTGTGGCACCCCCATAGAGACTGCCAGAAGTCCAGACAACATGCACACTGAACTCTATCAGAGAAGTAGTTGGTGAACCAGGCGAGGCAGTCATTTGAGAAACCAAGGCTGTTGAGTCTGCAGATAAGAATGTGGTGATTCACAGAGTCTAATCCTTGGCCAGGTCGATGAAAATGGCTGAACAGTAATGTCTCTTATCGATGGCGGTTATGATATAATTTAGGACCTTGAGCGTGGCTGAGGTGCACCCATGACCAGCTCTGAAACCAGATTGCATAGCAGAGAAGGTACGGTGGGATTTGAAATGGTTGGTAATCTGTTTGTTAATTTGGCTTTAGAAGACCATGGAAAGGTAGGGTAGGATAAATATAGGTCTGTAGCAGTTTGGGTCTAGAATGTCTCCCCCTTTGAAGAGGGGGGATGATTGCAGTTGCTTTCCAATCATTGGGAATCTCAGATGATACGAAAGAGATGTTGAACAGGCTAGTAGTAGGGGTTGCACCAATTTTGGCAGATCATTTTAGAAAGAGAGGGTCCAGATTGTCTAGCCCGGCTGATTTGTAGGGGTCCAGAATTTGCTGCTCTTTCAGAACATGAGCTATCTGGATTTGGGTGAAGGAGAAATGGGGGAGGCTTGGGCGAGTTGCTGTGTGGGGTGCAGGGCAGTTGACCGGAGTAGGGTTAGCCAGGTGGAAAGCATGGCCAGCCGTAGAAAAATGCTTTTTGAAATTGTCAATTATAGTGAATTTATCGGTGGTGACAATGTTTCCTAGACTCAGTGCAGTGGGCAGCTAGGAAGAGTTGCTCTTATTCCTCATGGACTTTACAGTGTCCCAGAACGTTTTGGTGTTTGTGCAACAGGATGCAAATTTCTGTTTGAAAAAGCTAGCCTTAGCTTTCCTAACTGCCTTTGAATATTGGTTCCTAGCTTCCCTGAAAAGTTGCATATCACGGGGGCTATTCGATGCTAATGCAGTACACCACAGGATGTTTTTGTGCTGGTCAAGGGCAGTCAGATCTGGAGTGAACCAAGGGCTATATCTGTTCCCGGTTCTACATTTTTTGAATGGGGCATGCGTATTTAAGATGCTTTTAAAGGATAACCAAACATCCTCTACTGACGGATTGAGGTCAATATCCTTCCATGATACCAGGGCCAGGTCGATTTGAAAGGCCTGCTCGCTGAAGGGTTTAAGGGAGCATTTGACAGTGATGAGGGGTGGTCGTTTGACCACAGACCCATTACAGATGCAGGCAATGATCGCTGAGATCTTGGTTGAAAAATGCAGAGGTGTATTTGGAGAGCAAGTTGGCAAGTTGATATCTATGAGGGTGCCCGTGTTTATGGATTTGGAGTTGTACCTGGTAGGCTCATTGATAATTTGTGTGAGATTGAGGGCATCAAGCTTAGATTGTAGGATGGCTGGGGTGTTAAGCATGTCCCAGTTTAGGTCACCAAGCAGCACGAGCTCTGAAGAAAGATGGGAGGCAATCAATTCACATATGGTGTCCAGGGCACAGCTGGGGGCAGAGGTCTATAGCAAGCAGCAATGGTGAGAGACTTGTTCCTGGAAAGGTGGATTTTTTAAAGTAGAAGCTCAAATTGTTTTGGTACAGACCTGGATAGCAAGACAGAACTCTGCAGGCTATCTCTGCAGTAGATTGCAACTTCGCCCCCTTTGTCAGTTCTATCTTGTCGGAAAATGTTATAGTTAGGGATGGAAATTTCAGGGTTTTTGGTGGTCTTCCTAAGCCAGGATTCAGACACGGGTAGGACATCCGGGTTGGCAGAGTGTGCTAAAGCAGTGAATAAAACAAACTTAGGGAGGAGGCTTCTAATGTTAACATGCATAAATCCAAGACTTATACAGTTACAGAAGTCAACAAATGAGACCACCTGGGGAATATGAGGGGAGCTAGGCACTGCAGGGCCTGGATTAACCTCTACATAACCAGAGGAACAGAGAAGGAGTAGGATAAGGGTATGGCTAAAGGCTATAAGAACAGGTCGTCTAGTAAGTTCGGAACAGAGAGTAAAAGAAGCAGGTTTCTGAGCGCGATAGAATAAATTCAAGGCATATTGTACAGACAAAGGTATGGTAGGATGTGAATACATTGGAGGTAAACCTAGGCATTGTGTGATGAGAGAGATATAGTCTCTAGAGACATTTAAACCAGCTGATGTCACCGCATGTGTGGGAGGTGGAACTAAAGGGTTGGCTAAGATATATTGAGCAGGGCTAGAGGCTCTACAGTGAAGTAAGACAATCACTAACCAGAACAGCAATGGACAAGGCATATTGACATTAGGGAGAGGTATGCATAGCCTAGTTGTCATAGGAGTCCAGTGAGTAGTTAGGCTGGTTGGATACACAGTGATTCAGACAGTTAGCAGGCCGGGGCTAGCAAGTTAGCAGAAGAGCCTTAGAGGGACGTCGCGATGGAGAATATCTGTTATAGCCTCAACGTACGGTTATGTCGAATAGATCAGTCGTGATGGAGTAGTAGGGTTCTGTGTAGCAAAGGCGTTCAGTTCAATTGGCAAAATAGGTATAGTGGCCCAAGAAATTGGCCGATGGATCTCTTTAGCTAACAGTCCAATATGCTCTAGGCAGCTAGCGAACGGGCATCCAGGGGACGTCGCGACGTAGGAGCCGGTTGAATAACCCCCTCGGGCAGATTACATCAGTAGTCCAGTCATGAAGGAGCTCCGTACCGGCAGTAAAAGGGGTCCGGGCCAATTGTCAAAATAGGTATTGTAGACCCGGAGTGGCTGATGTACCTCTTCAGCTAGCCGGGAGATGGGCCTAGCATGGGCTAGCTGCGATGATCCAGGTGAAAAGGTTCAGAGCTTGCGATAGGACTCCGGGGATATGGAGAGAAATAGATCCGCTATGCTCTGGTTTGAATCTCGTTGTGCAAATTGGTGAGAGTTTTCCGAGCTAAAGGTTAGCTGACGACCGCTAGCAGTGGTAAGCTGACTACTAGCTAGTAGCTGGCTAGCTTCTGTTGGGGGATTCCGGTTCTGAAGTAAAGAAAAATACTTTAGAAAAATGCAGATCCACAACACATTGGGTGAGGTGGGTTGCAGGAGAGTATTTTGAAGTTGAGGTTTAGAAAAATATTAAAAAGGATATGAAGAAAGAAGAAAAATAAAATAAAAAGATAGATATACATGGGACACGACAGGACGAGGACAAAGACGTCTGACTGCTACGCCATCTTGGGAGTGATGTAGTTGTTCACCTAATACTTTTTTGCTCTGTTAGTTAGAGCCTGTAAGTAAGTATTTCACTGTATTTGGCGCACATGACAAATAAACTTTGATTTGATTTTGTTGGAGCGGTATGCAAATTGCAGTGGGTCCAGTGTGCCTGGCCTGCAGGCCTTGATGTGGGCCATGACTAGCCACTCAAAGCATTTTATGATGACCAGGGTTAGTGTGACGGGGTGATAGTCATTTGGGCATGTCACTTTGTTTTTCTTGGGCACTGGCACGATGGTGGTCTCTTTGAAGTAGGTGGGGACTACAGCATGGGACAGGGATAGGTTGAAGATGTCCAGAAGACGACCACCAGCTGGTCAGCACACACTCTGAGGACCTGGCCAGGGATTCCATCTGGGCCGGCGACTTCGTGAGTATTCAGTCCTTTGAGAGTTTTCCTCACAGCAGCCTTGGAGAGCAATTAGTACCTGTTTGTCCGGAGCAGCGAGTCTTCCTGGATGGCTCAGTATTGTCTGACTCGAAGCAGCATTGCTCGTCTGGGACGGAGGCTTGTATTAGATTTTTTGTTTGTCTTTCTTTTTAACCAAGGGACCCCATTGAGACCAGGTTCTCATTTTCAATGGTGCCTTGGGAACAACACTTCAAGCAATGTGAACAACACATTTAAGCATGATTACTACAACATTTAATTTCAAATAAATCATGTTACATTCAAAATTAATATATACAATCAATCGAAACAAGTGCAGTTTCATTGGTCACATGTTTTATCAGAGCCCTAAATTCACCTTTTGTGACCAAAGAATCACATTTTAAAGTGACCTGTAGGTCATTCCAGGATATAGACTGAAAGCAGTTTGTCCTAACTCAGAGGAAACTCATGGAACCTCTAGTACCAGCCAGTCTTGAGAGCGAGTCTTATAGTTACTAGATTTCCAATGTAGATCTTTGTAGACAGTGATGTAGTCCTTGCCACATGTGTTGCGAGTCTGAGTTGTCAAATAGTACCTGCTTGCTCGTACCTGTGTTGTTGTACAGTGCCTTTGGAAAGTATTCAGACCCCTTGACATTTTCCACATTTTGTTATGTTACAGCCTTATTCTAAAATGTATTTAAATAGTTTTTTCCCTCATCAAACTACACACAGTACCCCATAATGACAAAACAAAAACAGCTTTTAAGAAATTGTTGCTAATTTACTCAGTACATTGTTGAAGCACTGATTACAGCATTGAGTCTTCTTTAGAACCAGGAACAGATACACTCTTGGTTCACTCCAGACCTGACTGCCCTTGACCAGCACAAAAATATCCTGTGGCGTACTTTATTAGCTCCGAATAGCCCCCGTGATATGCAACTTTTCAGGAAAGTTAGGAGCGTGTTAGTGTTAACTAACCTCCAGACGAGCTTCAATGCCATACAACTCTCATTCCTTGCCCTCCAACTGCTCTTAAATGCAAGTAAAACTAAGTGCATGCTCTTCAACTGATCGCTGCCTGCACCTGCCCGCCGATCCAGCATCACTACTCTGGACGGTTCTGACTTAGAATATGTGGACAACTACAAATACCTAGGTGTCTGGCTAGACTGTAAACTCTCCTTCCAGACTCACATTAAGCATCTCCAATCCAAAATTAAATCTAGAATCGGCTTCCTATTTTGCAACAAAGCATCCTTCACTCATGCTGCCAAACATACCCTCGTAAAACTGACCATCCTACCGATCCTCGACTACGGCGATATCATCTACAAAATAGCCTCCAACACTCTACTCAACAAATTGGATGCAGTCTATCACAGTGCCATCCGTTTTATCACCAAAGCCCCATATACTACCCACAACTGCGACCTGTACGCTCTCGTCGCTAAACCCACTGGCTCCAGGTCATCTACAAGTCTTTGCTAGGTAAAGCCCAGCCTTATCTCAGCTCACTGGTCACCATAGCAGCACCCACACGTAGCACGCGCTCCAGCAGGTATATCTCACAGGTCACCCCCAAAACCAATTCCTCTTTTTGCTGCCTCTCCTTCCAGTTCTCTGCTGTGACTGGAACGAACTGCAAAAATCACTGAAGCTGGAGACTCATATCTCCCTCACTAGCTTTAAGCAGCTCACAGATCACTGCACCTGTACATAACCCATTTAACTACCTCATCCCCATACTGTATTTATGTATTTATCTTTCCCCCAGTATCTCTACTTGCACATTCATCTTCTGCACATATACCATTCCAGTGTTTAATTGGTATATTGTAATTACTTCGCCACCATGGCCTATTTAATGCCTTACCTCCCTTATCTTACTTAATTTGCACACACTGTATATAGACTTTTTCTACTGTATTATTGACTGTATGTTTGTTTTACTCCATGTGTAACTCTGTGTTGTAGTATGTGTCGAACTGCTTTGCTTTATCTTGGCCAGGTCGCAGTTGTAAATGAGAACTTGTTCTCAACTAGCCTACCTGGTTAAATAAAGGAAAAATAAAATAACATTTAAAAAGTATGATGCTACAAGCTTGGCACACCTGTATTTGGGGAGTTTCTCCCCTGCAGATCCTCTCAAGCTCTGTCAGGTTGGATGGGGAGCGTTGCTGTACAGCTATTTTCAGGTCTCTCCAGAGATGTTCGATTGGGTCCGGGCTCAAGTCTGGGCTCTGGCTGGGCCACTCAAGGACAGTCAGAGACTTGTCCGGAAGCCACTCCTGCATTGTCTTGGCTGTGTGCTTGGGGTCATTGTCCTGTTAGAAGCTGAACCTTTGCCCCAAGTTTGAGGTGCTGAGCGCTCTGGAGCAGTTTTTCATCAAGGATATCTCTGTACTTTAGTCTGTTCATCTTTGCCTCGATCCTGACTAATCTTCCATTAACGGGTGCTGAAAAACATCCCCACAACCTGATGCTGCCACCACAATGCTTCACTGTAGGGATGGTGCCAGGTTTCCTCAAGACGTGACTCTTGGCATTCAGGCCGAAGAGTTCAATGTTAGTTTCATCAGACCAGAGAATCTTGTTTCTCATGGTCTGAGAGTACTTTAGGTACATTTTGGTAAATTCCAAGCGGGCTGTCATGTGCCTTTTACTGTGGAGTGGCTTTCGTCTGGCCACTCTACATAAAGGTCTGATTGGTGGAGTGCTGCATAGATGGTTGTCCTTCTGGAAGGTTCTCCCATATCCAAAGAGGAACTCTGGAGTTCTTTCAGAGTGACCATTGGGTTCTCCTCACCTCCTTGACTAAGGCCCTTCTCCCCCGATTGCTCAGTTTGGCCGGGCAGGCATCTCCTAGAGGAGTCTTGGTGGTTCCAAACTTCTTCCATTTAAGAATGACTGAGGCCACTGTGTTCTTGGGGACCTTCAATGCAGATATTTTTTTGTACCCTTCCCCAGATCTGTGCCTCAACACAATCCTGTCTTGGAGCTCTATGGACAATTCCTTCGACCTCATGGCTTAGTTTTTGCTCTGACATGCACTGTCAACTGTGGGACCTTATATAGACAGGTGTGTGCCTTTCCAAATCATGTCCAATCAATGGAAACAGGATGCACCTGAGCTCAAAGCAAAGGGTCTGAATACTTATGTAAATAAGGCATTTCTGTTAGAAATTTATTAGACGTTTAAAAAAAATTGGTTTTCGCTTTGCCATTATGGGGTATTGTGTGTAGATTGCATTTGGTTTTGATTCAATCATTTTAAGAATAAGGCTGTAACATAACAAAATATGGAAGAAGTCAATGGGTCTGAGTTCTTTCCGAAGGCACTGTATATGATCAAATTAGGCCTATTTGTGATTTCAGGTTATATACTGTAAATTTTAATACGGCTACCTGTATCATCCCAATGTCTCTCAAGTAAGAGACATTTAAGCAACATTTTGAACACACAACATTCTCTTCTCTCATAAGCCCATGCAAAATATGCTGTGCTCTATTGGCACATGCAGTCAACGTCCAGCAGAGGGCACCATGCAGCTGCATAAAATAATTTTGTTCAAAGTAGAAGTCTTATATTGACCTAAAGTATGACCCTCCAAAATGTGACAGAGACGTTGTTGGCAATATATTGTTCATAGATAAGTTCTTAGTTGCTATCCTTAAATATCTGGTTGGTAGGCCTACTCTAGGTCAGTTCAGGGGTGCACAACTCCTGAACTGAACTCTGGTCCTGTTGTATCACTTCCCTCCTGTTGGATTTCATCCATGCTTTTTGACTAGACTTCATCCTTGCTTTTTGACTAGACTGATTTCTACGTCTTCAGTTGACCAGTAACATGTATTGGTCAATGAGGTGCTATGGGGAGGAAAACTGTCTGTATTCCGGAATTGGAGTTGTGCATCTCTGCTGTTGGTCGTGATAAAGCTTTAGCATGGCCAGTATATTCTACTGCTGAATATTACCCATATTTCCATTTTTATCCCAGTCAGCAAAGGCTATTGTAATGCAGTACTCATCTTTTGTTTCATGAATGTAGATGAATGTCCTCACATTAGGATTCAGCAGTACTACTATTATGCACATTACAATACTCTGTTCCAACCAAAGCCTTTGTCGAGATCTCTATTGAGTAGTACCGTGTTCAACTGGGAGAGGTAAGTTAATTATTGATGAGAACGGAATATGGTATAAGTGGGGCCACAGTTTAATGGTTATATGAATAGTGTAGTGCAACCCACAGATCTGCTATGGCATAGTTATTCCATATCAGTGGAAAATAGTCACAGTCTTTAGGTGTCTCATTCTTAGCTTGCATGAACCTCCGTCTTAAGCCTTTTTTTCTCAAATTCTCTCTGTATTTATGTGGTTATTTTCATAATATATGGTGGCTATTAGATTGCCCAAGCTGATTATCATGCCAAAGTCCAAAGAAAATAAATGTCATAAATGTCAGGCCATTCATCCATCTCTCTGGGACCGAAACGCTGTGTCATTTACCATAAAAATGATGAATTATGACTGGGACCGCCAGAGCGCGGAACCCATCGACAGCCCAAACAGTAGCACACCTCAGCGATGCAATTCAAACTCACTGTGTGATCAGCTTCTAAATTCCTTGTCCAATTCCATAACCCTCTCTTTCCCAGTACAGTACCACATTTCCCGCCCTCTCATCTTCCACTCTCGTCCTAGAGTCACTCCAACACATACAGTACCAGTCAAAAGTTTGGACACACCTACTCATTCAAGTGTTTTTCTTTATGTCTTACTATTTTCTACATTGTAGAATAATAGTGAAGACATAAAAACTATGAGAACACATATGGAATCATGTAATAACCCAAAAAGTGTTAAACAAATCAAAATATATTTTTATATATGAGATTCTTCAAAGTATCCACCCTTTGCCTTGATGACAACTTTGCACACTCTTGGCACACTCTTCAATGTAGAAAATAGTAAAAATAAGGAAAAACCCTGGAATGAGTAGGTGTGTCCAAACTTTTGACTGGTACTGTACATATCTACCTACATTTTTCTCGTACCCCTGCACATCGACTTGGTACTGGTAACAACATGTATATAGCCAAGCTATCATTGTGTATTTAGTCCGCGTGTTACAATTTTGTTCCTATTACTATTATTATTTATTATTTGTATTGTTACGAAGGGCCAATAAATACGCATTTCACTGTTAGTCTCCACCTGTTGTTTACAATAAAAATTTGATTTAAATATGCAGTATTTCTCCCCGCCGGCCCCTTGCCCAATATATCTGCTTTTTGGGGGGGGATGCCCGTACTCATAACTCAGTAGGGAGAGTGGATGTCTACTTTTCCTTCTTTGCTTCAGCACACAAGATAATTTATCAACATCTGACTGTCTAATCGCAGATGGGGGCAAGATGAGGTATAAAATGCAAACTGGTGGAAGACAGCTTTAAATATGCATGAGGGACTGCGTGGTGTAGCCTAGTTGCCTGCCTGCCTAGCTCCTCATATTCCCCTCTTCATAAAGTATATGGGCGAGTGGTGGAGCTCAAACCAGTGAATGTAGAAATTAAATGAAGGGATCACTGAGCCAAGCGGGGCGGCTCAGGGATCCCTTCATTTAATCGGTACATGCACATTCATGCTGAGTTGGCATCTTAGAGCAACAGCAACAAGAAAACAGTCGGTGATTGTATTTGATGAACACTTTATAAAAAAGTATGGATTTCAGCAAACAACGAAAGGCATGCAACAAGAGGACAAACATAGGTACACGGTAAGGGTGTAAGTAACTGAAAGGTGTACATTTTGAAGTATCGACTGAACAGCAACTCGAAGGAGTCGGAGGTTCACACCAAAAACTTTTGTCTGCACTCACCTCCGAGGACGTAGTGTCGTGGAGTTGAAATATACTTGGCTAGCCGCAGCATGATCCCGGCACCATCCTAGTTGACCTCCAACTCTGACTCCGTCACATAACACCTGCAGTAGTAGAGATTGGAGCCCTATCCTTATCTCCTTTACTCTGAGTCCTTTCACATGGCGCAGGGCTTCCTCGGTTCTATCTCGACTGCCATAGACATTCCTGCCTGTTACCAAGCCCCTCAGGCTGGCAGAGTATTTGTGTCGGCGAATGCCAGTGAATACAATAATAATCCTTATGGCTTGCTTTGACGTGTGGTGCTAAGCAGGAGTGTCAAATAATCTATTTTTCCCACATGCCTTATTTTCTGCTGCAGCAGCCCTGCCATTCCTATTGGGATGTGGCTTCAGATTTTGACAATTGATCTTGTGGATTTCATTGACACTTGGACTTGACTGCAGTTGCACTTCGCTGAACCTGACTGGAGTTGCACTTGCCCGAGCTGGTTAATATATTTTTTCCATTTGCATCAAAAATAAATTTGTTGCTGCAAACGTTCTGCAAGTTTGTGGCAAATTTGCTGCAATCTAAATAGTGTGGCACAAAATGTTGTCAGATGTGGATTTGAACTTGCAACCTTTCGGTTACTAGTCCAACACTCTAACCACTAGGCTACACTGCCGCCCCGTAGTTCAGGTGATTGGAGGCTAGCTAACTAAAGATTTGCCTAGACACTTATATTTTTAGGTGAATACGTTGCTTTAAATTAATACCAATATGCATGTCAATACTATAGTGTCACGGTTCAGTAGCATGTTAGCTAGCACGACAGCTAAGGTAGGTAGCTAGCAACAATATGAGTTGATCTGGCATCAAAGCCAAACTTCACTTTTTTATAAATTTTTATTATTATTATTTTATTATTTATTATAATTTTTTTATTATTTTTTTTATTTTTAATAATTTTTTAAAATTTATTTATTTATTTAACCAGGTAGGCTAGTTGAGAACAAGTTCTCATTTGCAACTGCGACCTGGCCAAGATAAAGCATAGCAGTGTGAACAGACAACACAGAGTTACACATGGAGTAAACAATTAACAAGTCAATAACACAGTAGAAAAAAAGGGGAGTCTATATACATTGTGTGCAAAAGGCATGAGGAGGTAGGCGAATAATTTCAATTTTGCAGATTAACACTGGAGTGATAAATGATCAGATGGTCATGTACAGGTAGAGATATTGGTGTGTAAAAGAGCAGAAAAGTAAATAAATAAAAACAGTATGGGGATGAGGTAGGTAATAATGGGTGGGCTATTTACCGATAGACTATGTACAGCTGTAGCGATCGGTTAGCTGCTCAGATAGCAGATGTTTGAAGTTGGTGAGGGAGATAAAAGTCTCCAACTTCAGCGATTTTTGCAATTCGTTCCAGTCACAGGCAGCAGAGAACTGGAACGAAAGGCGGCCAAATGAGGTGTTGGTTTTAGGGATGATCAGTGAGATACACCTGCTGGAGCGCGTGCTACGGGTGGGTGTTGCCACCGTGACCAGTGAACTGAGATAAGACGGAGCTTTACCTAGCATGGACTTGTAGATGACCTGGAGCCAGTGGGTCTGGCGACGAATATGTAGCGAGGGCCAGCCGACTAGAGCAGCGCCTCTTCAACCCCAGGAGGCTGAAGAAATTCGGCTTGTCACCAAAAGCACTCACAAACTTCTACAGATGCACAATCGAGAGCATCCTGGCGGGCTGTATCACCGCCTGGTACGGCAACTGCTCCGCCCACAACCGTAAGGCTCTCCAGAGGGTAGTGAGGTCTGCACAACGCATCACCGGGGGCAAATTACCTGCCCTCCAGGACACCTACACCACCCGATGTCACAGGAAGGCCATAAAGATCATCAAGGACAACAACCACCCAAGCCACTGCCTGTTCACCCCGCTATCATCCAGAAGGTGAGGTCAGTACAGGTGCATCAAAGCTGGGACCGAGAGACTGAAAAACAGCTTCTATCTCAAGGCCATCAGACTGTTAAACAGCCACCACTAACATTGAGTGGCTGCTGCCAACACACTGACTCAACTCCAGCCACGTTAATAATGGGAATTGATGGGAAATTATGTAAAATATATCACTAGCCACTTTAAACAATGCTACCTAATATAATGTTGACATACCCTACATTATTCATCTCATATGTATACGTATATACTGTACTCTATATCATCTACTGCATCTTTATGTAATACATGTATCACTAGCCACTTTAACTATGCCACTTTGTTTACGTACTCATCTCATATGTATATACTGTACTCGATACCATCTACTGTATCTTGCCTATGCCGCTCTGTACCATCACTCATTCATATATCTTTATGTACATATTCTTTATCCCCTTACACTTGTGTCTATAAGGTAGTAGTTTTTGGAATTGTTAGATAGATTACTTGTTGGTTATTACTGCATTGTCGGAACTAGAAGCACAAGCATTTAGCAGATTTTGTAGATGACATCGCCGAAGTCGAGGATCGGTAGGATAGTCAGTTTTACTAGGGTAAGTTTGGCGGCGTGAGTGAAGGAGGCTTTGTTGCGGAAAAGAAAGCCGACTCTAGATTTGATTTTAGATTGGAGATGTTTGATATGAGTCTGGAAGGAGAGTTTACAGTCTAGCCAGACACCTAGGTACTTATAGATGTCCACATATTCTAGGTCGGAACCATCCAGGGTGGGGATGCTAGTCGGGCGTGCGGGTGCTGGCAGCGAACGGTTGAAAAGCATGCATTTGGTTTTACTAGCGTTTAATATACAGAGAAGAGAGTCTGCCCGAGAATTGAACCCTGTGGCACCCCCATAGAGACTGCCAGAGGACCGGACAGCATGCCCTCCGATTTGACACACTGAGCTCTGTCTGCAAAGTAGATTGGTGAACCAGGCAAGTCAGTCATCAGAAAAACCGAGGCTACTGAGTCTGCCGATAAGAATATGGTGATTGACAGAGTCGAAAGCCTTGGCAAGGTCGATGAAGACGGCTGCACAGTACTGTATTTTATCGATAGCGGTTATGATATCGTTTAGTACCTTGAGCGTGGCTGAGGTGCACCCGTGACCGGCTCGCAAACAAGATTGCACAGCGGAGAAGGTACGGTGGGATTCGAGATGG
Organism: Oncorhynchus kisutch; assembly: GCF_002021735.2. Classification (NCBI taxonomy): domain Eukaryota; kingdom Metazoa; phylum Chordata; class Actinopteri; order Salmoniformes; family Salmonidae; genus Oncorhynchus; species Oncorhynchus kisutch. The sequence goes on along the minus strand of NC_034179.2, from coordinate 44,036,477 downwards.
TCAGTGACCTGTTTGTTGACTTGGCTTTCGAAGACCTTAGATAGGCAGGGCAGGATAGATATAGGTCTGTAACAGTTTGGGTCCAGGGTGTCCCCCTCTGAAGAGGGGGATGACTGCGGCAGCTTTCCAATCCTTGGGGATCTCAGACGATATGAAAGAGAGGTTGAACAGGCTGGTAATCGGGGTTGCGACAATGGCGGCGGATAGTTTCAGAAATAGATGAATACCCTTCCCTTACCCGTGGTGATGGAAGAGGCTGTATTGGGAGGAGGATGCATAAAGACCCTGGAAATATTTTGTGGTGGACTCACTCATGACACTTTTTTGAATGTATAAATGAGCCTATCGTCTACAAGAATGATAAGGTACGGTTGAAGTCGGAAGTTTGCATACACTTAGATTGGAGTCATTAAAATTCATTTTTCAACCACTCCACAAATTTCTTGTTAACAAACTATAATTTTGGCAAGTCGGTTAGGACATCTACTTTGTGCATAACACAAGTAATTTTTCCAACAATTGTTTACAGACAGATTATTTCAGATTATTATCACAAATCCAGTGGGTCAGAGGTTTACATACACTAAATTGACTGTGCCTTTAAACAGCTTGGAAAAATCCAGAAAACTATGTAATGGCTTTAGAAGCTTCTGATAGGGTAATTGAAATAATTTGAGTCAATTGGAGGTGTACCTGTGGATGTATTTCAAGGCCTACCTTCAAACTCAGTGCCTCTTTGCTTGACATCATGGGAAAATCAAATGAAATCAGCCAAGACCTCAGAAAGTCTGGTTCATCCTTGGGAGCAATTTCCAAACACCTGAAGGTACCACGTTCATCTGTACAAACAATAGTACACAGGTATAAACACCATGGGACCAAGCAGCCATCATACCTCTCAGGAAGGTGACACGTTCTCCTAGAGATGGACGTACTTTGGTGCGAAAAGTGCAAATCAATCCCAGAACAACAGCAAAGGATCTTGTGAAGATGCTGGAGAAAACAGGTACAAAAGTATCTATATCCGCATTAAAACAAGTCCTATATTGACATAACCTGAAAGGCCGCTCAGCAAGGAAGAAGGCACTGCTCAAAAACCTCCATAAAAAAGCCAGACTACGGTTATAAACTGCACATAGGGACAAAGATTGTACTTTTTGGAGAAATGTCCTCTGTTCTGATGAAACAAAATTAGAACTGTTTGGCCATAATGACCATTATGTTTGGAGGAAAAAGGGGGAGGCTTGCAACCATGCTGCAGGAGGGGCTGGTGCACTTCACAAAATAGATGGCATCATGGGGTAGGAAAATTAGTGGATATATTGAAGCAACCTCTCAAGACATCATCAGTAAGCAAATTAAAGCTTGGTTGCAAATGGGTCTTCCAACTGAATATTGACCCCAAGCATACTTCCAAAGTTGTGGCAAAATGGCTTAAGGACAACAAAGTCAAGGTATTGCAGTGGCCATCACAAAGCCAAGACCTCAGTCCGATAGAACATTTGTGGGCAGAACTGAAAAAGTGTGTGGGAGCAAGGAGGCCTACAAACCTAACTCTGTTACACCAGCTCTGTCAGGAGAAATGGGCCAAAATTCACCCAACTTATTGTGGGAAGGTTGTGGAAGGCTACCCGAAACATTTGGCACAATTTAAACAATTTAAAGAAAATCCTATCAAATATTTATTGAGTGTATGTAAACTTCTGACCCACTGGGAATGTGAGGAAATAAATCAAATCTGAAATAAATCATTCTCTCTACTATTATTCTGACATTTCACATTCTTAAAATAAAGTGACAAGGAATTCTTACTTGGATTAAATGGTGAAAAACTGAGTTGAAATGTATTTGGCTAAGGTGTATGTAAACTTCCGACTTCAACTGCAATTAAATGCATGTATTATTCTCATAAATGTAGCCCATACATGGATTCTATGTAACAATTAGATATTTAACCTGTTTTGGAGACTGTTTTTTGTTCGGAATTTGACGTGCCCAAAGTAAACTGCCTGTTACTCAGGCCCAGAAGCAAGGATTTGCATATACTTGGTAGCATTGGATAGAAAACACTCTGAAAATAATGTCTGTGAGTATAACTGAACTGATATGGCAGGCGAAAACCAGAGGAACATCCATCCGGAATCTTTTTTTTGTTGAGGTCACAGGCCATCTCAGTGCTAGCCTTTCGGAATTACAAATAGATAGGACCCAGATTGCAGTTCCTATGGCTTCCACTAGATGTCAACAGTCTTTAAAGGGTTTCAGGCTTGTTTTAAAAAAAATGAGCAAGTAGTTGGAAAAACTACAAGGTGTCTCTCATTAGAAAAGTAGTCTTGTTTGCGCGTGAATGAGGTGCGCGCTCTTCGTTATTTATCTTCCCTATTAAACATACTATTTTCCATCTTAAAACTTGTTGCGGATCAGTGGGACTTGTGGAGAATTGCGGAGAATTGCGGAGCACCAAATTCAAATTACTATAAATATGAAACTTTCATCAATTCACAAGTGCAATACATCAAAATAAAGCTTAATTTCTTGTTAATAATCCAGCAGCCGTGTCAGATTTCAATAAGGCTTTACGGCGAAAGCAAACCATGCGATTATCTGAGGACAGCGCCCAGCAAACAAATGCATAACAAATCATTTTCAACCAGGGAGTTGCGACACGAAAGTCAGAAATAACGATATGATATATGCATTACCTTTGAAGATCTTCTTCTGTTGGCACTCCAAAGGGTCTCAGTTACATTACAAATGGTCCTTTTGTTCAATAATGTCCTTCTTTATATCCATAAAAACTCAGTTTAGCTGGTGCGCTTCAGTCAATAATTCACTTGGTTTCCCTCCTTCAAAATGCCCACAAAATGAATCTCAAATGTTACCAATAAACTTATCCAAACAAGTCAATCAATGTTTATAATCAAACCTTAGGTACCCCAATACGCAAATAAATGATACAATTGAAGACAGAGAATCGTTATTGTCTTTACCGGAGAAAAATACCAAAGAACGCGCTCTCATTCACACGCTTGAAAACACTACAGCCCAAATGGGAGCCACCTAGAAAAACTACAATTTCTGGCTAATTTTTCCAAAAACCAGCCTGAAACTCTTTCTAAAGATTGTTGAAATCTAGTGGAAGCCCTAGGAACTGCATTCAGGCACGATTTTGCCCTATTATAAAAGTGCCAGCCATTGAAATCAGTAGTAGGATTATTTTTGTGGGGGGGTTTGTCCTCTGTGTTTCGCCTGCCATTTCAGTTCTGTTATAGTCAGACATTATTTTAACAGTTTTAGAAACTTTAGTGTTTTTTCTATCCAAATCTACCAAATATGCATATCCTAGCTTCTGGGCCTGAGTAGCAGGTAGTTTACTTTGGGCCCGCTTTTCATCTAGGATGTCAAAATACCGCCCCCTATCCCAAAGAAGTTAACTATTATTGTTTATTTCGATATTAGAGTACCTGAGGATTAATTAGAAATATTGTTTGACCTGTTTGGACGAACTTTACCTGTAACTGTTTGGATTTGTTTGTATGCTCATTGAACGAGTGGATTACTGAGATCATTGGCGCCAACTAAACTGACTTTTTTGGATATAAGGAAGGACTTCATCGAACAAAACAACCATTCATTGTGTAGCTGGGACCCTTGGGATTGCAAACAGCGGAAAATCATCAAAGGTAAGTGATTTATTTAATCGCTATTTGTGATTTTTCTGACACCTGTGCTGGTTGAAAAGGTATTTTGATGTGGGGCGCTATCCGCAGATAATCACATGGTTTGCTTTCGCCATAAAGCCTTTTTGAAATCTGACAACCTGGTTGGATTAACAAGAAGTTAATCTTTTAAATGATGTATGACACTTGTATTTTCATGAAAGTTTAATATTACGATTTTTGTATTTTGAATTTCGTGCTCTGCAATTTCACCGGATGTTGTTGTAGGTGTCCTGCTAGCGGTTCATGCACCCAAACAGGTTTTAATTGATTTAAACTAGTAGATAGCTCATTTGGATCATGTGTTGTTCCTTCTGTCTTTCTAGAAGCAATCAGTTACAAGGCAAGCATACAGATTGAGGCCCTCAATCAAACTGAGGACAGAGAAATATGTGTGCACCAGACATATCAAGGCTTCTTACATGCATGGCTTTGAGATGTAAGTTTTGTAAGTTATACAAAAATGTGAGTTGTTTGGATGACCCAGTTGCTGGGTTGCAGGAATTGGGTCAATAGTTGGGTTGTTTTCTGTAAATACAGAAAGGTTGGGTTGTTGGTGCTGGGTTAATAAGGTTGGGCTATGGATATTCTCCCACAACCAGCATGTGAAGTCCACCAGAATAATTGCAGGTATTGCAGTTCTAGTACGACTGGAAAACCGCTAACGCTATTTTGACAGACTAAGCCTCCATTTCACCATACTTGCTTTATTGGTAATTTGCACAGATATTCTGTCATAGTGACCAACCTGACACAACACACACACACACACACACACACACACACACGCACACGCACACGCACACGCACACGCACACGCACACACACAGGCTGGGAGCAGGTCATGGGCACTTTGGGGTAAAGTACCGTGCTTAAGGGTACAACAGAAGTAGGAATTATACCCTTTTATTATAAGTAGGTATATACCCTTTTCAAACGTTTAACTTCAGCCATAATATTTGTTCTATCTTTTCAGGGGGGATGAAATTGAAATTGTAGCCAGCTCTGCAATCCTTGTTTGAAAAAGAGGTATACTTTGAATAAAGTATTATTTTCAATTAATCGAAAATGGGAAAAAAATAGTAAATTTTTAAACAATGGATGAGCTTTTTTATTAATCTAATTGAGAACCATTTAGGGATCCAGTAAATCCTTTGAATAAGTTAAGCTTTCAGAGAGCAGTCTAGTGCTTATATATTTAATCATCTCAACCCACCCAATTCATATTATGTATTTATTATATTTAGCCATTATTTAACTAGAAGAACAAATTATTATTTATAATGACTGCCAGCCAAACCTGGACAATGCTGGGCCAATTGTGCACTGCCCTATGGGACACCCAAAGTGATGCAGTATGGATTTGAACCAGGGACTGCAGTGATACCTCTTGCACTGAGATGTAGTGCCTTAGACCGCTGCGCCACTCGGGAGCCCTATTATATAGATGGGCACGCTTTATCTTGTCTGGTTTAGCGTCCTCCCAGGTAAAGCTAAATATGTTTTGCTCGTATGTTTTGAAAAACCAATCATCAGGAGTACAGTAGGCAGCGCCATAAGTAAGTGATTAAACAGATATGACCAAGAATATAATAATTTTCCATAAATAGACAGGTATTTACCTCTCCATGGTTGCAGGAGCTTGTCTATTTTCACAAGTTCTCTTTTGAAATTCTTTGTGGAGAGCTCATTTATATATTCTATGATATGAATACTAAGTATGTCTATTTCACCGTCAGCCCATTTTATAGGTAAACTGCAGGGTAATGTAAAAGTTGTATTTTTTTAAAGATCTAATACTTAATATTGTACACTTATCATAATTAGGTTTTAGTCCAGAGAGTACAGAAAAGGTATCTAGATCTTCTATAAGACATTGCAGGGATCTAGCTTGCAGACTTAATATAAAACTTGAGTTACCGGCATACATGGACAACTTTTTTTAAGCCATTCTAATCCTCTCATGTTGTTATTTGATCTGATTTTATTAGCTAGCATTTCAATGGTCATAACGAATAGATATGCAGACACCCTTGTTTAACTCCTCTTGACAATTCAAAACTCTCTGAGAAGTAGCCGCTGTTTACTATTTTACACCTGGGGTTGCTATACATTACTTTTACCCATTTTATAAGAGAATCACTGAAATTGAAAAAATACAGGCATTTATAAATAAAATCCAGTCTTACTTTATCAAAGGTATTTTCAAAGTCCGCTGTAAATATCAGGCCTGGCTTCTTAGATGTTTCATGATGTTCTATTAGTTGTGGTATATTATCTCCAATGTATCGTCCATGTAAAAAAAAAAATGTCTGATCAGGATGAACAATACCTGGTAAAACCTTTTTAATTCTGAGTGCTGTGCATTTCGCTAGTATTTTTTCATCACAACATTGAAGTGTAAGAGGCCTCCAATTTTTAAGATAGACTGGATCTTTATATTTGCCATCTGGGTCTTGCTTTAATAATAGTGAAATCAGACCTTCCTGCTGAGTACCTGACGGACTACCATTTCTATAGGAATAGTTCAAACATGCTAACAATGGAGCTTTGAGTATATAAGCAAAGGCTTGATATACATATACTGGTATGCCATCAAGCCCTGTGGTTTTTCCAGACTGAAAGGATTTAATAGCCTCAAAGTTATTTCTGTACATTTCTTAATTTTCCATTTTTTTATTAGTTGGAAAGAATTCCTTACAGTAATCGTCATTCAGTGGGTGAGGATGAGACATAAAAGAGAACATCTGCTTAAAATATTTAGCTTCTTCTTATAAAAATATAAATCGGATAATCGTAGATTACCCTCTTCAGTAACGAGTTTCTGCAAATTATTTTTGTTAGCCTTCCTGTGTTGGAGATTCAGGAAGAATTTGGTTAATTTTTCTTCATATTCCACCCAGTTTGCTTAATAATTTCTGTAATAGGTTACATTAGATCGTTCGTGAACAAGTTCCTCAAGTTCTTTTTGTTTTTCCTCTAACTTATTTTGTGTCTCTGTAGTATAATTTTTTATTGCCTGTACTATTAGTTCATGGATTTCCCTTGTTAGTCTTGTTCCTTTAGCCAGAAACTGCTTTTTTATTATTGATGAATCACCTGTGAAGGTACATTTAAAAGGTATCCCAAACAATAAGGGGATTTGCTGAACCTATATTATACTGGAAAAATTCAGTTATAAATTATTTTGTCTTATTTAAAAATAAATTGTCCTCCAGTAAATTTGCAATATCCCCGTCCACATGGAAATTCTATAAGAGTTATGTGAAGGCCAATTAGATGATGATACGGTCCCATTCTGTTTCCTATTAAAGCTGTTTTTAAACTTCTTCAGGCTAGGGTCCTTTTTCTCAATTTCCCCCTGCCTGACATGCCCAAAGCAAACTGCCTGTTACTCAGGATATGCATATAATTGGTACCATTGGATAGAAAACACTTTGAAGTTTGTAGAAATCTTAAAATAATGTATGAGACTATAACACAATAGATATGGTAGGAGAAAATCCAAAGAAAAACCAACCAGATTTTTTCTTTTTTGAGAGCCCAAGCTCTTACAATGGAAAGTATAGGGGCATATCAAAATCCAGCTCCCAGATTCCAAGTCCTATGGCTTCCACTAGATGTCAACAGTCTTTGATCAAGGTTTCAGAATTGTTTCCTCCAAAATGAGGAAGAATTATGAGTTTTAGTACTGGGACTCAGTACTGTCTGTGCGCGCACGATGAAGAGGACGCGCACCTGCTAATATCGTTTTTCTATTGAACATACTTCTTTCCGTATGAAATATTATAGTTTAATTACATTTTAGGGTACCTGAGGGTTGATTAGAAACGTATTTTGACCTTTTTTAACTAAGTTTAGCAGTAGCTTTTTGGATTCCTTTCTCTGCATGTTGAACAGGCGGATTACTCAAATCGATAGCGCCAACTAAACAGACTTTTTGGGATATTTAAAAAATGGTACATTTTTATTTAACCTTTATTTAACCAGGTAGGCTAGTTGAGAACAAGTTCTCATTTACAATTGCGACCTGGCCAAGATAAAGCAAAGTAATGACACAAACAACAACACAGAGTTGCACATGGAATAAACAAATGTACAGTCAATAATACAATAGAAAAAATACATATACCGTGTGTGCAAATGAGGTAGGATAACGGAGGTAAGGCAATAAATAGGCCATAGTGGTGAAAGAATGACAATATAGCAATTAAACAATAGAGTGATAGATGAATGTGAATGTGCAAGTAGAGATACTGGGGTGCAAAGGAGCAAAATAATAAAATAAATAACAGTATGGGGATGAGGTAGTTGGATGGGCTATGTACAGGTGCAGTGATCTCTGAGCTGCTCTGACAGCTGGTGCTTAAACTTCATTGGGATAGGGGGCAGCATTTTCACTTTTGGATGAATAGCGTGCCCAGAGTAAACTGCCTTCCGCTCAGTCCCAGATCCAATAGTATTGGATAGAAAACACTCTGAATTTTCTAAAACTGTTTGAATGATGTATGTGAGTATAACAGAACTCATATGGCAGGCAAAAACCTGAGACAAAATCCAAACAGGAAGTGGGAAATCTGAGGTTTGTAGTTTTTTAACTCAGCCCCTATCGAATACACATTGGGATATGGGTTATTTTGCACTTCCTAAGGCTTCCACTAGATGTCAACCATCTTTAGAACGTTGTTTCAGGCTTCTACTGTGAAGCGGGAGCAAATGACAGCTGTTTGATTAAGGGGTCTGGCAGCATCCTCGTTCTCAGTCACGTGCGTTCACATGAGAGGTTTCTCTCGTTCTATTGCTTTTCTACAGACAATGGAATTCTCCGGTTGGAACATTTATGATAAAAACATCTTAAAGATTGATTCTATACTTAGTTTGACAAGTTTCTTTGACCTGTAATATAACTTTTTGAACTTTATAACTTTTTGAATTTTATCTTTAAAATGGTGTAAATACTGTTTGAGAAATTTGATTTGAGATTTCTGTTGATTTGTATTTGGCGCCCTGGAATTTCATTGGCTGCTAGCGGAACCCCAGTCCTAGACAGGTTAAAGCTAGTGAGGGAGATATAAGTCTCCAGATTCAGTGACTTTTGCAGTTCGTTCCAGTCATTGGCAGCAGAGAACTGGAAGGAAAGGCGGCCAAAGGAAGAATTGGCATTGGGGGTGACCAGTGAGATATACCTGCTGGAGCGCGTGCTACGGGTGGGTGCTAATATGGTGACCAGTGAGCTGAGATAAGGCGGGGCTTTACCTAGCAAAGACTTATAGATGAACTGGAGCCAGTGAGTTTGGCGACGAATATGAAGCGAGGGCCAGCCAGCGAGAGCATACAGGTCGCAGTGGTGGGTAGTATATGGGGCTTTGGTGACAAAACGGATGGCACTGTGATAGACTGCATCTAATTTGTTGAGTAGAGTGTTGGAGGCTATTTTGTAAATGACATCGCCAAACTCAAGGATTGGTAGGAAAGTCAGTTTTACGAGGGTATGTTAGACAGCATGAGTGAAGGATGCTTTGTTGCGAAATAGGAACCCCCCATAGAGACTGCCAGAGGTCCGGACAACAGGCCCTCCGATTTGACACACTGAAATCTTTCTGAGAAGTATTTGGTCAACCAGGCGAGGCAGTCATTTGAGAAACCAAGGCTGTTGAGTCTGTCGATAAGAATGTGGTGATTGACAGAGTCTTGGCCAGGTCAATGAATACAGCTGCACAGTATTGTCTCTTATCGATGAAGGTTATGGTATTGTTTAGGACCTTGAGCGTGGCTGAGATGCACCCATGACCAGCTCGGAAACCAGATTGCATAGCGGAGAAGGTACGGTGGGATTTGAAATGGTCGGTAATCTGTTTGTTAACTTGGCTTTCAAAGACCTTAGGAAGCAGGGTATGATAGATATAGGTCTATATCAGTTTGGGTCGAGAGTGACTCCCCTTTGAAGAGGAGGATGACCTTGGCAGCTTTCCAATCTTTGGGGATCTCAGACGATACGAAAGAGAGGTTGAACAGGCTAATAATAGGGGTTGCAACAATTTCAACAGAGAATTTCAGAAAGAGAGGGTCCAGATTGTCTAGCCCGGCTGATTTGTAGGGGTCCAGATTTTGCTGCTATTTCAGCACATCAGCTATCTGGATTTGGGTGAAGGAGAAATGGGGAGGCTTGAGCAAGTTGCTGTGGGGGGTGCAGGGCTGTTGACTGGGGTAGGGGTAGCCAGGTGGAAAGTATGGTCAGCCGTAGAAAAATGCTTATTGAAATTCTCAATTATAGTGGATTTATCAGTAGTGACAATGTTTCCTAGCCTCAGTGCAGTGGGCAGCTGGGAGGAGGTGCTCTTATTCTCCATGGACTTTACAGTGTCCCAGAACTTTCTTGAGTTTGTGCTACAGGATGCACATTTCTGTTTGAAAAGGCTAGCCTTAGCTTTCCTAACTGCCTGGGTATATTGGCTCCTAGCTTTCCTGAAAAGTTGCATATCACAGGGGCTATTCGGAGCTAATGCAGTACTCCACAGGATATTTTTGTGCTGGTCCAGGGCAGTCAGGTCTGGTTTAGGTCACCAAGCAGCACAAGCTCTGAAGATAGAAGGGGGGTAGTCACTTCACATATGGTGTCCAGCGCACCGCTGGGAGCAGAAGGTGATCTATAGCAAGCAGCAACTGTGAGAGACTTGTTTCTGGAATGGTGGATTTTTAAAAGTAGAAGCTCAAATTGTTTGGGCACAGACCTGGATAGTAAGACAGAACTCTGCAGTAGATTGCAACTCCGTCCCCTTTGGCAGTTCTATGTTGTTGGAAAATGTTATAGTTAGGGATGGAAATTTCAGGGTTTTTGGTGGTCTTCCTAAGTCAGGATTCAGACACGGGTAGGACATCCGGGTTGGCAGAGTGTGCTAAAGCAGTGAATAAAGCAAACTTAGGGAGGAGGCTTCTAATGTTGACATGAATGAAACCAAGGCTTTTAAGGTTACAGAAGTCAACAAATGAGAGCGCCTGGGGAATGGGAGTGGAGCTAGGCACTAGGTTAACTAAGGCATATTGAGCTAGGTTAACTAAGGCATATTGAGCAGTGCTAGAGGCTCTACAGTGAAATAAGGCAATAATCACTAACCAAAACAGCAATTGACAAGGCGTATTGACATTAGGGAGAGGCATGCGTAGCCTAGTTGTCATAGGGGTCCAGTGAGTGGCTCGGGCCGGAGACACGGCGATTCAAGCAGCAAGCGGGCCGGGGCTAGCAAGCTAGCAGAAGGGCCTTAGAGGGACGTCGTGACGGAAGATGTCTGTTGTAGCCATCTCGTGCTGTTATGTCGGCAGACCAGTCTTCATGGATCAACAGGGCTCCGTGTGGTAAAAGGGTCCAGGCCAATTGCCAAAATAGGTATAGTGGCCAAAGAATTTGTCCGGTGGGACTCTTAAGCTAACAGTCCAATTTGCTCTAGACAGCTAGCGGGCCTGCTAGCAGATGGGCATTCAAGGGACGTTGCGACAGAGGAGCCAGTTGATAAACACCCTCGGGCAAATTACGTCGGTAGTCCAGTTGATGGGATGCCCGGGGTCCAGGCCAATTGGCAAAATAGGTATTGTAGCCCAAGGAGTGGCTGATGGACCTCTTCGGCTAGCCAGGAGATGGGCCTAGCAAAGGCTAGCTCCAGGCTAATTGGTTCTTGCTTTGGGACAGAGACGTTAGCCAGGAGTGGCCACTCGGATAGCAGCTAGCTAGCTGCGATGGTCCAGGTGAAAAGGTTTAGAGCTTGCGGCAGGAATCTGGAGATATGAAGAATAATAAGTCCGATTTGCTCTGGTTTGAGTCGCGCTGTGCAGACTGGCGAGAGTTGTCCGGGCTAATGGTAGCAGACTACTAGCTAGTTATCTGGCTAGCTTCTGTTGGGGGTTCTGGTTCAAAAGTAAAGAAAATAGCAGATCCATACCACATTGGATGAGGCAGATTGCAGGAGAGTATGTTGAAGTTGAGGTAAAGAAAAATATAAAAAAATATGAGAAGAAAATCACCATCTTGGTTTCGATGGCCATGTAAAGAAGGATTCTATCTAAAAAGAACGACATTGCATGTTGTCGCTGGGACCCTTTGGATTGCAAATCAGAGGTTGATTTTCAAAAAGTAAGTGAACATTTAATCGATATTTGGGATTTTATGAAGCCTGTGCCGGTGGAAAAATATGTTGATGTGGGGTGCCGTCCCCAAACAATCGCACGGCATGCTTTCGCTGTAAAGCCTATTGTAAATAGGACAGTACAGTTTGATTAACAAGAATTTAAGCTTTTAACGGATATAAGACAGTTGTGTGTACCTCAATGTTTAATATCCATAATTTAAGATTTTTATTTGAATTGCGCACCCTCCAATTTCACCGGAGGTTGTATCCCGCTGGTGGGACGCCTAGCCCTAAGAAGCCTTTGATGCAAGAGAGAAGGAAACAAAAGTAGTCAAGACGACTAGCTTGATTAAGTCTCCTCCATGTATATCTCGCTAGGTCGTTATTTTTAAGACTCCAAATATGCACTATTTGTAATGTTTCCATACTATTTGTGATTTCCTTAAGGGCAGGGTGATGGTAGTTTGAGTGATTTCCTTTACAGTCCATTTAGGTACTAAACACTGTGTTATAGTCTCCCACCATAATGATTTGATAATTGTTAGCCTGTGAATTCAATAAATTGGTATAAATATTTTTGAAAAAAGGACTGATCATCCTGATTTGGACCATATAGATTAATGAGCCAAATCTGTTTTTCATCCACTATCACATTCAAAAACATCCACCTTCCTTGCGAATCAATCCTGACTATTTGCACATTCAGATCAACATTTTTGTCAATTAATATCATCACACCTTTTGAGTTCCTTTGTCCATGACAGAGAATTATTTTACCACCCTATTTCTTTATCCACACAACTTCATCTAAGGATGTAGAGTGAGTTTCCTGTAAACAGTATATGTTCTATTCCTTTTCTTTTTGCCACATAAAGTCTGATCATCTTTTTTATAATCTGCTAAAACTGTTACAATTATAACTATAATTATTATAGCTATATTTATTTCACCCCTTACCTAGCAATATTTCTATCAAAATGTGTTTTATTCCCTTGCCTGTTTGTCTTTGAGCCAATGCCACAGATGTTCGAAAATTGAGGCAAGATATTATGTGTATAGTAAATCTGAGTAGGTTGATGTGTATGTTACGCTCACATGTGTGTATACTCAATAGTGGACCGGCATTAGAGCAAGGTACACTGCTTGGGGCACTGAATGTGTGCTTCACGTCCTATTATGTGTATGATATTAACTTTCTCACTCTACCCCAGCTTGTGAATTCCTACTGAACACGGTGTATCAGCTGCTAGAAACAGAATCCCCTGCAGTAATACTGTTGCGAGCATGTTTTTCTTCCACTGAACAATAGTGGATAAGTATCTGCTCTTGTATGTAGTTTGAGAAGTGACAGGAGGACCTTCGGCTGATGTGTTCCTGTGAATTAATAGAGCAATGGATGGATGAGCCATGAGCGTCTCATTCCAATGCTAATATTCAATTCCAATGCTGTTAAATGGATATTTAGTTGTTTTTTATGCATTTGCGCCTTCTTTTTGCCTACAGTTCAACTCCTGAAGCACGTTCTGGTATGCCTTCATTCTATTGCAACAATTTATTTAAAATACAAATGTTACATTTTGGGGATTGTGAAAAGTGCTTTATGAGTGAAATACAGTTATCAAGTAATGACTCATTAGTAGATGTCCTTTGTAGTGTGACCTTGACAATACACTTGTTCTGTGTAACAATGTTTTAACTAGACCTAAATGTTATTATTATTATTATTATTATTATTATTGTATGGCAAAACAGCATGATGTGTGTGTGTGTCAGTGGTGGTCGGTGCCGTTTAAGATGAGGGAGGTCGATCAATGTTTTTATGAGCATGGTATTGCGGATGAAAATGTTATGTTTGTGCTTTTCTAATAACCAATTCGACGGGGTTCATGCAAGTGAGCAATTGATTGTGCCTGGGAGGAATCCTCACTATCAGTATCTGCAATTTGGCAGTATGCCCAGAACATTGTTCTGAGAACTGAAAGTGTGTCAGTTTCAAGATCTCAACTTGGAGAGAAGAGGCCTTGTGAGATATTGGTCATTTGATAAATATTAAAGCATTGTATGACTGTCTAAAGGTTCTGGGAAATGGTCTCGGACAAAGATTGGTGCATATACACTTTTGGTAAAATTACGGGACCTGACTTACCACTAATCAATAAAACTATAAATGGTTATGGGATGTAATACATTTTTAAATAAAACCCATGCCCTGTTAATAAATAGAATAAGATCCTTGGGACTGATATTAAATTAGAGGCCACCATCTGGTGTTTGGGTTAGAGAAAAGCTTCCTGTGGACAAATAGATAAGCCACCATTAGATCTGAGTGGTTCTCCGTAGTTTATGTGTCGGGGTTGCTGGGGTCAGTTTGTTATATCTGGAGTACTTCTCCTGTCCTATTCGGTGTCCTGTGTGAATCTAAGTGTGCGTTCTCTAATTCTCTCCTTCTCTCTTTCTTTCTCTCTCTCGGAGGACCTGAGCCCTAGGACCATGCCCCAGGACTACCTGACATGATGACTCCTTGCTGTCCCCAGTCCACCTGGCCATGCTGCTGTTCCAGTTTCAACTGACCTGAGCCCTAGGACCATGCCCCAGGACTACCTGACATTATGACTCCTTGCTGTCCCCAGTCCACCTGGCCATGCTGCTGCTCCAGTTTCAACTTCCACCTGACTGTGCTGCTGCTCCAGTTTCAACTGTTCTGCCTTATTATTATTCGACCATGCTGGTCATTTATGAACATTTGAACATCTTGGCCATGTTCTGTTATAATCTCCACCCGGCACAGCCAGAAGAGGACTGGCCACCCCACATAGCCTGGTTCCTCTCTAGGTTTCTTCCTAGGTATTGGCCTTTCTAGGGAGTTTTTCCTAGCCACCGTGCTTCTACACCTGCATTGCTTGCTGTTTGGGGTTTTAGGCTGGGTTTCTGTACAGCACTTTGAGATATCAGCTGATGTACGAAGGGCTATATAAATAAATTTGATTTGATTTGATTTGATACTCCGTGAAATTAAACAGGCTGTAAGCAACACGGGGACAGAGGTATGAATAATTGAATAAGAGACTTTGACATTTTCCAAGTATTATTACTATATTCTATAGTTTGGGTAACACCGGTGATTTAAGTAAGAAGGTAATGTCATCTAAAACAATCTGTGTTTTTATCACCGAATATTGATCTGATCAACTTTTTGAGGAACCTAGCAGATTTGTTAAACAACAAGTTTTATATTTTGACTAGTTAATGTCACGAGGACAGTCAGTACAGGACATATGTCAATGCAACAGGTCAAAATGATAAAATTATAAGAAAGGGGCTCTGGGATTGTTTACTTTAGAAGGTGCCTATTCAGCTTAACAGGACACTGTATCATCTGATGTGTGTCAAGTATGATTCTGGAAATGGGTGGTTTTATAAAGGCTTCCTGTCCAAGATGCAGTGAGCTCGATTGAGATTAATACTTTTTTGGATTGATTAAAATGTAGTATAGTGAAAATACTAAGTTCAAGATTATTTTCTTTCTTCCAGGAGCTGAGTCACAGGCTTACTGGTGCTCTTTCATGCCGTCCCTAGGAGGGGTGCGTCACTTGAGTGGGTTGAGTCACTCATGTGATCTTCCTGTCTGGGTTTGCGCCCCCCCCTTGGGTTGTGTTGTGGCGGAGATCTTTGTGGGCTATACTTGGGATGGTAAGTTGGTGGTTGAAGATATCCCTCTAGTGGCGTGGGGGCTGTGCTTTGGCAAAGTGCCCAGAACATTGTTTTGAGTTTCAAGGTCTCAGCTTGGAGAGAAGAGGCCTCGTGACATATTTGTCGGTCACATGGATGAACAATGTAAATCATGCAAATATAACTTGTCTGTGTAACCAGTCTATGTTGACCACCCCCCCACCCCCCTAAAGGGACTGCCCTGACGGAGCTCCTGACAGACGTGTACTACTTGGTGCAGGAAGCTTGTTGGAACCTCTTCAGCTTGCTGATAATTAATAATTATTCATTTAAGATTGACTTCAGCTGTCCCAGGTGGTAATTTCCACGACAGCCTTATTTCTGTCCACAACAGGGGCGCGGCTCTGTTGCGACCAGCAGTTTGTCTGATGTTTGATGTGGCGTTATTTTATATTTTTAATTTGTACACTTAGCTAACAAACAATCTGCCAACCATGGTTTTACAGTGGTGGGGTGTTGGACTGATCTTGTTGATTGTGTACATACTGTCACGGTCTTCCTCCTCTTCATCTGAAGAGGAGAGGCGAGAAGGATCAGAGGACCAAAATGCGGCGTGGTATGTGTTCATGTTGAATGTTTAATTAAAGAAAGAACTGAACACTGAATACAAAAAAACAATAAACAAATAAAGACCGTGAAGCTATCATAAGGACTGTGCTGACACAAGCAACTAACATAGACAATCACCCACAAACAAACAGTGCAACCCAGGCTACCTAAGTATGATTCTCAATCAGAGACAACTAATGACACCTGCCTCTGATTGAGAACCATACTAGGCCGAAACATAGAAATCCCAAATCATAGAAAATCAAACATAGACTGCCCACCCAACTCATGCCCTGACCATACTAAATAAATACAAAACAAAGGAAATAAAGGTCAGAACGTGACAGTACCCCCCCCAAAGGTGCGGACTACGGCCGCAAAACCTTAACCTATAGGGGAGGGTCTGGGTGGGCGTCTGTCCGCGGTGGCGGCTCTGGCGCGGGACGCGGACGCCACTTCACCATTGTCTTAGTCCGCCTTATTGTCCGCCTCCGTGGCTTTCTAACCATGGCCACCCTTCTCAGTGACCCCACTGGACAGAGGGGCGGAAGCTCTGGACAGAGGGGCGGAAGCTCTGGACAGAGGGGTGGAAGCTCTGGACAGAGGGGCGGAAGCTCTGGACAGAGGGGCGGAAGCTCTGGACAGAGGGGCAGCTCGGGACAGAGGAGCAGCTCGGGACAGAGGGGCAGAGGCTCTGGCGCCTCTGGGCTGAGGGGCTCTGGCGCCTCTGGGCAGAGGGGCTCTGGCGCCTCTGGGCTGAGGGGCTCTGGCGCCTCTGGGCAGAGGGGCTCTGGCGCCTCTGGGCAGAGGGGCTCTGGCGCCTCTGGGCTGAGGGGCTCTGGCGCCTCAGACTCCGGCAGCAGCGCCGGACTGGCGGGAGACTCCGGCAGCAGCGCCGGACAGGCGGGAGACTCCGGCAGCAGCGCCAGACAGGCGGGAGACTCCGGCAGCAGCGCCGGACAGGCGGGACCACCTGCAGGGAGGAGACAGAGAGACAGCCTGGTGCGTGGGGCTGCCACAGGAACCACCAGGCTGGGGAGACCTTCAGGAGGCTTGGTGTTAGGAGGAGGCACCTGAAGGACCGGGCTGTGGGGGAGCACTGGAGCTCTGGTGCGCAGCCTTGGCACCACTTCCCCAGGCTGGATCACTGCTCTAGCCCGGACCCTCCAGAGTGCAGGCACAGGTTGAACCGGGCTGTGGGTAGCACGGGAGATCTAGTGCTTACTACACGCACCTCTCCCTTAGGCTCCACTCCCACATTTGCCCGGCACGAGTGGAGCGCAGGCAGAGGACGCACTGCACCCTCCCAGCGCCCCGGAGACACAGTACGCAGAGCCGGCGCAGGATACCCTGGACCAAAACTGCGTACCGGCGACCAGACACGCTGAGCAGGCACCATACGCCCTGGCTCGATGCCCACACTCGCATGACACTTTCGGGGGGCTGCCCTATAGCGCACCGGGCTATGGGCATGTACTGGCAACACCGTGCGCTTAACCGCATAACACGGTGCCTGACCAGTAATGCGCTGCTTATAATAAGCACGAGGAGTGAGCTCAGGTCTGCTACCTGGCTTAGTACCACACCTCGTCTGCCCCCCCCCCACATTTTTTGGGGGGGCTGCCTCTCGTACCTGTCGCACTGCCGTGCTGCCTCCTCATATCGCCGCCGCTCAGCTTTCGCTGCCTCCAGGTCTGCTTTCGGGCGGCGATATTCCCCAGCCTGTGCCCAGGGTCCCTCTCCGTTCAGTATCTCCTCCCATGTCCAGGAGTCCTGTGATGCTGGCCGCTGTTGTTGCTGCTGCTGCTGTCGTCGCTGTCTTTTACCACGCCGCTTGGTCCTTGGTTGGTGGGTGATTCTGTCTATGTTGATGGCTTGTTTCAGCGCAGCTCGCATTAGCTTAACGGTTGTTATTTTGTTTACTGTTTTTGTATAGTGTTTCAGTGTTCAGTTCTTTCTGTTATTAAACATTCAACATGAACACATATCACGCCGCATTTTGGTCCTCCGTTCCTTCTCGCCTCTCCTCTTCAGATGAAGAGGAGGACGACTGTGACGCATACCTGCTATGAACGGACTAAATTATGAAAACTCTGCTGGCAGTGGAATCCAATACAGCAGGGAGTTCTTACTACAATGCAACTCAAATACAAACACGATGGATATACCAATGGCCCATCTAATACCTGATTGTCTGGGAGTGGATTACAAACCCAAATGCAAATGTGGAAAATGCGGGGGAATCAGACAAAGACTTTAAAAATGACCCACAACCTTGCTGATTAATGCCCAGTCACTGAGGGGGAAAGCGGATGAGTTGTCAGCGAATCTGCGCTTCCAACATGATTATCGGGAGGCCTGTTTGTGGTCTATGTGGTCTATCTCAGGCCAACCTACTGCCGGCTCCTGGAGAGGGAGAAACCCACAGTTAAAACTGTCCAGATCTTGAATGACAACAGTATCACTTGTCTCCAGGGGTGTTTTGACTGTACAATGTGGGAGGTATTTGAGGACAGCAGCTCTGATCTTGATGAACTCACAGATGTTATTTCAGACTATGTAAACTTCTGTGTTTAGTCAGTTGTGCCTCCTAGCACTTGTAAAATCTTCCCTAACAACAAGCCTTGGGTATTAAAACATCTAAAATCACTACTTGATAGGAAGAAGGCAGTATATGCAGGGGGTGATAGACAGGCTTTAAGAGATGTACAACGTGAGATCAAAAGACATACTGGTGGACAAAGAGGCATACAAGCAAAGGGTGGAGAGGACCCTCTCCTCAGGAAACGCAAGGGTGGCCTGGCAAGGGATTAAATCCATGGCTAGTACCCCCCATATAGGCAGGGGAAAAACCAGTGCTGACCTTGGGTGATACAAGGGCCAGAACATGGCTACTGAACTGAATGTTTTCTTCTCAAGATTTGAATCAGACAACTTCGTGTCGGAGGTAAAACAAATGGAAGCATCATTACAAATGTTTGAGAGAGTTGGTGTTCAACAGTGTGATGTTCTAAAGTTGTTCAGGGGATGTAACACATACAAAAGTCCAGGCCCAGACAAAATAAGTGTGTTAAAGCACTGTGCTGAACAACTGGCTGGTGTTTTTACAGACATTTTCCAATCCTCACTCAACCAGCAACACTTTCCCGTATTGTGGGAAAAAATCAATAATTATTCCAATTCCTAAAGCATCTAATCCCTCTGTGCTGAATGACTACCGCCCTGTCGCCTTGGCATCCTTAGTAATGTAGTGCCTTGAGAAAATTGTGAAAAGTCATATTCGTAGTGTCACCCAGAATCTCCTCGACCCATTTCAGTTTGCCTATCAGCCTAGCAGAGGAGTTGATGATGCCAGTCTTACCCTCCTTAACATGGTCTATAGACATCTAGAGGGTGCCAAATCCCATGTCAGGGTTCTGTTTGTTTACTTTTCTTCTGCCTTCAACACAATCCAGCCTTACATTCTGGCACAGAGACACATTCGGGACTTCTCCTTAGATGGGGGGCTGGTTGTGTGGCTGTTGGACTTCCTGAGCCATCGCTCACAGCGAGTCAAAATTGGTCCCCACGTGTCGGATATATACGCAATACCAACACAGGCTCTCCTCAGGGATGTGTTTTGCCCCCACTTCTGTACATCTTGTACACTAATAATTTTACTAGTTCCCATACTGACAGACACGTCGTTAAGTTCGCTGACACTGCCTTGATCAGCTTGTTGCATGATGACGAGGAACATCATGGCCCGGTCCTAGATGACTTTGTAGAGTAGTGTGAGGAATCACACTTGGTCCTCAATACCAACAAGACCAAAGAGATGTACATAGACTTCAGGAAGCGTACAACACCTACCTCTGCAACATCTATCAGAGGTCAGAATATAGAAATTGTAGAGGAATATAAATATCTGGGTGTCCTTTCGGACAATAAGCTTCAGTGGAGTAAATGTACAGACCTGATCTACAAAAAGAGCCAACAGAGACTGTACTTTCTCAAAAAGTTGGGATCTTTTAATGTAGACTACTATATTGACTCTGTTTCACAAATCCTTTATTGCGAGTATTTTACATTTTTGTATTGTTTGTTGGTTTGGCAATGCCACTGTCAGCCAGAGAAATATGATGAGAAGGATTATTACCACAGCAAGCAAGTCAAACAGACAGGCCTGGATGAGATCTTTAAGGTCAGGGTCCTCCGTAAGGCTCACAAAATCATTTTAGACCCAAGCCACCCCCTGTACCTGGACTTTGAATTACTCCCCTCTGGGCACAGGAATAGGGCACCCTTCAGCAGGAAAAACAGAACGAGACAATAATTTGTGCCAGGTGTGATATCCCTCCTAAATAGCTCGACTCCGTAAGGCCAGCAGGCTAGTCTTTTCTTTTTTTAAAATGTTTTATTTCTTATTTCTTCTTCTTCTTTTATTGGTACGTAACTGTTATGAAAGTTGTACTGTCAGTTTTGTTTTGTATTTGAAAGCCACTTTAAATGTGTACATGACACTGCAACAAAATTTCCCCATGGGGACAATAAAGTCAGTAAGTAAGTAAGTAAGTCATTTCTATTACAGCATATTGGATGGCTGTCATTCATATTCCATTCACCCAGCTTAATGTATCATCGATATCTTAATGCAACTACATGATACGTTAATTTTCCCTATACCCATTATGAGGTTGCTACAATCTAGCTATGAATGAAAGTTTACAACATAGGTGCACAGGTCGATAAAATAAAAGTTAAACTCACGCGCATTCTGACTGAGTGACAGCAAACTTGGCTGCTCACTGCAAGTTGAGGACACACAGACACAGCCACACACACAGACACACATAACCAGGTTTGCCAGGTCTAGCACAATGAAAACCAGCCCACAAGGCCTGAAAACTAGCCCAAGAGTTACCACGTTTATCCATGAAACCCCTTTTTCATAACGCTATAGAGTGAATAAAGAAGGAATATCAACTGCAGTTTTAATGACGTAGGCTAAGAAGCAAAATTTTGTTTTCCATCAAAATAATAATTATTGCAAATTTAAGAATATGTCTCAAGGGACATTTAAACTCTCCAGATAATTTTCCATCAATGGATGTCGATTTAACAGTTTTGACTGTTATGATTAAACAATAATGCCAGAGGTATGGTATATGGCCAAAATACCACGGCTAAAGGGCTGTTCTTTAGCCATGGTATATGGGCCATATACCACAACCGCCTGAGGTGCCTTATTGTTGTTATGAACTTGTTAACAATATAATTAGAATAGTAAAAAAAACAATTTGGTCATTCCATTGGTACACAGTCTGAGCCATCACATTTAACCATGGAAACTTGACTGGGAATATGGCCTAATATAGTAGTTGTTCCCTCTGCAAGGCAATCAAACAAGCGTAATGTCGGTATAGGGACAAAGTGGAATCGCAATTCAACGGCTCAGACAAGAGACGTACAGTATGTGGCAGGGTCTACAGGCAATTTCTGACTACAAAAAGAAAACAAGCCACGTAACTGAAAACGACGTCTTGCTTCCAGACAAACTAAACACCTTTGCCCGCTTTCAGGATAATACAGTGCCACCGACGTTGCCCGCTACCAAGGACTGCGGGGACGTGAGTAAAACATTTAAACGTGTTAACCCTCGCAAGGCTGCTGGCCCAGACGGCATCCCTAGCCGAGTCCTCAGAGCATGCGCAGACCAGCTTGCTGGTGTGTTTACAGACATATTCAATCACTCCCTATCCCAGTCTGCTATCCCCACATGCTTCAAGATGGCCACCATTGTTCCTGTACCCAAGAAGGCAAAGATAACTTAACTAAATTGCTATCGCTCCGTAGCACTCATTTCTGTCATAATGAAGTGCTTTGAGAGACTAGTCAAGGATCATATCACCTCCACCTTACCTGCCACCCTAGACCCACTTCAATTTGCACATCGCCCCAACAGGTCCACAGACAACGCCATCGCCATCACACTGCACACTGCCCTATCCCATCTGGACAAGAGGAATACCTATGTAAGAAGGCTGTTCATTGACTACAGCTTTAGCATTTAACACCATAGTACCCTCCAAGCTCATCATTAAGCTTGAGGCCTTGGGTCTCAACCTCGCCCTGTGCAATTGGGTCCAGGACTTTCTGATGGGCCGCCCTCAGGTGGTGAAGGTAGGAAACAACATCTCCACTTCGCTGATCCTCAACACTGGGGCCCCACAAGGGTGCATGCTCAGCCCCCTCCCGTACTCCCTGTTAATCCATGACTGCGTGGCCATGCATGCCTCCAACTTAATCATCAATTTTGCAGACGATACAACAGTACTGGGCTTGATTACCAACAATGACGAGACAGCCTACAGGGAGGAGATGAGGGCCCTCGGAGTGTGGTGTCAGGAAAACAACCTCTCACTCAATGTCAACAAAACAAAGGAGATGATTGTGGAGTTCAGGAAACAGCAGAGGGAGCACCCCCCTATCCACATCGAAGAGACAGCAGTGGAGAAGGTGGAAAGTTCCACGGTGTACACATCAGGGACAAACTGAAATGGTCCATGTACACAGACAGTGTGGTGAAGAAGGCACAACAGCGCCTCTTCAACCTCAGGAGGCTTAAGAAATTTGGCTTGTCACCAAAAACCCTCACAATATTTTACCGATGCACAATTGAGAACATCCTGTCTGGCTGTATCATCACCTGGTACGGCAACTGCACCGCCCTCAACCGCAAGGCTCTACAGAGGGTGGTGCGGTCTGCACAACGCATCACCGGGGGCAAAATACCTGCCCTCCAGGACACCTACAGCACCCGATGTCACAGGAAGGCCAAAAAGATCATCAAGAACAACAACCACCTGAGCCACTGCCTGTTCACACCACTACCACCCAGAAGGTGAGGTCTGTACAAGTGCATCAAAGCTGGCACAGAGAGAATGAAAAACAGCTTCTATCTCAAGGCCATCAGACTGTTAAACAGCCATCACTAACACAGAGAGGCTGCTGCCTACATTCAGACTAGAATCATTGGCCACTTTATAAATTGATTACTCGTCACTTTAAATAATGCCACTTTAATAATGTTTACATATCTTACATTACTCATCTCATATGTATATACTGTATTTTATACCATCTATTGCATATTGCCTATGCCGCTCGGTCATCCATATATTTATATGTACATATTCTTATTCCATCCCTTTAGATTTGTGTGTATTAGTTAGTTCTTGTGGAATTGTTAGATTACTTGTTAGATATTACTGCACTGTCAGAACTAGAAGCACAAGCATTTTGCTACACTCGCATTAACATCTCCTAACCATGTCACCAATACAATTTGATTGGTTGAAAGCCATGGTAAATCAAATCAGCATTCAGGGCTCAAACCACCCAGTTTATAATTGTAAATAAATCCTGTTTGCACTTGTGCATAACTATAGATAAATCCGACAGAAGAGTTTGAGTGATAAAAGTTGGACAGAGGATCTCAATCTCTGTGCAAGAAACACTTGGAAGAACTTCAAAAAACGAATGTTGGGCTATTTTCTGGCAATTGTGCCGTTATTGGCTTATGGCTTATTTACAAGATTGACTAGTTATTCAACAGGCATTGGCTATTGACTAAAATCGGGGTTTATAATTACATTTCAACTTTGCCATGGTTTGCTGATCTAGATGCAGGTAGCGTATAGGCCAACATCTCATTTGAGGGAAAGGGCTACAATGAAACTGACATTTAAATGTGGAGAATGATACATTCACGATAGAGCGGTGACCACAATCACAATTGATACCTTCCAATTTATTTAACTTAACATGGCCATTAACAATTGCATAATAATATAAGGCTACAACAACAAACTGAAGTTATAGGCTATTTATTAAATCCAGCTCCAGGTAGGCTACACAAGTGGACCAAATTGATTTACAATGACTCCAGTGATATTGTAATTTAAATATATTTATTGTACTGTATCAAATGGTAGGCTACAATGTCAATTGCCTACAATGGCATAGAAATTAATAGCCTACTTGATGGCCAACAAATGCAAATGTAGCCTATCATTCTCCAAAGTTAATGTGATTTTCATTGTGGAAGCATGTGAAGGAGTCCCATAACTTCCATTTCAAATTTCCGTTATTTAAGTTCCAGTGTGTTCATTTGTTTTATTGAAAAAGGGTGTCTTCACAATGACCAATCGATTTCCTCCCATCACTCAAATGTTTTCATATTAAATGTAGGTAGTAATATTATATTAAATGTAAGGTATATTGCAGCTATCCGCAGAACTAATGACATAACTTTTTATGTTTCTAATTTTAAAACAGAAATACATACGCAACATGCA
Source organism: Oncorhynchus kisutch (assembly GCF_002021735.2). Classification (NCBI taxonomy): domain Eukaryota; kingdom Metazoa; phylum Chordata; class Actinopteri; order Salmoniformes; family Salmonidae; genus Oncorhynchus; species Oncorhynchus kisutch. Next base: position 44,012,021 of record NC_034179.2, on the reverse strand, counting down.
ACAAATTCATAGATTTTGCTGAGTTACAGTTCATATGAAGAAATCAGTCAATTTAAATACATTCATTAGGCCCTAATCTATGGATTTCACATGACTGGAATACAGATATGCATCTGTTGTTCACAGAAACCTTTAAAACATGGGCCTCACAATGGGCCTCAGGATCTCATCACAGTATTTGTTTGCATTCAAATTTCCATCGCTAAAATGCAATTGGGTTCGTTGTCCATAGTTTATGCCTGCCTATACCATAGCCCCACCGCCACCATGGGGCACTCTTCACGACATTGACATCAGCAAACCGCTCGTCCACACAACGCCATACACGTGGTCTGTGGTTGTGAGGCTGGATGGACATACTGCCTAATTCTCTAAAACTACATTGGAGGGAGCTTATTGTAGTGAAATGAACATCCAATTATCTGGCAACAGCTCTGGTGGGCATTCCTGCAGTCAGCATGCTAACTGCACGCTCCCGCAAAACTTGAGACATCTGTGGCATTGTGTTGTATGACAAAACTGCACAATTAAGAGTGGCCTTTTATTGTCCTCAGCACAAGGTGCACCTGTGTAATGTTCATGCTGTTTAATCAGCTTCTTGGTATGCTACACCTGTCAGGTGGATGGATAATCTTGGCAAAGGAGAAATGCTCACTACCAGGAATGTAAACAAATGATCTGGAAGTAATAAACTTGGGTAGTACCAAGTCGTCCGTTATTCCCAGACAATGTACAAAGCATCAGTGTTTATCCCTTACATGTTGGTATGTATGTAAATGTATCTATGTCTCTCTGGGTCTGTCTGCCCTTTCCTTGCAGTGTTCAGTCCTCTCCTTTCTGCCTCCATCTCTTTCTGGTGCAAGCTGCAGCCACCGTATGACTAACTTCTCAGTCTCTTCATCTGTAGGCTTAAATGTGAGTGTTTCTCTTGACAACACCTTTGAATAACAGAAAAAAAGAGCAAAATAAGTAGTTAACAATTAGTCCGAATTTGACACCACACAAAATCCTAGGAATCACAATCCAAACCTCAAATGGGAAGCACATCAACACAATAACTACAGAGGTTTTCAATTTCAACACTGAGTCAAGCAGATCAAGAGATATAAATATGTGCTTGTTGTAGCGCCACCGTGTGGTCAATCGGAATATGCTTGATTATGTCTGGAAAGTGTTTGGAACATTGTTGGTCAGTTGTTTGACATACTTGTCTGAAAAATATTGCTTTGAAAGACATTGGTCCATAACATATATCAAGTTCCGGAGGAGGTGTCATTTAAGTGTTTTTCAAAATCTATAAACAGAACTATGCACAGAATTTCGGTCAGGGATGGGCAGGCCTCGGATCAATTTCCCTCGGAAAATAACTATTTTCTGTGATCTACTGTCAGGCTATGTCATAACAGTATTCTAATTCCTAATTCTATGGTCAGGCCACTGTCTGTCTCTCACACCAGTCTCTCTTATATTGTGTCCCCTGCCCAGAATTCACAGATACAGCTCTCATATGATAAACATATGGTCCATGCTATTCAGAAACCTTTGGATGTCTCTACCCAATTGAAGTTTACATTTAAAATGGTTAAGGTTAGGTTAGGGATTTGGTTATGTGTAAGGTTAAGGTTATGATTATGGTTTAGGGTAGGGATGTCCCAATGATCCCAGTCCCAAAGGATCCCAGTTAGCACTGACCATAAACATATAGGAGCTATCGTTGCTAGGACTAGCCATCCATTATATACAAATTATAGTTTTAACCATGTTTTGAGGCTATACAGTGTTTGTTTTCAGTTAAACATGTCGATGTTTGTTTTTGATGGGGAAGAACAGTTAAACTAAGTTCAACAAGCATTTCTAATTTATTTTCTTCAAGAATCAATGGGTATACAGTGCCTAGTGAACGTCTACACACCCTTGAACAGTTTTCATATCTGAGATTGACTCCTTTAAATGTCCAGCCACACCATCTCAGGCTCAGGGTGCCAGCCTTCAGATTCACAGTTTGAGTATATTGAGCACGGTGGTGGAAGGTGGAGACAGTACTCTTTTGCACACCAATATCTCTACCTGTACATGACCATCTGATCATTTATCACTCCAGGGTTAATCTGCAAAATTGTAATTATTCGCCTACCTCCTCATGCCTTTTGCACACAATGTATATAGACTCTCTTTTTTTTCCTACTGTGTTATTGACTTGTTAATTGTTTACTCCATGTGTAACTCTGTGTTGTCTGTTCACACTGCTATGCTTTATCTTGGCCAGGTCGCAGTTGCAAATGAGAACTTGTTCTCAACTAGCCTACCTGGTTAAATATAGGTGAAATAAAAAAATAAAACCACTTCAAAGGCCCACACAAGGCCAAAATAATATGTGAGCAATTTGAGGCCATATGTGGTGAGTTCAGCATTAAAGATACATTGAACTATATCATTAGTGACAATGCTGCCAACATGAGAAAAGAATTCACAGTGTGCATCCCCATTGAACAAGAAGAAGTACAAGACGAAGATCGCCGTGTTGACCCAGAGCTCTGGAATGACCTAACCCTGGAAGACCAGCAAACAGTGGATGCTGCTATTGCAAAAAACAGCACTTGCAATGTTTTTCCCACACTCTCCAGCTGGTGGTGGGAGACGGCTTGAAAGAAACAAAAGTGATGACTCCTTCTCTTTCAAAGTTAGCAAAAATCAGCTCACTGCTACATACAATCACCACATTCAAAGAGGTGTTTGAGGTTGAATTTGGGGAAAGAGGCATCCCTCCTGCTGTCAACAAGATGGAACTCAACACTGAGACAAGTGAAGGCAGTTATCCAATGTGTCCATCTAAGGCTCAGTCATGTTCTAGTAAAGGCTGGGAACAAGGAGTTGTTGTTCACAGTACGGATGTGTAATAAGTTGAAGCAGATGGTGGACATCCTGAAGCCATTTGGAGAAGCAACAGATATGACACAGGGGGAGAAGATAGTCACAATCAGTTCTGTTGTTCCCTCGGTCCTGTCCCTGAATCACCACCTGGAGCAGCGGAAGCCTCAAGTCCATTCCCTGAGCGGCCTGGTCAGAAGTCTCCAGGCATGCCTGAACAAAATATTTTTGGGAATCTTCATCAATGTGAAAATGGCCAGGACACAAGATGGAATCACTGCCCCCTTTTCAGATCCAGCCTACCTCAAAGCACCTGCCTTGGATCTGGCTTTTTCTCTGATGTGGGTGGAGCACCATGTGCTGGTCAAGGAGGTGGCACAAAGAGTGAAAGGTAAATATTATTGAGTTTAATGTAACTTTTTCTCATAATTTAATCCAATTGACTGCAACAATACTAAAACAATGACTTGTTTTACAAACAAGAAGACATGCATGTATTGTCAAGCACATCGCTTTAAATGGGGTTCAAGTGAGGAATGGGATCAGCTGGAAACACTAATCATTCAACCTATAGAATGTTGTTTTACATTTTCCTTATAGTTCATTTTCTTTTTTTAAATATATTTTATTTTCAATGAAGAAGGCAGCAACTGATTCACCATTGACTGTGTAGGGTCAACCATGAATAGTTTTGCAAAATTATTTATTATTTTGTGGTCGACCACTAACTATATCCAAATAATTTAGGTAGCTAATGTTACACAGAAGCACCAGAACCATAAATATAAAAACATATATATTTTACGTGTGACTGTAATTCAGCATTTAGCTTCCATAGTACACATGAAACGAAATAAATCATTGTCATCATTATTGAATCTTGAAGCGCTCTTTGCCATCTCAGCTCGTGACCAGTTAGGGTCGCACGATTCCTTTGTGACTCACTGGACATAGCTAGCTAGCATAGCTAACTGTGACTGTTAGCTAGCTAGTTATGTTAACAGGGTGCTTTCTTGCCTAGTCTTAGCTAGACTACCAATGTTTTACAAACAAAAACACTAGCTAGCTAAATTAGCTACCTAATATCACATAGGCTAGACCCTAAACGTATTGACTTAGCTAGCTACCTTTGCTCTAACAGTTAAGATAGCTAGCTAACATTAACGTTAGCTGATGTTAATGTAGAAACTTTGACAACAACCATGACCAGTCCAGAAATGAAGCTAGCTACAGTGTCACAAACTAATTAGCGACTGCGACAAAATACACTACTACAAATATAATAGTTACAATAACCTATTTTTTACTTTTTGGTATCTTCTCCGGCTGTCCTCGACTGTTAACCAACTGACTGACTCTCACAACGACCTTTGGAAAGTCAGGCGCTGAGTCCGGCTCAAGCAGCAACTGCTGGATCGTGTGTTTTTGGTTCCTTTAGAGGTAATGTTAGGTACCTATTAAGGATACTTCAGAAAGTATTGATGTTGGCAATTGACGATACATGTATGCTGCTATTTGCTATGTTGAAAATTACAATCACAGATTTGTAAAACAGACAAGAAATAGTAGCATATTTTTGACTTGGTGTCAGGTCTCAATCCCAAATTAAGCTTTATCAATGTGTAGGTTCAGCAACAATTTGGCATGCAACCTTGGGTTATGACAAAGAAACACTATAACAAAGTTACACAGTTGGGGATACAATACCTGACTTATCCGGTTTTCATACATTGTTTTATTTTATTTCGTCTTCTCGGAATGTGCAGGCAGCCCATATAGCCCAATGTTCGATGTCTCACAAATATGAGGTGTGCAAAAATAATATGTGACATTAAGCAGATGCTTTTTTCTAAAGCGAAAGTATGCATGCATTATTTTTCCCACAATCATGATGTTTCGAGCTCCATGATTTTTTTCATTGACTGTCATGGTCGTTATTTATTTAGATATTATAATAGGCTATAGACTACATTTGTAACAGTTTAATAGGCTATTGAAATAATTCAACATGCATGGTAGCAGGCTGCATCACTCCTTCAGCCTAGGTAGCAGATGATCAAATGAAAGATATAGGCCTATGCGTTCCTTCAGGCTGCGCTCTGCGTTCCCCCGGGCACGCTCCACTATTGATATCATTAAGCCTATGTTTTTCGAAAATACAATTATTATACCACAACTGTCAGGTGGATGAATTACCTTGGCAAAGGAGAAATGCTCACTAACAGGGATGTATACAAATGTGTGCACAAAATTAGAGAGAAATAAGCATGTTGTGCATATGTACAATTTTGGGGATCATTTATTTCAGCTCATGAAACATGGGACCCAGACTTTACATGTTGTGTTTATATTTTTGTTCAGTGTAGATACATTTTAATGTGTTTTTAACACACAGTAACCAAAAAAGTTTGTCACAAGATTCCCAGAATTGTTTTCCAGAAATTCACAAGTTGCTGCAAATTAACCCCAACAGTTTGTCACAAAACTCATTTGCATGTGAAAATATGAGCTTGCTGCAAATTGGCTGAAGGTTTGCCACAACTGTTTGCCAGAAGCCTGTTTTTCCGGTTAGGGTACTTCTGTGGCTCCCCTTTTGTAGAGGCTTACATGCTGACCAAACTGTGCGTGCGTCCGCCTGCGCTATTGTGTGCAAGTTGATTTTGTTCACCCACACCAGAAGCGATCAGGCAATGCTGGTTGAAATATAAATATAACTCTGAACCAATTATATTAATTTGGGAACATGTCAACAAGCATTAAACATGTATAGCAATTTAGCGAGCTTGCTGTTGCTCGAAAATTTGTCCTGGTATATAAACATTGGGTTTTTATTTTACCTGAAATGCACAAGGTCCTCTACTCCGACAATTAATCAACAGATAAAACGGTAAACCGAATTTGTTTCTCGTCATCTCTCCTCCTTCCTTCAGGTTTTTTTTTCTTCTTTGGACTTCATATGGTAGTTGGCTACCAACTTTACAGCATTACTACAACTGACCGGAGTGTGGACCTTAGTTCATCTTTCAATCACCCACGTGGGTATATGCTCCTTAAAACCAATGAGGAGATGGCATGTGGGTATATACTCCTAAAAAACAATGTTTCTATACCAGGACAAAGATGGGAGAGGTGCATTGCAGTGCATTGAGCCTCACAAATATAACAAATTTCTATTTTAGCGCATGGCCACGCAGACAATGATTGAATAACATGTATGTGTACATTTATTTTGCAACTGAGCGGTGTGGTCAGCATGTTAGATGAACAGGCGGGAAAAGAGAATGTATACAAGAAATGTCTGACAGACAATTCTGTTTTCTTTGCCAGGCCAAAAAAGGCAAGTTTTCCTTTATGTCCTTTTACCTGCTCTTAGTCCCTCAGGGACATAGCATGTAATGCTGGCTCTTCTGCTTTTTCTATTCCCAGAAAAATGCCCTCCAAAAGATGGTGAAAAAAATTATAATCAAAGTGAATATTTTGGACAGTAACCATAGTGTAGTGAAATGGCACAGTTTTTCAAAGCAAAAACATATAATTAGAGTGCATTAGCAATGCAGTTGATGGCCTCTCGAGTGAACTGTTTGGTCGTCAAAGTGTTGGACCGGGCAGGTTTGTCAATATGGAATTATTTTAATGGATTTCACAGGAAAGGGGCTCATTTAGGACAATTGTGTGTTCTGAGTGGGATCTGCTGAGTAGGTACTGATTTAATGCTTTACGTAATGTTGTGTTATTTTACTGTCTCACACACACAGTCCACCCACAAGGATATTGATGGGACTGCACATCTTCATTGGGCACATGTTTAACCCATTGCAAAGGAACTATACTTAAAGTAACTCTTCAGTGAAAATCTACTTTTAAAAGTTAATATTCTGATAATACATACCAAAATAATGTTGCTGACTCATCCTGCAGTGTATACTTGTATTTGTGGCAAAAGCATACATTGGAGAAAAAAAACATTTTAAAATCCCCAACTTGTCTCTCAAACAGACTGTTTAAAAAAATGCTTGCTATTTCCTTATAGGGGATTATGTCATCCTCCTGATGAGGATGAACTGGCCAATCAGCGGTCTACTTACATTAATATTTTTTATGACCGGTATACGCCCACGCCATTCTGTTGTTTGGGTACACCCACACCATTCCAACACAGAAAAGCTGCTTTTCGACATACTTAATTACTCTTTTTACTGTTTTTTTTTTATGGAAAACTATTTCACTCATATTGCAATTAATTATAGGTCATATTTCATAGAAATCTGGAAACACTGGACAGTTACTTTAATGCAATTGTCCCAACACTTGGTGCACCATAGAAAAGTGTACAGTAAGCATGGATATGTTAACACTATAAGGGTCATTCTTGGGCTCGGGTAATATTTCAGTCCCCTGACTTTTTATATTATATTATATACATTGGGTCACCAAAATGAAAATATTTTCTATATAAATTGAAATGTCCAGTATAATGAATTGAAATAAATAAATACAGTGGGGCAAAAAAGTATTTAGTCAGCCACCAATTGTGCAAGTTCTCCCACTTAAAAAGATAAGAGAGGCCTGTAATTTTCATCATAGGTACACTTCAACTATGACAGACAAAATTAGAAAAACAATCCAGAAAATCACATTGTAGGATTTTTAATGAATTTATTTGCAAATTATGGTGGAAAATAAGTATTTGGTCAATAACAAAAGTTTATCTCAATACTTTGTTATATACCCTTTGTTGGCAATGACAGAGGTCAAACGTTTTCTGTAAGTCTTCACAGGGTTTTCACACACTTTTGCTGGTATTTTGGCCCATTCCTCCATGCAGGTCTCCTCTAGAGCAGTGATGTTTTGGGGCTTTTGTTCTCATTTTGTCTGTCATAGTTAAAGTGTACCTATGATGAAAATTACAGGCCTCTCTCATCTTTTTAAGTGGGAGAACTTGCACAATTGGTGGCAGACTAAATACTTTTTTGCCCCACTGTATAATATATGAAATAAGTATAGCATTCATCCCCCATGCCTGGGGGACATGTGTCATGTCCCCCAGGCATTACAAAATGTTTACTTGGGAAATTAATATTGAAATTTGCACATAATTAATAACTTTTATCATTAATGCAAACATAGATTTGTGTTCTTTTGTTGAAAGTATTTTTATCAAATAAATGCATGATTATTGATTAAAATCACACAATTCAGCTCTGTCTCTCAGTCTACACTCAACCCCATCATGCCAACAAAAATAAAAATGGTCAGTGCCATCATTAACCATCATTAACAGGAAGTGACATCATTCAACCATTTTCAACTGCATGGTACTGCATAGTACAGAAACAGGCAAGTAATCATATTGTGTTGTATCTGTATTATGATGTTTTTTAAAGTCAGGTGGGAATCGTTGAGCTAACCAACTCAACCCTGTTACATGAAAATATTTTACTTCAACACAGTCTGCACTTGAGTCTTACCTGAACCCTGATAGTACAAACTGGCCATGACTGACTCAGCAGACTTGGACCAGCTCCATAATGCCATCTCCTCCCAAGGAGCTCTCATTGGTAGATGTGAGGAGTTGCTTCGGGGTCTGATGGAAGGGTTCCAGGGCGTGGCCGAATGTCACAACCTAGCATTAGACGCTTTGCGGGACAATTCCGTGGGTTGCCTACTTGGCAGCCTACCACGACAATAACCTCCCAGCCCCTCAGTAACCCAGCTGGTTGCAGCGCCGTCGCCCCGGTTTCCCAGGAACCCCGCTTACCTCCCTCGGAGCACTACGATGGAGATTCCAGAACCTGCCGAGCCTTCCCCCACCAGTGCTCTGTTTTCGAGCTGCAGCCTTCTTTGTTCCTCTGGGACCGCTCAAAGATAGTGTACATTATTACGCTGATATCCGGGAGGGCACTCGCTTGGGCCACAGCGGCATGGGTGGGACAATCTGCCTCAGTTCGGAGGTATTTGTGGTGGAGGTGAGAAAGGTTTGAGGCTCCGGTGTCTGGGAAGGAGGCTTCCCGGAAGTTACTCCAGCTTTGGCAGGACTCTGGCAGACTGTGATGAATTTCCGCACACTATCAGAGGAGGGTGCCTGGAACCCGGAAACTCTGTTCGGCACATTCCGGCACAGATTATCGGAGGAAGTAAAGGATGAGCTTGCAGCCCGGGAACTACCGACGGATCTCGGTTCACTCATCACGTTAAACATCTGGATCGATGGTCGGCTACAGGAAAGTAGGAGGGAGAAGAGGTCTGATTGCGGTCACAATCGCTCACTCAAGGATCCCACCTTGCATCTGATGAACTCCGAAGACCGCCCTTTTGCTCCTTCCTGAGCCAATGCAGCTCTGCAGGGCTAGGCTGTCTCCAGCCCGAAACGCGTATGCAGACTTAACACCCAGAGTTGTCTGTATTGCGGTACTGCTGGTCATTATGTGTCTACCTGTCCCTTCAAGAGACTGAGTACTCTGGTGGGTGTTAAGGATAATGTTGCTTCTCCCCCTACTCACCCCCCTCTCCATGCCACCCTGGGGTGGGCCGACCAGTCCAAGTCTCTCCAGATACTCGGCGGCCGATATGAGTCTTATGGACGTTACCCTGGCATCTGAGCTGGGCATCCCCATTCAACCCCTCTCCATTCCCATGGATGTTAGAGCACTGGACAGGCGCTCTGTAGGCTGGGTTACCCCACCCCCCATACCACCCCCATCAACCTACGAGTGTCGGGGAACCACAGTGAGACGATCCCCTTCCTGCTAATGGAGTCTCTGCAGGTTCCTGTGGTACTGGGATTATCAAATTCAAATCAAATCAAATTTATTTATAAAGATCTTCTTACATCAGCTGATATCTCAAAGTGCTGTACAGAAACCCAGCATAAAACCCCAAACAAAATCAAAATCAAATCAAATTTATTTGTCACATACACATGGTTAGCAGATGTTAATGCGAGTGTAGCGAAATGCTTGTGCTTCTAGTTCCGACAATGCAGTAATAACGAACAAGTAATCTAACTAACAATTCCAAAAAAAACTACTGTCTTATACACAGTGTAAGGGGATAAAGAATATGTACATAAGGATATATGAATGAGTGATGGTACAGAGCAGCATAGGCAAGATACAGTAGATGATATCGAGTACAGTATATACATATGAGATGAGTATGTAAACCAAGTGGCATAGTTAAAGTGGCTAGTGATACATGTATTACATAAGGATGCAGTCGATGATATAGAGTACAGTATCTACGTATGCATATGAGATGAATAATGTAGGGTAAGTAACATTATATAAGGTAGCATTGTTTAAAGTGGCTAGTGATATATTTACATCATTTCCCATCAATTCCCATGATTAAAGTGGCTGGAGTAGAGTCAGTGGCATTGACAGTGTGTTGGCAGTAGCCACTCAATGTTAGTGGTGGCTGTTTAACAGCCACCACAAGCAATGCAAGTGTAGAAGCACGGTGGCTAGGAAAAACTCCCTAGAAAGGCCAAAACCTAGGAAGAAACCTAGAGAGAAACCAGGCTCTGTGGGGTGGCCAGTCCTCTTCTGGCTGTGCCAGGTGGAGATTATAACAGAACATGGCCAAGATGTTCAAATGTTCATAAATGACCAGCATGGTCAAATAATAATAATCACAGGCAGACCAGTTGAAACTGGAGCAGCAGCATGGCCAGGTGGACTGGGGACAGCAAGGAGTCATCATGCCCGGTAGTCCTGAGGCATGGTCCTAGGGCTCAGGTCCTCCAAGAGAAGGAAAGAAAGAGAGAATTAGAGAGAGCATACTTAAATTCACACAGGACACCGGAGAGGACAGGAGAAGTACTCCAGATATAACAAACTGACCCTAGCCCCCGACACATAAACTACTGCAGCATAAATACTGGAAGGCTGAGACAGGAGGGGTCAGGAGACACTGTGGCCCCACCCGATGACACCCCCGGACAGGGCCAAACAGGAGGGATATAACCCCACTCACTTTGCCAAAGCACAGCCCCCACACCACTAGAGGGATATCTTCAACCACCAACTTACCATCCTGAGACAAGGCCGAGTATAGCCCACAAAGATCTCCGCCACGGCACCACCCAAGGGGGGGCGCCAACCCAGACAGGAATATCACATCAGTGACTCAACCCTCTCAAGTGACGCACCCCTCCTAGGGACGGTATGAAAGAGCCCTAGTAAGCCAGTGACTCCTGTAATAGGGTTAGAGGCAGAGAATCCCAGTGGAAAGAGGGGAACCGGCCAGGCAGAGACAGCAAGGGCGGTTCGTTGCTCCAGAGCCTTTCCATTCACCTTCACACTCCTGGGCCAGACTACACTCAATCATATGACCCACTGAAGAGATGAGTCTTCAGTAAAAACTTAAAGGTTGAGACCGAGTTTGCGTCTCTCACATGGGTAGGCAAACCATTCCATAAAAATTGAGCTCTATAGGAGAAAGCCCTGCCTCCAGTTGTTTGCTTAGAAATTCTAGGGACAATTAGGAGGCCTGCGGCTTGTGACTGTGGCGTACGTGTAGGTATGTACGGCAGGACCAAATCAGAGAGATAGGTAGGAGCAAGCCCATGTAATGCTTTGTAGGTTAGCAGTAAAACCTTGAAATCAGCCCTTGCCTTTACAGGAAGCTGGTGTAGGGAGGCTAGCACTGGAGTAATATGATCAAATGTTTTGGTTCTAGTCAGGATTCTAGCAGCCGTATTTAGCACTAACTGAAGATTATTTAGTGCTTTTTCCGGGTAGCCGGAAAGTAGAGCATTGCAGTAATCTAACCTAGAAGTGACAAAAGCATGGATAAATTTTTCTGCGTCATTTTTGGACAGAAAGTTTCTGATTTTTGCAATGTTATGTAGATGGAAAAAAGCTGTCCTTGAAACAGTCTTGATATGTTCTTCAAAAGAGAGATCAGGGTCCAGAATATGCCATGGTCCTTCACAGTTTTATTTGAGATGACTATACAACCATTAAGATTAATTGTCAGATTCAACAGAAGATCTCTTTGTTTCTTGGGACCTAGAACAAGCATCTCTGTTTTGTCCGAGTTTAAAAGTAGAAAGTTTGCAGCCATCCACTTCCTTATGTCTGAAACACATGCTTCTAGCGAGGGCAATTTTGGGGCTTCCCCATGTTTCATTGAAATGTACATCTGTGTGTCATCCGGATAGCAGTGAAAGTTAAAATTATGTTTTCGAATGACATCCACAAGAGGTAAAATATAGAGTGAAAACAATAGTGGTCCTAAAACGGAACCTTGAGGAACACCGAAATTTACAGTTGATTTGTCAGAAGACAAACCATTCACAGAGACAAACTGATATCTTTCCGACAGATAAGATCTAAACCAGGCCAGAACTTGTCCGTGTAGACCAATTTGCGTTTCCAATCTCCAAAAGAATGTGGTGATCGATGGTATCAAAAGCAGCACTAAGGTCTAGCAGCCTCGGTCTGATGCCATTAAAAGGTAATTTACCACCTTCACAAGTGCAGTCTTAGTGCTATGATGGGGTCTAAAACCAGACTGAAGCATTTCGTATACATTGTTTGTCTTCAGGTAGACAGTGAGTTGCTGCGCAACAGCCTTTTCTAACATTTTTGAGAGGAATGGAAGATTCGATATAGGCCGATCGTTTTTTATATTTTCTGGGTCAAGGTTTGGCTTTTTCAAGAGAGGCTTTATTACTGCCACTTTTAGTGAGTTTGGTACACATCCGGTGGATAGAGAGCCGTGTATTATGTTCAACATAAGAGGGCCAAGCACAGGAAGCAGCTCTTTCAGTTGTTTAGTTGTAATAGGGTCCAGTATGCAGCTTGAAGGTTTGGAGGCCATGATTATTTTCATCATTGTGTCAAGAGATAGTGCTAAAACACTTGAGTGTCTCTCTTGATCCTAGGTCCTGGCAGAGTTGTGCAGACTCAGGACAACTGAGCTTTGAAGGAATACGCAGATGTAAAGAGGAGTCCGTAATTTGCTTTCTAATAATCATAATCTTTTCTTCAAAGAAGTTCATGAATTTATTACTGCTGAAGTGAAAGCCATCCTCTCTTGGGGGATGCTGCTTTTTAGTTAGCTTTGCGACAGTATCAAAAAGGAATTTCGGATTGTTCTTATTTTCCTGACAAAAGAAAGATGCCCAGAGGCCCTGCTCATCTGCGTGAATGTGCCTCAGGCATGCTGCAAGGAGGCATGAGGACTGCAAATGTGGCCAGGGCAATAAATTGCAATGTCCGTACTGTGAGACGCCTAAGACAGCGCTACAGGGAGACAGGACGGACAGCTGAATGTCCTCGGAGTGGCAGACCATGTGTAAAAATACCTGCACAGGATTGGTACATCCGGACATTACACCTGCAGAACAGATACAGGATGGCAACAACAACTGCCCGAGTTACACCTGGAACGCACAATCCCTCCATCAGTGCTCAGACTGTCCGCAATAGGCTGAGAGAGGCTGGATTGAGGGCTTGTAGGCCGGTTGTAAGGCAGGTCCTCACCAGACATCACTGGCAACAACGTCACCTATGGGCACAAACCCACCGTCGCTGGACCAGACAGGACTGGCAAAAAGTGCTCTTCACTGATGAGTCGCAGTTTTGTCTCACACGGGGTGATGGTCGGATTCGCATTTATTTTCGAAGGAATGAGCGTTACACCAAGGCCTGTACTGTGGAGTGGGATCGATTTGGAGGTGGAGGGTCCGTCATGGTCTGGGGCGGTGTGTCACAGCATCATCGAACTGAGCTCTTGTCATTGCAGGCAATCTCAACGCTATGCGTTACAGGGAAGACATCCTCCTTCCTCATGTGTTCCTGCAGGCTCATCCTGACATGACCCTCCAGCATGACAATGCCACCAGCCATACTGCTCGTTCTGTGAGTGATTTCCTGCAAGACAGGAATGTCAGTGTTCTGCCAAGACCAGCGAAGAGCCTGGATCTTGCAACCACCTCAGATTCTTGCCACCTTGCTGCCAGTGCCATTGTGACAATATGTGCTCCTTCTAGCCAGCCTCCTCCTAAGAGAAACACGTTATCCTTGTTCTATTCTGCATATATTTTACTAACGTTATTGTTAGAAATATTGTTCAGTAATCTTGTTTACATAAAGTGTGGCTTGGGTTGTGTGGGTGGTGGTGTATCGCTCGGGGGGATTTGGTGGGCGGTCTGAGTCAAAAAGTCCGGGGCCATTTTTCATTCTCAGTCCATCCCTGGGTAGGGGAGATCTGCATGACCCGACTCTGTCTCTTCCAACAGTGAGACAAACTGCCTGTGGTTTAAAGATTTTGCTCTTATGAATTTTACCACTTTAGTGACTGTATCCACAACATGGCTCATTTCCAGAACACATTTCCAGATTACCCCCTGATGAATAATGCAATGCAGAAAAAATATTTTCTGATCTGTGTTCAGCTCAGCTACTTGATCTTGTTTTCCTTTCAAAAGGCTAATGTTTTTTCCTGTCAAGTTTGGGCACCCATCAGTGGTCCCACTGGATAACCTTTCAAAACTCAGTCCCAGTTTTGCCACACACTTATTAACCTCCTCCCAAAAATATTTCCCTGTGGTTCTGCTCTTCATTGACTGCACTGAAGCAAGCTCCTCTGTAATTTCAAAGTCTGGGGTTATGTCTCGTAAGAATATCAACAATTGTGCTGTGTCACTGCTCTCATCCAGGGCCAAGGAGAAAAAGGTGAAAGGTTTTTCAAAACTTTACTATCGCAAATACTTTATGTGATCTGAGTATGATTCCGCGGGCCGTATTGAATCAGGTCGTGGCGGCATATGGCCCACGGGCCGGCCTTTGCCCAGGCCTGTTCTAGAGGATGATCGTGCCATGCTGACTCTGAAAATGAATTAGACAATGAAGAAATCCCTCATTTAGGTAAAAACATTTTCTTTAAACCAGCATTGTAGAGTCTTCTGATGAAAATGGTGGGGAAGGAACGGTGTCGCTATAACAGAAGAAGTTGACCGAGTTTCGAAATCAGTGGAATGCCTGTTGGAATCAGAGAGATGTTTGCCAAATTCGGAGAGAGTCTAAAAACAGAACACAGAAAGAAGGCTGTTGTATAAAACAGCCGTCTCTGGATTACATCTTCAAACTAAGGGCAACTATGGCATCCATGACAGAGGGAGAAGCGTTCATCCAAGTATTCTAGCTACATTTTTAGATATTATAATTTTATAATTTTGTCATGAACTAGTTTTCATTGCAAGTTAAAAAACATACTATTAGCTAGCTAGCTAGTTATGGTTAACTAGCTGGTTCGCTAGCTAACATTAAGTGTATGATTTGTGTAGGAGGTCTAGTGAGATGCCAGAGTTCCCGAGTTGGAATTCTGAGTTGGATGACCATTCAAAACGATTATTCAGTCTTGAGTTTAATTTTTTTCCAGAGTTCCCAGTTGTTTGTCTCAACAAAAGACTCCACTAAGCAAGTAACCATTTCACTGTACAGTTTACACCTTCTGTATCCTGTACATGAGACACATTTTATTTGATATAGTGGGTGTTACCCAGATACATTAATGTGAAGAACAACATGACCTGCACCAAAGTCAGATTAGGATATAAACCAAGGACTAGATTAAGTTATTTTTAGTACAACTTTTTGCTACTACTTTCACCACTTTTAGGCTTCAAATCTTTGCTTGTTTACTACACTGTGAATCCTTAAAGAGATGGGTGGGGCTAAGGCTTAAGAGGGTGTGAACGATGCAAAAAGTCATTCATGGACCATTTTCTCAAAAGTGGGGTTACAAGTTTATCAACTTTGAAAGCAGAATTATTGTCTCATTGTTCCTCAACTACAGTGTATGTTATATTTTATTTTCTAGCTCGGAGTGTCTAGTTTTATCCAAAGTAAAAAACACAATTTCCAATTTCGCTAAATAGGACCGAATCCAGGTTGTGGTTCACAAATTAATACACAGGCCATGGTCATGATAAGGCCAGGACAGCTTCAAAGGATACAGCACAAGCTAATACTTCTCTGATGCCATTCACATTGTTTTACAGAGCTAATAGAATAATGTAGCTTGCTACATAAGCACAATTGAGTATAACACCATCCATAAAGGTTATGAAATTAGTACCTTTCGTGTCCTCAGTTATAAAGGAAAACACACAGAATACATCATGCTCCATACATAGCTACATACGGTGTACAGTAGAAACGACAACACAATATACAGAAACTATTATGATAACGTAATAAGGCATTTACTTTAATAGGAACACACACATGCCCAAAGTAATTATTAAAAAGAAAACAACAATGAAGGCAATGTGGGTACCAACCGAAAAATGTGCTATGGGGAAAGATTTCAGGCAGGTGGTGTTCTGAATGGAGATGCGCAAATGTCTGGAAACATGGGTTCTCGTCGAAGAGAGAAGTTTGTCTGGCCCATCTAGCTAATTCTCGCCTTACATTAGCATAGCATTCCTCAAGTGTAACTTGTCCGCAACTGTGAGATGGTGAAATGGGCTACTTCTATGTCAGTTAATAAGGAGGTGGAATAGTTTATTTCAAAATGTTGTTTAAAAATTATTCTGTTTTTTTTAATTATTTGAAATTGACCAGTTGAAACGTAGCCTATAGATAATTAGCATGCAGCATGCCTTGATATAAGGACAGCTCTATGGAACGCTGTTTGGGTCTTTGCATGTCAAAAAAGATACACGCCAGATAACATTTCATAAAAATGGCACGTCACATAATAATTCATAAATTAATGTTCATCATTTTTTTACATAGTTATTACACATTGATTACACTATCACTTGTATTTCATATGTCACAGCGATTCAACTATAAGTATAATATGAGTAATAGATTTTGTTGTTAACTGTTCTTCTGAGGTAAAAAAAATCTAGCTAGTTAACAATGGCTGCCCAGTTTCTCAAAATAATATAATTTACCATCTTTGATTGCACCAAACAACTGCTCATGGACAGAAGAGAAGGACTTTAACCATCAATAGCCAGGTAACGTTAACTTAATGTGTTGAGTGAGAGTGGTGTAACAGCTGTAAAGAAAGTAGCTAGATAATATAATGTTACCTAGCTACCAACGTTAGCTAGCTAGATCTGCCTGCTTTTGACATTAAAATAGTTGTCTATAAATCGTTAGCCAGCTATTGTAGCTAGCTAGCTAGCTATAGTGATGTTTGTCTGAAGAATTTGTTTGTTTTTGTTGCTAGTTTTTTAAAGCTGCATCGCCTGTCAATGCACGATTGTTATCATACAGTAGGGCGGAGGCTCTGAGAGTTGGCACAGATTAAACAATCGAATACTTTAGGGGTTGTTAGCTACATAAAAATAAAATGTCACTGGAACAATCGGATTGGACGCTATATCTTCAGCGCCACTCTTTCCGACTCTCCAACGTGACTTACTACACCCCTGATACTCCCCTACTGGGACGAGGGATTGGATGCTGTATCTTCAGCGCCACTCGTTCCTTTGAATCAGTTCATTTTTATAATACTGTTAGAAATGTTAACGACTCCTGTTTTTTCAGTCCTTGAATCAGTTCATTTTTAATTCACCAATAATAACACCACCAATTAGGACATCACCATCACACCACCATCAACCAAAGCTTTGGAAACCCCCTCCTCCTTGCACAGTACCCGAGGTAAGACTCCCCCTCTTTCACACACTGTATGATTTGGTCTCTACAAAGGTACTACAGACATCTTCAGTCCTTAAAAAAATAGTCTCAAGGTTTATGGCCCCTCAGTGGGTTCAGAGACATATCTATGTGTTTAGGTACTACTGGAGTTGGCAGTGCGTAGTGGTCCTGACACCGTTGAGGTAACTAGACAACTCGTACTGTAGCTGAACTGGAGCGGACCTTGACCAGAGTTGAAGGATGAGAGGAGACCTTCCCAAAAGCGAAGTACTTCTCCATTCAACATATACCCCGCCTCTCCATTTACCTTTGATTTTGAATTACTTTATCATGCTCTGTTGATTTCCCTATTGGGTTGTGGATTTATCTACCATTATTCATCATTGTTTTTTGCTTTGCCATTACTGTATTCCCTTCTTTTGGAAACACCTTCCACCTTCCACCCTCCCCCTATACACACAATATGATTTGGGTGTCTAGAAAGGTACGACAGACATCTTCAACTCTTAACGGACTGGGACCAGAGATTAGAAAGAGATGGCCATAACAAAAGTTAGGTACTTCCATTCCATCATGACTTTTAAAAATAAAATTTGGAGAGAGCCCGGTACTTTTAAGATATACGGCCTATGGTTGAGGTCTATTGTATTTTGCTCTATGGCTCTTTAGCACAACAGCGCCATCTGCTAACAGAATATTTGTCTTCCGCTTAGTACAACACGACCCAGGAGAGCCTACTGCAAACACTGGATTGGAGCATTCAGAGCGTGCCTGTCGTGGGACGGCAACAGAACATTCTTAATGGAAATTAAAACAGGACTTTTATAAATTATTAAAATTAACACCCTACAGACCTCATTTAAAAAAAATCAACATAGGGATTCTAACGGACCGGTGTTTTGGCTCCCGTACAGCAGCCTATTACAGTTACCAACATAACTTGTTGACACATTGTGACAGCATGAATAATGTGGTTGAAGCTGGACTGGTGCAGAGCTCTCCAACCCTGTTCCTGGAGAACTACTGTCCTGTAGGTTTTCACTCCAACCCTAATCTAGCGCACCTGATTTTAATAATTACCAGGTTAATACGTTAATCAGGTTAGTTACAACTGAGATTGGATCAAAATCCTAAAGGAGGGTAGCTCTCCAGGAACAGGGTTGGAGAGCCTTGGACTAGTGGATCTAGTTCTTATATCAATGCATTTGGAATTTGATAAGTCACTACAAAGGTGCAATTCCCAGAAGTGGAGCTGCCACTTAATGCAATGGATGGGAAGCTTTATCATTGCATATAGTTCTAATTCAAGGATAATGGTTTAATTTAATTTGTTCTTAAATGTAGGACATCAAATGATCAGATTTGGATGAGTTGGCTGCAATACGGCAGCAGTACTTCAGTCAACGTCAGTCAATATCAGCAAAGGATATTGGTTAATAGTGTTTCTGAAAAACAACTAAACCATGAATCACCAAGACAAACACAACAAAATTGATTATAATGAGTTTAATTGCAGATGAATGAAAACCACACACAAGTCAGAGTTATCATAAAGTCCATCTTTAATTATATGAACTTCACCATAGCCCTGTGACTCTCAGATCAATTCAGTGTCTATAAATGAATTCTCTGAGAGTGTCAACATAATGGCAACTGAGATCATTTGTTGCAAAGATCCAACCCCATAGTCGACATGACAAATAACAGATTTTAAGAACATTATACAAAGAAAGATTTTACTTGAGAGAGGAGTATCCCAACGCCAGACAGTATTTAGCTATAAATTATCGTTCAGTTTGGTCTCCTAAACGAAGCTCTTATCTCGTTCTTGGTACAAAATAGTACCAAGACATTACCTCATCCAATGGTATATATCAATTGTCATTTTACACACTCCCATCCTAAATACAACCCATCCTGGACAAGCTCACGGAAAGGAGAGTGAGCCTCTAGGTCAAGATAAGCACAACCTCAGAGTGAACATAGAATGGTTCCAGACACTGCCATCCTCCTCTCCCCGATGGGAAAAGTAGGGAGTGACTGGCACACAGACATTGTGGAGCCAAGAGGTAATTGCTTCCTCCTCAATCATCCCTTCACATGGTTTAAAAGATATGTTTACATATGAAGACAAGCTTGACCTCTCCCCTTTCTGGGGCCCAAGTAACTGAGCCCTGACAGAGAAATGATAACTGCAAACGGCCAACACTATAGTACAAAAAGACACATTCTAAATGACAAGTATCTCACAAGCATATTATGAAAATAAAACATCTTATCTATAAATGTTACCTAAAGATTTCTGATTCTGCCCGACACCCTCCAATGCTCTAACTATTATGTCACTATCCACTAAGGTGTGTTTATGCAACACTGAGGTCATGAATTCCCTAAAGGTATTATAGTTGCTATGAAGAGGGAGCCTTAGTGTCACAGCACATGTGTATGCCTCTGGGTACTTTATCTTCTGCTGACCAGTGAGACTGCCTCTCGCTGTGTGGAGGAACTCTATGGTCTGGGTTTCCGCAAACCCCAGGGGTGGCACCACCGTCGCACTGGTAGCAAACTCCAATGCCACTGTTGGAGGAGGACATTCTCCATCTACGGAGTACACAGTAAAACATTTAAAATACACATTCAAATCACAAATGGAATAATATGCAGTTGCCGATAGACTAACAATTGAACTGCTATCTTACCTTGCACTTCAGTCAGCCAGTTGAACCAGTTGGTGTATGGTATTTTTATTAGGATCCCCATTAGCTGTTGCAAAAGCAGCAGCTACTCTTCCTGGGGTCCACACAAAACAACACAGAATGACATAATACATACCATCATTAGACAAGAACAGCTCAAGGACAGAACTACATATATAGCCTACGTAGCCTACATATCAATGCATACACACAAACTATCTAGGTCAAATAGGGGAGAGGCATTGTACCACGAGGTGTTGCTTTATCTGTTTTTTTTTAAACCAGGCTTGCTGTTTATTTGAGCAATATGAGATGGAAGGAAGTTCCATGCAATAAGAACTCTATATAATAGTGTACATTTTCTTGAATTTGTTCTGGATTTGTGGACTACAGTGGGTCCTCCTTTAAAAGTTGAGTCATACTGTGGCACACCTTGCGTGCTGCTGCAGCATTCTGTGGCACGTCATTTAATTCTCAGCCATTTCTTCTGTTACTGCAAGTTATTGCTAGTTTGACCACCAAAGGCCATCGTTGAGAAGCATTTGATAGTATTCCGTATTGGCATTACCAGAGAATTCAAACCCTTTTTTTGTAATAACTTAGTATATGGGATTCATTTGATTAATATTATGCTGTTTCCATTCAGAGCAAAATTGTCCGTTTGTAAATTCAGACTGTTTCGCTCTTTTTTATTTTATTTATTTTACCTTTATTTAACCAGGTAGGCAAGTTGAGAACAAGTTCTCATTTACAATTGCGACCTGGCCAAGATAAAGCAAAGCAGTTCGACAGATAAAACGACACAGAGTTACACATGGAGTAAAAACAAACATACAGTCAATAATGCAGTATAAACAAGTCTATATACAATGTGAGCAAATGAGGTGAGAAGGGAGGTAAAGGCAAAAAAAGGCCATGATGGCAAAGTAAATACAATATAGCAAGTAAAATACTGGAATGGTAGTTTTGCAATGGAAGAATGTGCAAAGTAGAAATAAAAAAATAATGGGGTGCAAAGGAGCAAAATAAATAAATAAATAAAAATTAAATACAGTTGGGAAAGAGGTAGTCTTGAAGCACACACTGGATGTTCGGGCCGAGAAGTAGGTTTGATTTGAGCGTTCTGGCCTTACATCGGTGTCAAGCACCTAAGCTAACATTGGCTAGCTACTTCCAGACAAAAATGAGACCACTTTGACCATTTTACTCGCCCTAGCAGAGCTGGTAAGGCAATTTTAGTGTTAACCAGAGCGTTGGTGACTGTAAATGTGCTGCAGGACACAATTTAATTACGTTTTTTCCCCGACGTTTACTGACACCGGCCATATTCAACGGGTGTTGAGCACTTGTACAGTAATTATTCTGCACTCTGGTACACTCAGGCGAGAGTGCTCTGAAATCTGTGTAGATAGTAGGCTTTTGTGGAGCGATGGGTAACGGTGCTTCGAGGGTGGCTGTTGTCTATGTGTGCAGAGGATCCCTGGTTTGAGGCCAGGTAGGGGTGAGGAGAGGGACAGAAGCAAAACTGTTACATGGGTACCATTTTAAATCAGGAGAATCTCTTCTTTGTATTTATGTAAGTCTGGGCAGCGAGCTCGTTTGTCATCGATCGCTAGACCAGAAATATACGTTTTATTTTTTCCCTACTTTTTCATTACGCAGACATAAACACAGTTGACACCATCGAGGTGCGGATGTTTACTTTCTACATCCGCTGTGGAGCCCAGTTTCATAATATGACCATATTTCCCAGCTGCTTGCCGTCGTTTTGAAGTAAACGCGAAAAAACAGGCCTTATTTTAGTGCATTTTTCATCCTGCCAGCTCCTATTAGTTCTATTAAGCACCGTAGAACCAACTCGCCTTTCGAAAGTTCTATTCCCAGCTTATTGTTCAACATCACACTGCCTGCTTCGCTATTGTTGGCAATGAGACCTGCTCACGTTGTTTTGTAGTTAAAATTTAAACAACAAAAATAATATTGGAACTCTGAAGTTTCCTATGGGGGAAATATAGGCATGTCTGTCTATCTCACCAAATATCTCGCAATGTGTATATTTATATTTTTTTCAAGTCGGGTGTAACCAGTGTGAAATGGCTAGCTAGTTAGCGGGGTGAGCGCTAATCGTGTTTCAATCGGTGAGGTCACTCGCTCTGAGACATTGAAGTAGTTCTCCTTGCTCTGCAAGGGCAGCGGATTTTGTGGAGTGATGGGTAATGATGCTTCGAGGGTGGCTGTCTGTGTGCAGAGGGTCCATGGTTTGAGCCCAGGTAGGGGCGAGGAGAGGGACGGAAGCAAAAATGTTACCCGGGCACCATTTTAATCAGGAGAATCTAGTCTTTGTAATTATGTAAGTCTGGGCAGCGAGCTCATTTGTCATCAATCGCTAGACCAGAAATAGTCAAAGTTTTTACTTTTTCATTACACAGACATAAGCACAGTTGACACCATCGAGGTGCAGATGTTTACTTTCTACACAAGTTTGTTTTTCCAGTTTCGTCTGAAGAACAGATTATAGTGGTAAAATAAAAAGAGATACATTTTTAATGGAATTCTAAGCATCACTCCAGTCAAAATGAGCTCTGCGGACGTTCGAGTCCATTAATTTGCTAAGGGCTCACGCTAGTGTTCCAGTTTAGCCAACGTTCTTAAGCCGTTTTTCAGCCTTGGGTGAGTTTTCTTTCACTTGTTCTATTGTCCAGCCTATATATAGCCAGAGCGAATTTACGAAAGCACCCGAATGTCCATTGAGAAAGCACAACGACTATACCATTTAGCTAAGCTAAGAATAACAAGAATAATCAAGTCAATAAATGTTGGGTAGTTAGATAGACTATAGTTAATATACTGGCAAGTTTGATTACTACTAATGTATAACTACCTTGTATAACTACTAACTTTAGGTAGCTAGCTAACATACCGGTACATACTGCTTTAATGATATGCTATGTGGTTCGTAAGGACAGCGTAGCTAACAAATTGTCAGCCAACATAACGTGTAAGGTAACTTATTTGAAAAGTCATTACTTTATTACATTGAGTAGCAAGCTACCCCTTGGTAGTTCTGTAATAGGAGGGGGTGTACACTCCTAGTTTGGCTATTAGACTATTCTTTAGTAAAGGTTGAATAGTCTATTGTTCAGCTATTAGCCCTCCTCCCCAACTTGCAACAAATTGCTGTTCCCATCACATTCCTTTCCCTCTTCCACATGTCAAAACCTTTTTTATTTTCAATCAAAAAGAATTGTTCTGAAAGCAACTTTTTTCCCTAAACAAATTAAGTATTCACTGATTGGTATGAATATTAGTTCAGAACCTAATGTTTTAGGTACCATACACAGATCGGCTACATACTGTAACTAGCTACACATCCATAGGCAAACAGTTATGTATTACAGCTATGTAACTTCAGCTTGTTATGTATTACAGCTATGTAACTTCAGCTGCATTGCAAGGCAAGCTTACACAATTGTAGATTCAATTTTCAGTAGATACTTTAGCTCACTAGATTCTTTACATCCACTGTTTCACAAGACGACAGCCTGGTTTGCTTATTTTCTCAGGAGTCCCTAAAAACATTATAGAACACGAATTTCAAATTCATTCTCCAAACACTAGCTAGCTGGCTAATGTTAGCTAGTCAGATAACTTGCTAAATAGCTATTTTCATAAATTACAGTGCCTTGCGAAAGTATTTGGCCCCCTTGAACTTCGCGACCTTTTGCCACATTTCAGGCTTCAAACATAAAGATATAAAACTGTATTTTTTTGTGAAGAATCAACAACAAGTGGGACACAATCATGAAGTGGAATGACATTTATTGGATATTTCAAACGTTTTTAACAAATCAAAAACTGAAAAATTGGGCGTGCAAAATTATTCAGCCCCCTTAAGTTAATACTTTGTAGCACCACCTTTTGCTGCGATTACAGCTGTAAGTCGCTTGGGGTATGTCTCTATCAGTTTTGCACATCGAGAGACAGAAATTTTTTCCCATTCCTCCTTGCAAAACAGCTTGAGCTCAGTGAGGTTGGATGGAGAGCATTTGAAAACAGCAGTTTTCAGTTCTTTCCACAGACTCTCGATTGGATTCAGGTCTGGACTTTGACTTGGCCATTCTAACACCTGGATATGTTTATTTTTGAACCATTCCATTGTAGATTTTGCTTTATGTTTTGGATCATTGTCTTGTTGGAAGACAAATCTCCGTCCCAGTCTCAGGTCTTTTGCAGACTCCATCAGGTTTTCTTCCAGAATGGTCCTGTATTTGGCTCCATCCATCTTCCCATCAATTTTAACCATCTTCCCTGTCCCTGCTGAAGAAAAGCAGGCCCAAACCATGATGCTGCCACCACCATGTTTGACAGTGGGGATGGTGTGTTCAGGGTGATGCGCTGTGTTGCTTTTACGCCAAACATAACGTTTTGCATTGTTGCCAAAAAGTTCAATTTTGGTTTCATCTGACCAGAGCACCTTCTTCCACATGTTTGGTGTGTCTCCCAGGTGGCTTGTGGCAAACTTTAAACGACACTTTTTATGGATATCTTTAAGAAATGGCTTTGTTCTTGCCACTCTTCCATAAAGGCCAGATTTGTGCAATATACGACTGATTGTTGTCCTATGGACAGAGTCTCCCACCTCAGCTGTAGATCTCTGCAGTTCATCCAGAGTGATCATGGGCCTCTTGGCTGCATCTCTGATCAGTCTTCTCCTTGTATGAGCTGAAAGTTTAGAGGGACGGCCAGGTCTTGGTAGATTTGCAGTGGTCTGATACTCCTTCCATTTCAATATTATCGCTTGCACAGTGCTCCTTGGGATGTTTAAAGCTTGGGAAATCTTTTTGTATCCAAATCCGGCTTTAAACTTCTTCACAACAGTATCTCGGACCTGCCTGGTGTGTTCCTTGTTCTTCATGATGCTCTCTGCGCTTTTAACGGACCTCTGAGACTATCACAGTGCAGGTGCATTTATACGGAGACTTGATTACACACAGGTGGATTGTATTTATCATCATTAGTCATTTAGGTCAACATTGGATCATTTAGAGATCCTCACTGAACTTCTGGAGAGAGTTTGCTGCACTGAAAGTAAAGGGGCTGAATAATTTTGCACGCCCAATTTTTCAGTTTTTGATTTGTTAAAAAAGTTTGAAATATCCAATAAATGTCGTTCCACTTCATGATTGTGTCCCACTTGTTGTTGATTCTTCACAAAAAATACAGTTTTATATGTTTGAAGCCTGAAATGTGGCAAAAGGTCGCAAAGTTCAAGGGGGCCGAATACTTTCGCAAGGCACTGTAACTCTATGAAAGAAAATATGCACAAATGTTTGTCTCTTACATTAAGTAACATATTCCTCTCAATTGTAAATGTTTTGCTTGACTCGTTATGATGTTATAACAACTTACATCTGGTTCCACCGTAATGTTTTGTCAGCCATCTTTGTTGAAGAACGACACAAGGCAAGGGTGGCTCGCGTCAAAATTCGTCATTGGAACCACTCGATATGATTGTGTAATGCTCCGGGTGTCGTGGGTGTGGAGTCAGACGCAGGAGACAGAGAGTGCAATGCTGTGCTCTTTAATGCACCAACGCACCACAGGGTGCTCACAATAATAACGGCCCCAAACACGGGGAATGAAAAATGTACAACTGAAAATTCACGACCAGGAACAAACACGTTCCTCTACTACAGAGCCGAAGGTTACAATAATTAATCCCGCACAACAAACAGGCGGGCCGGCTGTTTAAAGAAGCCCAACTAATCATCACAAACAGGTGCTACCAATAAACATACAAGGAGGGGGAGGAAAGACAATCAGTGGCAGCTAATAGGCTGGTGATGACGACCACCGAGCGCCACCCGACCGGGAAGGGAAGCCATCCTCGGTCGGACTCATGACAGATTGGTCATATAAAAACCTTCGGACCCAAATACATAATGAGTGCTCTCACTCCCCCTTGTCGTGGTCTTTAGCAATGAAGCCGTGATGCTGGGTTCCTCTAAGTCCCGCGGTGCAAGCTCGCAACTTTTAAAGGAGGAACTACTGTATGAAAAGACCCCTGGTGGCATGTCTGGTGGGATAAGTGTATGTGTGTCAGAGCTGTGTGTTGACTATGCAAACAATTTGGGATTTTCAACACATTCATGTTTCTTATAAAAAGAAGAAGTGATGGAGTCAGACTCTCCTCAACTCTTAGCCAAGAGAGACTGGCATGCATAGTATTTATATCAGACCTCTGATTACAATGAAGAGCAAAACGTGCCGATGCAGATGGTGTTGTTGATTGGCTGAGATAATGGATGGGCTGGACATGCCGAGAGATGAGTTCGGATTGGTCTGCCATGTAGCATGCTTCTGTCTATGAGCTGCTACGTATGTGTGGATAATCCTGTCTGCTGCAGATTTTTTTTAAGATATCATGAAGAACTGAAAAATAGCACTATCGGCAAAGCTCAGTGGGAAACGTTGTGATGTCTAAGGTCCTGAGCGCTCTGGAGCAAGTTTTCATCAATGATCTGTACTTTGCTCTGTTCATCTTTCCCTCGAGCCTGACAAGTCTCCCAGTCCCTGCTGCTGAAAAAAATCACACCGCATGATGCTGCCACCACCATGCTTCACCATAGGGATGGTGCCAGGTTTCCTCCATACATGACACTTGGCATTCAGGACAAATAGTTCAATTTTGGTTTCATCAGATCATAGAATCTTGTTTAGGTGCCTTTTGGCAAACTCCAAGCAGGCTGTCATGTGCCTTTTACTCAGGAGTGGCTTCCAGCTGGTCGCTCTACCATAAAGTTCCGATTGGTGGAGTGCTGTAGAGATGGTTGTCCTTCTGGAAGGTTCTCCCATCTCAACAGAGGAACTCTGGAGCTCTGTCAGAGTGACCATTGGGTTCTTGGTCACCTCCCTGACCAAGTCCCTTCTACTCCGATTGCTCAGTTTGGCCGGGCGGAGGCCACTGTGTTCTTGGGGACCTTAATGTAGACATCTTGTATCCAAATTGTATCCTGATGTCGACAGCAGATGAGTTGTATTCAAACATGAGTAATTTACAGTAGCTAGCTAACATACTGTACATTTTGAGTTATATTAACTGGCTAGCTAGCTAGTGTTAGCAATGTTGTGTGATCAATGATACTGACTGTGAGCTAGCTAACCAGCTGAGCTGGTATCAACAGGCTCAGCATTTCAGGAATCACAAGAGCAAGTACCCCATTTAAACAATTTGATTTTGGATGAAAACTGTTTTTGCAATACCCTCAATGGCTTCCATGCATTTAAAACCTGAGCTTGTTGGAGGTGTCAGACTCGACAACAGTTGCTATCCATTGGAGCGCTGCGATTGGTTGCCCCACATTCTGGGGCGGGGCTTAGTGAAGGGTCAATTTAATAGGATCTCTATGTATAAAACAGCAAATTTTTCTCTGTCACATGGCAAAAAATAAATAATCCCCCCACCCCCTTTAGGAACACCTGCTCTTTCTATGACAAAGACTGACCAGATGAATCCAAGTGAAAGCTATTATCCCTTGTTGATGTCATCTGTTAAATCCACTTCAATCAGTGTAGATGAAGGGGAGGAGACAGATTAATGAAGGATTTTTAAGCCTTGAGATAATTGAGACATGGATTGTGTGTGTGCCATTCAGAGGGTGAATGGGTAGAACACAATATTTAAGTGCCTTTGAATGGGGTATGGTAGTAGGTGCCAGGTGCATCAAGAATGGTCCACCACCCAAAGGACATCCAGCCAACTTTACGCAACTGTGTGAAGCATTGGAGTCAACATGGGCCAGCATCCCTGTGGAATGCTTTCAACGTCTTGTATATTCCGTGCCCTGACAAATTGAGGCTGTTCCAAGGGCAAAAGGGGTACAATTCAATATTAGGAAGCTGTTCATAATGTCTGGTTCACTCAGTGTATATTTTTTGGTTAATTGAGACATGGATTGTGTGTGTGCCATTCAGAGGGTGAATGGGTAGAACACAATATTTAAGTGCCTTTGAATGGGGTATGGTAGTAGGTGCCAGGTGCATCAAGAATGGTCCACCACCCAAAGGACATCCAGCCAACTTTACGCAACTGTGTGAAGCATTGGAGTCAACATGGGCCAGCATCCCTGTGGAATGCTTTCAACGTCTTGTATATTCCGTGCCCTGACAAATTGAGGCTGTTCCAAGGGCAAAAGGGGTACAATTCAAAATTAGGAAGCTGTTCATAATGTCTGGTTCACTCTGTGTATATTTTTTGGTTAGGCTGGGACCTTGCTCGAACCTAGCAGGGCCCCGTGAAACTGTTCTATGCCACTGTTTACATACTGTTCTCCACTAACACAAGTAAACTCAGGAAAAGAGCAAAGCTGTTTTTGAGCTGTAGGCTTATAAGTAGGTCCATAATGCTGAGTATACACTACATGACCAAAAGTATGTGGACACCTGCTTGTCAAAAATCTAATTTCGAAATCATGGGCATTAATATGGAGTTGGTCCCCCTTTGCTGCTATAACAGCCTCCACTCCTCTGGGAAGGCTTTCCACTAGATGTTGAAACATTGCTGCGGGGCATTACTGAGGTCGGGCACTGATGTTGGACGATTAGTTCCGGCTCACAGTCGGCGTTCCAATTCATCGCAAAGGTGTTTGATGGGTTTGAGGTAAGGGCTCAGTGCAGGCCAGTCAAGTTCTTCCACACCAATCTCGAAAAACCATTTCTGCATGGACCTCATTTTGTGCACTCAGGCATTGCCATGCTGCAACAGGAAAGGGCCTTCCCCAAACTTTCCACAAAGGTGGAAGCACAGAAGCGTCTATAATGTCATTGTATGCTGTAGCTTTAAGATTTCCCTTCACTGGAACTAAGGGGCCTAGCGCGAACCATGAAAAAAATCCCCAGATCAACTTTACAGTTGGCACTATGCATTGGGGCAGGTAGTGTCCTCCTGGCATCTACCAAACCCAGATATATCCATCGGGCTGCCAGATGGTGAAGCGTGATTCATCACTCCAGAGTGAGTCCAATGTTCCAGAGTCCAATGGAAGTGATCTTTACAGTGAGCTTTATTTTAACCAACTCTTGGCATTGTGCATGGGGATCTTATACTTGTGTGCGGCTGCTCGGCCATGGAAATCCATTTCATAAAGCTCCCAACGAACAGTTCTGGTGCTGACATTGCTTCCAGAGGCAGTTTGGAACTCTGTAGTGAGTATTACAACCAAGGATTGTGGTTGTAATACAGACATTTTATGAACTGAATTGTTGGACAGGTGGCGTCCTGTGATGGTGCCATGTTGAAAGTCACTGAGCTCTTCAGTAAGGCCATTCTACTGCCAATGTTTGTCTATGTAGATTGCATGGCTGTGTGCTCGAGGTGGAATAGGTTTTGTCGTGCCCTCTTCACGACTGTCTTGGTTTGCTTGGACCATGTTAGTTTGTTGGTGATGTACACGCCAAGGAACTTGAATATTTCAACCTGCCACACTACTGCCCCATCGATGACAATGGTGGCATGCTCAGTCCTCCTTTTTCTGTAGTCCACATTCATCTCTTTTTTCTTGATCACATCGAGAGAGAGGTTGTTGTCCATGCACCACATGGTCAGGTCTTTGACCTCCTCCCTATAGGCTGTCTCGTCGTTGTCGGTGATCAGGCCTACCACTGTTGTGTCATCGGCAAACTTAATGACAGTGTTGTAGTCATGCCTTGCCGTGCAGTCATGAGTGAACAGGGAGTACAGGAGGGAACTGAGCACGCACCCCTGAGGGGCCCTCGTGTTGAGGATAATCGTGGCGAATGTGGGGCGAATGTGCTGTTACTTACCTTTACCATCTGGGGGCGGCCCGTCAGGAAGTCCAGGATCCAGTTGCAGAGGGAGGTGTTTAGTCCCAGGGTCCTTAACTTAGTGATGAGCTTTGAAGGCACTATGGTGTGGAACGCTGAGCTGTAGTCAATGAACAAGATCAGTTTAGTCCTGAACCCATATTTGAAAAAGTAAGTCCCTGTGATAAACTCTGCAGATTCTATTGACATAAATCAGATTTTGAAGTAAGAAAATAAATATTTTGACCAAATGTGTCTTTGTGATGACATGAACTGCTTTATAGTTCCATTCACAAAACGTATGTCAAGTTAATAACTAGTCTGTGTAGAGATATTTCCTGCAAGTTAGTAATGCTAACGGTTTTTGGTTGTAAGGGTCAGGGTTACTTGTAATAACTTGCACAGTTGTATGGCATATGTCATGTGACTCTGTACAGATTCTGCAAAGAGAGAAAGAAGCTACTGGAGAAGGGGTCGAGAGAGCTTCCTCGTGTATAATTTATGCCCATTGTGCCCACTGCTCTCCAGCTGCCTCTCAGTTCACCTCTCCAGCTGCCTCCCAGGCCACCTCTCCAGCCACTTCACAGGGCACCACCCCGCATGTACAGTATCAGGCTGTGGCTGGGAAACACCTGATTACTCTTCTGATTTTAACCCAGTTGATGTATGCCCCTTCCAAAAAGCAGGGCCTTGGAAAATTACAAGAAGGGGTTGGAAGAGGAGAACAACTGTGATTTTGGCGGATAAACCTGTCAAGCAGGCATTGGAAGAAGTGCATCAAAAGTTAAGCACTCAACAACAACAAAAATTGCCCTGCCTTAAAAAACATATGGAAAGAAGCAAGCCAAGACAAACCACACTGAACAACAACAACAAAAACTGTCCTGCTAAAGAAAAAAGCCAAAACCAAGCAGATTGAACCATAACATTCCGATTCCTCCAACGAGGAAAACTTCTGCATTGTGTGCATAGAGCACTTTAACAATTCCAAGTCCAAGGAGGTCTGGGTGCAGTGCTGGGAATGCACATTATGGGCCCACCAAGCCTTTACCACAGGACAGCCATACAGTACCACTGTCACAACTGTGGTACTGAATGTGAACATGTCCAACATTCAGTTACACACACAGACACACCACAAACTTCCATGTGTTTATTTTAGCCTAGTTGGTGTTTGGTTGAGAATGACCATTTAGTGGAGGGTAAAAATGGTTACATTTTATTATTTATATATATATATTTTTTATTCTGCCGAACAAAATGTTAAACATGACAATGTGCTCTCATGGTCTCAATAAAGGCCTCCAATAATTAGTTGAATGTCATGATTTATGCACTTTTTCTTTATTTTACAATTCACCCCACTGTTACAACTAACCCAGACCATGGGGTAAATTGTAACACTTCACTCCTTGTATTTAAGACAACACTATGCATTTACAGTTTGATTTACGTATATAATAACCACACAAATTTGTAAAGGACATATGTCGATTGTTTGTATCACGTTTTGAATACACTGCCATAAATTATCTAAAAGGTGAAAAGTGTTACCATCCCCAGTCTCCCCTAGTGGTGCAAGGGTCAGCTACGCCTGCAATTGCTAATAACCCATCTGCAACCGCCCAAATATATGTGATGAAGTGAAAATCTGAGGCCATCACCCGACCCTAACCGAAAAATATAGAAAATGTGCTGTACTGTAGGCTACAGTCAGAGACAGCAGAACGATTTTTTGACAAGGGGTGCAGTATATTATTTTGCCTAATTTCGATATGTTTCTGTTAATAATTTCAGAAATTTTGGCAGGCTATTTGTTAGTCAACTTGTCTATAATTAAATACATGCAGCTTCTGTTCTGTCATTTTATATGTTGCCACAGAAGACCAAATAAACATTTGCTCACCAGAATAATGTTATAGAATGAATGCTTCAAATTAGTTGACATCGGTAATGTTTTCTCTGTCATCTCTGTTTATTTCTTGAAGCAAATACGATTAGGGACCAGGGAGAAAATACAATAGGTTATAGACATAGACTCAGTGTCCAGATATCAGTTTCCATTTAACCAATCTAAATAGGAGGCTACAGTTCCCTTGACGTGCCATATGCCTATTTGAAGTCACATCTTGTGACAGTCGAATTTGTATAGCACCTCACAACCATCACAGGTATAGGCAATGCAATCATCATCCTCTTTTACCACTTCATCAAATCATTCTCAAACATTACTTTTATGGGCCTCTCTTCTCAGCTCTCCATATCGCAGCTTTCCTCTTATTAAATGAAACTCCGACATTGTCCTTTTTGCCTCAGTGTAACTACGTTAACCTTTTCTGCCTGTTTCCAAAGGCGTTTGGATGTAGGCTATTTGGGGCTCGTAAAGTTAGGCCCCAAAGTTTAGGCTTACACACTAATGCCAAATAGCCTAAAAATAATGAAAGAAAAACCTCAATGTAGCCTATAGATATATAGATTTTGATGTAATGTTTTTGCTTTATTCAACCCTACGGATATATATCCGTGGGGACTGCAGGTTATGAATCAGTTATGAGTCAACCTGCGCATCACTACCTGATAGTTCCTAAAAAAAAAAGCCAAAAGCAAATTTGATCACATTTCTGTAGAGGTGTGGGAAGCATGTGGCAGTGACTTTTCCCCCAAAAATAATGCATGCTGCCTTATTGTGCCGAACACTGGCCGCGCATTCTGCATGATTGATTGCCCTTTAGAACAATTGAAAGTAAATGCTACACTCTACACTTCTATGCAAAATACGAATTGTTGTTCAATATTTTATTTATCAATACATTCTTGTGTTTCTATCTCCTGCCTTTGTCAGTATACTATAGGCTCTGAAATGAAATAGACTAGGCTATGATGTCGCGCTCCTAATATCGCACAGCAATTCTGTAGCCTACCCATATTGTCACATAGGCTACTGTCTAGGCTACCCGTCTATTTACTTTGGAGCATGCTTGGGTATTGAATGACCAATTAATCAATTTGTTGTGTATCCGGAATAATTTAAACCAATTATGTCAGCAAAGAGAGACGTCCTGCAATATGATTATGATTTAGGCATATAGGCTGTAATATAAGAAAAATAAATATTAGACGACATCCTGCTATGCGATCTACCAATGTCGAATGCATCTGTTTAATCATTCCGCCTACGTTTTAATGTTTTTGCCTAAAATTATTATAATTTCCTGTCCATCAAACACCTCCCATTTTCCCCAAACGAACAATAAGCATTTTGCTTGCAATACATCTGATAAACCTTCTAGAAGTTGTGCGCACGAATGGTGTGAGATTGGCGTGGAGATATGCACACTTCCCTTCAAGTTCAAAACGGATAAATACCAACCTTTGCGGGAAAACTGGCGCACACAAGATTTTGAGTATTTTTGTGCGCACGCACCTTTGATAAATGAGGCTCCTGGACAGCAGCGTCTTTGTAAGCCACTGGAAGCCTATCCAAGCAGCCTCTTACAAATCACGACCAATACATTAGTGAAGGAGGGACTTGGTACTGCTTGTGTTGGTGGCTGCTTTACAGTCAGAGGGACCGGGACTTAGTCTGGTACACTTCACTTTTCCCAGGATTTGCTTTTATAGTAGCCTATCTGAGCGACAACACCATCTTCTACTACTACACAGATAAACGACCGGTCAAATCACCATGAAGAATCCTATGTTCTGGGTTTTGCTGACAGGAATGACCATTCTTCTGCTTCAACAAGGTAGGCTATTTTAATTTTGCTGGATAAATGGCAGGTGCCATTAGTGTTATAGCTATTGCATTATCATGTAACATATATTAGGTGAGCGCGCACCTATTCTAGAGATGCGCGCGCTTTTTATATAGGCTATTGTAGACCCCTTACATATTGCGTGGATCCGAGATTTGACATCACATGCCAAAAAAAGTGGCATCGTAGACCAAGCGATTAGTGTGAGACTTGACTGTCATGATGTTGGTGGCCTTAGTTATCAAGCAATTTCGAGGTTTGTCTCACTAGTATAGTTCCAAAGGCTTGTAAACCCAATTATGGCTACATTATGAATATGTCCCATAAAATTGCTTCTTTGATGCAGCAATTCGTCTGTGTCTCTTGATGCACCTTGTGACTCTAACCGCCTATTGACGCATCGTAAATCTCACTCTGACAGGAGGACTTTGCGTAAAGTTCATTAAGTATTAGTGGTTAATCCGCATCTACAACGTGTTCAGGCCATCGAAGTTAAGCCGTGTTAGCCCTCACAGGCAACCCCCGTGATTGGAAATACGACATTTGCTATTAAGGGAGTATCCTAGCCTACTTTATTAGTGACATGTGGCATGCTTCTAATGTTTTCTCTGTAGGCCTAAGTGTTGTGGGCAGCTTCACTGAATGTTTTTCTATTAGCCAACAGGTTGCTTCTTCACATAGTCCATATGTTTTAATATTTTTGTAAATACTGTAGAATCTTTTTACCTGGGACGGTAGGTAGCCGAGAGGGTGTTTGGCCAGTAACCGAAAGAACGCTGGTTCGAATCCCCGAGCCGTCTAGGTAAACAAATCTGTCGATATTCCCGTGAGCAAGGCACTTAACCCTAATCGGTCCTGCAAGTCCCTCTGGATAAGAGTATGGACTAAAATGGAAATGTTATAGACTCCATAAATCTAATTTAATCACCTGTCTTCTTATGCGCCATCATAAGAATGCCAAGGCAAGTGAGAATGGGATACATTAGACAATGTAGGCTAGTGGATGAGCAGTTTGGTAATCTGCTTTTTTGTGTAAGTGACATATGGTATGCCACTTACAAACAAAAGCAGATTACCAAACTGCTCTTCCACTAGCCTACATTGCCTAATGTATCCCATTCTCACTTCCCTTGGCATTCTCGTGATGGCACATTAGAGAGTCACAACAATGTGTAGAGGACAGGGATGTCCTTTGTGGAAAACAGCCCTATGACAATTTCCCCCTCCATGCACTCGGCTCTGTGTGTTGAGAATTGAGTGCATTAGATGAGCACAAGTGGCAAGGCTGTGCCTCGTTGTCTAGGAAGCTGAGCAGGCTTGTGTTTTCCTCCCCTCTACCCCGTCCCTCCTATCCCTTGAGCCTCTCTGTGTGGCTCCGAGGCAGATCTGGCCGAGCGTTGCCAGGATGCAGCACATATTCCTGTGGCGCTCCGGCCAAGATCCTCGCAGGTCCTGTCTATTGTGTCCTCCAGTCCCTCCACCAGCCTGCCTCAGCCAAAGGCGAGAATTATTGGTTGTTAAATCGAAATTTGGAGCAACAGCTGTTGTTCGACTTCCAACCGAGAGTGCGGGGGGGGGGGGGGGGGGGGCATTGTTAGGGTGTTAAGCTTCTCATGTGAAAAGACATGAAGATCATTGCTGATGGGTAGAGTGTCCTTTTCTTATAACATGGCTACTTAATAGAGATCCCCTCCCCTGGCAAAATATGCTGTTTTAGTGCGGCCTCCCTGTGAAAATTTTACATTTGCACATTTTAGCAGACACTTTTATCCAGAGCGACTTAGGGTTAAGTGCCTTGCTCAAGGGCACATCTACCAATTTTTCACATAGTTGGCTAAGGGATTTGACCCAGCGACCTTTCAGCCACTGTTCCAACGCTCTTATCCACTATAGGCTACCTGCCACCCTGTCAGTCTATGCCCACTGTGCCCATCTCTTTGTACACAATGCACATAATACCTTATAGTGCTTTTGAAAAATTCATCAATGAGCATATCACACAGATGGAACACTATTACCAGCCAATCGGACCAATCTGCATTGAAAAGTGATGTTTAAAATTTGACGAGAAAAGAGGAACATGACCAATTCACATTGAAAAGTGAGGACGTTATACTGTAGAACCCCAGAAATGACCTATTATTTTCCTTTGCTTTAAGTTGTGTGATTTTGTTGCAAGAAAGTGCCATCTTATTGGGTTCGCCCTCATTTTTCCAAAGTGACACTTCCCCTGTGCTTCCCAGCACAACATGTTATTAAGCAAATTAGGTGCATTAGGTGCACATGAGGATCGTGAATAATTTACACCGGTTACTACCCAGATGTGAAATTGCCACTTTGCCCGTTTCATCAAAATAACAACAGGGCTTGCTCATTTCCTGAAGGCGCAAATTATAAGTGAGATGTTTTTAGAGGTCATACTTATAATAGTGGCACATTTGTCACTGTTGTTTGGGACAATTTATTGTCGCAGCATTACAGTATTATAGCACAGTATTTCAACACTCATACTTGTTTGTAACTTGTTGATGTGCTTGTGCTCTGTAGACACTTCCTTGTCATTCAAATCCAATCATATATAAATGTGTCTATTGAAACACCATCAGGTATGCATCAGAGATGGTCTGTAAACCCGATTGCATGATGAGCAACCTTGTCTGAGACCTGACTTGTGTTAGCTCCCCGAGTGAATGTCTAAGCTTTAGCTCAGGGGACTAACACAGTCTTGTAGCACGCAGGAGACAAACCCTGGTTGGTCACATATAGAATCTGATAATTATCAGGAAAAATATTCACAATTGTAACGGCAGATTTCCTCTTCGTCCGAAGAGGAGTAAGGATCGGACCAAGATGCAGCGTGGTAAGTGTTCATGACGATTTATTAAAAATGAACTGAACACTGAAATACAAAACAATAAACGATGTGATGAAAACCAAAACCAAAACAGTACCGTATGGCGACAAACACTCACACAGAAACAAACACCCACAAACCAACAGTGAAACCCAGGCTACCTAAGTATGATTCTCAATCAGAGACAACTAACAACACCTGCCTCTGATTGAGAACCATACTAGGCTGAACACAAAAACCAACATAGAAAAACCAACAGACTGCCCACCCCAACTCACGCCCTGACCATACTAAATAAAGACAAAACAAAGGAAATAAAGGTCAAAACGTGACAACAATGCTTAAGCCTACCCTTTGGCATGACATTGACAATGCTATTGACTGCCATAAAAGTATACTCACTATTCAAATGGGATGTCGATATTTTATCAGTAAATAGCTAAGAAATATGATGCGAAAAGATAAAAAATATTTGCTTCCTGCAGGTTTATTAACATAAACCCTTCACATAAAATCCATATTAATTTACCGTGTGCACAAATTGCATTCAGAAGCGGGATTATCAATGTGCTGAATTAGCCCCGTCCTCATTGCAATTGGCGCTGCACTTCCTTGAAAGAAAAAAATGCTGCACTGTCATTACGCCACATTATTATTGTTATTATTTGTATTTATTTTTTTACAATTTAAAAAAAATTGTTTTTCCACAGCGCCCCACAAACAACACAAAACAAAGACAAAAATCCCACTGTACAACACATTCCCCAAGGTGATCAACATATGGTTTCCCAACTTTTGGGGTTGTGTTTAACTTTATAATATACACTGAACAAAAACTTAAAACGCAACATGTAAAGTGTTTCATGTGCTGAAATAAAAAATCCCAGAAATGTTCCATACACACAAAAAGCTTATTTAGATTAAAAAAATTGCACAAATGTATATACATCCCTGTTAGTGAGCATTTCTCCTTTGCCAAGATACTCCATCCATTTGATTTATTTAACTAGGCAAATCAGTTAAGAACAAATTCTTATTTTCAATGACAGCCTAGAAACAGTGGGTTAACGGCCTTGTTCAGGGGCAGAACGACAGATATTACCTTGCCAGGATTCGATTTTGCAACCTTTCGGTTACAAGTCTAACGCTCTAACCACTAGGCTACCTGCTGCCCCATTTGACAGGTGTGGCATATCAAGAAGCTGATCAAACAGCATGATCATTACCCAGGCACACCTTGAGCTGGCCATGATAAAAGGCCACTCTAAAATGTGCAGTTTTGTCACACAACACAATGCCACAGCTGTCTCAAATTTTGAGGGTGTGTGCAATTGGCATGCTGACTGCAAGAATGTCCACCAGAGATATTGCCAGATAATTGAATGTTAATTTCTCTACCATAAGCCACCTCCAGCATAATTTTTTCATTTTAGAATTTGGCAGTACTTTCAATCGGCCTCACAACTGTGCATGGCGTCTTGTGGGCGAGTGGTTTGCTGATGTCAACATGCCCCATGATGGCGGTGGGGTTATGGTATGGGCAGGCATAAACTACAGACAAAAACACAATTGCATTTTATTGATGGCAATTTGAATACACAAAAATACTGTGACGAGATCCTGTTGCCCATTGTGAAGCCCATTTTTTAAAGATATCTGTGCACAACAGATGCATATATGTATTCTCAGGCATGTGAAATCCATATATTAGTGCCTAATGAATTTATTTCAATTGACTAATTTCCTCATATGAACTGTAACTCAGTAAAATATTTTAAATGGTTGCTTGTTGCAATTATATTTTTGTTCAGGATACAAAATCTAACGGTATATAGCTAGATTGTTAATTTCAAATATAGTTTCTGTGACCAATGATTCTCCTCAATTTCTTACTTTAGATCTGTATCCCATTTTTTCCTTATAGGTTCTGAACCATAAGGTAGAGTTTCAATCAACCCTTGATATAACTTGGAAATCATCTTCTTTTGGTAATTCAAAAATATTTCAATTGATTGAATAATCCTCACATAATGTTTCACATGTAATGTATAATATGTAGCCTACGGCAGGTGATCCAATGTCTCGTTATTTTTTTATATTTTTTTTCTTATTGTATGTTTGTTTATATAATTATTATAATTATTTATTTTTGTTACGCTCGTCTGTTACTGTCACTTTGTCCTATCGTTGTCTAATATCTTTTCACTTTTGTTTTGAATGTTCTTAATTGGAAAATGCAAAAATAAAATATTTAAAAATCTAATATTTCTGAGTTGTAAGATAGGACAGATAAGATGACGCCGACAGATATGGCAGCTCTGCATCCAGCTCTTAAGCAACTTTGCAGTATTTTGTTTTTTTGTGTGTTATTTCTTACATTATTAGCCCAGAATTTGTTTTGTGTTATTACACACAGCGGGAAATACATTTTGGATATCAGAGCGTGTCACGGTCGTTATAATGAGGAGACAAAGGCGCAGCGTGATAAGAGTACATTCTTCTTTTAATTAAACGAAGAACACTTAACAAACTAGCAAAATAACAAAACAAACGTGACGCTATGATAAACGGAGTGCTGACATGAAACTACACATAGACATTAACCCACAAAACCTAAATGGAAAATGGCAACCTAAATAGGATCCCCAATCAGAGACAACGATAAACAGCTGTCTCTGATTGGGAACCAATTCAGGCCACCATAGACCTACATATACCTAGACATTAAACCCCATAGATTTACAAAAACCCTAGACAGGACAAAAACACATGAATATAAATTCATAAAAAATCCTACAATGTGATTTTCTGGATTTTTTCCCCCTCATTGTCTGTCATAGTTGAAGTGTACCTATGATGAAAATTACAGGCCTCTCTCATCTTTTTAAGTGGGAGATCTTGCACAATTGGTGGCTGACTAAATACTTTTTTGCCCCACTGTACATGTAGGAAAGAACTCGAATACAATAAATAACTGAAACGTTATGTTGGCAACTGCATGTTATGGCAAATATCAGATTTAGACAAACAAACATAGCGAAACAAAGTGACCATGGACCAAGTTTCAGGCTGCTAATAGTGATGGGGGAAAAAATCGATACAGTTACATATCGGAAATATTATTTTTTAACAATATATCGTATTATTTTGATAATGTCGCAATATTATTTTGTGCTAGTTGGCTGTAACTGTTTGGAACATCAAATCACAATAAAATCACAGAGTCGAATCGCAACACGTATCTTATCGGCAACTAAGTATCGTGATAATATTGTATTGTGAGGTCCCTGGCAATACCCAGCCCTACAGTAGTTGCTAACAAACATTGTCAAGTTCAGTGGTGTGGTCTCTTGGCGTGTGGTATGGTTTAATAAAGCAGGAAGACTGATTAATAATCCATGCAGAGGACGACTTCAGAGCAGGCCATTCATGGGTTGTCATGTCAAAGGAATGCTCAATGTAGTCCTGCCATCCAGGACCTCTACACCAGGTGGTGACAGGGGAAGGCCCCACATTTCTTTCTTTCTCCAGCCACCCAAGCCATAGACTGTTCTCTCTGCTACTGCACGGCAAGCGGTACCAGTGCACCAAGTCTGGAACCAACAGTACCCTGAACAGCTTCTATCCCCAAGCCATAAGACTGCTAAATAAGACTGCTGAATAACTAATCAAATGGCTACCCGGGCTACCTGCATTGACCCTTTTTTGCACCAACTCTCTTGCACTGACTCTATGCACACACGCTGGACTCTACCCACACATACTTACACTGACACCCCAATACACACACACACACACACACACACACACACACACACACACACACACACACACACACACACACACACACACACACACACACACACACACACACACACACACACACACACACACACACACACACACACACACACACACTACATATACCCACACATACATAACATGTGCACACATGCATACTGACGACACACACTCACACACACATGCTTTCACACTCACCACATACGGTCTCTTATCTATCCTGTTGCCAATTCACTTTACCACTACCTATATGTACTGTACATCAAATCAAATCAAATTTATTTATATAGCCCTTCGTACATCAGCTGATATCTCAAAGTGCTGTACAGAAACCCAGCCTAAAACCCCAAACAGCAAGCAATGCAGGTGTAGAAGCACGGTGGCTAGGAAAAACTCCCTAGAAAGGCCAAAACCTAGGAAGAAACCAGGCTATGTGGGGTGGCCAGTCCTCTTCTGGCTGTGCCGGGTGGAGATTATAACAGAACATGGCCAAGATGTTCAAATGTTCATAAATGACCAGCATGGTCGAATAATAATAAGGCAGAACAGTTGAAACTGGAGCAGCAGCACGGTCAGGTGGACTGGGGACAGCAAGGAGTCATCATGTCAGGTAGTCCTGGGGCATGGTCCTAGGGCTCAGGTCAGTTGAAACTGGAGCAGCAGCACAGCCAGGTGGACTGGGGACAGCAAGGAGTCATCATGTCAGGTAGTACTGGGGCATGGTCCTAGGGCTCAGGTCCTCCGAGAGAGAGAAAGAAAGAGAGAAGGAGAGAATTAGAGAACGCACACTTAGATTCACACAGGATACAGTGGTTACATACAGTGGTTCTTCCTGTAAAAGTTGTGTCATACTGCCGCAGAATTCTATGGCACGTTATTTAATTCTCAGCCATTGTTGCCATGCTAGTTAGTGCTAGTTTGACCACCAGAGGGCATCTTTGAGAAGCATTTGATAGTCTTCAATATTGGTGGTACAAGAGAATTTAAAACCTTTTTTGTAAGAACATAGTATATGGGATTGATTAACTTCTTGAGTGTAGGGGGCAGGATTTTCATTTTTGGCAAAAAATGTACCCATTTGAAACTACCCATTTCTCAGGCCCAGAAACTAGAGTATGCATATAATTGTCGGATCAGGATAGAAAACACTTTAAAGTTTCCAAAACCGTCAAAATATTGTCTGTGAGTATAACAGAACTGATATTGCAGATGAAAACCTGAGGGGAAAAAACAAATCAAAGTGCTGTTTTTCCTGAAAGCACTCTGTTCCATTGGATGCCTCCATTTAAAAGGATATCAACCAGATTCCTTTTCCTATGGCTTCCCCAAGGCGTCAACAGTCTTTAGACATAGTTTCAGGCTTTTATTTTGAAGAATGAGTGAGAAAGATAACATTGCGTCAGTGGATAGCTGGGTGTTCGCAGAGTTTTTCTTGCGCAAAAGAGTGGGGCAGCCATTGTCTCTCCCTCTCCTATTGAAAAAGCGATAGTCCCGGTTGATAAATAATCAATTATATATTTTAAAAACAACCTGAGGATTGATTATAAAAAACGTTTGACATGTTTCTGTTAACATTACGGATACTATTTTGAATTTTCGTCTGCGATGTCGTGACCGCTCGAGCCTGTGGATTTCTGAACATAACGCGTCAAACAAATGGAGGTATTTTGGATATAAAAATAATCTTTATGGAACAAAAGGAACATTTATTGTGTAACTGGGAGTCTCGTGAGTGCAAACATCCGAAGATCATCAAAGGTAAGTGATTTAATCTATTGCTTTTGTGACTTTCGTGACCAATCTACTTGGCTGCTAGTGTTTGTAATATTTTGTCTACTCAGAGAGATGTTCTTACATAAACACTTGTTATGCTTTCGCGGAAAAGCTGTATTGAAATCTGACACGCCGTGTCAGCTAAGCTGTGTTTTGCTATAATGCACTTGTGATTTCATGATAATTAAATTTGATTTTGGCGCACTGCAATTCAGCGGGTGTTGATGAAAATGATCCCGCTAAAGGGATGGGTGCGTCAAGAAGTTAAGAAATGTTGCTTAATTCATTTGATTCATATTTTTGTGTTTCTATTCCAAGAAAAATGAAAAACGAAACTCTCAGGATTTCCATTAGGAAAATGTGGCGCTGTACAACCTGACGGTCGGGAGTAGGCTACAGTACTAAAAGCATAACATTTCCACACCCTAAGTGTCATCTAACCAATACCCAAGTGGACCTTTATTTAACAAGGCAAGTCAGTAACCTCTTAAGCCTACGGGGGCGCTATTTCATTTTTGGATAAAAAGACGTTCCCGTTTTAAGCGCAATATATCGTCACAAAAAGATGCTCGACTATGCATGTAATTGGTAGCTTTGGAAAGAAGACACTCTGACGTTTCCAGAACTGCAAAGATTTTCACTGTGAGTGCCCCAGAACTCATGCTACAGGCGAAACCAAGATGTTTCTGCAACCAGGAAATGAACAGGATTTCTGAGGCACCGATTTGCATCATCTCCTTATATGGCTGTGAATGGGACAGGAATGAGCCTGCCCTTTCTATCGTTTCCCCAAGGGGTCTGGAGCATTGTGACGTATTTGCAGGCATATCATTGGAAGATTGACCATAAGAGACTACATTTTCCAAGTGTCCCGCACGGTGTCCTGCGTGGAAATTGATGCGCAAAACTCAGGTGCTGGTATTTTTCCATGGAATTCAGAGAAAAACCATGCTTCCACGAACGGCATATCAATGAAGAGATATGTGAAAAAACACCTTGAGGATTGATTCAAACAACGTTTGCCATGTTTCGGTCGATATTATGGAGTTAATTCGGAAAAAAGTTCGACGTTTTGGTGACTGAATTTTCGGTTCGTTTCGGTAGCCAAATGTGTAGTAACAAAACGGAGCGATTTGTCCTACACAAAGAATCTTTCAGGAAAAACTGGACATCTGCTATGTAACTGAGAGTCTCCTCATTGAAACATCTGAAGTTCTTCAAAGGTAAATTATTTTATTTGATTACTTTGCTGGTTTTTGTGAAAATGTTATGTGCTAAATGCTACGCTAAATGCTACGGCAGCCATCATCACTCTTACACAAATGATTGATTTTCTATGGTTGAAAAGCATATTTTGAAAATCTGAGATGACAGTGTTGTTAAGAAAAGGCTAAGCTTGAGAGCAGGCATATTTATTTCATTTCATTTGCGATTTTGAGAAATCGTTAACGTTGCGTTATGGTAATGAGCCTGAGGGTGTAGTTACGCTACCGGATCCGGTATCGGTAGTTCATAGAGGTTAAGAACAAATTCTATGTACAATGATGGCCTACACCAGCTAAACCTGGATGACGCTGGGCCAATTGCGCGCTGCCCTAAGGGACTTACAATCACGGCCAACCTCGCTAAGAAATACATTTGACGATATAAATTCTCCCCATACTGCCCTTCTTGGAAAGGGTCTATTGTCCTGCTAATATCCTGTAATGGCGCTTGTTCCTCGCCCTCTTCAACGCATCATTCTCCGCCTGACTCTCTGCCAATGACGAGTGACTCTCCGCTAATACCGCCTGGCTCAGGACAATGCATCAGCTGTCACCCGTATCTCTGCCCACAGATAATGTTTCTCTTTCGGATGTTGAGGGTGGAGTTTGGGGTGGGGTGAGGAGTACTGGAAAGGTGTGACTTTCAGGTTACAATAGGCCATAAGTATACAGCAGATCGCCGATTGTCCTCACTTTGATTATGCTGTAACAACATACTGTAGCACCTGGATGACCAGGATCTCTATTCATTTAACGTTTAAAAATACCTAAAGTTGTGTTACAAAAGTAGTTCGAAATATTTTGTTGTGACGTTGCGTTTTTTTGTAAGCTGTTTTTTTCTGGATCAAACATGCTTTATACATGGACATTTTGGATATATATGGACGGAATTAATTGAACAAAAGGACCAATTGTGATGTTTATGGGACATATTGGAGTACCAACAAAAGAAGCTCGTCAAAGGTAATGCATGTTTTATATTTTATTTCAGCGTTTTGTGTAGCGCCTGCAGGGTTGAAATATGCTAACCCCTTTGTTTCCTGCTGGTGCTATCATCAGATAATAGCTTCTTGTGCTTTCTCCGAAAATTATTTAAAAAATCTGACATGTTGGCTGGATTCACAACGAGTGTAGCTTTAATTGAGTATCTTACGTGTG
Source organism: Oncorhynchus kisutch (assembly GCF_002021735.2). Lineage (NCBI taxonomy): Eukaryota > Metazoa > Chordata > Actinopteri > Salmoniformes > Salmonidae > Oncorhynchus > Oncorhynchus kisutch. The sequence goes on along the minus strand of NC_034179.2, from coordinate 43,967,399 downwards.
TGATTTAATGAAGGTTTGAATTTTATAGTATTTTATTTGAATCTGGCGCTCTGCATTTTCCCTGGCAATTGGCCAGTTGAGACATTTGCGTCCCGCCTATCCCAAAGAGGTTTTAAGTGAGCAGACTAGGGCTTTCATGAGGAACGGGAAATCTACTGGAGACATTTAAAAAATACTGGTACACTTGGGTATTTTGGTCTTGGACAGTGCTATTCGTAAACACTCTAATCAGATGCTTGTGTTACACCGAACGCAAATGCCTGGGAAAATTAACAGGTACAGTAGGCTACAATACTGTAAAGTAGGCCTAATAGTGCAAAAAAAGAATGCTTAAATAAATCGACTGCTGGTATTTACTGTATGCTGCACATTGTTACGTTGTATTCCATTTCCAGCAAGACTATTCAAGCAATCAACTCGCTAATGGATGAAGATGTGCTATGCAAAGGCCATCAAAATTGCTACAGAAAAAAGGAAGAAGATCAAGCATGCTGAGTTTTTTGCCAGATTTTTTTATAGTAAGTTTAGCTATTTACAAAGCAAAATGTACATAAAATATTGTAGCCTACACCTCATGGACTGCTATGTGTTCCACAATAATTCACTGTTGCCTCCTTTTTCAGGTATCATGGCTCAAGATTTCTTTGAGGAAGAAATCATCAAGCGATATGCTGGACCTTATGTCAGAGAGGTATTTCTGGGACCACATTGTTTCTTTCAAGGTGGAATTCTAGAAATATTTGGTTATGTTTAGGCCTATTTACATGTATATTTCTAGTATTGTACCTAATGTTGCCTGTTAGGCTAAATGTTGTTGTTTTTCTCCTCCAAATGCAGACAATGACTCAAACCAAATTGTGGGATTTACTCACCTACAGTAGCCGGGCTATGAAGAGTCTATTGTCCTGCTAATAGGAAACATTGTTTGCATGATGGGCTATACCTTCTATAGTACAACAGTGCACTTGTGAAAACCTGTTTTTAAATGCCTCCATCTGTCCATCACTACTGTAAATAAAAATAAACGGTGGTAATATTTTTCCTTTTACAGACTATAATACTGTACATGGCATCTAGGTCATTTTCATTTCTCTTAGGATTAAACCTTAAATATAACAACAGTTTTAGTAAGTATTATGCTACAGTTCAGTTACAGCTTGTTCTGATCAAGTAGAAACAAAAAAGTGTATTTTTATTTTTATTTATTTTACCTTTATTTAACCAGGCAAGTCAGTTAAGAACACATTCTTATTTTCAATGACGGTTACTAGTCCAACGCTCTAACCACTAGGCTACGCTGCCGTTGCACCACAAATGTGAATTAATATTTACAAAACCATTTACAATTTACAATTTACACATTACAAAATTAAAAAATGTTAACTAGGCAAGTCAGTTAAGAACAAATTCTTATTTACAATGACGGCCTACCCCGGCAAACCCAGATGACGCTGGGCCAATTGTGTGCCGACCTATGGACTCCCAATCACAGCTGGGTGTGATAAAGCCTGGATTCAAAGCAGGAACTATAGTGATGCCTCTTGCACTGAGATGCAGAGCCTTAGACCACTGCGCCACTCGGGGGCCATAACCAATATGACCAATATATATATATATTTTTTCAGGACATTAACCTTGTGTGTTCTCTTGTTTTCTACTGTTCTGTAGTTACGACCCAATGATTCGTCTGACAAACAAAGACATTTGTGTCCTGCAGGCCCAGGCATGGATCAAAGCTGGCGAGAGTATTTGTTTCATTATTTTATTTAAGAAAGCATAAAGATGTTGATGAAGAAGCCACATTTTTCTCCGGATCCATCGTCATTGGTATTCTGTCGAACCATGCATTTTTTCAGTGCGGCCCGATGTCCAGCCCTTTGTACACTGATCTCCACGGATGGTTGTTGGCATGGTTGTGTGCTCTCCAAAAACGCATTCACGTTTTTAGTACACAATTATCGATTGTATTACACAGTATGCCTACACATTGATAGGCAATATACATTTTTTTTAATGAAAATGCACTAAAAAACAAAATATCTTTAATTTTGGTGATCCTCACAGCTCCGGGTCATAATGGATGGATGGTTGGCGTATTTCATATTCCGATGTATTGAACAAATGTATTAAATACAATCATTTATCATTCTCACTCTCGGACTGGAAACGTTAATTGCAGAGTTCACGATCTCATTTTAATTTTCCTTGTTAAAGAATAACGATATTTTTGAGAATATTTTGTTTTCAAATAACCGAAAGTGAGCGATTAAGGCCCCATCCACAAAGTTTTTAATGCTGATCAATTGCCTTGCACAAAGTATCAAAATACAAAGAGGTGTTGGCAAGAGTCTATTGTCCTGCTAATAGCCATAATGGCGCTGTACAACGTGACCAGTCGGAAGTAGGCTACAGTACGAGCAAAATAATCCTAACATTTCCACACCCTAATTGTAGTCTTACCAATACACAAACAGAGATTCAGTGAAAATAAAAAAAATCTTGTTGATTTATCAAGACCAGTCCCCATGCTCGTCTCAAAGCACCTCTGTCTTGGCCTCTGAATTCTGTCTTTTCCCCCATTCCACTTGCCTTTTCCATTAATTTTGAAAGAGTACTTTCCAGGAAGTAACAATTTGTTTACCTTCATTAGCCTACTTTGTTCCAATATTTCTGTCATTCAGTGATATTTATTCCCATAATAATTCGGTATGGATCCATATGGAAAATGACATGCGCAAGAGACAGTGGTAATATTTTTCTTTTTAGAAACTATAATACATGTTGTCCAGGTCAGGATAACCAAAACATTGCTTTATTGAAGACTATCAAAAAGAATGTTGGCACTTCTTTATTTTGATCAAAATCAAATCAAATCAAATCAAATTTATTTATATAGCCCTTCGTACATCAGCTGATATCTCAAAGTGCTGTACAGAAACCCAGCCTAAAACCCCAAACAGCAAGCAATGCAGGTGTAGAAGCACGGTGGCTAGGAAAAACTCCCTAGAAAGGCCAATACCTAGGAAGAAACCTAGAGAGGAACCAGGCTATGTGGGGTGGCCAGTCCTCTTCTGGCTGTGCCGGGTGGAGATTATAACAGAACATGGCCAAGATGTTCAAATGTTCATAAATGACCAGCATGGTCGAATAATAATAAGGCAGAACAGTTGAAACTGGAGCAGCAGCACAGTCAGGTGGAAGTTGAAACTGGAGCAGCAGCATGGCCAGGTGGACTGGGGACAGCAAGGAGTCATCATGTCAGGTAGTCCTGGGGCATGGTCCTAGGGCTCAGGTCAGTTGAAACTGGAACAGCAGCATGGCCAGGTGGACTGGGGACAGCAAGGAGTCATCATGTCAGGTAGTCCTGGGGCATGGTCCTAGGGCTCAGGTCCTCCGAGAGAGAGAAAGAAAGAGAGAAGGAGAGAATTAGAGAACGCACACTTAGATTCACACAGGACACCGAATAGGACAGGAGAAGTACTCCAGATATAACAAACTGACCCCAGCCCCCCCGACACATAAACTACTGCAGCATAAATACTCAAAAGCCATGAATACGTGAATCACTCAGCTTTATGTAGGTTCCGAGGCTATATGACTGTGCCATAAACTTGATTATTTAGTAGACACCACTTGCTATATTCAGTCAACAAATACACTACCGTTCAACATTTTGGGGTCACTTAGAAATGTCCTTGTTTTTTAAAAGAAAATCACATTTGTTGTCCATTAAAATAACATCAAATTGATCAGAAATACAGTGTAGCCATTGTTAATGTTGTAAATGACTATTGTAGCTAGAAACTGCCTATTTTTAATGGAGTATCTACATAGGCATACAGAGGCCCGTTATCAGCAACCATCACAGAGAATAGGTCAAAGCAATATGGTGGATGCCTATATTGAGCCATTGTTGTAATCTGTTCAGGTCTTTCAGTATGGATGAAAGGGGGGAGATGAGGGGAGGAAGCCACTTTCGAGACGGCGCCATATGTTTCCTCAGTCCTCATCCACCCTAACAGTTGGGCGTCTTCACTCAATAATTTTCTCTGTCAGCCGAACATCCCTACCAGTGGGAAAAGTGCCTTTTTTTGCATTTGGATCTGTCCTAGTGAAGCGGGACTGAAGAGGTGGCCGTTATCGTGGACCAGATGGCAGAGTTAGCCGTTTGCTAGCACATGGTCAATGCAGTTAATCCCTATATGTCTGTGGTTGCTGGGAGCCTGCCCAGCGCTGGTCCGTTTGGTTGCAGGGAATGGGATAGGGCCGATATTTCAATTAGTGCTATCACTGATTGTGCTGGAAATCTCTTGGCAAATGCTTCGTCATTGGCAGTCTGCGAGAGTGTCATTAGGAGGCTTTTGAGGCACTGGAGACTTAGAGTAGTGTTTGAAAGTTGTGAGATGATGACACAAACCACGTTTCCATCTAGCCATTTCATGTGGATGAATTACCTGAAGCATGAAAAAAAGTCACAACTGGGCTGATGGAAACATGAAATACTGGTACAAGATTATAAAGGCAGACAGACAATTAGTTCGTATGACATGGTGGGACCTTTTTCTGTCGGTAAAAAATGAATTATGCGAGAAAGGGCAGGTATTATTCTGGTGACATGATGTTTGATGCTTGGAATCGTTTGACAAATACAAAAAATATTGTTCTTATCCATAAGAATCTCATAATGCAGATAGCCTACCCGCACTGTATATACGAGCTGTTGGCTAGAGCGCATATGCCCAGACCTGAGTGGGCAAATTTGCTATATACTGCAAAAGTTTCTGTGACAAAAAATGTTGAAAATGTGATGGAAACTCATTTAATTTAATATTCGGTACAATGTGAATGTAAATATATTTTACGGCAAAGGTAATTTTTTGTGCACTACATCTTAACGCACAGCCTTTTATCCTCAAAACTTCAAATTGTTTGATGCAGATTTTAAAATATTAGCATTAAACCCGTTGCAAGTCGGAAGTTTACATACACCTTAGCCAAATACATGTAAACTCAGTTTTTCACAATTCCTGAATTTAAACCTGGGTGAAAATTGCATCTTAGGTCAGTTAGGATCACCAGTTAATTTTTCAGAATGTGAAATGTCAGAATAATAGTAGAGAGAATGATTTATTTCAGCTTTTATTTCTTTCATCACATTCCCAGTTGGTCAGAAGTTTACATACACTTAATTCGTATTTGGTAGCATTGCCTTTAAATTGTTTAACTTGGGTCAAACGTTTCAGGTAGCCTTCCACAAGCTTCCCAAAATAAGTTGGGTGAATTTTGGCCCATTCCTCCTGACAGAGCTGTAACTGAGTCAGGTTTGTAGGCCTCCTTGCTCACACACGCCTTTTCAGTTCTGCCCACACATTTTCTGTAGGATTGAGGTCAGGGCTTTGTGATGGCCACTTTAATACCTTGACTTTGTTGTCCTTAAGCCATTTAGCCACAACGTTGGAAGTACGCTTGGGGTCATTGTCCATCTGGAAGACCCGTTTGCGACCAAGCTTTAACTTCCTGACTGATGTCTTGAGATGTTGCTTCAATTTATGCACTTAATTTTCCCACCTCATGATGCCATCTATTTTGTGAAGTGCACCAGTCCCTCCTGCAGCAAAGCACCCCCGCAACATGATGCTGCCACCCCCGTGCCTCACGGTTGGGGTGGTGTTCTTCGGCTTGCAAGCCTCCCCTTTTTCCTCCAAACATAATGATGGTCACTATGGCCAAACAGTTCTATTTTTGTTTCATCAGACCAGAGGACATTTCTCCAAAAAGTACGATCTTTGTCCCCATGTGCAGTTGCAAAAGGTAGTCTGGGTTTTTTATGGAGGTTTTGGAGCAGTGGCTCCTTCCTTGCTGAGCGGCCTTTCAGGTTATGTCGATATAGGACTCGTTTTACTGTGGATATAGATACTTTTGTACCTGCATCTTCACAAGGTCCTTTGCTGTTGTTCTGGGATTGATTTGCACTTTTCGCACCAAAGTACGTTCACCTCTAGGAGACAGATGGCTTCGTGGTCCCATGGTGTTTATACTTGCATACTAATGTTTGTACAGATGAACATGTTAACTTCAGGCGTTTATATTGCTCCCAAGCATGAACCAGACTTGTGGAGGTCTACCATTGTTTTCTGAGGTCTTGGCTGATTTCTTTTGATTTTCCCATGATGTCAAGCAAAGAGTCACTGAGTTTGAAGGTAGGCCTTTAAATAAATCCACACCTACAGTTGACTCAAATTATGTCAATTAGCCTTTCAGAACCTTCTAAAACCATGACATCATTATCTGGAATATTCCAAGCTGTTTAAAGGCACAGTCAACTTAGTGTATGTAAACCTCTGACCCACTGAAATTGTGATACAGTTAATTATAAGTGAAATAATCTGCCTGTAAACAGCTGTTGGAACAATTACTTGTCATGCACAAAGTAGATGTCCTTACCAACTTTCCAAAACTATAGTTTGTTAACAATAAATCTGTGGAGTGAAAAACAAGTTTTAATGACTCCAACCTAAGTGTATGTGGTCTGATGAGTCCAATTTTTTATTTTTGCTTCCAAGTGCCATGTTTTTGAGAGACTCAGAGTAGGTGAAGCAACGGAGGAGGAGGTGTGATGGTGCTTTGCTGGTGACACTGTCGGTAATTTATTTAGAATTCAAGGCTCACTTAACCAGCATGGCTATGACAGAATTCTGCAGCAATACACCATCCCATGGCATTAGTGGGACTATCATTTGATTTTCAACAGGACAATGACCCAAAACACACCTCAAAGCTGTGAAGGGGAGTGATGGAGTGCTGCATCAGATGACCTGGCCTCCACAATCAACCGACCTCATCCCAATTGAGATGGTTTGGATGAGTTGGACTGCAGAGTGAAGGAAAAGCAGCCAACTATTGCTTAGTATATGTGGAAACTCCTTCAAGACTGTTGGAAAAGCATTCATGGTGAAGCTGGTTGAGAGAATGCCAAGAGTGTGCAAAGCTGTCAACAAGGGTGGCTACTTTGAATAATCTAAAATCTAAAATATACACTACCGTTTAAAAGTTTGGGGTCACTTAGAAAGGTCTTTGTTTTTGAAAGAAAAACGTTAAGATAACATCAAATTGATCAGAAATACAGTGTAAACATTGTTAATGTTATAAATGACTTTTGTAGCTGGAAACGGCTGATTTTTTATGGAATATCTACATAGGTATACGAGGCCCATTATCAGCAACCATCCCTCCTGTGTTCCAATGGCACATTGTGTTAACTAATCCAAGTTCATAATTTTAAAAGCCTAATTGGTCATTAGAAAACCCTTTTGCAATTATGTTAGCACAGCTGAAAACTGTTATTCTGATTAAAGAAGCAATAAAACTGTCCTTTCGACTAGTTGAGTATCTGGAGCATTAGCATTTGAGGGTTCGATTACAGGCTCAAAATGGCCAGAAACAAATAACTTTCTTCTGAAACTCGTCAGTCTATTCTTGTTCTGAGAAATTAAGACTATTCCATGTGAGAAATTGCCAAGCAACTGAATATCTCATAAAACGATGTGTTCTACTCCCTTCACAGGCTCTAACCAGAATAGAGAGGAGTGGGAGGCCCAGGTGCAAAAAAAATCTGCGGTTTCCAGCTACAATAGTCATCTACAACATTAACAATGTTTACACTGTATTTCTGATTTGATGTTATTTTAATGGACAAAAAAATATGCTTTTCTTTCAAAAACAAGGACATTTCTAAGTGACCCCAACCTTTTGAACTGTAGTTTATTTTGATTTGTTGAACACTTCTTTGGCTACTACATGATTCCATATATGTTATTTCATCGTTTTGGTGTCTTCACTTATTCTACAATTTAGAAAATAGTAAAAATAAAGAAAATTCCTGAAATTAGTAGGTGTGTCAACTTTTGACTGGTACTGTATGTGTCCAGATATGTTGGCCTTGGTAATGTATTTCTGACCTGTCAGGAAAATCAACATATTGTTTTGTAATATTGAGACTTAATTTTGTTAATGTGGTGTTGACATATGGATCTTCTGCATTATGTAAAGTATATTGCCGAACAGAAATTAGTTAGGCTTGGAAGTTTACAGATTTTGTGTGTATTCATATGTGCACACGTGGATACATACAGTGAGCACATTTTTTGTTATTTTGGCTCTGTACTCCAGCACTTTGGATTTAAATGATATAAAGACTATGAGGTTAAAGTGCAGACTGTCAACTTTCGGGTGAACCATTTAGAAATTACTGCACTTTTTGTAAATAGTCCTCCCATTCTATTGGGACAAATTCACTTACATGTGTATTAACCTTTTGTGACTAGGGGGCAGTATTTTCATTTTTTTTTTAAATAACGTTCCCGTAGTAAACAGGATATTTTGTCAGGACAAGATGCTAGAATATGCATATAATTGACAGCGTAGGATAGAAAACACTCTAAAGTTTCCAAAACTGTAAAAATATTGTCTGTGAGTATAACAGAACTGATGTTGCAGGCGAAAGCCTGAGAAAAATCCAATCAGAAAGGGACTCTTATTTAGAAAGCTCTGGGTTCCAATGCGTCCCTATTGAGCAGTGAATGAGATATCAACCAGATTCCTTTTTCTATGGCTTCCCTAATGTGTCTAGTGTCACAATACATATTTTCAGGCTTTTATTTTGAAAAATGAGCCTGAACATCAACATTGCTTCAGTGGTCAGCTGAAGTCTCTCAGAGTGTTTGGTGCGTAAAGGACAAATGCGGCAATTGTTTCTCTCTATCCTACCAAGAAGCCACCAGTCCTTGTTGATATATTATCGAATAGATATTTGAAAAACAGCTTGAGGCTTGATTATAAACAACGTTTACCATGTTTCTGTCGATATTATGGCGTTAATTTTGAACATTTTTTGCCGTTTTCGTGACTGCAATTTCTGGGCGATTTCTCAGCCAAACGTGAAGAACAAACGGAGCTATTTCGCCTACAAAAATAATATTTTTAGAAAAAAGGAACATTGGCTATCTAATTGGGAGTCTCGTGACTGAAAACATCCGAAGCTCATCAAAGGTAAACTATTTAATTTGATTGCTTTTCTGATTTCCGTGACCAAGTTACCTGCTGCTAGCTGGACAAAATGCTATGCTAGGCTATCGATAAACTTACACAAATGCTTGTCTAGCTTTGGCTGTAAAGCATATTTTGAAAATCTGAGATGACAGGGTGATTTACAAAAGGCTAAGCTGTGTCTCAATATATTTCACTTGTGATTTTCATGAATAGGAATATTTTCTAGGAATATTTATGTCCGTTGCTAATTATGCTAATTAGTGTCAGTCGATGATTATGCTCCCTCATGCGGGATGGGGAGTCACTATTGTATTAAAGTAGTCAAAGCTTAGTATTTGGTCCCGTATTCCTAGCACATCATTACATCAAGCTTGTAACTCTACAAACTTGTTGGATGCATTTGCTGTTTTTTTTTGGTTGTGTTTCAGATTATTTTGTGCCCAATAGAAATTAATGGTAAATTATGTATTGCGTCATTTTGGGGTCACTGTTTTTGTTAATAAGAATAGAATATGTTTCTAAACACTTCTACATGAATGTGGATGCTACTATGATGACGGGTAGTGAATAGTGAATAATGATGAGTGAGAAAGTTACTGATGCACTAATATCATACCCCCAAGATACATTAACCTCTCACCATTACAATAACATGGGAGGTTAGAGGTATGATATTCATCCCTCTTTAACTTTCTCCCTCATTATAGTATTCATTGTATAATTTCTAATTCAAAGTGCTGGAGTATAGAACCAAAACAACAAAAAATGTTTTACTGTCCCAATACTTTTGGAGCTCACTGTATGTGTGTGTGGTGGAATCATGCAATGCTAGTGATTTGTGTCACACCCCCAAGAGTGGAGCGCCAGCATTACTCAGGCAAATCATGTTAATAATATTTTTTTGCACTATATCATCATATCAACAGCTGTCATAGATGAGCCCCAATGGCATTTACAAACATAATTAGGCTGTATGTGGGGATGCTTATATGGATGTGCTGTCAATCTGTATTGGTTGCCTCAGCAGGCATCCCTGAGCCCTTATTGTGTAGGAAGATCTCCTTAAGCTAACACTGTGATATTATGTTGTCAACTGATGGGTTTTACGTTCACTGGACCAATACGTTCATATTGTTATAGCATGTATAGCATGTATGGATAACAGATTTAATGCTGTGGTTGCGTGATATCTTGATATGAATAGGCCATTGTCAAAGGTGACCACACTCAATAATCAGCTCTAGTTAATGGTGGTCCTCCTGTGGTAAAAGGGTCATTGGCGGCATGCTCAATCAATACAGAGATTGGCTCATCGAGTTGTTGTCTATGGTTTCACATTAGTGAGATTCAACTAATCTGTATTCATTCCTTGGAAATCTTTTTCAAGTTTCTCCATCTGTTTTGTTAGTAAAATTGCAATGTCTCTAGAGAAATATTAGACCTAATACTGAAAAATATATAATTAGTAGGTGTGTATATTGAAAACACACTAACAATGAAAGTTGAATGTGGATGTTGATTCAGCACCTCATTTGCATCGGATCTCTTTGGGTGACTTCAGACTGCAATGTCAAATAAAATAAAATGTTATTGGTCACATACACATAGTTAGCAGATGTTAATGCAAGTGTAGAAAAATGCTTCTAGTTCCGACAATGCAGTAATATCTAACAAGTAATCTAACAAATTCACAAGAACTACCTTATACACACAAATGTAAAGGGATGAATGAGAATATGTACATATAAATGGCCGTGTGGCATAGGCAAGATGCAATAGATGGTATAGAATACAGTATATACAGTAGGGCAAAAAAGTATTTAGTCAGCCACCAATTGTGCAAGTTCTCCCACTTAAAAAGATGAGAGAGGCCTGTAATTTTTTATCATAGGTACACTTAAACTATGACAGACAAAATGAGAAAACAAAATCCTGAAAATCACATTGTAGGATTTTTTATTTATTTATTTGCAAATTATGGTAGAAAATAAGTATTTGGTCACCTACAAACAAGCAAGATTTCTGGCTCTCACAGAGCTGTAACTTCTTCTTTAAGAGGCTCCTCTGTCCTCCACTTGTTACCTGTATTAATGGCACCTGTTTGAACTTGTTATCAGTATAAAAGACACCTGTCCACAACCTCAAACAGTCACACTCCAAACTCCACTTTTTCATCTGACCATATGACATTCTCCCAATCTTCTTCTGGATCATCCAAATGCTCTCCAGCAAACTTCAGACGGGCCTGGACATGTACTGGCTTAAGCAGGGGGACACGTCTGGCACTGCAGGATTTGAGTCCCTGGCGGCGTAGTGTGTTACTGATAGTAGGCTTTGTTACTTTGGTCCCAGCTCTCGTCAGGTCATTCACTAGGTCCCCCCATGTGGTTCTGGGATTTTTGCTCATCGTTCTTGTGATCATTTTGACCCCACGGGGTGAGATCTTGCGTGGAGCCCCAGATCGAGGGAGATTATCAGTGGTCTTGTATGTCTTCCATTGCCTAATAATTTCTCCCACAGTTGATTTCTTCAAACCAAGCTGCTTAACTATTGCAGATTCAGTCTTCCCAGCCTGGTGCAGGTCTACAATTTTGTTTCTGGGGTCCTTTGACAGCTCTTTGGTCTTGGCCATAGTGGAGTTTGGAGTGTGACTGTTTGAGGTTGTGGACAGGTGTCTTTTATACTGATAACAAGTTCAAACAGGTGCCATTAATACAGGTAACAAGTGGAGGACAGAGGAGCCTCTTAAAGAAGAAGTTACAGCTCTGTGAGAGCCAAAAATCTTGCTTGTTTGTAGGTGACCAAATACTTATTTTCCACCATAATTTGCAAATAAATAAATAAAAAATCCTACAATGTGATTTTCAGGATTTTGTTTTCTCATTTTGTCTGTCATAGTTGAAGTGTACCTATGATAAAAAATTACAGGCCTCTCATCTTTTTAAGTGGGAGAACTTGCACAATTGGTGGCTGACTAAATACTTTTTTGCCCCACTGTACATATGAGATGAGTAATATAGGTTATGTAAACATTATTAAAGTGGCGTTATTTAAAGTGACTAGTGATACATTTATTAAAACCTGTTACGGCTAGACGTGCCGCTAGCGGGACACCGACATTATCCGCTGAAATTGCAGAGAACAAAATTCAAACTACAGTATTATAAATATTAAACATTCATGAAAATATGTGTGCAATACATCAAAATAAAGCTTAACTTCTTGTTAATCCAGCCACAGTGTCAGATTTCAAAAAGGCTTTACAGCGAAAGCACACCATGCGATTATTGAGGACAGCGCACCGCATAGAAATGGATGAAAATAATTTTTCAAAATTAGAGTAGCAAGGATCCAGAATGCTACCAGCTCGTGTCGCACATTTGATATGCTGATAGAATTTAGGAAGTCTTGTTCTCAGGTTAGCTTATTTTAAATCCACAGCTACAATAAATGAAGCCTCAGGATGAATGGTTTCCAGTTTACATAGAGTCCAGTGAAGTTATTTCAGGGCCGACGAGGTATCTGCTTGGGGGAGTACACGGCTGTGACTATAATCGAAGAGAATTCTCTTGGAAGATAATGCGGTCGGCATTTGATTGTAGGGATTTCTAGGTCAGGTGAACAAAAGGACTTGAGTTCCTGTATGTTGTTGTGATTACACCATGAGTCATTAATTTTAAGGCATACACTCAGGTGCTCTGGATGGGATGTACACCAGTTTTATGGCCTATTAAATAAGAAATATTAAATCTTCTTACCAGAGAGACATTTTGACTGACAACATATCCTGAGTGAGCTATGTTTCTGGGAAACAGAGAATGTTACAATCTCTGATGTCTCTCTGGAAGGCAACTTGTGCCCCAATTTCGCCCACCTTGTTATCTAGAGATTGGACATTGGCGAGTTATATGCTGGGAAGCGGTGGATGGTGTGCTCGCCTTCTGAGTCTGACCAGTAGGCCGCTCCGTCTGCCTCTCCGGCCTCTTGGATAAGATCCCATGTCCAGGATGGAGGATCGAACAAAGGATCCGCTTTGCGAAAGTCATATTCCTGCTCGTAATATAGGTATGTTGACATCGCTTTTATATCCAAAAGTTCTTCCCGGCTGTATGTAAAAACACTTGAGATTTTCTGGGCTAACAGTGGAACAAATAATACATTAAAAAAATAACTGCATAGTTTCCTAAGGGCCTGTAGCGAGGCGACCATCTCTGTCGGCGCCATCTTAAACTTTGTTCATTGAATTTCATGGAAGCTTATGGGGGCCCTCATAATTAATGTTCAACGCTTGAGTGGCAATCTTAATGGCCTTTTGAGGTCAATATAAAAATGTATGTTTCTCATTAATCACAATCCCATTGTTGTGGTTTCTCCAAAATGGTTTTCTTAGGTAAGTAAAACACATCATTCAGTTAGACCACAAAGAAATCGCCATGCATTGTGCAATCTGAAATTTTGTTTTCGTTTTTTGAAACAGGTCTCATTTTGCATTTAAAAAAATCATTGGTTTCATCAAAAGCACAAGACTGATTTTCATATGCAAATGTATTTTAATGATCAGCACTCACTAAAAGGGCTGGTAGCATGTTCCAGTTTTGCAGACTGAAGCCACTGGGATGTTAGCCATCCCAAGTGAGGGGGCAATTAAAGCCGTTACACATGTGTGGCTCTCTGCCATTATAGTGATGGTACTACAGTAGTCCTGACACTAATTCTGAAGATGATAATAGCAAAATGCTCATTCCTCCACGACAACAGACATGTGTCTTTGAAAAACATACGTGAATGACAGCCCAAATTGAAGATTAGGGCTGTTAAAGTCCCTCTCTGTGGTTTTTACTCCTGATTATCCAAGATAATTGGACAAAATTAGCCAGTCAGTCAATCAGTTCACACTACAAAGGTTTGGATTTGAATAGACTTGACACCTTTCTCTAGCCATTAAATACAGTCAGTGGTAAGTAGTTATCCATCAAGTGAAGCAATTACACTTGGTCATTCTGTAGGCTACTCATCCACCAAGGTGCTTCCATTTGAGTCAGGAGGCAAAATTGAAAGATTCCCATGCAAGATTCTTGATTGACCATTAAACAGTTGTCTGAGTTGAAAATGGGGGGCGAAAAAGCTGAAAATGGTAATGCTTTCAGAGTCTATTGGGAAGTAAGAGCTTAGAGCTTGTTTGGTAAAAATACATTAATTCCATACCACGGTCAAGTTCCTTTTGTTTGAACAAATAGATTAACTGTTCATTTTTTCTGGCTCATCCTTATTAGACCAACACAGATTTGACTCGGGACTTTTGTCGATTGGTAAGAAAAAAATGCAAGTCATCATCAATTTAAAAAAGTGAAATGTACTGCATATCATCACTCCTGAAAGTTGGATTTATATTATAATTTGATGATATCAGTCTACAATTGGGAGCCAGTCTATAATTCATATGTATAACGTTTCCATGAGACCCTCGGTATGCTAAATATGTAATATATTCACCCATTCTTCTTAATCATAGCAGATTGCACTTGGCCTCATACTAACTCGTCTCATTAAAAGTTGACACGTAAGTGACAAACGTTTGAAACACTCATTTTCATGTCCCCAATGGATTTTGCAGTGGTGGTTGAACATACATTAAACATTTGTATTTTTTCTTGTCCTCTGAACTGGTATTGCTCTGTTTTTTCTTTAAATACATGGATGTAATTGTATTTAAAGGTTTGAGACCACTGAGACAGTAAGGGGAAATATGGTCTGTGTTTTTACCACAATCATCAGAAAATGAATCCTTTTCCCTGTAGGTATTTCAAGAAAGGCTAGTTCTGTTCTGTGGTTGTATCTATTTTTAGTGACCAGGGTACAAGTGAGTTGAATGTCTCTTTCATCCGAGAGACATCAAACATACAGTTTATAGATAAGACTTGAATACAATGATAGCCGTAACAATGTACATTTGTCTTGAGTTGATTTGTCAGTTTAAACATCAGATTATATTGAACTTCCAACCTCACATATCAGCATCCAACTTCAAAACTTCAAACCTGTCGGCATACATGTTTAGCTTAACCATAAGCTATCTTGGGTTGTAGGTGACACTTAGAGTAGTGTTTGTTGCTAGTCTTATCTTTCATCTCAACTGGACTGTAAGTTATGCGCAGAAATTGAATAGTATAAGCCTGTTATGAAGCAAACGGTGGCAATAAAATAATATGACATTGGCACTCTGCTGCCAAACGTGTCAAAGCACTTTTTATTTTAAATCTCACTTCTCATCTACTAGATTTGAATATCTCATTACAGGCGCACAATGAGATTTGTGTAGAACAAGATTAATTGTGATATAATAAAGACTCCAGCATTAGGCTCATTGTACAATTTCAATAAACTAACGCCGCAATAATGAAAGTGTCATGTGATGAACCTGTGTGCTGAGATTTGCTGGGGTTTCAAAAAGAGCTAGGGTTGGAAACATGAGGCACTGTCAAAACAGACTTTCAGACACTGGCGACCGCTGATTGGCTGAAGTGGGTCGCGAAGTGGTTGGAGTTGTCAATAAAGCAGCATAACAGAAATATGATGCCAAGTTTTCTAACTACTGGTAGTTTCTTTGAGAAGCTATACAAAGAGATCTGTGCATTTGAACAACAGCATAAAAACACCTCTTCCACTTTAGCATGTCAAAAACCGAACGATCACTTCTGCACATGCTGACACCGTTTTGAACAGATTTGATTATACTATTAAGAACGAGCAGCCAGCTCACGAACGAGCGAGTGCACCGGAGAGAACGGTAGTCACTCGTTACCACAGCTACAAAGTCACGAAGCCCGCCTATTTGTACAATTTCTCTTCTTAAAGTTTGATTTAAACCTAACCCTCACCTTAACCACACTGCTTACCTTATGCCTTACCCTAACCTTAAATAAATGTTTGTTTTCATACTTTTTACAATATTGCAAATTTTGACTTTGTGGCTGTGGTAAATACTGGAAAGCAAGTAGAACGCAAAAAGCATGGATGCAATAAGTGAAAATACATTATCTAACTGAGGATACCTATTGTAGCTAACAAAATGTCACAATGATGTGCTAGCCAGTTAACTTTCGTTCTGAAATAACTTCTTATTTCTGAGTTTAGAAGACTGGAGCTAACTAGCATATATGTGTAGCTCGCTAGCTAGCTGCTTATTTGACAAAAACTTAACCAACAATGGAGTTTGAGTTAGAGTTGAGAAGATATTTACTAAATAAACTAAAGTAAAAATGTAATTAAAAAAGTAACATTAACGAGGCTATATACAGGGTGTCCCGGTACCGAGTCAATGTGCTGGGGTACAGGTTAGTCGAGGTAATTTGTACATGTAGGTAGGGGTAAAGTGACTGCATCGATAATAAACAGCGAGTAGCAGCAGTATAAAATCATTTCAATAGTCCGTCCGGGTGGCCATTTGATTAATTGTTCAGCAGTCTTATGGTTTGGGGGTAGAAGCTGTAAAGGGGTCATTTGGACCTAGACTTGGCACTCCGGTACCACTTGCCAGGCGGGAGCAAAGAAAACAGTCTATGACCATTTTTGGGGCCTTCTGACACCGCCTAGTATATAGGTCCTGGATGGTAGGAAGTTTGGCCCCAGTGATGTACTGTACTGTACACACTACCCTCTGTAGCGCCTTAAGGTCGGATGCTGAGCAGTTGCCATACCAGACGGTCAGGATGCTCTCAATGGTGCAGCTGTAGAACTTTGATCTGGGGACCCATGACAAATTCTTTCAATCTCCTGAGGGGGGGAAATGCGTTGTTGTGCCCTCTTCACGACTGGTGTGTGTTTGGAACATGATAGTTTGTTGGTGATGTGGACACCAAGAAACTTGAAACTCTCAACCCGCTCCACTACAGCCCTGTCGATGTGAATGGGGATGTGTTTGGCCCTCTTTTCCCTGTAGTACACGATCTGCTCCTTTGTCTTGCTCATGTTGAGGGAGAGGTTGTTGTCATGGCACCACACTGCCAGGTCTCTGACCTCCTCCCTATAAGCTGTCTAACAGAAACCCAGAGGGTTTCGTTTTTCGCTTTTCTTGGAATAGAAACACCAAAATATTAATCAAACAAATTAAGCTAAATTTCTTCAAGTCAATCCCATATACTATGTTCTTACAAAAAAGGTTTTAAAATCTCTAGTGCAGCCAATATCGAAGACTATCAAATGCTTCCCAAAGATGCCCTCTGGTGGTCAAACTAGCACTAACTAGCATGGCAACAATGGCTGACAATTAAATAACATGCCATAGATTTCTGCGTGAAGCCTGCAAGGTGTGCTGCAGTATGACACAACTTTTACAGGAAGAACCACTGTATGCACAGTTGAAGACAGAAGCTTGATACACCCTAGCAAAGTACATTTAAACTCAGTTTTTCACAACTCCTAACATTTAATCCTAGTAAAAATTCCCTGTCTTAGGTGAGTTAGGATCACCACTTTATTTTAAGAATGTGAAATGTCAGAATAATAGTAGAGAGAATGATATATTTCAGCTTGTATTTCTTTCATCACATTCCCAGTGGGTCAGAAGTTTAAATACACTCAATTAGTATTTGGTAGCATTGCCTTTAAATTGTTTCACTTGGGTTAAACGTTTTGTGTAGCCTTCCACAATCTTCCCACAATAAGTTGGGGGAATTTTGGCCCATTACTCCAGGCAGAGCTGGTGTAACTGAGTCAGGTTTGTAGGCCTCCTTGCTCGCACCCGCTTTTTCCAGTTCTGCACACATATTTTCTATAGGATTGAGGTCAGGGCTTTGTGATGGCCACTTGTCCTTAAGCAATTATGCCACAATTTTGGAAGTATGCTTGGGGTCATTGTCCATTTGGAAGACCCTTGAGATGTCTTGAGATGTTGCTTCACTTAATTTTCCTACCTCATCTATTTTGTGAACTGCACCAGTCCCTCCTGCAGCAAAGCACCCCCACAACATGATGCTGCCACCCCTGTGTTTCACGGTTGGGATGGTGTTCTTCGGTTTGCAAGACTCCCCCTTTTTCCTCCAAACATAACGATGGTCATTATGGCCAAACAGTTCTATATATATTTCATCAGACCAGAGGACAATAAGTACGATCTTTATCCCTATTAGCATTTGTAAACCATTGTCTGGCTTTTTAATGGCAGTTTTGGAGCAGTGGCTTCTTCCTTGCTGAGTGGCCTTTTATGTCGATATAGGACTCATTTTACTGTGGATATAGATACTTTTGTACCTGTTTCCTCCAGCATCTTCACAAGGTAATTTGCTGTTGTTACGGGATTGATTTAAACTTTTCGCACCAAAGTACGTTCATCTCTAGGAGACAGAACGTGTCTTCGACCTGAGCGGTATGATGGCTGCGTTGTCCCATGGTGTTTATACTTGCGTACTATTGTTAGTACAGATGAACGTGGTACCTTCTGGTGTTTGGAAATTGCTCCCAAGGATTAACCAGTCGTGTGGAGGTCTACATTTCTTTCTGAGGCCTTGGCTGATTTCTTTTGATTTTCCCATGATGTCAAGCAAAGAGGCACTGAGTTTGAAGGCAGACCTTGAAATACATCCACAGGTACACCTCCAATTGACTCATATTATGACAATTAGCCTATCAGAAGCTTCTAAAGCCATGACAAGTTAGTGTATGTGAACGTCTGACCCACTGGAATTGTTATGCAGTGAATTATCAGTGAAATAATCTGCCTGTAAACAATTGTATGATAAATTACTTGTGTCATGCACAAAGTAGATCTCCTAACTGACTTGCCAAAACTATAGTTTGTTAACAAGAAATTTGTGGAGTGGTTCAAAAACGAGTTAAGTGTATGTAAACTTTCAACTTCAACTGTATGATTCGGGAGACAGCCGCAGGAATGCGTAATAGTTTTTTTTTTGTTGCCCCAAATCATGACATGCTGTGTAAAGGCACGGGGACAAAGACCAAACATACACGTAACAAAAACACAGGGTTGAAACCCAAACAACAGAGCGAGGACCTCTAATAAATAACACTAGCACACAATGATTATCACACGGGACGAGAAACGTAATCATCTGCGCAAACCACAAGAGCACGAAAGCCCAAACCACACAGCACATTCTAATCGACAGCCCAATGGAAGTCAAAGGGCAGACTTATACAAGTGCTAATCAGTGGGAATCGAGGCCAGGTGTGCGCAATGAAAGTTCCGGAGGGATCCGTGACATCCAGAAGCTCTTTTCAGTCATAAGTAGGGCTGTGGCGGTCACAACATTTCATCAGCTGGTAATGGTCAAGCAAATAACTGTCAGTCTCACAGTAATTGACCGTTAATTAACATACATACATTTGCATCACCTGGCTTCCACACATAGCCTATAAGCTACTGATGCAGACCTTTGGAAAATCAACATTTAAAAAAAATCCATGTAATTTAGCCTACACTCTAATGATGCAAAGTCGCTTGAAAGGCATGAGCTCTGCTTTATTTTTTTGCGCATGCTGTACACACTCCAATAGTCTCTCACTCACAATTTGACAAGCACATGATAATGCATCGAATTTCACGGAGGCATCCCCTTTGTGGCCATAATGCACCCTAAACAAATCCATGCCTTTGTTATGCCCTTCTCCCTGAGTGCTGCTTGCTCTGAAGCACATCCGTGAGCTTACTCCAGGCACTTTAGTTGTGACACCTTATCAAAACATATAGGCTACATGAGGTGTGCGACTATGATTCGAAAAAGTAAACAACAAAATCATTCACACGCATCATTCACACGTGATAGGCTAATATTGTGACACATCAGACTATTCTTGATTTAATCTTGTCTTTACATATACTGAACAATATATGTGTGAAATTTGTTCTGATTTAGAATGGACCATTATCATGTGCCTCTCTCAAAACATGTAATCTATGCACTTAAATAGTGGATGGAGGATGCTTTTCCCATTATTCATTTTCATGCCAGAGTACATGCTGGTAGGCTATACTCCTGTTGTAAAGATAAGCAATGTGCGTAATATTAGGATAGTTGATAAATAAATATAGTAGGCCTAGCCTATAGGTAGCTCATGGGATCCTCCTCCATTTAGTAGAGGCCATTATTCTGTTTTCTCACGCAATTGCATAGCTTATAGAAATGTTGCGCAACATGAGCTCATGGGCTGTTATGAAGTATTTGATTTTCGATTACATTTGCATTGATGTCAAAGTGATTAGAGGGACAATAGAGTGCTGAGTACCAGGCAATTAGCAAGTTTGGTAGGTTACTAATGACCATGAGCAGCATCCGAGCTTGGAGAAGCCTAATTACCATGACTAAACGGTCATGTGGCATTTGACTGCATTCATGACATGTGACCGCCGGTGTGGCAGTAATATGCTCACCGCAACAGCCCTGGTCATAAGAGACTGTAGCACTAACATTATGTACAAAATAAGTTACAAACAATGTGAAAAAACACACAAAATAGCACAGTTTGTTTGGAGCCCGTAAAACGGCAGCCATCCCCTCTGGAGCCATTCCCACCATCCACCATTTTTGTCCTACCAGATCCGCAATAAGAAGGTTCTAGCTAGTGTATACCTCTGTCCGTCGACTTTTGTTGGATGTAGTTATCCATTTTATCAGGTCCCAGGCTCCCATGACTGTTATGATTATTTGTTTACAAGTTCATTACAATTAGCTTTTAACTTTAGCTCCATATGTAGCTGATGGAGTAGTTCTAGTCTCACGTGCGAAAGTAAGCTGTCTGGCGCGAGAGACTCATTGGAAAGAGACTAGATCAGACCCAGAAGTTCTGTTATAATTTATACTATGAAATCCTGTCATTTCATTGGGGCAGTTCCCTCTCATAGCAAATTGCCGGCAAGACATATCCAAGCAATGTTCGCACAGCCTATGCGCCCATGGAGGCACAGCTGACGCTGCTGGAAGTCACTGAGGGGCAGAGTACTAACTGACCAGCTTGTTTTGAACAATATATTTTTTTAAACAGTAAGATGTGCACATTTACCACGTTTCCTCAGGGATAACAGGTGTGGAGATACATACACTTACTAATGATGCTGCTAAGGGGAGTTTATTTAGCTTGATTGGCTAGTAGCGTCTGACACTTTCCTTCAATAAACTGTCCCATGTCTCCATATCACCACTGTTAGCCGAAACCCCATTCAGACCAGACACACAGTTTTAATTATGTGAAATGATTTCTCACGACGGTAGGTTTTGTGTATCCACTCCCACGTGGAGCCGATACGCCGGGTACAAGGTACATGCCGTTTCACTAAAAACAAGCCCACACTGGATCATCAATAGTGTGAAACCGTGTTGTGGAGGGGAGGGGGGTTAACATAATATCTAAATCAGGAAATCCGGGGAGCCAAGACAGAAATTAATCACTCCTGTCTCTTAGTATATTTTTCCTGTGCTCTTCTTTGAAACCCCAACACACTGTATCTCTCTCTCCAGATGGAGCACCTTTTAGAAGTGTTTTGCTTTGCTGCTAGGTACTGTGTGTGAGAATGGAAGAAATAATATGGCTATTAATTTGCAAAAGGGTGGTTAGCCATTCCCCCCTATAACTTGGGCCCATTTACTTTGTAACTCACTGTTTGAATTTGCCCGAACAAAATAATTCAAACGAAATCTTTTTATTTCTCTGGGGGCTGCAGGTAGCCTAGTGGTTTGAGCTTTCGAAGCAAGCCAGCAGCTAGGGTTGGTCCTGATTGGTCCCTGGATGGGAGACCAGATGCTGCTGGAAGTGGTGTTGAAGGGCCAGTAGGAGGCACTCTTTACTCTGGTCTAAAAAATATTCCAATGCCCCAGGTCAGTGATTGGGGACACTGCTCTGTGTAGGGTGCTGTCTTTCGGATGGGATGTTAAACGGGTGTCCTGACTCTCTGAGGTCATTAAAGATCCCATGGCACTTATTGTATGAGTAGGGGTGTTAACCCCGGTGTCCTGGCTAAATTCCCAAGCTGTCCCTCATACCATCATGGTCACCTAATCATCCCCAGCCTACAATTGGCTCATTCATCCCCCTCCTCTCCCCTGTAACTATTCCCCAGGTCGTTGCTGTAAATGAGAATGTGTTCTCAGTCAACTTACCTGGTAAAATAACAGTAAAAAAAACTAAGAAGTTGGGCCAGTAATCATAAGGTTGCTGGATCAAATCCCCTGAAATCCCCACTGTTCCCTGGAAGGTAACCATTGTAAATAATAATTTATTCTGAACTGACTTGCCTAGTTAACATTTTTTTTGATCAGACATTGTAAAGGTCTATATGTAGCTGGTGCAGAGGAGTCAGGCACAGGACAGCAGAGATTAGTATATAAAAGTAACTTTACTGAAAGTCATCAAAATACAAGATAAATCCAAGCCCACAATACAACAAACAACCAAACATGTGGGAACAGAGGGTTAAATAAAAAACAGGTAATTGGGTGAGTGAAACCAGGTGTGTAAGACATAGACAAAACAAATGGAAAATGAAAAGTGGATCGGCGGTGGCTAGAATGCCGGTGACGTCGACCGCCAAACGCCGCCTGAAAAAGGAGAGGGACCGACTTCGGCGGAAGTTCGTGACAGACATTTAATTTTAAAAACAATATTGTATTATATCAGCAGTATGAGGCTGTTATCATGTCGCTAGTGTCTGTGTGGGTTGATAAATTAATTTCAGAGATTGATCAATTAAATTCAAAAGTTGCTGATGGACAAAATCAACCAATGCTTACAAAATAATGGGGATTCAGGGCCTAGATAGGTAGTGTTGGATGCATTTCCAAACACACACACATTGAAATGCATAACTTTAAATAGAAACTCCTAAAAGATTTTTCCTTTTGCAAACTTTCAGAGCAACATCCCAAAATATTCATGGTATTGATGACCAGTCCCCCCCCCCCCCTGTGTCCCACTCTACACTAACAATTATGAGCCGTTGTATAACGCAATTTGTGCAATCGCTTTGCGAGGTGCAGCATTTTTTTGCATAAAATCTGATTCGATTTTTACAGTCTGTTCCTGGCATGGGCGTGATTATCACTGAGAGAGGTATTCTCCGTCAATCTCATAGATTAATTTGCCGCTGTGGATGATTCATGGTCTGATAGCCCCGATTTAATTAAGAAATGCATCAGAGTTTCCAGATTTAGGGAGAGCATAACAGGGGACGGCAGGTAAGGGCACAGCTAGGCCCTCTAGGCTTAACAACAAACAATGTGCTCTAATGTTGCTTATACTCTAGCCCTTTTTCCTTCCTAATCCATTCAGTGAGATATTAAAGCAAGACTAATGGGTGCAACGAGAAAAGGAGTCCCCCCTTTGGGGGAACCTAGAATTACACTCATGTTTTATACATTGCTTGTGTAGATTGAAAGTCAATATGTTATTTTCCAATCCAGGCTGTATATCTTTCCAGCTTTAGGAATGTAGGCGTATGTGCCACTGTATTCCTTTGTCAATGTTGTATTTAGTTCCCATAATGTTGCTTTCGGTCAAAAACGTAAGTTCCAGTGTGTGAGAACAGTGTAATTGTGTCCCGGCTCTGTCAGAAAATAAGTAGAAAGACAATAGGGTGAAAGTAGCCATTTCTAGAATAATGGAGGAGGAAATATTTAATGGGAGCTTTAAACGACTTCTGGTATCCTTGTCACATTGTGTTTCCTTTGTAACAAAAGTTTTCTTTGTCGTAACTTGTTTTCGTCATAATTGACAGAGATCTGGACTAAACTGACATAACCAACATTTTTCCTACATCAAATTCAATGGCTTTCAATTACATTTTTGGGCAATGTGAAAATGTGTGGGACCTTTGTCACTTATTTACAATTTAATACAGCCCAGCAGTATTTGGACTGGAATTTAAAAAGAATAGTAATGTCCAATAGTTTTCCTTCAGAATTAAATGTAAATGTAAATCTTCTGTTTTGTGATTTCTTGGCATCCAAGACCGCTATCACCTTTTTCTCCCTCAATTCCTGCAGAATAAATAAGTCAAGAAGGCATCAAGGTCGATACATTGAGTTGGGCAACAAACACAATGGCAGAGCAGGATGAGGAATGCGTGTGGAGCAAGCAATGTACAAATATAATTGGTTTACAGACATTCTGGATGTTTGTCAAAAATAGTTTTATTTCTTTGAAACGGATTCATGTCCCACTTCCTCCAATTTATCTCATATCCATTTGCAAAACAAATGGGCACAGCCAACCTAATGTATTAATATTTGCCGAAGCCAAAGGAAGTGCATTGCTATTATGTATTATGTATTGTATTATGATATTGGCTCATACTGTTCAATGGTATAGGGCAAAAAAACAAAGTATTAACCAAGCAATGCCACATACATATAGAATTTTAATATAATGCAGTGACACATAGCAGAAAATAAAACTTGTTTTGACGTTAACTGTAATCAATGGCAACAACCTTTGTTTGAATTAGTTGTGTCAACCTCCCAACCGTTTCCACTGTGATTGGTGATGCTCCAACCAACACCAGACAACTCTGAGTGCGAGACACTTTGAGCTGACAGGTAATTTTGTCTTTGTCCACGGGGCTGCAGAGTACCACCTGCTTCCCTGAAACATGGTCTGTTCTCTTGTAATGTAGGGCGTTTGAAACACAGTGCAATAAGACCTTAGACTAGGAGGGACAACGAGTCCAGACTGTCACTGAGAAAATGGACTCAACTCCAGCATTCTCCAGTCTTTTCCATCTCCCTATAATGCTGGAGGGTCCTGGAGAGCTGCAGTTTGTGAAGCAAAAGCTTAAAGAGTGAATTATTCCATTAAGTTTTCTCAACGCTCCGTCCGTCGAGCTGCTGCTAAATATACATAAGGCATGTTATAGGACAAGCCAGGGCCTTTTTGTGGCGAATTTGTGATGTCCGGCCTCCACCAAGGGGATAAAACATGGGACCCTTCCAAGTGCGTTGGCAGTCAGTCTGACCCTTGTTTCTTTCCAGGCAAAGTCACAGGTAGCAGTCAGTTGGGCCGTCGATATTCAATTAGTTTACCCAGGAATTCTTTGCATGGGCACCCACGGGGGATGGGCATTCCTCCTCATACTCCACCACTCTCTTTCTCTCTACACTCGCTTATGTCAGCCCTGGCTGGACGACTGGTCTTTCTTTATTGGATAAACATCGGAGGATGAGTGAGTGACAAAGGGCCCTCCTAGATCTTATCTCTGTGGCAGGGGAACCTGGTTGATATGATATCATTACAACCCGTTTACAACCCAAACTGGTTGAGAGAGTGGGGAGGGAGAGTGAGAGAAAGCAAGGTTGTTTTATTTTCTAATTACAATCTCAGCATCAGATCGACCTGGGGACCCTCAATGCTCTGTTGAAATGGGGTTTGAAATAGCTTTCATACTCCTGCTGCAAAGCTTGTTAGAAGATGCAGGCACTACAGAAAGTTTGTGTTTTGTTATGTGATTTGATTACAGTACTAATTTAGAACATTCACAAGGGGTGTTTCTCAATATGCATACCACCGTGCTCCGAGCACGCAAATTGGAGCACGGGGAACAGTTGGATTAAATCCAAATCAAAGTATGTGATACGGAGCACAAAGGGCAGTTCTCAGATGCTTACTTCATTTGTACACATTTCGATTTCCATAAACACAAAAATCGTATTTCTATCCAGCCATTGAAGAGGAGTGGTACAACATTCCATAGGCCACAATCAACAGCCTGATCAATGTGAAGGAGAAGTGTTGTGATGCATGAGGCAAATGGTGGTAACACCACATTATGACTGGTTTTCTGATCCACGCCCCTACCTATCTTTAAAGGTTTTGTGGCCAACAGATGCATATCTGTGTTCCCAGTCATTTGCAATTCATAGATTATGGCCTAATTAATTAATAAAAATTGACTGATTTCCTTATATGAACTGTAACTCACTAAAATCTTAGAAATTGTTGCATGTTGCGTATTTTTTTCCATTCAGTGTATATATATATATTTATATAAACATTAAAATACAAAAAGTTATGGGAAGCACAAATAAAGCATCACAAATCACCCAGAAAAACAGGTACATTCCTGCACAAGTAAGTCCCCAATCAATACTTTAAATTGGCCGAACGGAACCAGAACATCAATATTTGTTTTGTTTTGTTCCAGCAATAAGGTGTATTTAAACTAAAAACAGATATACCTAGCTCTGTGGAGACTCTACTCACAGCTCTGTGGAGACCCTACCAACCCAATCCTATGAATGGGTTAGGCAACTCAGGTGTCCGTACTTCAACAGCAAAGTTGGATAAGACGTAAGTTTAGGAAGTACGGCCTTGTAAATAAGAAATGTAGAGATCTTACGGGCCTTTAGCGAAGTCCAGCCAACCTTATGATTCAGGATGCTCAACTACCTTAGACCGTAAGGCTAACTGACAAAGAATGGGTAGTTAGCTAGCTATCCACAATGTATTTGTTACTAATGTTAGCCATCTACCTTTCATAACATTCGTTTTAGGTAATTTTGTACATGTAAAACTAGCTGGCTAGCAAGGTTAATATGATTCACATATAACTGGCTGTTAGTTATGAAGTTACAAACTTGCGTTGCTTTATGTAGTTATCTTGTTTGTCTGTATTGGTTAACGGTAATGCAGTAGCAAGGTAGTGCGCAGTGCTTCTCAAATGTACATTTCTATGCGTTCTCCACACTCTTGTGCTCACAAGAACGTACTCCAGAGAACGTCCTCGGAGAACGAGCATGAGAGTGTGAAGCACAGTAGCATGCATATTGAGAAACAACCAAGGTCACGTTATAACGTCAAACAGTTAGATCATAAGACAAAAATATACAAAAATTACCCCAAGGCTACCATTTCTTGAGAAAACGAATGAACTTGCATTACATTTTTTTAAACTATAGATAACCCTTCAACCTCTCTCTGTATCTCCCAAAAAAGGAGAGAGAGAGGTGATAAAATAAGCCACAGAAACAGCATATTCTGTTTGAACCGCTGCAGATAACAGAGTTCATTGTGGAGAAACTGGGAGATGGGAAAGTGAGAGAAGGAAAAGATGATTCTTAAAGGTAGACTCAGCGAGATTACTTTGCCTGCACAAATAGTGGGTCAATTTTCGCAACAATAAGAGTGTTAAAGCGTGAGGCTTAACTTCTCCTCTGTTTTGGTCCCGTAGCTACCATGGTGAAGTGCACATGTGAAGATACTCTATGAGACTGTGTGAGAGCGAAGACTTGCATCACGCTCATCTCAATATCTGCGTTGCTGCTTGTTGCAATGTCATTTCGCTGAGTCTACATATCAACATCAACACCATGCCCTTTGATGGAAGAGAGAAATCAGATTAATTTCTCCATGTTCTCCGTAGCCTGCATTTAGAGCAGTAGCAGGCATTGCCCTCCCTTTAATGTGCTTGAAGAGCTGGAGGGACCACTGTAGTGTGTTTGTGGCACCTTTAAAACACTGAGTGTTAACTTTTACTGCCCATTAAAGATACATGAGAGTTCAGCTATGCCCCATCAACGTGTGACCGGTAGAACCATAGCAGAGGCTGGAAGCAATGATTTATTTAACGCTCAGTCCCCGCAATGGACATGTCGAGCCAACACACACGCAGACAGCAAAGACGCAGCCTGACTTCGTTGGGACACATCCCTCACCGCCGACACATTGGAAAAACTGCTGATGACGGCGGTTGAAACGCCTCCCTCTTCCCCTGTTCTGAAAACAGTGGAAAAACAAATACCCATTCCCTCCCCATTCTCTTGTGTTAGCATTGAAATTAGCTTTGCATACCACTAGAGCGTCTGTCCGTGGCGGGAGGTAGCAGCCTAATCCTATTACAGGACGCATAGATGAGCAGACTTCTGCCTGCACATTCTAATCTGGCCCTGCTCCCAGCGTAAGCACTTTTTTCCCTGAGCAAACTTTAGCTCAAAGGAGAATTTAGGTGCTTGTCGACTGCATTTTCTTTCTCTCCTTCTTAGAGAAAGATCATACAAATGAGTTCAATCATTTTTTTTACTCTGCTGTTTGTCCCGTGTGCTGGTGGTTTTTTAAGTGACCCGCCATGCCAAAAGCAGGGCCAGAGGCCCTCCCTGAAAAGCTTTGTCTGCTGTATAAACTCTGTCAACAGCACTTTGACTATGAGATAGCCCCCTGAATTATTTCCTTCAGTAGGAGAGACTGATTAGACTAGGGTGAGATACCTGAAGTCTGATGCACAGTCCCACTGGACACGGGGGATGTCAAATGGATTACACACATATGTGACTCGTTTCAGGAAACTAGGCGTATGTCGCACTTCACAGGAGAGGCATTTGAACGTAAACATTTTAATCAAAATGCATTTTTGGGGAGGAATGCTTTCTGGAAAATGTGAACTTTCATGTGCCTTAATAACAAACTTGTATTCCATCCGTAAATACAAATAAAATGACAATATTTTATGAAACCTAGTTGGTTTAGCCATGGATAAAGTTAGGAACCTTCCTGTAAGCCATGATTGGTTGAGATAATGAATGGGCTGGACATGCCTGGAGATGAGTTTCGATTGGTCTGCCATGTAGCATGCTTCTGTTTATAACGTGAGCTGATCAGTATGTGTTGATACTGCTTTCTACCACGCTGTTTTTGAAAAATATAACGTTAGCCATCGAGAACTACAAAAGTTTTAAACTTTTCTCAACAACATTGATGCCTTGTATTTAGTAGTTGGTATCGACAGATCAGTTGGAAAAAGGGATTTGCTATTTTCTGCACATGCCACGGTCAGTGTGATCCGGAGTGACTTGACACAATGCTGGCAAAACAAGATGTAGCTACAAAAAAAACAGAGTTACTGTAAATGGTCCAGTCAGCTGTGAAGTGTTCATCCAAGTATACTGGTAAGAGTCTAGCTACATTTTCAGATATTATACGTTTCTAACTTTGTCAGAAAGTCATTTTCATTGCAAGTTAAAGTATACTGTTAGCTAGCTAGCAAACATTAGCATGCTGGCTTGCTAGCTAACATTACATGTAAGATCTTTGTAGTAATATTATTCTAATCAGAAAGCCATTTTGCATTCTTAGTTATAGCCTAATGTTAGCTAGCTAACATTGAACCTTGTTGGCTAGCTTTAGCTAACTGCAGATTCATAGTACAGCTATGACAATGTTTCTACTGGTTGCTAGTAGGATGAGTTGGGATTATGCCGGTTCATTGTTTAGCTAGCTAACATATTTAAACAAATTACAAAAGTCTATGTTTTAAACAAAACACTTTGCCAGATGATTACATGACTCATCAAGTTAGCCAGGTATGTCTGGGGGTGATTACGGCCATATATTGTATTTAATGAACATGTGTACATGTCTAGACAATTGTGACCAATCCACTTAGCTAGATGTGGCTGGGGGTTGGTTATAACATTCCCTTCACATGACCCATCAATTTAGACAATTGTGTCAGGTAAGTGTCATCTAATACACCTTCTGTTTTTGATATTGCTACTATGCAAGTAACAATTTTACTGTACTGTTTGCACATTCTGTATTCTGTGCATGTGACAAATCAACTTTTTAGTTTATTTGATATAGTGTGTGTTTACCAGAGACAGTAATGTCATGAACAACATGACCTGCACCAAAGGCAGATTAGGATATAGGCCAAGGACTAGATAAAGTGAACTTCTACCTGGAGTTATTCATTATTGTAGGCTATTACTTTGAAACACTTTCAGTCTTGAAATATTTGGTTGTTTACTAAACTAATCACTTTGTTTAGCAAATTGCCTCAAGTGAATTCTTAAAGAGATGGGTGGGGCTAAGGCTTAAGAGGGTGTGAATGACGCTGAATGGGTGTAGACAAAGAGGAGTGCTCCAGTGGATGTACCAAAACATTCAAGGGACATTTTCTCAAAAGTGGGGTTACAAGTTTATAATTTCCCATTGTTCTTCAACTGCAGTGTTTGATATACAGTACTATTTTCTAGCTCTGAGTCTACTTTATCCTATGTAAAAAAAAAAAAAATACATTTCAAATGTTGCTTCTGAATCGAGGCGGTCGGTCACAAATTAGCTTTAAAATAAAACATGGTAGAAAGTGGTGACCTATGCCTGCGGCTTGCACATTGCTTTGGCAATATTGGGAGCTCAAGGCAGCCAGTTCACCCGTGATGCAAGTCAGTATTCGACGTCCATCCATGTCTGATGACGTCAGGAGATGACACAGAAACCGGTGACTAGGGGCAACAGTGAGCTCTGATAGCTTCAAGTAGGTTTCGGTTTTGCTAGGGAGTTGTGGACGGGGATGGCAGATGCATTTGTGCCTGATTCCAAAGGTTTTAACGCCGAATCCAGCTATGGAAATGTGTTTTTGAGAAATATGTTTTAAGCCTATCCCAAACATTAACCCTTACCTTAACCATTCGGGGTGAATGCCTAACTTTAAGATTTTGGAGTTAATCCATGAATTTAACCTTCAACACGTCGAAATTTGATGTTTGCAACAACTTCTAAATTTCATGTTTGAGTAACATGGATGAACGTCTAATTCTTATGTGAGAGCTAGTTGCGCCAAGGACTACAAGTGCCCCAGGTCTGGTGACGTGATTTGTGTGCTGTGTATTTCTTACTATTGCAATCCTTCTTCGACTTGGATTTGCACAATTAAGTGTTGAAAATGTATGCCTGCATCATTCATCACTGTGTATCTTTCTGTAATAGGCAATGTCTATGCAACAATAAATCTCTTCTGAAAAGAAATCAGTACAGACGTCAAACATAGCACCTGAAATCCCCTTTTATCCAAATGTGGATCTCTTGTCATTATCTGGAAAAATACCTTAATAAATGACATGTCTGCACTCTGACTGTCGACCCACCAATCGGACAAAAGCATAATTACGGCGGATTAGTTGTACAAATGTAGAGGGGAAGTTTGCTCTCTCCTACCTGCAAGAGAGAGGGAGAGAAAAGGGAGTACAGAGAACGTTACTCATCAAATGGTCACGTTTGACCTTTTGGATGTTGACCTCAGTACGTTTTAGAAAGCATAGAATCCTAATGAATAGAACATGCCATCTGTTTCTCCTTCCCTCTGATTTGAAGATAATGTGTCACCTGTGTTAGTCTGAGACAACAGATTCGTGCCAAAAAGGCAAACACACTTTCGCAGCCTTGTATCGCTATGCAGGGTTTACCAACCTGTTCTTAAACCATCCAACCACCTCCCACCCCTCCTAAATCCACCGGAAGTCACAGTTACAGGAAAATGTGCTCCGAGTGCCTGTCAGCCAATGGAAAATTAAAACCTTTCTGGGGACACTGCGGAGCCGTGACGACTGCATTACGGCGATAACGTGGCGCCGGGCTGATGGGTGAGGCAGATTTCCCCGCCTCCCAACGTTAACGATATTTTAGGATTGCTTCTGGGGGTGGGGAGATTCTCCTCTCTCTCTCTCTTTCTCTCTCAGCAATGACACATTCAATACACATTTAGAGGGAGTGCAGGGGGGGAGGTGGGGGAGAGGGGCAATGGTACATTGTGATTAAGTTGGGTTTTAGGCAAGTGGAAGCTGAATTGTGTGGCCTGTGAAGGGTGGCATAGCTCAGTGCTTATGACATTTTCTGGGACCTGCGTTCTCCTGGAGAGGCCTGGAAAACATGACCATGGAGCACTCTCCGCGGAATGATAAGTGATGGGACGGGATTTCGCCGGCATATTCAGTAGCCGTGCTCAACCTTACAGAACGCTCAAGATGGAAGCGGACAACCTAGAACAGACGCAGTTCTCTTATCTGGACAAGTAAAGCACATTTCCTGCCAAGTCCAGTGGCATTATAGTTTGTGTGTAAAATTTTGCAAACTGTATTTACCCTCCGGGGGCAGTCCATGTGACCTTGGCTGGATTCATTTGAATTCACTTGGTCTTTCATCTGATTCTAATTCACCCGACCTATCTGATTCTGTTAATTCTCAGAAGCATATTCTCACTTCTTTGGACTATTTTGCCTGCATTCTGAAAACAAGACCAAATTAAAACGGAATGGATTAACCTTAATAAGAACCACAACTCATGCTAAATGACATATCATTTCGCACCTGGTTGTATTTTATATAACTGTGAATATATAACAAAAGGCGATGTCTTCGCTGGAATTGGACCTTCTTTTCTATGATGAATAAACAACAATAACACAATGCTATATATTTGATGAGAGCCCTATTGAATGATAGTTTCTGACTTCAGGGTAATTGAATGTGGGCTCATGAACCTTTATGCAAGTCTAAAATAAACATACACTTTATTGTATTGTGCTTATAAATCATATTTCTAAAAATACAGCACTGAAGAATCAGAAGGAGGATTTTGGTTCTCATACTAGACCAGTCAATCCAGTTAACATAAAGATTTATCAAATCTTTAGTGCCAAAGTCTCGAATAAGGGGTGCAGATAAAGTGGTGTGTGTCTGTCTGTGTGTGTGTGCGCACAGTGCATATGTGTGAGGGGAAATGGCTTCCTGTAGACAGTTTAGCGTCTGCGGAGACCTGCACGCACCAAGCTAATTCACTTTGAGTGTGCAGATGGATCGGAGCACCCGCTAAATACTCAATAGACTGATAAATAGCATTCGCAGTGTTCTTGGCACACTATCATGGCTGCAAGAGCTCTGCCGTGGTCAGAAAGTGGTAGTCTCTGGTTGACTCTTCTACTGAAGCCTAATGCTTTGCTATATAAGCCCCCAAACTAAAGTCATCTCTCTGCTTTGATAGAGATGACCCCATAAAATAAAGAGTAATGACTAAAAGGTTAAAAGTAATATCCTTTCAGAGCTGCCATTTGTTTCTTAATACCTCTGAAACTCTGAACATTATTGATCTCTGGTGCTGCATGACTTTGCAAAGTAATTACTAGGTTATATGATGGGATTTTGTTCCTCAAAGGATACCTTCATTACTACAATATAACCTTCTCCCCAAAGAAATACATATTGTATTCCATACAGCATGTTTTTTTGTGTGCAAGAGAGATTAAGTAATGTCCAATTTATATTTGCAATTTATAATATAGAGGTTTGGAAAATAAAATAATTTCCCCCGTCAAAATCCCCCCTGTAATATTTCTTCACATGAAATTTGGTCCCTCCGTATCTGACGTGCGGCATCTCATACGCAGGAAAGCAAACCTCTATATACATAAAGATAATAAAGCCTCTTTTTATTTCGCTGTTTTTGACTTGAAAGTGAGGGGAGAGGAGGAGAGAGAGGCATATACATGGCTGGTCTTGGAGGGAAGAGAGTGTTCTGATTATTGTGCTCCATGCTGTTGCGCATGGCTCCTCTTCCCAATAGCCCGGAGCGGCCTGCTTCGACTCGGGCTGCCAACCAACCAAAGGTGGAAATCAGTATTCCTCTGAGGCTTTCCCGCCTTTCTTCCCCTCCAACTGTGATGTCGTCCACACAGGAAACTTATTTGGTTATGTGATTTTTTTTTCTTCAAGTATAGGAGTAAGATGATGCTCTATCCAATGCTCAAACCAATTGAATCCAAATACATATTCATTATCCTATAGTATCAGTGTTGCAAGTTTATAGTTACCATAGCAACCCCTGTCAAAAAGGGGATGCAGGTGAAATGGGAGCGAAAGAAAATATGGTGTTATAGTGAACAGAATTGTAAAATGTTCTGTTTTGGTCGGACTTGGGCCAAGCTGCTGATAGCGAGATAATATGGGCAGCAAGCTTGACCAAACCCATGCAGATGCCCAAAGCACAGCCACTAATTACTGTACTGCATATTCTCAGGAAACATACATTTTGTGTAGGGGAAGGTTCCATTGTTGGGAGGCTTGAACTCACAATTCACAATTACGCATGAGGCATCCCCGAAAAGCATTCAACAGCAGGATGGCTGAAAACAGCATAAAACAGTCCTAAAATAACCAGTATCAGGTTGATAATTGTAATAGTTGTTAGCGTGAGGACAAAATATATCCAGGTCAACATTTTCAGGCCTAATAAACTTCACAGGCCTCCTGATACCTCAGGTATAAGTTCTAGCCCATATTCATCATTCTCTGTATAGGTTACATAAACACCTGTGATATTAAAATCTCTGTTGTATAGCCCAGTCAAGGCACATACAGTCAGGTCCAAAATTATTGGCACCCTTGATAACGATGAGCAAAAAATACTGTATAAAATAAATAATTCAAATACTGAGCTATATTGTATGCTAAAAAGGGGGAAATTATTTTATGATATACTAATATAATTGCTAAAGAGAAATAGATAGAGGTCAAAATGATTGGCAATAATACTCTAGCACCCTCCCCTTATGAGGATAATGACACAGCCTTTTTCTAAAATGCTTTATGAGATTGGAGAACACATTGGGAGTGATCTTAGACCATTTACCATCCATAATCTGTTCAGATCCTTGATATCCTTTGTCTGCTCCTATCGACTGCCCTCTTCAAGTCAAACCACAGGTTTTCAATGGGGTTGAAGTCCGGAGACTGACAACTGACCATTGCAAAATGTCTTTGTTGATTTTGAATAGTGCTTGGGGTTATTATCTTGATGGAAGATCCACTTGTGGCCAAGTGTCAGCCTCCTTGCAGAAGCAACCAGGTTTGTGGATAAAATGTCCTGGTACTTGGTAAAGTTCATGATTCCATTGACCTTAACACATAATATCAAAAATCAAATTATTTGTCACGTGCCGAATACAACAGTGAAATGCTTACTTAAAAGGCATTAACCAACAATGCAGTTTTAAGAAAGTATTTCCTATAAAAAAGAAATAAAAATGAAAAAATAAGAAAATAGAAAAATAACAAATAATTACAGAGCAACAACAAAATAAGGTTAGTCAAGATAATTGAGGCAAATATGTACATGTAGGTAAAGTGACTATGCATAGATAATAAACAGAGAGGAGCAGCAGTTTAAAAATAAAGGGGGTTCAATGCAAATTGTCCAGGTGTTCCGGAGTGTTATGGCTTGGGGGTAGAACAAGGGCCCCAGGACCAGTGGAAGAAAAATGAAAATTAGCTGTTATTGGCAGAGAGGTTTTGAACTCTCTTTCTTATTGGTCTATTAACTTTACCGCTTGGTGATGCAACCATGGAAAACCAAAACTCCATCCCATCAAAACAGGCTGAAATTTCAGGCAGTCTTTTCAAACTGCTCTTACACTAAAAGGGCCTTATCATAATTTTCCAAATTTCACAGTACTTATTATTACAACCTCATACTGGGAAATATATATATATATATATATATATATATATATATATAACCTAGAAAAATAATCACATTTTTGACTGCTGTTGACCTTTAAAAAAATGTATCTTTGCTTGCAATATAGGTCAGTATTTGTATTATTTATTTTATACAGTCATTTATGCTCATCTTTATCATGGGTGCCAATAATTATGGACCTGACTGTATACACTGAGTATAGTAAACATTAGGAACGCCTTCCCATCGTTCTGCCCTCAATTTGTCAGGGCATGGACTCTACAAGGTATAAAAAGCTTTTCACATGGATGCTGGCCCATGTTGACTCCATTGCTTCCCACAGTTGTGTCAAGTTGGCTGGATGTCCTTTGGGTGGTGGACCATTCTTGGCACACACAGGAAACTGTTGAGCGTGAAAAACCCAGCAGCATTGCAGTTCTTGACACAAATCAGTGCACCTGGCACCTACAGTACTATGTCTCAATTGTCTCAAGGCTTAAAAATATTTTTTGTAGCTGTTTCCTCCCCTTCATCTAAACTGATTGAGGTGGATTTAACAAGTGACATCAATAAGGGATCATAGCTTTCACCTGGTCAGGCTATGTCATGGAAAGAGCAGGTTTTCTTAATGTTTTGTATACTCTGTGTATATCACGCCAACGGTTCACATTCACACTGTAACACATGCCTATGAAGATTAGGCTGCATCTTTTCAGAGGATTCCAATTTTCTGCCTAAAAACTTTGTTCTCTGCTGGCTAATCATCATAGGTCAATGTTTTCTCTCCACATAATTAGAATGGAGAACACAATTACAAATCCTCCAGTCAACGTGATTACCTTCTGTCACTCCTGGCACCTTGTCCCCTAATTTAATGTATTGCTCAATGATCACTCCACAGTCATAAAGGCAAGAGGCTCACTGTCCCCACTTGAAGTCCATTTCCTAACCATCAGCCATCGGCTTGTACTGTCTGATAAATGCCAGCTCTGGGAGGCACTCTGTGTTTTGAAGCTATTACTGCACCTCCTGACCCACTCTCAGACACTAGTGATTAATGCCCAGGCCCTTCCCTCTGGGCACACTGGTAGAATCAACATTGTTTCCACATTTCATTGCAATTACATTGAACCAATGTGGAATAGACAATGAATTGACGTCGGTGACCAGTGGGTTTGCTGTTCACCCCCATGTAATGTACGATACAGGATTAACAAGCCCCTGTCATCGCCAATGAGAGCAATAAATGGCTGCCTGAACTACAGTTTGGATACTGACGAGTTCTGTATATGCAATGTTATGTAAGTACTGGTGTTTAATTACACTGATGGTTGCTCGCAGTCTTATACTAGCTGATTTGGCTTTCCTCTTAAACCTACATCTGCTCTATTGGATTCTCAGGAGATGAATTTGACATTCATGTTTGTTGGCATCCAATATCAATCAAGGATTGAAGAAAAGTAGGCTGGGCTGCTATGAAGAAAAGATGGGCTGCTATGAAGTGAATCCATTCTATCAACCATGTAGCTTAACTAAAATATCCAGATGCTGATGTGAAATGGAATAACAATAATGAAATATAACAGTTCATAACAAGCGTGAATATCATGATAAAAAAATAATGTATTATTTTTTAAACCTATACCATACCACCTGCATAATTACCTACACAATTCTACAGACAGCAGTGGCTTGTATAATTGAAAAGGTGTATGAATAATCTCTTGTAATATGTAAATGGCACACCAGGGGAACACCCTGCGGTCAATTAGACTGTAAAAAGCAGAAGCCAGAGCCTAATGTAATGAAGAGATATAGGCTTGTATGGAATGACTTTCAATCAGCAGTATTCAGAACAAAAGCGACATGTCTCGTCA
Organism: Oncorhynchus kisutch; assembly: GCF_002021735.2. Classification (NCBI taxonomy): domain Eukaryota; kingdom Metazoa; phylum Chordata; class Actinopteri; order Salmoniformes; family Salmonidae; genus Oncorhynchus; species Oncorhynchus kisutch. The sequence goes on along the minus strand of NC_034179.2, from coordinate 43,930,250 downwards.
GCAAGTACAAGGGTTGGTAATATGTGGAGGTTAATTTCATGCGAGGAAAGGAGAGGAAATCAAAATTTCATCCACAAATGGACACCCTTTTAAAGACTCCCGGCAGGAACAGTATTTTTACATGCTGTGACATTTGTGCTGTCTATTCTGATAATTTTTGGGGTGACTGGCTGCTCATTGTCAGTTCTGTCAGGATATTGGTGGCAGGTGTTGAATGTCATATCAGCGAGAAAAGTGGATTACATTTGGTCAACAGAAGTAGGTTAGATATTGGCATGCAGCTGCCCAAGCACAGTCCCCAAAAGATCAACAAACACTATTATTTGTATTTTGCTGCCTTGGTGCATAGCATAGTTCAACTGGTGTTTTGCATCATGACCTTCATGTTCAATGTATTCAGGTTATTGTACAGTGAAAAACAGTCTACAACAATACATTCACTGGTTTTAAAATGGTGCAAGTAACTTGTTATATTTTTCCTTTAAGGGCCAATCTGCCTTTGGAACATACATTTTGGACTTTTAGATTAATGTTATTGATGCTGTAAGAATATAACTTATAAATGTCTCATAAGTTTAGTTCTACTGTCATACCCCAAACAGAACCCCCAAAATAAGCTTGTTTTACTCCATTGTTTGTAAACAATGGAATTGAAAACAAACACTGTATACCATCAAAACAAGGTCAAAACCCTCACATTTCTCCTGCCCCAAACCACAGTTGTTTACCAAAACAGTGGGGGAGGTAAATATTTTGTTTGATTTGCTGATTGCCCCTTTAAGTGGTCCATGAAAACTAAGAAGTGTTTTTCTACTACTACAAGATGCTGCCTGCAGGTTACCCAACTACTCACACAATTCATCAATGCTTAATTTGCTGAATTAGATGACACATCTGATAAATTTGTCTCAGAATATCAACCATCAGTGAACATGCCAACAGTAAAACCCCTATCCTCACCACCTCCACCTATTCTTCATCCTGCTGTCTTTCTCTCTTTAGTAGCACTCTTTGGTCATATCCTTCATGTGTCTGGCAAGGATTACTGGGCTTGCGGGAGATCTTTGGGGAATGGCTAATTTTGTGACTCAAACCTCTCACTAGATAAACGGCTCAAGCTGCTCTACACTGAATCTGAGAGCTTTCCACATTGCACATTCCGAGCCTGCGCTGAAAGCCTGTTATTAATGAAAAGGTCAAAGCAGGTGGGTGGTTTGATAGTGGCGGGCAGGTACTGCCAATTCTCTCTCTTTACCGCCACGCTGCAGAGTAAAGTGAGAAACGAAGGACTGAGCTCATGGGGTGGGGGTATTACTTAAGAAGCTCACTTAATTCAAAAATGGTTTTCTGTTGCAGCCACCTTCAAATTGTAATTCAAAACATGCCAGACAGCTTTTGTCCAACTCCTTCTAACTGCAGTCATAACTCATCTTCTTACCTCATCTTTTGTCCTTCTTTGGTGTTTGCAGCTAGATTGAGATATCAACATCCCTCAAATGTCTCAAACTCCTGACACAGACAAATTCATTCATTTGCGTATTTTAATCTATTATCCATCCGAATTAAGGTCAGTTGTAAGGCTACTAATTGGTTCCTGGATTTGAGTATCAGACTATTCTCTGTGGCACTAATGGAAATGAATGGGCAGATCTCTGGTCTGTCTAATTTGGCAATAGAGGAAAAAGACAAGACAATGATATCCCCAGCCCTTTTATTTGCTCCAATATTTGAACTAGCAATTATACCACAGAAATATAGGACAAGGACCTCCGCAAGTCATTTTGTTGTAGGGGTTATTATAAGTGGTCCTTTATCTTTTTCAAATTTGTTTCAAACGACTGAGTCCATTTGTATCACTACAATATAAGTGAAGGACATTTGCCTAAGACTTAACCAAGAATTTTGATATTTATTTTATGACTGTTTGTAACTGCTATATAGACCAAAAGATCCAGTTCTGTTGATGCAATGCTAACACATTGAGTGGTGATTATAGAATTTTGGGTAACGATTAATTGTCATGCAAATAGCAAGGTTATTGTCATACATGTAATTTTTGTTAAAATGTTTTAAGCTTGTAATGTAATCACAATGCATCTTTTAAAATGAGCTTTGACATACCTACTGAATATAACACAGTTTGGTGACACCACTGGTCTCAAAAACAAATGTTTTTGACCGCTTTTGATCTTTTAGAAATTAAGCTTCACCTCCTGAAGTGTCGTTCTGCTCATAAAATGATTACCAACTTTAACTACTTAATGTAAAAATGTTAAACTGCTTGAGTAAACTATATCTACTTGAAAATAACATTGAGACAATTATGCATTAAAGACAATTATGACTATCCATAATTGTCTGTCACACGATTATACTATTATTGTGCCAGACCTAACATTGAGGATAAATGAATAAGCAGTTTAGTTACAGGGTTTGGCGCAATAATTTAATCAGGACCATGTGTCTTGATAGCAAGCATTGATTTTTATTTGGATTTCATGTAATGGACAAAATAGTCCAAATTGGTCCAAATTGGTGAAGTGAAAAAAAAAATATCAAAATAATCAAAAACTTTAAAGTGGTATGTGCATATGTATTCACCCCCTTTGGTATGAAGCCTCTAAATAAGATCTGGTGCAACCAATTACCTTCAGAGGTCACACAATTAGTTAGATTGCACACAGGTGGACTTTATTTAAGTGGCACATGATCTGTCACGTGGTCTCAGAGTCTGTAACACCACTAAGCAAGGGGTACCACCAAGTAAGTGGCACCATGAAGACCAAGGAGCTCTCCAAACAGGCCAGGGACAAAGTTGTGGAGAATACAGATCAGGGTTGGGTTATAAAAAAATATCAGAAACTTTGAACATCCCACGCAGCACCATTAAATCCATTATTAAAAAATGGAAAGAATATGGCACCACAACAAACCTGCCAAGAGAGGGACACCCATCAAAACTCAAAGACCAGGCAAGGAGGGCATTAATCAGAGGCAACAAAGAGACCAAAGATAACCCTGAAGTCGCTGCAAAGCTCCACAGCGGAGATTGGAGTATCTGTCCATAGGACCACTTTAAGCCGTACACTCCACAGAGCTGGGCTTTACGGAAGAGTAGCCCAAAAAAATCCATTGCTTATTAAAGAACATGCCTTTTGGCGAACACATTTGGAGGTACTCTGGTCTGATGAGACTAAAATTGAGCTTTTTGGCCATCAAGGAAAACGCTATGTCTGGTGCAAACCCAACACCTCTCATCACCCCGAGAACACCATCCCATGGGGATGTTTTTTATTGGCAGGGGCTGGGAAACTGGTCAGAATTGAAGGAATGATGAATAGCAGTAAATACAGTGACATTCCTGAGGGAAACCTGTTTCAGTCAACCAGAAATTTGAGACTGGGACGGAAGTTCACCTTCCAGCAGGACAATGACCCTAAGCATACTGCTAAAGCAACACTCAAGTGGTTGAAGGGGAAACATTTAAATGTCTTGGAATGGCCTAGTCAAAGCCCAGACCTCAATCTAATTGAGAATCTGTGGTATGACTTAACCTTTTCACATGTACCAACACATGGGTGTGATCATTCTACAGTGGCCTCTGTAGCGTACGATCAAACCGGTGTGATTAGAATGCTTATTTAGAACGTCCAGTTTCGGTATGACGCAACAATCAGCATTTGAGCTGGCCACACAGTTTTTTCAGAAACATTTTACACAAACACAGTCCTTGCAAAGTTATGTCCAGAATGCGAGCAGTTTATTTTTGGATTCAATGTTCAGACATTCACAGAAGTAGCTACAGCATAGCACAATCATCCAAACCGGAAAAATGTAGGCTACATTTGTCCTACAGCTACTGTAACTGAGGAAAGATTGACATAAAACAAGCGGTCATATTTTTATACCTCTCGGTTGACAGAAACTACAATATGAATTAGCTAATAGCAATTACTATTTATAATTAATCACATCACAGGTGAGCTCACCATTGATCAAAATAACTGAGTAAAACACTTTCTAGAAATCGAAAGTAATCAGACGATGGGTAGTTTCTGCCGCCACCATGCTTGTTTTTTTGCATCAACCAAAGATAATAAGAGGAGACAAGATGAGTTTGGTCTGTTAATAGTATGCACGTTGAAGGGGGTGTGTCGTCGACGATCATCCACTGCCCTTCATTAATTTCCGGAAGTTTACCCGATAGATGAGTGAACCTTTCCTTCACCTCTGTCACGCCCTGACCTTAGAGAGCTTTTTATGTCTCTTTTTTGGTTTGGTCAGGGTGTGATTTGGGTGGGCATTCGATGTTCTTTTTTCTATGTTTTTGTATTTCTTTGTTTTGGCCGGGTATGGTTCTCAATCAGGGACAGCTGTCTATCGTTGTGTCTGATTGGGAACCATACTTAGGTAGCTTTTTTCCACATGGTTTTTGTGGGTAGTTATTTTCTGTTTAGTGTTTTCTGCACCTGACAGGACTGTTTTGGTTTAGTTTATTTCTCGTTGTTATTTTGTTATAGTGTTCAGTTACAATAAAAAGGCATGAACACTTACCACGCGCTTTGGTCCGATTCCTCTTCTTCAGACGACGACTCCCATTACAACCTCATTATAATCTTTGGTCTGACAGATTACGTGACACTCAGAATGCATTGTATAACGTCAACAAACATGGAGCCACACATAGCTGGCAAATAGCTTAGCTCATTATAATCAGTACAACCTTCAAAAAAGTATTTTACACACATCATAGGTGTCCATTTCAATAATCGGAATGCATTATTTGTCACCAGTAGTTGAAAACATGTGAGTAAATTTGTAAATACATTATGCTCCATACATACATATATATACACACATACATACTGTATATGCCTACAGTAGAAACGACAACACAAACAGAAAATAAGGAACTTACTTTGATAGGAATGCACATATGTCCAAAGTTATTATTTGCAAGGAAAACAACAAGGAAGGCAAAGCAAGCGCCAGCAAGAAAATGTACCAATGCGGAAATACAGTTAAAGTCGGAAGGTTACATACACTTTAGCCAAATACATTTAAACTCAGTTTTTCACAATTCCTGACATTTAATCAAAGTAAAATTCCTTGACTTAGGTCAGTTAGGATCACCACTTTATTTTAAGAACGTGAAATGTCACAATAATAGTAGAGAGAATGATTTATTTCAGCTTTTATTTCTTTCATCACATTCCCAGTGGTAAGTTTACATACACACAATTAGTATTTGGTAGCATTGCCTTTAAATTATTTCACTTGGGTCAAACATTTCAGGTAGCCTTCCACAAGCTTCCCACAATAAGTTGGTTGAATTTTAGCCCATTCCTCCTGACAGGGCTGGTGTAACTGAGTCAGGTTTGTAGGCCTCCTTGCTTGCACACGCTTTTTCAGTTCTGCCCACAAACGTTCTATAGGATTGAGGTCAGGGCTTTGTGATGGCCACTCTGATACCTTGACTTTGTTGTCCTTAAGCCATTTTGCCACAACTTTGGAAGTATGCTTGGGGTCATTGTCCATTTGGAAGACCCATTTGCGACCAAGCTTTAACTTGATGTCTTGAGATGTTGCTTCAATATATCCACATCATATTCCTACTTCATGATGCCATCTATTTTGTGAATTGCACCAGTCCCTCCTGCAGCAAAGCACCCCCACAGCCTGATGCTGCCACCCCTGTGTTTCACGGTTGGGATGGTGTTCTTCGGCTTGCAAGCCTCCCCCTTTATCCTCCAAACATAGCGATGGTCATTATGGCCAAACAGTTCAATTTTTTTTTCATCAGACCAAAAAGTACGATCTTTGTCCCCATGCGCAGTTGCAACCGTAGTCTGGCTTTTTTTATGGCAGTTTTGGAGCAGTGGCTTTTTCCTTGCTGAGCGGCCTTTCAGGTTATGTCGATATATCACTTTTTTTTTACTGTGGATATAGACACTTTTGTACCTGTTTCCTCCAGCATCTTCACAAGGTCCTTTGCTGTTGTTCTGGGATTGATTTGCACTTTTCACACCAAAGCACGTTCATCTCTAGGAGACAGAACGCGTCTCCTTCCTGAGCGGTATGATGGCTGCGTGGTCCCATGGTGTTTATACTTGCGTACTATTGTTTGTACAGATGAACGTGGTACCTTCAGGAAATTGCTCCCAAGGATGAACCAAACTTGTGGAGGTCTACAATTTTTTTCTGAGGTCTTGGCTGATTTCTTTTGACTTTCCCATAATGTCAAACAGAGGCACTGAGTTTGAAGGTAGGCCTTGAAATACGTCCATGGGTACACCTCAAATTGAATCAAATTATGTAAATTAGCCTATCAGAAGCTTCTAAAGCATTGACATCATTTTTTGTAATTTTCCAAACTGTTTAAAGTCAACATTGTGTATGTAAACTTCTGACCCACTGAAATTGTGATACAGTAAATTATAAGTGAAATAATCTGTCTGTAAACAATTGTTGGAACAATTACTCGTGTCATGCACAAAGTAGATGTCCTAAACGACTTGCCAGAACTATAGTTTGTTAACAGTAAATTTGTGAAGTGGTTGAAAAACGAGTTTTAATAACTCCAACCTAAGTGTATGTAAACTTCTGACTTCAACTGTATATAAATATTTGATCTGCGCAAGCATGAGTGAAGTGCAGTGGGCTCCCCTCAAAGAGAGAAGTTTATCCGGCTCAGTAAAGCCTTAAACATATATTGTCCACAATGCAGAAATGGGCTACTTCTATGTGAATTAATGAGGAGGTGGAACACACCTAAATTCAAACTGTTAGAAAATACAAATTTTTTAGAAAATATTTTGAAATTTACAAGTTGAAACATAGCCTATAGATAATTATCAGGCAGTGTGTGTTAACTGTCCTGTTGCGTAATAATCACATTTTGGAACAGTGAGTGCATTCTGACATCACGTGCATAAAACAACTCACGCTGGGGGCGACTGTTAGAGATCTTTGGAACTCAAGTGTGAAAAGGTTAAAGATTGCAGTACACCAGCGGAACCCATCCAACTTGAAGGAGCTGGAGCAGTTTTGCCTAGAAGAAAGGGCAAAAATCCCAGTGGCTAGATACCCCAAGAGACTTGCAGCTGTAATTACTGCGAAAGGTGGCTCTACAAAGTATTGACTTTGGGGAGTTGAATAGTTATGCACGCTCAAGTCTTATTTTTTGTTTGTTTCACAATAAAAAATATGTTGCATCTTCAAAGTGGTAAATATGTTGTGTAAATCAAATGATACAAACCCCCCCCAAAATACATTTTAATTCCAGGTTGTAAGGTGACAAAAAAAATGCCAAGGGGGTTGAATAATTTCACAAGCCACTGTAGAATGCTGAACTTTCGGTAGTCTAAACTGTGGCAATTAATGGAGGTGTTTTCAGTCTGACTATCTCCTCTGGCACTAGAGTCCTGCATTAGCCAACAACAATAAAACTGTCGGTGGTCCTTGAGTTAAGAGAGAACTTGAGTAAATACAATGGGGGAATTTCACATGACATGTGGACTGACGATTTTCAAAAAATATTCAGTGGGCTTTTGGTTTCTCTCCCTCTAAAAACATAAATAAATAATTATAAGTAACAAACTGGCTTTATTAACAAATTTGTAAGAATGCCTCACCCCATGTTTAAGAATGGCCTTTTCCCATTTATTCAGATTACAACTGCTCACTTTCTGTTTTTTTTTTTAAACGAAATCATCTCCATAATGTAGTACATTTTTAAACAAGCCATAAAAGTTTGTTGCAATTTCAGTTTAATCCACCAGAAAAGACAGAAGTTAGGAACTTGCCCTGCATTAAAGACCAAAATTGGATAAATACAAATAAAATAAATAAAAATATATACCAGTTTCATTTAAGGACCAAAAAATTGACAGCTGTGCCATATAGATTGCAAAATAGTTGGGGAAGAGATTTTCGATATACAGATTCCATGGCATGTTTTTTGTTGTTGAATTTTACCCCCCTTTCTCCCTAATTTTGTGGTATCCAGTAGTTAGTAGTTACTATCTTGTCTCATCGCTAGACCTCCCATACGGGCTCGACGAAGGTCGAAAGCCATGAAACACAACCCAACCAAGCCAAGCCGCACTGCTTCTTTAACACAGCTCGCATCCAACCCAGAAGCCAGCTACACCAATGTGTCAGAGGAACCACCATGCACCTGGCGACCTGGTTAGTGTGTACTGCGCCCGTTCTTCCACAGGAGTCGCTGGTGCACGATGAGACAAGGATATCCCTACCGGCCAAGCCCTCCCTAACCCGGACGACGCTAGGCCAATTGTGCATCACCCCACGGACCTCCCGGTCGCGGCCGGCTGCGACAGAGCCTGGGCGCGAACCCAGAGTCTCTGGTGTCACAGCTAGCACTGCAATGCAGTGCCCTAGACCGCTGTGCCCTCATGGCACATGCTTTATGAAGTCAAATGCTTCTCAATGATGACCTCTGGTGGCCAAACTAGCATTAATGACCACAATGACTGACACATAAATAATGTGCCATAGAATTCTGCGGCAGCCTGCAAGATGTACTGCAGTATGACACAACTTTTAAAGGAAGAACCACTGACAGAAAACATGATCTACTGTTACGGTTTTCTTCCGTCGAAGGAGAGTCGGACCAAAATGCAGCGTGGTTAATAATATACATCTTTAATGAAGATGAACAATCCCAAAACCTACGAAAAACCCCCATACACAAACACACCACAAAAAAAAAACATGTCACACCCTGGCCTGACCAAATAAATAAAGAAAACACAAAATACTAAGACCAGGGCGTGACAATCTACTATTTCTATTGGGCACCACATTATCTGAAACACAACTAAAACAAACAGCAAATTCATCCAAAAAGCATGTAGCGTCACATGCTTGATGTAGTCATTGCATGCTAGGAATATGAGACCAAGTGCTAAACTTTTGAATACTTTAATACACATAGAGTGGTTTCGGAAAGTATTCAGACCCCTTGAATTTTTCCACATTTTGTTACGTTACAGCCTATTCTAAAACGGATTACATTTTGTCTCCCCTCATCAATCTACACACAATGCCCCATAATGAAGAAAGCAAAAATAATGAGAAAGCAAAAACGGTTTGTAGAAAATGTTGCACATTTTTTTACAAATAATTTCTCAGACCCTTTACTCAGTACTTCATTGAAGCACCTTTGGCAGAGATTAGAGGCTCAAGTCTTCTTGGGTATGACGCTACAAGGTTGACACACCTGTATTTGGGGAGTTTTACCCATTCTTCTCTTCATATCCTCTCAAGCTCTGTCAGATTGTATTGGGAGCATTGCTGCACAGCTATTTTTAGGTCTCTCCAGAGATATTTGATCTGGTTCAAGTCTAGACTCTGGCTGGGCCACTCAAGGACATTCAGAGAATTGTCCCGAAGCCACCCTGCATTGTCTTGGTTGTGTGCTTAGGGTACTTGTCCTGTTGGCAGGTGAACTTTCGCCCCAGTCTGAGGTCCTGAGCACTGGAGCAGGTTTTCATCAATGATCTGTTTGTACTTTGCTCCGTTCATCTTTCCCTCAATCCTAACTAGTCTCCCAGTCACCTGCTGCTGAAAAACATCCCCACAGCATGATGCTGCCACCACCATGCTTCACCGTAGTGATGGTGCCAGGTTTCCTCCAGATGTGACGCTTGGCTTTCAGGCCGAAGAGTTGAATTTTGGTCTCATCATACCAGAGATTCTTGTTTCCCATGGTCTGAGAGTACTTTAGGTGCCTTTTGGGCAACTCCAAGCGGGCTGTCATATGCGTTTTACTTTGACTGAGGAATGGCTTCCGTCTGGCCACTCTACCATAAAGGCCTGATTGGTGGAGTGCTGCAGATATGGTTGTCTTTCTGGAAGGAAGGTTCTCCCATCTCCACAGAGGAACTCTGGAGCTCTGTCAGAGTGACCATCAGGTTCTTGGTCACCTCCCTGATCAAAGCCCTTCTCCCCAGATTTCTCAGTTCGGCCAGGAAGAGTCTTGGTGGTTCCAAACTTCTTCCATTTTAGAGTGATGGGGACCTTCAATGTTGCAGAAATGTTTTGGTCCCCTTCCCCATATCTGTGCCTTAACACAATCCTGTCTCGGATATCTACGGACAATTCCTTCAACCTCGTGGTTTGGTTTTTGCTCTGACATGCACTGTCAACTGTGGGACATTATATACACTCGTGTGTGCCTTTCCAAATCATGTCCAATCAATTGAATTTATCACAGGTGGACTCCAATCAAGTTGTAGAAACATCTGAAGGATGATCAATGGAAACAGGATGCACCTGAGCTCAATTTCGAGTCTCATAGCAAAGGGTCTGAATACTTATGTAAATAAGGCATTTCTGTAGTTTTTTTGTAATACATTTGAAAAAAAATCTAAGAACCTATTTTTGCTTTGTCATTGCTGTCTTGCTGTCTTGTACATTGATGAGGGAAACAAATTGTTTAATCAATTTTAGAAAAAGGCAGTAAGGTAACAAAATGTGAAAAAAAGGAAGGGGAGCTGAATATTTTCAGAATGCATTTCCGAATGAAGGGAACTGGAATTTGTTCCAAGACTTTTGATCCCCTAAAATGAGGGGTCTATGTGCAAAACTCCTGTCATTTCTAAACGGTTCCCTAGATATGGATATAAATACCCTCAAATTAAAGCTGCCAGTCTGCACTTGAAACTTATAGTTAATGTAACATTTCAAATCTACAGTGCTGTAGTACAGAGCCAAAACAACAACAAAAATGTGTCACTGTTCCAATAATTATGTAGGGCACTGTAGTTTACCTAACAAACAAAAAATGTAATAGACTACAAATTGCTCTGGAGTAAAATGTTAACAGAATGTGTAATTTTGCCTATTAAAACCTGTTGCGACTCTAGGGGCAGTATTTTCATTTTTGGAAGAAAAAAACGTTCCCGTTTTAAACGGGATATTTTGTCAGGACAAGATGCTAGAATATGCATATAATTGACAGATTTGGATAGAAAACACTCTAATGTTTCCAAAACTGTAAAGATATTGTCTGTGAGTATAACAGAACTGATGTTGCAGGCGAAAGCCTGAGAAAAATCCAATCCGGAAGTGCCCAATATTTTGAAAGCGCTGCGTTCCAATGAGTCCCTATTGAGCTGTGAATGTCCAATCAACGAGCTATGTCCAATCAACGAGCTTACACTTTCTACGTATTTCCCAAGGTGTCTACAGCATTGTGACGTAGTTTTACGCATTTATGTTGAAGAATAGCCGTAGGCGGATACATTGCGTAAGTGGTCAAATGATGGCTCCCAGGGTGACTCTCACGTAAAATACAGAGGTAGCCATTACTCCAATCGGTCCTACTGAAAAACTAATTGTCCCGACGGATATATTATCGAATAGATATTAGAAAAACACCTTGAGGATTGATTATAAACAACGTTTGCCATGTTTCTGTCGATATTATGGAGCTAATTTGGAATATTTTTCGCAGTTTTCGTGACTGCAATTTCCGGGCGATTTCTCAGCCAAATGTGAAGAACAAATTGAGCTAAATTAACTTTGGCTATCTACCTGGGAGTCTCGTGAGTGAAAACATCCGAAGCTCATCAAAGGTAAACGATTTAATTTGATTGCTTTTCTGATTTCCGTCACCAAGTTACCTGCTGCTAGCTGGACAAAATGCTATGCTAGGCTATCGATAAACTTACACAAATGCTTGTCTAGCTTTGACTGTGAAGCATATTTTGAAAATCTGAGACGACAGGGTGATTAACAAAAGGCTAAGCTGTGTCTCAATATATTCCATTTGTGATTTTCATGAATAGGAATATTTTCTAGGAATATTTATGTCGGTTGCGTTATGCTAATTAGTTTCAGGTGATGATTATGCTCCCGCATGCGGGTTTGGGACTCACAAGAATTTTAAACACAAGTGAAAATTTGACACGTCTGATGTCAAAAAAGGAAAAGATTCTTACCTCCTCTTTTCTTTCTGCTAAAAAAGTAGATGTGTAGTTACATCACTACATGGCAAATAAATAAATAAATAACTGAAAACACTACCAAGATTTGAATTTACCGCCAAACCACAGCAAAATATAATTAAATTAGTCTTTAAAATACAGGTAGTTCACTACTCCCCAACACTGTGGACTCCCTGTTTTTATCTATTGGCACAACATCTTCCAACTTCTTGTTTCTTTGGACATTTATCTTCATTTGCGTCTGTCCTCTTTCCTTTCTTCATTCCTTCCTCCAACATTCCCTGCATCCTCCTTCTTCACGCCTTGGTTTGTATGTGCAGTACCAGTCAAAAGTTTGTACACACCCACTCATTCCAGGGTCTTTCTTTCTTTTTACTATTGTCTACATTGTAGAATAATAGTGAACACATGAAATCTATGAAATAACACATTTGTAGTAATGAAAAAAGTGTTAAACAAATCAAAATATATTTTATATTTGAGATTCTTCAAAGTAGCCACACTTTTCCTTGATGACAGCTTTGCACACTCTTGTAATTCTCTCAACCAGCTTCATGGGGTAGTCACCTGGAATGCATTTCAATTAGGTGTGCCTTGTTAAAAGTTAATTTGTGGAATTTCTTTCCTTCTTATTGCGTTTAAGCCAATCTGTTGTGTTGTGACAAGGTAGTGGTGGTATACAGAAGGTCGCCCTATTTGGCAAAAGACCAGAGAAAGAGAAACAACAGTCCATCATTACTATAAGACATGAAGGTCAGTCAATCCGGAAAATATCAAGAACGGATGATCTCCACAAGTGTAGTTCCCACCGTGAAGCATGGAGGAGGAGGTGTGATGGTGTGAGGGTGCTTTGCTGGTGAAACTGTCTGTATTTTATGTAGAATTCAAGACACTCTTAACCAGCATGGCTACCACAGCATTCTGCATCGATATTCCATCCCATCTGGTTTGCGCTTAGTGGGACTATTATTTGTTTATTATTTGTTTTCAACAGGACAATGACCCAAAACACACCTCCAGGCTGTGTAAGGGCTATTTGACAAAGAAGGAGAGTGATGGAGTGCTGCATCAGTGCTGCATCAGATGACCTGGGCTCCACAATCACCCGACTTCAACCAAATTGAGATGGTTTGGGATGAGTTGGACCATAGAATGAAGGAAAAGCAGCCAACAAGTGCTCAGCATACTTGGGAACTCCTTCAAGACGGTTGGAAAAGCATTCCAGTTGAAGCTGGTTGAGAGAATGCCAAGCGTGTGCAAAGCTGTCATCAAGCCAAAGGGTGGCTACTTTGAATAATCTAAAATCTATTTTGATTTGTTTAACACAACATGATTCCATATGTGTTATTTCATAGTTTTGGTGTCTTCACTATTATTCTACAATGTAGAAAATATTACAAATAAATAACTTTTTTCCAAACTTTTGACTGGTACTGTATGCTCCAGGTCAAACCCGTTAATTGGTCTCCAAAATATTTCCATCTGAAAAGTCAAATGGGCAAGATGTCTTTATGTGAAGAGCTTTTTGGTTGTGTTAGGCACTGAGTCATTCTAAGAGGCCCTCTTTGATCTCAAGGGGTTCAGCTAATGGATATTGAAAGCATGACACAGTTGTTGACAGCATGATGCCAGGTTCTTAGTTATTAGTGTCAAGGTTTAGTCACAAGGCACCCAGGGAATACCTGGTTCTCTCAAAAATCGATTTTGAAATATACAAACTAGTGTATTCAAAATACTTTTCATTTCAAGCCATAGGCCTATGCTGAAATAAAACTGTCCAAAACATACCTTGTAAAAGCACTGTGTCTTTCTGAAATGATTGGCAAACAGATCTGCTCTCTCTATGCCAGTACATTAGTAATCATATTAGGGATGCAGATTATATCTCGGCATGAATGAATAAAATGTTCATGACATTGTAATCTGTTACACAAACTTTGAAGTAAACGCACCCTCCCCTTCTGCAATTTAAATACTTAAATTATGTAATTGGGTCAAGTTGAAAATAATACGGAATTCTCATTTCACAAAGACTCGCTGAAGCTGAGTTTGTATTCATTTATTTGTGATTACTCCACATTTGCCACATATGTTTCTGCTTCGTGAAGACTATTAGCAACAGCCTGCAACTCTCAGAACCCCTTAAATCACGTGTTCTAGTTGTGAAGGTGTTCCACTCAGGGAAAGCATTCCACAAAGCTTGCTAGGGGCAGGTAGGCTACTGCGGAACAGATAAGCCTTGTCATTTTGCAGCACCGAACCGCTCTCAGGAATTTTCTGCCACAGACTGGCCAAACTGTACACGGTCCGTTTGCGCCTTAAATGTAGTTGTACAGTGCACTTTCATGGATGACGGCATGAGCACGGGAAATGGCCTCGAGACTACGTGTACCTCATGCAATCTCGTAATTGAGACAAAAAGGGAACCAAGTTGAAGGTGCTGGGTTTATTAAATCGTAAATCACGCTTGGACAGTATAGCAATGATGGATGTGTCACACTGGCCGAAAGTCAGTCATGTTGATTTGAGTTACCTTGTGTTGGAAACCCTACTGTTTGCATTGCGTTGGCTGTATACGCCCACATTCCTCATTTATCTAATATCCATCTCCAACTCTGGTACTAAGATTGTGCCTGCTAACACATTGGACCCCATCTATGGCCACTGAATCACACTTGAACTGAGTGATATATTGTACCAGAGCCCTTACCCTCCACTGCATGTAATATTCATGTCCTCACATAAAATATGTTTGGTGGCTCTTTCAAGTTCAGTCAACCAACAGTTTATAATGCACTATGACAAGTTTTACAATGCACTTTAGCCTCTCTGTGCAATGCATTATGAATGCATTTATAGATTTAAAGCTTTTATAAAGAAAAACATATGTGGCCATGAGCTATAATTAATTGTGTTGTAGCAACGTTGTATAGACAGTTTTATAATGCACTAGGCAACATATCTACACTGTTGTTTTCAACAAAGTGCTTCCAGATTATCAGCAGCTCATTTAGTGTAATTCAGTTCCTGCTTAGGGACTGAGGCTATGAGACAAGCATGTTAGAGGAGAGAGAGCTGGACACAACAGCAGTACAGAGAAGGCTGTGCCAAGTACAGCCAGACATACCATTGTATTCAAGATTTACAACCACACGCTCTTGTAAAAAGCGATATGTGGATATTAGAAACATTTATTTTCCATTATCTTTAAACAAATACTCCAATACCTTTATGTTGAACGTTGAGTTTATAGATGACCTCTCTTGGACATGCGTAGGTATAGTTGATTGCAATTGGTTGGAACCGGAGAAAAATGTTTTTTTAATTTTTTTATGTCCTGCATAAGCTTGAGCAGTTCCTAACTATCCATATTCAGTTATAATCCTTGAACCCAACTGTATGCATCAATTGTTTGCCGTTATTCAATAGCATTGAGCAGCCTAATTGAGCTGTGTTATCTAAATTTGCAGTATCATATACGCACAATACTCATTAATCTTTAACCCCCTTTGGAAGTTTCCACCTACGTTTGACTGCAGGTATCAATGAGGGGAATGAACAATTGAAATAGGCTAAGGAAGCTAACCGCCACAGCTGTCAATCTACATTAGCACTTTTCATTTGAACCATATGAATGGTCCTCTGGCAGACAGTTTCACTTTAAGCTGCCAAGTAAACATGTTAACAAAATAATTCACGGTTAATTGTCATGCAAGGTGCCACTTTGGTGCTGTTGCTAGGAGTGGAGGCAGCTGGAGTTGGAGGATTGCTGGCGCACTCAAGGTGCACTACACACCCCATTGCCTTGGGAGAGTCTGACATTGTGTTGTGAGCCAAGGCACGGATCATAAAAGCTACTAGGGCAATGTTTCTTCACCTTAAAGGGATATATCACCCAAATTACAAATAATTGACACTGGTTTCCTTGTCCTGTAAGCAGTCTATGGACAAGGTATGACAACGATCCATGCATCGGTTTAGTTTCCTTCGCACATTATCCACATACTGACATTTTAGCATTTGTGGCACAAATGCCATTCAAGTCATGGGATCGATATCCTGTTCAACTCATCAATAAGTGACTTTGTTGAGCTTCACAATCAATTTGAGGTACTTTGGGATAAACAAATGCAGTTCTGCACTCTTACATCTGGCTGCTATGTTCATTCATCATACAGAAGCTCAGCTGCTCAGCTTTCTCTATTTTCTTTGCTAAGAAAGTGTATTTGAGAGAGGGCTGCAGGGAATCATGGGCTGGCCTGGTTTCTGGGTGAAATTTGCTTTTCAGTGCACTGAAGAGCCAAACGACTTGAGAGAACTTGATGGGTGTAATGTTCCACTCACCACTCTAAAGTTATACCAAATGTTATGGGAAGGACCATAAGAGCTCCAAAACATTGGACAACACTGACATGTCTTGATGTTGTGAGCATACTTTACGACTAGCTAGCTGTCGTTGGACTGGCAGCTAAAGGATAAAGATATTTAAACAGCACTCCCATTGAGAGCATGTTGACATTTCTCTAATGGCCCACAGCAAGATCAGCACAAAATAAAATGCGCTTCCTTAGCAATACAGAAAGTCCTAATTCCCCATGTTGTCCCATTTCTAGTAACGTGTTGCTGCTCTGCTGACTTCAATGCAAAGTTTGAAAATAATCCAGTATTTTAAATTGGTCTTTAACCTTGTTCAAATGCTTGGCCCAATCAATTATTAATCATAGAACTCAAATTGAACAAGCTCATTTCTGCATATGTTAGCGAGGACCTTGTGGAATTGAAAGCGGTAAAAAAGCAGAGGGGCATCTGTGTAATTTTTTAAAAGAGAATGAATGTTGTTACATTTTGAATTAAGCATGAAAGTAGCCATGTTGAATTTTCAACCGTCACAGCCCTCTTTTAGTTATTCCGTTTATTGTGACAATTGATGGTCGAGTAGCAACACACAGCTTCTCTTATCACTGCTACTCAGGGTCTCTCTCAGCTTAAGGATATGTGTATGTCTCGCCGACTGTTGGCAAGTGACAGGACATGGGGAGTGGTTGTTTCCACAAAATTACCATATAAAAGTGTGCCCAAATTGTGTTGAATTGAGCCTTGCCAGTATGATATTAGTATTGTTCTGTAACAACATGGCAGCTGACAATCTAAATGTAAGGACTCGGTCGCTCACATTACCGACTGTAAAAGTACAACACCCATTGGTTCACAGAGGATGTAATCAAGAATCAGGCGATGTCAATCAGGGTCAAACTGAAGGGAGGATGTGTCAGGGCTTTACCCCTCTCTCGTCATGAAGACAGACAGGCCTGGTATAGATCCTTATCCATCGGTCTGCAATCGGGCAATCCAATTCACAATGAGATCCCTCCGGACTGAGTCAAAGTCCAAGCAATTGGCCTAGCCTGTAATTTATATTTGCCAGAGGAAAGGGTGGATCCATGTCAGCTCAGAGACTGCTCTGGCACATTTCGAATGGCAGTACAAGAATAGACGAAACCTGCAATGGTGGAGGTGTCCATTAGATATGCCATCTGCAGGACTATTACGAAATATTTGAAAAGTCAGGGCCAAGTCACAAGCAGTGTTCAAACTCAATATGATAGTCTCTTGACCTTGCTTTCACTTATCTATGTCAGAAAATATCATTTTCTTGGTGTTTGTCCTTTTGTTCCAAGCACCAGGCCCCCTCTGAAAAGGAAGCTAGACACGCTACAACTGACTCTGAAACCAATGGGGAAAAGCGCTCTGGGAACACGACAGCTAGCTGAGTGTTTGAGAACAGTCATCATGGTTTCCCCACTCTGTTTGAGGCCCTAGTTATTTCCTCAACTGTTGACCTTGTGGAAATTGGTGGTTGCTCCCTGGATCCCTCGTGGTTCAGGTCACAGCAGACTACATCTCATCCTGCAGGAAAGCCTCCTCTAAGCTCGGCTGTGTGAAGTGCCCCTCAGAACTCTAGCTAGTACTCAAAAGACTTCTCACTGCTAGTACCCAAGTGATCATTGAGTAACTGTGAGATGCTTCATGGGCCAATCCCTATATTATTAATAAGTAGATATGGCTATTTTTACAACAGAACAGAAGAGGATGAGCACAGTAGAGTTTCATGTATTAATAGCAGTTTAGATGCCAAGTGTTCTTGATAATATACAATACGGTTCAAAAGTTTGGGGTCACTTAGAAATGCCCTTGTTCCTGAAAGAAAAGCAAATTTTTTGTCCATTAAAATAACATCAAATTTATCAGAAATACAATGTAGACATTGTTAATGTTGTAAATAATTTTTTTAGCTGGAAACAGCTTAATTTTTATGGAATATCTACATAGGCGTACAGAGGCCATTATCAGCAACCATCACTCCTGTGTTCCAATGGCATGTTGTGTTAGCTAATCCAAGCTTATCATTTTAAAAGGCTAATTGATCATTAGAAAACCTTTTTGAAATTATGTTAGCACAGCTGAAAACTGTTCTGCTGATTACAGAAGCAATAACACTGGCCTTACTACACCTGTCCATAGAACATTTTTCAAATAGTTTTGATGATCATCCAGGTGCTCTTTGGCAAACTTGAGTCAACTATTTGGATGAGATGGGTCCCATTATGTCTGTTGAAAACCAAACACTGCAAGACTTGAAAATGGCTGTCTAGCAATGATCAACCTTCAACTTGACAGAACTTGAAGAATTTAAAAAATATTAATGGGCAAATATTATACAATCCAGGTGTGCAAAGCTCTTAGAGATTTACCCAGAACGACTCACAGCTGTAATCGCTGCCAAACGTGATTCTAGCATGCATTGACTTAGCGGGTTGAATACTTACAGTATGTAATCAAGATAATGATTAGTGTAATTTTATTTTTTACAAATGTTTGAATTTTTGCACCACTAGGACATTACAGAATATTTTGTGTAGCTCATTGACAACAAAATGACAATTAAATCCATTTTAATCCCACCTTGTAAGACAATGAAATGTGGAAAATGTTAATGTAATGATACATTTTTGATCAGATTTTTATCAACAACTTATCAACAAGCTATAACAAGATGTCCACCACAGGAAATCCTGACACCCTAATTAATAGAAATGACATTTTGTAGCTGCAGCTAAAGCTGTGGGATGTGCAACAACTTTTGGTTTAACAAGCCGTCCGTCTTTTACTCTCTTTGAGAATGTAGACTTTACTGCTAAGATTAAGTGGGTTATTTCTGAATACAGTCTCCTGGTGTCTGACCTGTCTGTGTCCCCACTCCACCCCTGAGGGAGATTTTAGTAGAAGAGACTGAGTCTGGTAAATGACAGAGCTGAGGTAAACTCATGTGTCAGAATGTGCAATTGCGATCCCCTGTGTTATGAATAGGCTTGTCTGAGGGGAGCCTCCAAGATGGCGGAAAGTGACCTTGAAGCACGATGGATATAAATGTTATGACAATGGCTTTTCTCCTCCCCTGTTATAATTAGAACAGGATATACCAGTAGGGGAGTGTAGAGGAGAGAGGAGGGTGAGGCTCTACAGTGCAACCCACACACTTTTATTTTTTCTCTTGTAGGCTTTGGGAACTGAGAAGGGCCCCCTTAGCATTTAATGCAAGTTGCAATCTGTAGTGTCAGTTTTGGTCAAACAAATACATGTTTTTAACCCAGCAGGTTGAAGGGGAAGGGTAATTAAGAGAGTACTGTGCACTGATTGTATTAAATACAGCTACATGTAGAGTTGTGTGTGCACAAGTGTGCATGCTTGTGTGTGTGTTTGAGCATATAACCACAATGAGACATTACATATGAGAACGATACATGTACACAATTGATCCCTGGGAGACAGTCAACTTCAATTTGCCTTTGGGCCAATGATAAGGCATTTGTGGAGCATCACAGTAATGCTTGTATGCTACACCTCTTCTCAGAGACCATAGTATTGGAGACTTGAAGAAGAGTGTGTTAAACACAACTTATTGTTCTCAGCCAGGCAGGCACTACATTAATGGTTGCCTAGGGTGGTATTAAAAATGTATCAGTCACCCAGTGATAACAAGCTGCTGCTGTTCATGAGCTTGCTACTACAGCTCTATAAAGGCTTTCCAAGAACAGATGTGAGAGGTGTTTGGCCCTCGAACAAAACATAGGCTTCAAAATGATGATCCTTTGGGAAGAGAGACTCCTAGCTCTCAACCTGTGTCTGTTTCCCACTGATTGTACTGACTAAAATACTGCTTAGTTTACAGTTCAGTGAATTAACTCCTAATGAAATGAAAATGATTCTTTGATGTCATCGTATCACCTCAAAGTAATTGTAAGACCTTATTTCTGCCTGGATACTGGATATCTCACAGCAAGGGGAAGCCAGGGGATAGACATAGCTGCTATTACGGCTATAGTGCCAGTGTCGGTTACATTTATCTGTAGAGAAACTAAAATGGCATTCCTCTTAGGCTCTCTCTTTCCAAGTCCTGAAAGTAATTTCATCTTGGCGCTGTTTTTCTGTATTGGCGGTGATGGCTACACCCAGAGTCCAATACCGATATTAAATAAAATGCTGACTGCTTCTGCTGTGCATACTAACTGCTTGTGAGAATATGAAAACCAATTCACCAGAGGGAGCCATGTCGGGGCCTTAACAGCCTGTGGGGCTACCAGATGTCCTGTGACACCGATGCTTTAAACAAGACCAATTACCAACATACAGGAATAAGGATTGCAATTTTTACAACACTCTCGGTTCAGGGAGACTGCCGTTTATTTCTCACAGTGAAAATTAAAACTTTTCAGGACAGAAATCGTAGAAGCATACTACCTCAACATAAAATACTAAGAAATGTTAATGTATGTGCATTTATTTTTACAAGCCATTACGTTGTGCAGACTGCAGTTTTTTTTATGATATGCATTCATCATGTAATGCTGTAATAAGCATTGTGGCATATTACAGGCAGTTTTTTGTAATCCCACTTCAGAATTATATTTTGTGCACCATGTGAGGAGCATAAGAAAATAAAAATTCTGCTTAATTTAGTGTTCTCCCAGCTTCTGGTGTGGGACTAGAAAAGGCATGGTGGAGAGGGCACCTGGAGAGGATTAGGGGGAACTGGAGGCCAAATTCAGGGGACACCGATGGGATTCATGGCCAAATTCCATATCTTTGAATTAATGCTGCGTGAAATGGTCTACAACTTGTATTTTGTATCCTAAATATGGATAACATTTGCTTCAATGGGCATGACATCTTAGACCCTCTCCAATACATCATATTGATTGTCGAGTTTCCTTGTCCCATATTTCGAGAGACTGACCTCGTCATACCTGCCAGTGCTGACAAGATAAATTGATACCATGCTGACCTGTGGTTTTGGATTTTCTTCCTCTTCCTTTTCTTGGGGAAAAGTTGTGGTACTTCCTGGTGCAAAAATGATACATCAGTGCCCTAGAAAAACAAGTAATTATATCAGTGGGAGTAGAATCCCAGTGAGAGAAATCTCATCTCGCTAGCATAGCAGCAGGTCCTCAGAATCTGCCTCTCCCTTTCAAAAACCCAGGAAGCAAATTGGGACGGTGACACCGGTGTGCCATATGGGGAGAATATTGTAAACAGACACATTTTTTGAGATTGCAGACTTTAAAGATGTTCTATGTGCATGTTGTTGTTGTGATGCGTGTTTTTCCATCTGAAGTGCTACGCCATTGTATTATCCACTCTGCCTCGAGTGCACAATACACAGAGGCGGCACCAGCATTGATGTTGACTGTCATCTATACATACAGTGTGGTTTGAAATTATTGACACCTTTGATAAAGATGAGCAATAATGACTGTATAAAAGAAAAAAAATCTGAGCTATATTGTATCCTACAAAAAAAATGGAAGATCTAATAGTTTAGACTAATACAATTGCTCAGAGAAGTACATTTTGTTTAACAAGTAATACAACTAATTCTCAAAAAGGTAGGGGTCAAAGTCATTGATACCTCTAAAGATTCTTATACATAAAGTAGTAAAAACTTTAGTGTTTGGTCCCATATTCCTTGCACGCAATGATTACATCAAGCTTGTGACTCTGTTTTGGTTGTGCTTCAGATTATTTTGTGCCCAATAGAGATGAATAGTAAATAATGTATTGTGTCATTTTGGAGTCACTTTTATTGTAAATGAGAAGATAATGTTTCTAAACACCTCTACATTAATGTGGATGGTACCATGATTGCAGATAATCATGAGTAAGAAAGTTACACTGTTATTGGTAACAGCCTTGCCGTTCTTAAGGCTGTTGCAGCGTAGTGGTCACCTCTTCGGACTTGGACAAAGGGCCCGCTCTTTTATGTTGCATGACAGCAGATCCCAGCAAAGTCACATTTTTTCCCCATGTTCCTTCAAAGTAATGTCTACAAATGAGGAGTCTCTACATGATGAAGCTGGAGAATAGAGATGTAGGGTGCACTGCATTACGCACTAAGATGGAGCCGTGTAATGGCGTTCCTCCATTGGGTTCATAATGATTTAGTTGTTGAGGTGTAGCTGGCCTTTGTTTGCTTATGGAGTTCTATAGATTGGCCAGACCTACGGTACTTTCATCTATCTACCAATTACAGTACTTTGATCATGTGGATAAAGGCCAACCAGGAACTGGTATATTATCATTCTGAGCAAGTCAAATAACACTTAGTTTAGGATTACAGAGGACATGCGAGAGGAAAAATAAGAAATTGACTTTTCTTTTATATACTGCACATATAGGAGTCCCTGTTAGTGGTTGAGCTATGTGGGCTGTAGGCCTATCTTGTTGATATTCCAGACATGTCCTTGACACCTCCCAGAGTTAATTTGATCAGATGCTGGAATTTGAGAACTACCATCTGTGTCCCAATTTACTCAGATGTGGGAGGTGTTCTTGAGCTCTGTATTAATATAACTTGTATAACACCTAACCGTATATTTTGTGCACTGTGTTCAGTGGAACCCCAGACAGACTCAGGTGGTAGTGCCGTACTCTGTTGAAGATACTTTTCAGTCAGTAAATGAGGGTCACTTTCCCTTCGCTTTATATCGGTCCATCGTTTTCCTGATCGTGGGAAGCAGCTGCGTGTGTATGCGTGTGTGTGTGTATGTAGTGGCTTTGGCCTTCTTCAACAGCCGTTTGTACAATTAGGCCTCTGCCTCTTTTCCATGAAGGAGATAATGCCGCCCATAACAGCAACATACTCTCTTACCACTAATTATTTTGGAGTAGTGATCAAACATTGATGAACAAAACTGTGTTTTGTGTTTTGCAAGGAACAACTGCTAAATAATATTCCTCTTGAGAGTTGTAAAACAAAAAACAAATGTGGGGAGTGCCTAACTATTGCATTAATGACACTTGTTCGAACATTGAGATGGCATGTATTCCCAACAAGACGATCATTTTGAGCTAGGTAAACACTATAAATAATGGAATATGATTTGGTACATTACGTCTGTGCATGAATGCGCAGAACTAGGTTATATTCCATATTACTTCTTGTATTGTTCTATGGGGTAATGATGCTTGCTTTAGGGAGATGATAGTGAGACTGCTTCTTTTAAAGGAGGTTTTAAGTCCTAGGGTTTGTTAGGGGATACATTCATGTGTTTCTTTCTCCAGCTTTTTTATTCCCGTCGAATGTTATTTACTTCGCAAATACGTATGTCAAATTTTTAAAGAACTTTGTTTTTCAGCTTGGAATAAAATTATCAGCCAAGCGCAAAGGGGAAGAATCATGATTTGCCTCAAAGATATCTGCACAAGGTTTATCTGTTCATGTATATCAAGCTGTGTGAGCAAAGCCTGTCCTGAATAAGAAATGTAATTCTTGGAATGTGACCATGTTGTTCTCTGGAGGGGTTACGGCTATCAGTGATATAGAGGAGAAAACAATCACAACAGCACTGATGGTTATCATTGTGATATTACAGAGCTAATATCCTTTTGACTGTGTGGTAGTTGGTTTGCTACCAGACCTCCTCAGACTGGCATTTCATTGAACAAATACATGTGTCCATATATTCTCTATGCTCCTCTCCTATGGTCTTGGCTATAACTTAATTATTTTGGCAAATTAAAATAATTTATCATATTAAGCTAAGGCGTTCAACGCATTATTAAAACTGATTCCAAAGAACTCTATAGATTCTATGAACTTATCATGACTCAGGGTGAGACCGAGATGCAAACACTTGAGGCAGATTTATTGAGTACACTGGGGCAGGCCAAAGGCAGGTCAAGGACAGGCATGGGTTCATAATCCTGGTAAATAGTTGGCAGACGTAGACAGCAGGCAGGGTCAGGACAGGCAACAGGGGAGACTAGAACAAAAACCAGAAAGAGGAAAAAACACAGAGAAAAATGCTGGCAAGACTTGACGGGACAAGACAAACTGGCAACAGACAAACATAAAACGCAGGTATAAATACACAGGGGATAATGGGGAAAATGGGAGACACACTGCGGGGTGGAGAACAGCACAAGACAGGTGAAACAGATCAGAGTGTGACAGACCTACTCTCGGTCCAGACGATCATTTGGGCCGAGGGGTATGTTGACCTTTTCCTCTACCAGTGGCCGAGCAGGGAAGGGAGTTCTGGGCATACTTCACCCACACGAGTTGCTGGTTCCAGGTGGTGGGGGTTGGCCGAGACGAGGCACAGAAGAATCATCAGGTTCTGATTGGCATGCTCCGACTGGCCTTTAGATTGAGGATGAAACAAGGAAGACAGGCTGGCCGACGACCCAATGAGGGTGCAGAACGCCTTCCAGAATCGTGATGAGAACTGAGGACCATGATCGGAGTCTATATCGTCAGGAAGTCCATGGATTCAGAAGACAAGCTGTACCATGAGTGGGGCTGTCTCCTTGGCTGAGGTTAACGGATGTGGAGAACATGCTCCTGAACCGAACAGGAAAAAACAAAGATGTCGTCAAGGTAGACAAACAAGAACCATTTCAACATGTCACAAAGCACATCATTGACCAGAGCCTGGAACACTGCTGGAGCGTTGATCAGTCCGAATGGCATAACCAGATACTCATAGTGCCCTCTAGCTGTGTTAAAGGCCGTCTTCCATTCGTCTTCTTCCCATATCCGAACCAGATGGTAGGTGTTCTGAAGGTCCAACTTCGAGAATACAGTCGCCCCCTGGAGAGGCTCAAAAGCAGAGGAGAGAAGTAGTAGCAGGTAATAGTTATTTACCGTGATGTCATTAAGGTCCCGGTAGTTGATACAAGGGAGACGGGTTTTGTCCTTCTCCACAAAGAAGAATGAATGATCCCTGCCGTCCATGGTCTTGGTCTCCAGACCAGACAGGGAATAAAGCCACCTCCAAGGCAGTGTAGTGCAAGGGAGGAGGTCAATGGCGCAGTCATAGGGTCAATGCGGCGGAAGAGATGTGGTGCGGGCCTGAAAACCTCCCGGAGGTTCTAATACTCCGCAGAAACGGAGAGATCTGAGGCTTTACCCAAGCCTGCAGGAGGACATCCAAGGGTGGGCTGCGCCGCATTGAGGCAATGTGCTTGGGAGAATCGGCTCCAACCCCTGATCGAACCCGTAGCCCAGTTGATCAGGGAGTTGTGCCACTCGAGCCATGACAACCCCAAAACCCCAAGTGCATGAGGAAATACAATGACTAGAAACTGCATCAACTCTCTGTGATTCACTGACATTCGCAGGTTGGTAGGAATCGTACTGTGAGTGATCCTGCCAATAGAGCGTATAAATACACAGGGGATAATGGGGGAAATGGGAGACACCTGGTGGGGGTGGAGACCAGTACAAGACAGGTGAAACAGATCAGGGTGACAGAACTACTCTCTCTTTTTATTATTCTTCATCGTCATATTTCATAAAGGTAATTCTTGAGAAACTTGTTCGTCGACTTGAGTTGTATAACTGCTATTATGTGTATAGAATAGCTTTGTATAGCCACTGATATTATGTGTTTTGATAGAAACTGAAATATGTTAACCTAGTGTTGTATAACATCAAGCAATAAAATCAAGTACATCTGCAGAAAGCTCCACTCAACCTTTTGGAATATGTACTTGACTTTTATCAGATAGACAGCATGGAACAAGACATTTTCCCAGAAATATCGAGAAGTCTATCTGACTGGGTAAGACGTGATATCATTTTAGGATGCATAGCTAGTTTTCTCAATGCTCTCACACAACACCAATTAAGTTAATTCTCCAGGTCAGTGGGGCTTGTCAAATTTATACAAACTGGACCTGCCTCTCTGCTTATGTAGATTTTAAGTTGATTAGCAATCTTTGTGCCTTTCCCTCATTTATTTGCAGACTACGAAGCCAGCTAGGTTCAAGGCACAAATAATAGCCTGAGAAAAAAAGTTATGACGCCAGAATAGAAGTCTATTGAGGGAAATAGTACTATGACCTCAATACCTCAAACATGATATTGGTGAGAGGAGAAATGTTTCTGAAGATTTTCTGTATTATTTTTCTCCCTTTGCCATAGTTTCTATTCATAACAAACTCTCTATAAACTCCGGGGAAATATAGCTTCTTAAAATACTGATTATTGATCTAGAAACACATGAATTAATGAACAAACATATACACTACATGACCAAAAGTATGTGGACACCTGCTTGTTGAACATCTCATTCCAAAATCATGGGCATCAATATGGAGTTGGTCCCCCCCTTTTCTGCTATGACAGCCTCCACTCTTCTGGGAAGGCTTTCCACTAGATGTTGGAACATTGCTGCTTGGATCTGCTTCCAATCAGCTACAAGAGCATTAGTGAGGTCGGTCACTGATGTTGGGCGATTAGGCCTGGCTCGCAGTCGGCGTTCCAATTCATCCCAAAGGTGTTCGATGGGGTTGAGGTCAGGGCTCTGTGAAGGCCAGTCAAGTTCTTCCACACCAATCTCGACAAACCATTTCTGCATGGACCTCGATTTGTGCACAGGAGCATTGTCATGCTGAAAGAGGAAAAAGCCTTCCCCAAACTGTTGCCACAAAGTTGAATGCACAGAATTGTCTAGAATGTCATTGTATGCTTTAGAGTTAAGATTTCCAATCACTGGACCTAAGGGGCCTAGACCGAACCACGAAAAACAGCCCCAGATAATTATTCCTCCTCCACCAAGCTTTACAGTTGGCACAATGCATTTTGGCAGGTAGCATTCCCCTGGCATCCGCCAAACCTAGATTATTCCGTCGAACTGCTAGATGGTGAAGCGCGATTCATCACTCCAGAGAACGTGTTTCCACTGCTCCAGAGTCCAATTGCGGCAAGCACCACTCCAGCTGTCGCTCTGCCTTGCATTTTACGATTGTGTGTGGCTGCTTGGCTATTGAAACCCATTTTGTGAAGCTCCCGATGAACCGCATCTCTCTCTGTTTGAGCCTGGTGTTTGAGTAGGTTAAACTAGCTAGTTGCATTCGCTAGTTAAGTAAGTGAAAGTGAAAAACTACAATGAAATATAGCTAGATCTCTTTCTTTCTCTTGCTTCTCCTCCATTTTTGAAGAAATTAATTCGTTAGAACATTTTTAACTATTGTCTTTCTCTCATTATTATTATTATTTTTTTGTCACATGAAGTAGTTGACTCTCCATTGCAGTACTAGCTAGCTGTAGTTAATGGTTTCAGTACTAGATTCATTCTCTGATCCTTTGATTGGCTGGGCAACATGTCAGTTCATGCTGCAAGAGCTCTGATAGGTTGGAGAATGTCCTCCAGAAGTTGTCATAATTACTGTGTAAGACTATGGAAGGGGTGAGAACCATGAGCCTCCTATGTTTTGCTTTGAAGTCAATGTTCCCAGTGGAGGATGGAAACTAGCTGTCCTCCGGCTACACCATGGTGCTACCCCAGAGAGTGCTGTTGAGGATAGTGTAGACCTTCATTGCAAAACTGTGTGTTTTAATAAATTATTTGGTGACGTGAATACACACTGAACAAAAATATAAATGCAACATGCAACAATTTTGGATATGTTACTGAGTTACATTTGATATAAGGAAATCAGTCAATTGAAATGTATTAATTAGGCCCTAATCTCTGGATTTCATATGACTGGGAATACAGATCTGCATCTGTTGCTCACAGATACCTTCAAAAATAGGTGGATCAGAAAACCAGTCAGTATCTGGTGTGACCACCATTTACCTAACGCAGCGTGTCACATCAACTTTGCATAGAATCAGGCTGTTGATTGTGGCCTGTGGAATGTTCTCCCACTCCTCTTCAATGGCTGTGCGAAGTTGCTGGATATTGGCGGAACTGAAACATGCTGTTGTACTCGTCGATCCAGAGCCTTCCATACATGCTTAATGGGTGACTTGTCTGGTGAGTATGCAGGCCATGGAAGAAGTGGGATATTTTCAGCTTCCAGGAATTGTGTACAGATCCTTGTGACATGGGGTTGTGCATTATTATTTTGAAAAATGAGGTGATGGAGGTGGATGAATGGCATGACAATGTGGCTCAGGATCTTGTCAGTCTGTGCATTCAAATTGCCATTGATAAAATGCAATTGTGTTTGTTGTCCTTAGCTTATGCCTGCCAATACCATAACCCCACCGCCACCATGGGGACATCAGCAAACCTCTCGCCCACACAACGCCATACACGCTGTCTACCATCTGTCAGTTATAGTTGAAACCGGGATTAATCCGTGAAGAGCACACTTCTCCATCGTGCTGGTGGCCATCGAAGGTGAGCATTTTCACACTGAAATCGGTTACGACACCAATTTGCAGTCAGGTCAAGACTCTGGTGAGGACAATGAGCAAACAGATGAGCTTCCCTGTGACGATTTCTGACAGTTTGGGCAGAAATCCTTTAGTTGTGCAAACCCAAAGTTTTATCAGCTGTCCGGGTGGCTGGTCTCAGACGATCCCGCAGGTGAAGAAGCCGGATGTGGAGGTACTGGGCTGGCGTGGTTACACGTGGTCTGCGGTTTGTAAGGCCGGATGGACGTACTGCCAAATTCTCTAAAACGACGTTGGAGGCGGCTTCTAGTAGAGAAATTAACATTCAATTATCTGGCAACACCTCTGGTGGACATTCCTACAGTCATCATGCATTCCTCTACAGTCTTCATGCCAATTGCACGCTCCCTCAAAACTTGAGACATCTGTGGCATTGTGTTGTGTGACAAAACTGCACATTTTAGAGTCTCCTTTTACTGTCCCCAGCACAAGGTGCACCTATGTATTGATCATGGTGTTTAATCAGCTTCTTGATGTGGATGGATTATCTTGGTAAAGGAAAAATCCTCACTAACAGGGATGTAAACACATTTGTGCACAAATCTGAGAAAATGTACTTTTGTGCGTATTGAACATTTCTGGGATCTTGTATTTCAGCTCATGAAACATGGGACCAACACTAGATGTTGCATTTATATTTTTGTTCAAAATATTTAGTATAGTTTGATCTACAATTATAACTTTTTTAATGTTTCACTTTTTTTTTTTATCACTGAGGAGGATGGTCCTCCCCTTCCTCCTGAGAGGAGCCTCCCCTGCTGCACATACCATTTTATTTTCCAAATTATATTCTGTCTATACACACCTTGTATTTTTATGGAAGTGTTAGGGTTAAGTGAAGATAAACAATTAATACATGATGATGAGTGATAGTACTTGGAGTTTTTTTTGCACAGATTGTACTATAAAAACTCAAAATACTTAGAGAATTAAGTCATTATATGGTTATTATGTGCTAAAAGAGAAAGTATGTTCTTGTTTGTATTTGCTGCCAAGGCAGCAGCTACTCTTCCTGGGGTCCAGCAAAATTAAGGCAGCTATACAATTTAAAAAACATTACAATACATTCACAGATTTCACAACACACTTTATGCCCTCAGGCCCCTACTCCACCACTACCACGTATCTACAATACAAAATCCATGTGTACATGTGTTTATAGTGCGTGTATGCATGTGTTTGTGCCTATGTTTGTGTTGCTTCACAGTCATCGCTGTTCCATAAGGTTCATTTTTTATCTGTTTTTTAAATAAAATTTTACTGCTTAAATCTGTTACTTGATGTAGAATAGAGTTCCATGTAGTCATGGCTCTATGTAGTACTGTGCGACTCCCATAGTCTGTTTTGGACTTGTAGCATGTCTTGTGGCGTATGCATGGTTGTCTGAGGTGTGCGCCTGTAGTTCAAACAGACAGCTCAGTGCATTGAACATGGCAATACCTCTTATAAATACAAGTGGGGATGAAGTCAATCTCTCCTTCACTTTGAGCCAGGAGAGATTGACATGCATATTATTAATGTTAGCTCTCTGTGTACATCCAAGGGCCAGCCGTGCTTCCCTGTTCTGAGCCAATTGTAATTTTCCTAAGTCCCTTTTAGTGGCACCTGACCACACGACTGAACAGTAGTCCAGGTGCTACAAAACTTGGGACTGTAGGACCTGCCTTGTTGATAGAGCTGTTAAGAAAGTAGAGTAGCGCTTTATTATGGACAGACTTCTCCAAATCTTAGCTGTTGTTGTATCATAATGTTTTGACCATGAAGGTTTCAATCCAGGGTTACTCCAAGCAGTTTAGTCACCACAACTTGTTCAATTTCCATATGATTTATTACAAGATTTTGTTGAGGTTTAGAGTTTAGTGAATTATTTGTCCCAAATACAGTGCTTTTAGTTTTAGAAATATTAAGGACTAACTTATTCCTTTCCACCCACTCTGAAATGAACTGCAGCTCTTTGTTAACTTCTCTAGGGTAGCATTCGGAATTTTGGATGAAAAGCATGCCCAAATTAAACTGCCTGCTTCTCGG
Organism: Oncorhynchus kisutch; assembly: GCF_002021735.2. Taxonomy (NCBI): domain Eukaryota; kingdom Metazoa; phylum Chordata; class Actinopteri; order Salmoniformes; family Salmonidae; genus Oncorhynchus; species Oncorhynchus kisutch. The sequence goes on along the minus strand of NC_034179.2, from coordinate 43,899,497 downwards.
GCCCAGAAGATATGATATGCATACAACTGGTAGATTTGGATAGAAAACACTCTAAAGTTTCCAAAACTGTTAAAATAACAGAATTGATTTGGCAGGTGAAAACCTGAGAAAAATCCATTCAGGAAGTATTTTTTTCTTCTATTCAATGCCATTACAATGCCATTACAGTATCCATTGACTTAGGACTCAAATTACAGCTCCTATGCCTTCCACTAGATGTCAACAGTCTTTGTTTCAGGCTTGTATTATGATAAATGAGGGAGTAAGACCAGTCTGAATGAGTGGACTCTGCCGTGTCACAGAGCTTTTTCATGCGCAATCCCGAGAGAGTGCCTTTCTTGTTTACCTTTTATATTGACAACGTTATTGTCCGGTTGAAATATTATTGATTATTTAGGGTAAAAACCACCTGAGGATTGAATGTAAACATTGTTTGACATGTTTTTATGAACTTTTCAATTTGGATTTTTGTCTGACAGTTTTTGTCTCCTCTTCTTTTTTTTCTCTTTATTTAACTAGGCAAGTCAGTTAAGAACAAATTCTTATTTTCAATGACAGCCTAGGAACAGTAGATTAACTGCCTGTTCAGGTGCAGAATGACAGATTTGTACTTTGTCAGCTCGGGGGTTTAAACTTGCAACCTTCCGGTTACTAGTCCAACGCTCTAACCACTAGGCTACCCTTTGGCTGGTAACTGTTTGTAATGATTTGTCTGCTGGGCTATGTTCTCAAATAATCGTATGCTTTCGCCATAAAGCATTTTTTAAATCTGACACATTTGGCGGTTGATTTATTATCGATTATATATTTGAAAAACAACCTGAGGTTTGATTATAAAAAAACATTTGACATGTTTCTGGGGACATTATGGAAACTATTTGGAATTTGTCTGCGTTGTCGTGACCGCTCTTTCCTGTGGATTTCTGAACATAACGCGACAAACAAACAGAGGTATTTTGGATCTAAAAATAATCTTTATGGAACAAAAGGAACATTTGTTGTGTAACTGGGAGTCTCGTGAGTGAAAACATCCGAAGATCATCTAAGATGAACGGTTAATTTGATTGCTTTTCTGATTTTCGTGACCAAGCTACCTGATGCTAAGTGTACTTAATGTTTTATCGTGTGACCGATAAATTTACACAAACATTTGGATTGCTTTCGCTGTAAAGCATAATTTCAAAATCTGACACGACAGGTGGATTAACAAAAGGCTAAGCTGTGTTTTCCTATATTGCACTTGTAATTTCATGAATATAAATATTTATAGCAATATTTATTGTATGTAGCGCTATGCTATTCAGCGGTTGTTGATGACACTTATCCCGATATCAGGATTGCAGCCATAACAAGTTAAACCTATGTAAAATATGTTTTGTTTTCAGAATTTTAATAATGAGTATTTCTGTATATGAATTTGGCGCTTTGCAATCTCACTGGATGTTGGCCAGGTGGGACGCGTCCCACATACCCTAGAGAGGTTAAGTATTGCAGTAATTTAATTCGTTGTAGTAGCTGACGTGTACGGTGTTGAGTCATCCGCGTACATAGACACACTGGCTTTACTCAAAGCCTGTGGCATGTCGTTAATAAAGATTGAAAAAGTAAGGGGCCTAGACAGCTGTCCTGGGGAATTCCTGATTCTACCTGGATTATGTTGGAGAGGCTTCCATTAAAGAACACCATCTGTGTTGTTAGACAGGTAACTCTTTAACCACAATATTGCAGGGGGTGTAAAGCCATAACACATACATTTTTCCAGCAGCAGGCTATGATCGATAATGTCAAAAGCCGCAATGAAGTCTAACAAAACAGCCTCCACAATCTTTTTATCATCAATTTCTCTTAGCCAATCTTCAGTCATTTGTGTAAGTGCTGTACTTGTTGAATGTCCTACCTATAAGTGTGATACTGACTGTAACTTTTCAGGGACACATTATTCAATTTCTGTTAGTCACATGTCTGTGGAGGTTCTACGGCACTGTTGGAGCTAGTAACACAAGCATTCTGCTGCACCTGCCATTACACCAGCAAATCTGTGTAAGCGCCCAATGAACTGATTTGATTTAAGAGCTTAGTATACCCACCGACTAAGTAAATAAAAACGCTTAAGTCTAGAGACTTAGCATTGACATTTTAATTCAGATAAACACCTGTCAAAACTCTTTATATTTCTTCACATCATATGCATGAGCTTCTCTACCTACAGCAGAGCGTAACCTAATCTACACTATACAGTGCCTTCACAAAGTTGATCTTTTCCACATTTTGGTAAGTTACAGCCTTATTCTAAAATGGATTAAATAAACACAAATCCTCAGAAATCTACACACAATACTCTATAATTCCATTGGTCATCCTTGAGATGTTTCTACAACTTGATTGAAGTCCACCTGTGGTAAATTCAATTGATTGGACATGATTTGGGAAGGCACACACCTGTCTATATACGTTCCCACAGTTCACAGTGCATCTCAGAACACAGTGGCCTCCATCATTCTTAAACGGAAGAAGTGTTGAGCCAGCAAGACTCTTCCTAGAGCTGGCTGCCTTGCCAAACTTAGCTATCGGGGGAGACAGGCCTTGGTCAGGGTGGTGACCAAGAACCAGATGGTAACTCTGACAGAGCTCCAGAATTCCTCTGTGGAGATGGGATAACCTCCCGGACGGACAACCATCTCCGTAGCACTCCACCAATCAGGCCCTTATGGTAGAGTGGCCAGACAGAAGCCATTCCTCAGTAAAAGTAAAACGTACATGACAGCCCGCTTGGAGTTTGCCAAAATACACCTAAAGGACTCTCAGACCATGAGAAACAAGATTCTCTGGTATGATGAAACCAAGATTGAACTATTTGACCTGAATGCCACATCTGGAGGAAACCTGGCACCATCCCTACGGTGAAGCATGGTGGTGGCAGCATCCTGCTGGGGGGGGGGGGTGTTTTTCAGCGGCAGGGACTGGGAGACTAGTCAGGATCAAGGGAAAGATGAACAGTGCAAAGTACAGACATATCCTTGAGGAAAACCTGCTCCAGATTACTCAGGACCTCAGACTGGGGAAAAGGTTCACCTTCCAACAGGACAAAGACCCTAAGCACACATCCAAGACAACACAGGAGTGGCTTCGGGACAAGTCTCTGAATGTCCTTGAGTGGCCCAGCCTGAGCCCTGACATCAAACCCTGATCGAACATCTCTGAAGAGACCTTAAAATAGCTGTGCAGCGACGCACCCCATACAACCTGACAGAGCTTGAGAGGATCTGCGGAGAAGAATGGGAGAAATTCCCCAAATACAGGTGTGCCAAGCTTGTAGCGTCATACACAAGAAGAATCAAGGCTGTAATCACTGCCAAAGATGCTTCAACAATGTACTGAGTAAAGGGTCTGAAAAATTATATAAATGTGATTTTATTTTTTTATAAATGAGCAAAATCAATTAATTAATCAATTTTAAGATAGGGCTATAACGTAACAAAATGTGGAAACAGTCAAGAAGTCTGAATACTTACTGAAGGCACTGTGTATAGAAAAGTATGTGGACACCCCTTCAAATTCATGGATTAGGATATTTCACCCTCCCGAATTGCTGACAGTTGTGTTAAATTGAGCAGAGAACTGGAAGGAAAAGCGGCCAAAGGGAGTATTGGCTTTGAGGATGACCAGTGCAATATATGACCTTACTGAAGAGCTTATTGACTTTCAACGTGTCAGTTTGTATATCTGGGTTTGGCGGATGCCTGGAGAATGCTACCTGGAATGAGTTGTTTGACGAGTAGGTGTCAGCATCCTTTTGTCATGTAGTGTACATTGTAAACTTTAATTTGTAGGCTAGGTTGTAGCAACCTCATGTTGGTATAGAGAAAGTATATGTATCATGTAGTAGCCTAAGCCTATCAATGTTACATTACGCTGTGTGAATGGAATATGAGTGACAGTCATCCAATATGCTTTAATAGAAATAAAGCCATGCTAATAAAAATAAAATCATCCTCCCTAATCTTAAATATCGCCGTTCACCACTGATCTACAGTAGTAGGTATATTAGGATCAGCTATGTCGAGAATACTGTATATTCGTACACGGGAGTAAACAACAGCACTTACTCATCCATACTGAGAGGGTCCTCACTTCTAATCTTCAAAGATTCTGTGGCACCACTGCCTGACTTTCAATCAGCATTAAAATAGATCTGAGCTCAACCATTGGCCGTGGAATGGTAAAGCTCTTATGTTGGGAGGTGCTTTAGAAAGTCAGTCAGTTTTGTTTTCACAACACTTTCTCTCTTTGGTCTTTATCCATTAATCTGTCAAAGGAAGAGCATACATATTTCCCAAATAAATTAGGCCCGGTTTTTAGTACATTAATAATGGGCTACCCTGCCTGTAGACATCTTTGGTATTCATGATGATACGTTGGATTAAGTCAAGCAGCTGCTTACAAGAACATTGCTTTGTGCCCATTCGTTTCTGTTGTGCCTCCAGATGTCATTTCACTTTGGAAAGATTAAGAATGACATGTCTTCTATAACATGGTCTGCTTATTTCTCTTACGGAATATCTCATCGAGGCTCTCCTTTGAGTGTCATTTCTTGCTCGTCCTCAATTCATATTGCACCATAGCAACCATTTGAAGGTACATCTGAGAATTCTGTTTTAAAGGAAAAGACCTAGAGTATAATTAAAGAGCTAGCAGAAAATAAGAAGGCATCTATGATGAGACCTCAATCTTCATGATATAAACATTCACTTTCAGTCTTCATTTGAGGTGTAACTTTTTCAGTACAGCTAAAACTAATCACTGGATCTAAAGGGCGACCAAGGTGGATATGAAATAAATTAGGAGACTATACAGTTGGTGAGATGAATTGCTGAGAGCTGTACTAAACTTAGGTCTTTGCATGTGCCAATGATATGGGGCCTCACTCATACTGTCTGTGATCAATGAATTCAACGGAACAGAGACATCAATTAGACTCCAATGACACATGTCTGAATAGGTTTCTCATCCCATTAATGTATCTTCTGACGTAAAAGAAGTTACACACATTCACCACAGACGCCCTTCATTCTGGGAGAGGCTGTCACCGCCTGACTCTGAGTTAGGGCTTAAAGAGTATCATTGAGCAACAGAACGACGTGGCAACAGAGAAAACCGTACAAAGAGAGAGTTACAGGCAGCTCTGATATGACTTGAGGCTAATTGGCTTGAACAACGCCAAAAACTGGGCGCACCGTAGGATAAAAGCATGTCACTTAACGAGCGATGAGGAGGAATTCATTGTCGAGTTTGTTCCAGGGCGAGTTCGCTGCACTCCCACTCAAGGCCAACAGACTTTTATTTGACCGTCCAGTTCACTCCTCTTTCATGGTATCACTAATGGATGGAGAAGCGCTGTGTAGCCTGATTACCATTGATTCTTCCAGCGAATTCCCTATTCTCTCACTTTGTTTGCTTTGATAGAGGAAGTGTGTGAAAGAGCCTGAGAAATTGAAGTGGGGCATTGTCTTTCCACTGTTGGGGGCCTGTTGTCTGGAAGAGGAAATTTTATGTTCTACTGCTGAGCTTTGCAATACCTGGCTGAGATGGTTTTTGTAGGTTTCTTGTTCTTTAACATATACCCCTCATCTGAAATCCTAATATTTAGTGATGTTGTCCATAATACAGGTTAAATATGCATTTGTATTAATCATCATCAATAACTAATTTGTTAGAAATACGTCAATGGAATATTGTAGACTGTAAATCATAAACGGCTCTATGAAATACCCATAATCAAGCCAAGAAACACTTTGAGGTGTCATTATGTTGTTTTAAATAGATGTTAAGTCAGTCCTAGAAAGAGAATCTCCTCGGATCCCAGTAGAAAGCTACCTACCCAAATGGAGTGCCAACTGTAATGTTTGGTGGAGGAGGCATAATGGTCTAGGGCTGTTTTTCATGGTTTGGCTAAGCCCCTTAGGTCCAGTGAAGGGAAATCTTAACGCTACAACATAAAATGACATGCTAGATAATTCTCTGCTTCCAACTTTGTGGCAACCATTTTTGGAAGGTCCTTTACTGTGTCAGCATTACAATGACCCCATGTACAAAGCGAGGTCCATACATAAATGGTTTGTTGAGATCGGTGTGGAAGAACTTGACTGGCCTGCACTGAGCCCTGACCTCAACCCCATCGAACACCTTTGTAATGAATTGAAACGCAGACTGCGAGCCAGGCCAATGGAATATTGTAGACTGTATATCATAAACGGCTCTATGAAATACCCATAATCAAGCCAAGAAACACTTTGAGGTGTCATTTTGTTGTTTAAAATAGATGTTCAGTCAGTCCTAGATAAACATACGCAATGATAAGGATGTTCTGAAAATATAATATAATCATTGTAGATTGGATTGAAGTTAGACAAAGACTATTACACTGTCAAATTGAATAGCATTACACGGTGTCTTCGTATCAGATACAGTGTGACACATGGCTGTGAATTATTGTTATTTAAATTAAATGGATTCCTTGTTCTCCATAGCATGTGTTTGAAAGTAGAGCTGAGGGTTGTCATTTTGACTGGTTACCTCGCCTCGAATTGGTAAAGTACATTTTTATCTTCTCTAGACTTTTTTTTAAATTATTGAGCAGATGTCTGTGCCAAACGACTTCAAAGTGCTATATTTCGTTTAAAAAAAACTTGAAGTCAATTATACTTAAAAAAACAGTCCCTCAGTCCCTCAGAATTTCTGTGGTAATTCCAAACACGTCAAAAACATTCTCAAAGATAGTTGAATAACTCCAGTAGGTACATCCAGAATTTAATTAGGGCCCAGAACAGACGAAAACAAAAAGGAACACACAAAAATGCTAAATAAATGCAAAGACAGTTCCAATTTTCCTGTCCTCAAGCTTTTTTTGAGAGTGGGGTAACTGCAGAGCTAATTTGTAACTCCCAAGGGATCCTTCAATGTATTTGCCAAACCTCTGGAGAAGCCAGTTGGCACCAGTAGTGTCTGCTAGGGGTGTCTGTGGGGGTGGGGGATAGGGGGGGCGGCAACTGAGCACACAGCATACAAACTCTGCTTTATTTGGGATTATACTGTCTTGCTCCCTAGAAAATATGACAGATTCATGTTCTGCTATAACGAACGTTGGTACGCAGTTATGTTTGAAGGCTAAGTAGAGATTTTAGGCTTGTGGAGCTCATCTTGGGGGGGATGTAAAAGTGTGAAGAGTAGGCTATAATTCTCCCAGGTATAGATGCCCACTGGTGTGCCCTCCCACTCCTACCACTGCCACCACCAGCATCAGTTCTACATAGACTGTCATGGTTGCCTTGTACCCACTTAAGACTACCTAAATGAAACAGAGGCAATAATCAATATTCCCTGTTAATTGCTTTGTTTTTGATGTGTTCATGTTCACTCCATGACTGAAAATAGCCATAAGCCTACGTGATGATGTTCTGATATTTTTTGGGAATGAAGGACCTTTGCATAACCCTTGCATACAAACCTGTTATGGACACACATTGTGTTGTCAGCATCTTTGATCAGAAATGGCAGAGAAACAGTTTGTGCCATTACAGTGGGCTGTTGTGTGTTCCCATGTGTTCCCATCCACACACCAGGCCTCCTCCCCTCTCTCCCTCTGTAGTTATTGGAGAGCCCTCCCCAGTTCATCGAATGTGGTGGGGTACACACATCATCTCACTAACTCTCTATCCCATGATCTGCAGCACACTGATGATACAGCCTTTGAGACTTTTGACATGAACCCATAACCTCTCCCTTTCCCCATGAACTCCCCACCCTAAACCCAACGGCCCTGTCTCTATCCCTATCTGAGAGGGATACAGTATAGAGATCTCTCCTCCCAGCCCACCATACCCCTCTATTTGGAGGAGCCGCGGAGCAATTTCCACCCTCCTGGCAGAACAGCAGGGACCCATGATTGATGTGGCTCTCCAGGAGTCAAGATTTTTTATGAGTTCCAGGAACTTGGGAGAAAAAAATGTGAAAAATAAGAGGTAAAAATAACAGCAAAAAATGACAAACAAGAGAAGATAAATGAAAACCTTGTGGCAGTGAGCGAGCTTGGCATCCTCTAGGAGGATAAAACTCCCTTTTTCTTTACCGTTTGACTGGATAAGGAGAATTAAACAGGAGCCCGAAGGGATTATTTCTTAAGGACTGTACTGTAGAGTTACACAGTACCTTCAGAAATGATTCATACCCCTTGACTTATTACACATTTTGTTGTGTTACAACCTGAAATCAAAATGGATTAAAAATATATATTTTTAAATATATCACCCATCTACACACAATACCCCATAATGACAAAGTGAAAACATGATTTTAAAATGTATTGAAAATGAAATATAGAAATATCCCATTTACATACTGTAAGTATTCACACCCCTGAGTCAATACATGTTAGAATCACCTTTGGCATCGATTACATCTGTGGGTCTTTCTGGGCAAGTCTGTAACAGCTTTCCACACCTGGATTGTACAATATTTGCCCATTATTATTTTAAAAATTCTTCAAGCTCTGTCTAATTGGTTGTTGATCATTGCTTGACAACCATTTTCAAGCAGATTTTAGTCAGCAATATAACCCAGCCACTCAGGAACATTCACTGTCTTGTTGATAAGCAACTCCAGTGTAGATTTGACCTTGTGTTTTGGTTATTGTCCCGCTGAAAGGTGAATTCATCAACCAGTGTCTGGTGGAAAGGAGGCTGAACCAATTTATTTTTTTGTATATTTTTTTAGGGGGTAGATCAGCTTTAATATTGCGGATAGATTGTAGCTTCCATCAAATGTAATTGTCTGCATCATTTCCAACCCACAATATATTTTTTAAATATATATATATACCCACACATATATAAATATACATACATACAAATGCACATACATATATAAATATATATCTCTTTAAAAATATATATTTTTCTTGATTATTTCTGTCACTCCGTGTAGGTAGGTGGCAGGGAAGTCAAGCGCAGGAGAATCAAACCTTGGTATAACTGGAGTATTTAATAACTCAAAACACAAGCTCCAAAACCAAAGTCCATAATAAAATAAATGTGGGTACAAGAAACCCGTCTCACACCAATCCATAAAACATGAACATAACACTAAACAATCTCTGACAAGGACATGAGGGGAAACAGAGGGTTAAATACACAACAATGGGATTGGAACCAGGTGTGTAAGAAGACCAGACAAAACCAATGGAAAATGAAACATAGATCAATGATGGCTAGAAGACCGGTGACGTCGAGCACCACCCTAACAAGGAGAGGCATCAACTTCGGAAGAAGTCGTGACAATTTCCCGCAAACCCTACCATTCACTGTCTTCTTGGCAAGCAACTTCAGTGTAGACTTGGCCTTGTGTTTTTGGTTATTGTCCTGCTGAAAGGGGAATTCATATACCAGTGTCTGAAAAGCAGATTGAACCAGGTTTTCCTTTAGGATTTTGCATGTGCTTAGCTCCATTCCATTTATTTTTTATCATGAACAACTCACCAGTCCTTAAAAATTACAAGCATACCCATAACATGATGCAGCCACCACTATGCTTTAAAATATGGAGAGTGGTACTCAGTAATGTCTTGTATTGTATTTTCCCCAAACATAACACTTTGTTTTCGGGCCAAAAAGTGAATTGCTTTGCCACAATATTTAATTGTATTACTTTAGTACCTTGTTGCAAACAGGATGCATGTTTTGGAATATTTTATTCTGTACAGAATTGTTATTTTCCATTTGCCAATTAGCTTAGTATTGGGGAGTAACTACAATGTTGTTGATCCATTCTCAGTTTTCTCCTATCACTACCATTAAACTCTGTAACTGTTGTAAAGTCACCATTGGCCTCATGAGCGGTTTCCTTCCTCTCCGGCAACTGAGTTAGGAAGGACACCTGTATCTTTGTAGTGACTGGGTGTATTGATACACTATCCAAAGTCTAATGAATAACTTCACCATGCTCAAAGTGGTACTTAATCTCTGCTTTTATTTTATTTTTGAGATGGCAGGTAGCCTACTGGTTAGGGTGTTGGGCCAGTTACCAAAAGGTTGCTGGATCAAATCCCTGATTTGACATGATAAAAATCTGTTGTTCTGTCCCTGAACAAGGCAGTTAACCCACTCTTCCCCAGTAGGCTGTCATTGTAAATACAAATTTGTTCATAACTGACTTGCCTAGTTAAATAAAGGATTAATTTAAAACATTTTTTAATATAGTTTCCCTTCTTTGCGAGGCATTGGAAAACCTCCCTGGTCGTTGTGGTTGAATCTGTGTTTGAAATGTCCTACTCGACTGAGGGACTTTACAGATTATTGTATGTGAGGGTAAAGAGATGTTAAACAATATTATTGCCCACACTATTAGTCCATGCAACTTATTATGTGATGTGTTAAGCAACATTTTAATCCTGAACTTATTTAGTCTTGCCAATACAAGAATAAGCAGACCACCACAATTAAATAAATATTCAGAGGCTTTGATTTAATCAGAAGCTGCTTCTTCTCATTTGATCCTTTTCTTAAATAAAAAATAAATGTACAGTATATTGAACATCAATGTAGCTACATGCATAGCCTACCTGATTGCTGTGCGTAAAGAAAGGATCTTGATCAAGAGAAGATAGACTATTTTGTTACCTTCAGATTCCAACCGCTGTGATTAATGTATGCCGGGTCATGGACAATATCACTCTAGGTACCAGAGGGGATCTGATAACAAACTAGACTTTAAGGACCCCTAACCACACACACACACACACACACACACACACACACACACACACACACACACACACACACACACACACCACACACCACACACCACACACCACACACACACACAAAATACTGCATACTGTCAGTCTTTCAAGACAAGAAATGTTTTTATATCAGCTAAGACTTCCCACCAGATTTCATTCATGGTTACTTAAATAAGGAAAGCGCTGTGAGCTGCACCTACAGTATCTAAATATAAAGCTGAGGATATCAAATGTTGTTAGCCTACTAACTGTTCACTTGTAATGGCATGGTATGTGACCGTGGTACATTTTAAAAGCCACAACAGTGGCAATAAAAGGGAAAATACCAAGAAAGGGCATATTCAAATCTAATGTCCGTATCACAACTGCGCAAAAAGCACATTTGACTGTGAAATGTCAATGTTTAAGTGATGCACACATAGATAATTCTTTAGTATAATTTTTTGTTGTTGTCATTTGATTCATTGAGCTACAGAATTGATGAAAGCAGTCCGTTTATATTAAGGAAAAGAAAGATTGCACATTGACAATGATGTGTTCATTTTGAATACTATACTGTAAGTTTGGTATGATTCAGCTCTTCGTCCTTGATCCTTCTACTAAATGGCATTAACAACGGACCTATTTATGTATCAAATCAAATCAAACTGTACTTGTCACATGCGCCAAATACAACAAGTGTAGACCATACCGTGAAGTGCTTACTTACAAGACCTTAACCAACAGTGTAGTTCAAGAAGAGTTAAGAAAATAATTATCAAATAAACAAAAGTAAAAAATTATAAATAAGTAACACAATAAAATAACAATAACGAGGCTATATACAGGGGTTACCAGTACCGAGTCAGTGTGCGGGGGTACAGGTTGAGGTAATTTGTACATGTAGGTAGGGGTGAAGTGACTATGCTTAGATAATAAACAGCGAGTAGCAGCAGTGTACAAAACAAATGGGGGGGGGGGGGGGGGTCAATGTAAATAGTCCGGTGTCCTTTTGATTCATTGTTCAGCAGACTTATGGCTTGGGGGTAGAAGCTGTTAAGGAGACTTTTGGTCCTAGACTTGACGCTCCAATACTGCTTGCCATTGGGTAGCAGAGAAAACAGTCTATGACTAGGGTGGCTGGAGTCTCTGAAAATGTTATGGGCTTTCCTCTGGTATTGGATGGCAGGAAGCTTGGCCCCAGTGATGTACTGGCCGTACGCACTATCCTCTGTAGCGCCTTGTGGTCAGATGCCGAGAAGTTGCCATACTTTGAGGTGGGGACCCATGCCAAGTCTTTTCAGTCTCCTGAGGGGGGAAAGGTTTTGTCATGCCCTCTTCACGACTGTCTTGGTGTGTTTGGACCATGATAGTTCGTTGGTGATGTGGACACCAAGGCACTTGAAATGCTCGACCCACTCCACTACAGCCCCATCAATATTAATGGGGTTCGGTATGCCATTTCATGTAGTTCACAATCAGCACCTTTGTCTTGCTCACATTGAAGGACAGGTCGTTGTCCTGGCACCACACTGCCAGTTTTCTGACCTCCTCCATATTGGCTGTCTCATCATTGTCAGTGATCAGGCCACTGTTGTGTCGTCAGCAAACTTAATGATGGTGTTGGAGTCATGTTTGGCCACGCAGTCATGGGTGAACAGGGAGTACAGGAGGGGACTAAGTACACACCCCTGAGGGGCCCCAGTGTTGAGAATCAGCGTGACAGACGTGTTCTTGCCTACACTTACCACCTGGGGGCTGGCCCATCTGGAAGTTCAGGATCCAGTTGCAGAGGGAGGTGTTTAGTCCCAGGGTCCTTAGCTTATTGATGAGCTTTGAGGGCACTATGGTGTTGAACGCTGCTCTGTAGTCAATGAATAGCATTCTCACATAGGTGTTCCCTTTGTCCAGGTGGAAAAGGGCAGTGTGGAGTGTGATTGTGTCATCTGTGGATCTGTTGGGGCGGTATGCAATTTGGAGTGGGTCTAGGGAATCCGGGAGGATGCTGTTGATATGAGCCATGACCAGCCTTTCAAAGCACTTCATTTTGGCAGGTTAACTTTGCTTTCTTGGGCACATGGACAATGGTGGTAGGTGGACATGGCTCTGGCTTCCTATTCTTCCCTTTGCCAAGGAGACAGATTCCACTGGATCTTTGCCACTTAATTCATATCAACACATTATTTTCAATATGTTGTTCCGGATTTTTACTAAATGGAAATGTTTGTGGTGTAAAAAAAATGGGTTGTGTGTAGAATGGTGAATAGCTTCTGGAAGTTGCTTGGGTACTTTGGGATGGTCCTCAAAGAACAACTAAGCCCCTTACTTCATAGCATATTCATCAAAAGTATTTTTGGGTGACATTTCCTGGACCTGAATAGAGCAGAATCTCAGTTTGCCGCCATGTATGCTGGCTCAGTTTGCCTACCTGTATGCTGGCTCAGTTTGCCTACCTGTATGCTGGCTCAGTTTGCCTACCTGTGTGCTGGCTCAGTTTGCCTACCTGTGTGCTGGCTCAGTTTGCCTACCTGTGTGCTGGCTCAGTTTGCCTACCTGTGTGCTGGCTCAGTTTGCCTACCTGTATGCTGGCTCAATTTGCCTACATGTATGCTGGCTCAGTTTGCCTACCTGTATGCTGGCTCAGTTTGCCTACCTGTATGCTGGCTTATTTTGTTTGCACCACCTCCTCCACGACTTTAGTTCCAAAGAAAATGTGTTACATCAAACTGAGTATGGTGGAACACATGGGCACTGTCCCAGTCTGGTAACATCAGCCTTAAATAGACATTTCTTAGTCATAGTCCAGTCTCCGGCACACTCAATATGAGATAGTGGACAACAATGAATGCAAGACAACGGGGACTTGTAAAATGAATATTTATGAACTGTGTCAAATGCCATTTAATTCAAGGCTTCTTTACTTGCCCTTTCATCCTTCATAATATATCTGTCTAGCATAACAAGTCGAAGAGTACTCCAACAAAAGACATATCTAGATCATAATGACATCTTTACTCCAATAATTAATGCTACATTTCACTTGACATGCAATTACTAGGCAGTAGCTGATAGTTCACATTATTTGTTGTGTGCAGACTTTGTGTGTGCCATTACTTTCAACTGAGTTGTAAAACTTCCCACCATTTTCTGGTTCTCATGAGGGCAGTGCAGGTTACATTGCCAATCAAAACCCACAGTGCTATGTAGTACCAGTCCAAAGTTTGGACACACCTACTCATTCAAGGGTTTTTCTTTATTTTTAATATGTTCTACATTGTAGAATAATAGTGACGACATCACAACTATGAACTAACACATGGAATTATGTAGTAGCCCAAAAAGTTTTAAACAAATGTTATATTTGAGATTCTTCAAAGTAGCCACCCTTTGCCTTGATGACAGCTTTGCACATGCTTGGCATTCTCTCAACCAGCTTCAGCTGGGATGCTTTTCCAACAGTCTTGAAGGAGTTCCCAAATATGCTGAGCACTTGTTGGCTGCTTTTCCTTCACTCTGCGGTCCAACTCATCCCAAACCATCTCAATTGGGTTGAGGTTGGGTGATTGTGGAGGCCAGGTCATCTGATGCAGCACTCCATCACCCTCCTCCAAACCAGATGGCGTAACAATGTAGAATGCTGTGGTAGCCATGCTGGTTAAGTGTGCCATGAATTCTAAATAAATCACAGACAGTCACCAGCAAAGCACCCCCATCATCACACCTCCTCCTCCATGCTTCACGGTGGGAACTATACATGCAAAGATCATCCGTTCACCTACTCTGCGTCTCACAAAGACATGGCGGTTGGAACCAAAAATCTCAAATTTGGACTCATCAGACCAAAGGACAGATTTTCACCGGTCTAATGTCCATTGCTCATGTTTCTTGGCCCAAGCAAGTCTCTTCCTATTATTGTTGTACTTTAGTAGTGGTTTCTTTGCAGCAATTCGACTGTGAAGGCCTGATTCATGCAGTCTCCTCTGAACAGTTGATGTTGACTCTATGAAGCATTTTTTGGACTGCAATTTCTGAGGCTGGTAACTCTAATGTACTTATCAAATTAAATTGTATTTGGCGCATGTGACAAATACAACAGGTACAACCTTACAGTGAAATGCTTACTTACCATGTCACAACACAACTGATTGGCTCAAACGCATTAAGAAGGAAAGAAATTCCACAAATGTACTTTTAAAAAGGCACACCTGTTAATTGAAATGCATTCCAGGTGACTACCCTGTGAAGCTGGTTGAGAGAATGCCAAGAGTGTGCAAAACTGTCATCAAGGCAACGGGTGGCTACTTTGAAGATTCTCTATTTGTTTAACCCTTTTTTGGTTACTACATGATTCCTTATGTGTTATTTCATAGTTGTGTTGTCTTCACTATTGTACAGTGTAAAAAATAGTAAACATAAAGAAAAACCGTGGAATGAGTAGGTGGGTCCAAACTTTTGACTGGTACTGTGTGTGTATATATATATATATATATATATATATATATATATTTTTTATTTTATTTTTATTTTTTATTTATTTTGCAACTGTTGGTAGCGTTAGCTAGAGCTAGTCGGCTGTATCTGCCGCAAAACCCCTCTATTTTTTAGTCTATAGCTTGTTCTCCATCTTCTTTTTAAATATTGGGCATGTATTTCTCTGGCTGTACAAAACTCGTTTTCTCATGTTCTCTCTTGTCTCTCTGCAGCAGACACACTGTATAGTGAGCAATATGTTTGGAACATCAAATAGCAATACTTATAGAATCATGAGAATCACAATACATATCATAGTGGCACTAAATATCATGATACTATTGTATCGTGAGGTCCCTGGCAATTCCTAGCCCTAGTGCTATGTCTCTGATGTTACTGGTGGGAGTTTGTTCCGGCTAGCGTAGTCTGTGTTGCCCTGTTGTTTCCTGTAAGATCTCAGACTGCTCTTCATCTCACTGTCCATTCCTGTGAATGATGGTGCATGAGGAGACACCCCTGGCATTCTGACAGTCATTCCATCTCCAATGTTTCCTCCCTGTCCCCAAGTGGAATTGTGTGCTGAAAGCCTCCCCCCAAAAAGGCACCTTCGTTTGATCTCAGCACCAGCAAACTGTGAATCCTTAAGTGCATCTTATAATGGATCCTCTCACATTCAAGTCAACAGAGCATCCTGACACCTACGATCTGGGGAAATCTAGAGAAAACATGGCTGGTAATGATGAATTTAAATGCAAACGGCAAGTTGACACGGGAAACAAATTACACCCCTCACTTGGCTAAATTGCTCCAAATCGAAGACGAGTCCTGAAACTTGAGCAAATTGCATCCCTGATTTATGAAAAAATTGAATATGGGAAACAAGGTAACGGCTAATTTCTCCCCCTAGTCCAATTGACTGTGGTGGCGGGAAGATACAGGCATCGATTTGATGGATGATTACAGAATCAATTTAAACATTTTTTGGGGGGTTTTGAATACGTGCCATTTTGCTCATTCCCTGATTGACATGTAGGTGTTAGGTTAGCTATTTTAGGCCTGATTCATAGATTATGAACCCTTTTATACCCATCCATTATGTCCAACCAGGGTATTCGCAGTATTTATTCAGTTTCAGGAAATGTCTCTTTCTGCTCCTATACTAATGCAACTTTGATGATTGTTGATGCTCATCAGAAACATGGTAGTCATACATGTAGTAGAAAAATAAAGAGTGAACAAATGTGAAAGATGATGAAGGCCAGTGATGAAGATGCGTCTAGCGACTTGCTGGCACCGAGGCCCAACGTGATGACTCAATCACAATTTATGGCATTGTGCTGATGGCTGACCATATGTCGGCTATCACAAGAGTCAAACACATCTTATTCGTGGCTTTCTCCGGGGCGGGATATTACCACAGAACCCTGGGAGCACGGACACCATTCGAGGTATGAAGACAGATTAAAACTTTAATGGACAGAATTAATGTTACCGTGTGAATTAAATTGTCTTGTTTGGTTTATTTCAAGAGTTCACGAAGAGCTTCACATTTTTATATGTTCTATTGTAATGTGCGAGTTATCAATGTCTTTTTACAGAGTTAATTTGTTAATAATCTCTTCGCCAGACGGCGGTTAGTTCAGATGTGCGCTTCTCTCATTTAGATAAAGAGTTGTGATGATTAGATTCAAGAATGCGCGTGATGTTTTTATGCCCTTTGTGTTTTATTTTGGCCAAGCAAAGTGATGGTAAATAAATGATGGGGGTTATTGAGTTCCCGCCGTAGTCAGGATAAAAATTGAAGTGATATTTCATTCGGCACGTCATTGTAAACCAATCTCCCAGTATAGCCTATGTTAAACCACAGCGTGTTTTAATACAAAATATCTACGTATAAAAGTATCTTTTCACGTTTGGAGCCTTCTGGTATGTACCATTTAATAATTGTATTCTCATTGCTTAACTGTAATAAATCAGATTAGTTTTAAATAGATACGTATGGTAGTATGTATATTGCTGAGTAATATTCCATGCATTTCTTTGATGTATGGTCTAATGGTAAAATATATTCCTAGCCTGGCAGGTAGGAGCTTTGGGCCAGAACCGAAAGGTTGCTGGATCGAATCCCCGAGCTGACAAGGTAAAAATCTGTCCTTCTGTCCTTGAGCAAGGCAGTTAGCAGAAGACACATTTCAGTTGAATGCATTCAGTTGTACAACTGACTAGGTACACTCTAAAAATAAAAGGTTCCTGGAGTATCCTTTAGAGGTTCTTCAAATTGAAACTGTGGGGGAACACATATAAGTTATTTGAAGAACCCTTTAAAAGGGTTCTTCAAAAGAAACTTTTGATGGATCCTTGAAGAACCTGTTGAAGAACCTTTTGGGGCACATTTTTTTATTACCTCCCCTATTATTATTATTTGTATTATTATTAATAATAATATACATGACAATAACAACAATAACACAATATTTGAGTTGTCAGTGTCTAATATAATCTTTGTGGAAAAGCAGAATACAAAAATAAAAATATGAGGTGAACTCCTAGCAGAGCCCAAAGTCCAATGGGTATATCCTCTGGCGTGTTGTTAGTGTTGATGTTCTCCATAGCCAGAATGATTTTGCAGTGCATGGTGATCAAACAGGTTTCCTGTTATATTCAGAGGTGTAGGGAGGGTGAAGTCTGTGAATCCATTTCTTTTATTATACAGATGTTTAACAAAACATGCACACAACAGTATTCATACCTTGGTTTTTGTGGTAAATGTGAATGAAAACATTTTTCATACACATACCTTGTCCATAATGTAGAGGCCTATTGGATTTTCACTGAAAAGGTAGAGGAGGATGGTACATGTGATCTGCATAACATACCAATACCAATTGGCGTACCTTTATAGCATACATATTCTGACCTCATTGTTGATTGATATCCATTGATTTGTGCCCATTTTCTGTTTTAGAAAGATTTGCACGGATATGAAAAGCTAGATGGGATCATCATAAAACAATATACAATTAGATCATACAAGGGACAAACCTTACCTTAAATTGAGGAGAATATTCCATTTTTCAGTTAAGTGCCTGCACCTGCTGTCTTTTCAAATTCAAATCCAAATGTTTCAGTTGGGCAGTTAAGTTCCTGCAAGAACCCCCACCAACTAAGGAGGTTTCTTGATGAACCCCACCTCCTATGGGGTTCTTGGAAGAACCTTTTGGGGGAACATTTCAGTGCCAAGAACATGAAGGTTCTTTGAAGATCTTAGAAGAACCCTTGTTGAACCCCTAATTGTTTGAATGTATCCCCCTTTTCCTTTCCTTTCCCATAGCATATTCGCTTGGCCTCGAACTGTGCAGCTTTGAGCTAAGGTTATCCCAATAATTTAATGATGGGATATTCATC
Organism: Oncorhynchus kisutch; assembly: GCF_002021735.2. Taxonomy (NCBI): domain Eukaryota; kingdom Metazoa; phylum Chordata; class Actinopteri; order Salmoniformes; family Salmonidae; genus Oncorhynchus; species Oncorhynchus kisutch. Next base: position 43,880,851 of record NC_034179.2, on the reverse strand, counting down.
GAAAGATATTAGCTATTTGTCTCTTAACCTCTTAATAATTGTATAAAGGTAAACCTAGACCTATGCAAGTTATAGTACTCCATGTGGGGACGATAAGACTTGCTATCTTACTATCCAATGGACATGTCTATTGGCCTATAGCATTCACATGATAATGGAGTCAGATTGATTATTATATTATGGTCGTATTCATCTGACACAAATGTCTGTCATCCTCAGTCGAAGTGGATTCTCACTAATCTACATACACATAGAAAGGTGTTTCGTGTACTATCACCACACCAAGCAGTTTTCCCACTCTGAACCGGCAGAACAATACAGTCAGCTCTAGCACCTATGGATCTCTGCCGACACTGCTTGCACTCGGTGTAAGCCATCCTATTAAAGTGCCTGGACAGAGTAATGGGAAATCATGCTCACTTGTTTATAGCGCTTTCTTTCTTCTGTGGGGCCCGAATAAGAATGTGGCGGGTGTATCAGTGGGATTGAACAAGCACCTCCCGGTTGTCTGATAGATTGATTGCGTGACACAGGGCTGACCTTTATCTTCATCCCATTTGAGCCCTCTCCCATTTCTTTCCCACACCTCCCACTAAAAGTGGCGCTCCATTGAAGAACACTAACATGTAGGAATATTGTCTTACATTTACCCCCATTAAACTGAGGAGGTAATAAAAAAAAAATACAAAAGCAATGCCGCCATTACACCCCAGCAAATGTTATCCTCAGAGAGAGACGTGGCTCGGAATACATAAGGGCACCCGGGAGTTAACTGGTGCCCAGCCTATTTAGCATACCTAATTGGCCTCTAGCTCAATACCCGTTTCTGGATTCCCCTTCCCTAATATTATTTTCTGACTCAGTGCGAGCAGACGTTTTTGTGATTCACAAGCTTAATCACGGTTCAAGTCACCGTTTCTGTTTTGCTAAAGATGTTGATGCAACAAATGCGACACTGTGGCCTTCGGTATTGTGTGTTCTCTTATTTTCTTCCTCAGACAGTTGTAGTGAACGGGAGCCAAGTTCACTCAGGCTTGAATGGAGGCACTGTAATTTAATAGGCCTTGCACAGTTCAAGGGTACGATTTGAAAGTGCCAAAGCAGCAATCACTGATTAATAAGTTGTAATTTACAGTATAACTATTGCTGTGTTTGGCCATTTTTCATAACAGTGTGTACAATGGTACAAATCCAATACACTTTTCCAGATAAATGTAAAACAAAACAATAACACAACATCATTACACCAAATAGGTTTTTTATTTTTATTTCAAAGAATTAGACAAATTGCTGGACACATTTGCATGGTTTAGCAGAATAACAATAGGCTCATTCTATTAATTTCTTGTCTGCTTCTTGGAATCACCCATCAGATATTGGACACTGTCACATTGAACTATATAGCGCATGAGTAGTGGTCTATCACAATGGGATATCTCTGGAGAGACTTAGCATACTAAAAATACACAGTGATTAACTGCTTACGTCATCCTAATGGGGATTATTAACCTGAAAACACAGAGACATCTTATTTTAAGCATGGCGAGGAAAATGACAGGAAAGAGGTTTGGATTTGCCGATAATCATGAATAAAGGTTCCACAGAAATGACAGATTTTCATATTTGTGAGCCCTAGTCAGTTTTATTGACCTTTCCAAACATTCCATTGAAAGGCAATTTTTTTTTCTCATGGTGAAATGTCACCAATAATCATGAGAGGTACAGTCAAACATACCTGTATCTTTTTGTTGACATTGCTTTTATGAATTAGACAAAGGCTAATCATATATGCACCCTGCATGCTGATATGTTTAACTGTTAGTCAATGAAAGGCCTGAAGGTCAGCCACCGAGGCTCAGACCATTTGCCTTTAACAAAGGGTACTGTAATGGAGATCTGAGTGGCTCTGAGTCGGCTCCGTTTACCACCCCGGTTGTGGTTGAATTGATTTGGATTGCTGTGTAAGGCCGGCTGACATTGTAGTAAATGCTCGTGCCCCACAGTCGTTTGCCGTTCAGCTAAACGTCCCCGGGCCAATGCTGCTTTGCATGGGCAAGACACCACCTTAACAGCTCTGTTTGGAATTCATAGACTGTGGCCACCGCTGGTTCAATATTTAGCAGACTGAGGAACTCATCGAGAAAGGACTCGCTTTTTGGCCCCCAGCCAACATCCTTCCCCAAGAAGGCCTTGAACCTGTGAGGGTATCGTGGCAACAAACTGCGGGTGAGATGGACATAGGCTGCTAATGCTGCTCCTGCTGCTTAATGAAACCCAGGTTGTACATTTCCCAGGTTTCTCTATCCTTAAGCCATTACACTGCCTCTGTGGTGTCACAGGTAGTAGTAGCTACAGCTCTGAATTGGCTGTCACGGTACCAATTTAGGCTACACACAGCAGAGGTCGAAGATTGGAACAGATGATATGACTCATGGGTCTGCACTGCGTCGCCAGATGTATCACTCGAGCGGCTCCATAACCGTCCCATTATCCACTGATTTAAGCTTCTCAGGGCTAATCTGTCATAACAAGCAGACCGGCCCAGCGGCCGCCAGAGATGGGCCTTGTACAGTCCCCCTCGGCTCCCTCTTCCCACTTCCCAACATTCTCTAGATGTCTCGTACCCCACACCTACTCCCTCCCTCTCTTACACCCATCATCCCTCCGATAGCAGATCAATCAATCTCTGAAGGCCAGAGGGACCCTGGTTGTTGAGGGGAGGAGTGATAAGTTGAAGAGGCACGCGGCCAAATGCATTGTGATTAGCCTAGAATCAGTTAGCGATACTCTGTCAACGCGCGATTCCCTGTGCCAGGGAAGGCTAGCGTAAGATAAATGTGACAGGCTGGCATAAGGACATACACATTTGCAGAGGGACTTAACAACAAGCACAGGGCTAGAAGTGGCACCTATCAATCAACGGCGACGCAGGACGGGACAGGCTCACGGTGTCACGTGACACAATATGAAGCAAATGTCCAGTGTGCTTTGTAGAGAGGTGCGCCGCGCTGTCACTGCCAAGATGGATGATCATCCTACATCACTCTGTGCTAGGGGTCCAGTCTGCAAACAACCAACACACAATGATAACAAAAGTATAAACCACAAGCCTCTGTCTGTTGCATACCGTGTCAGTTACCACAATGCTATTTATTCATGGAATTTTAACAAGCTTTCCCCCACCCCGCCTCAGTTCTTAAAAAGAGATAATCAAATTCTAAATGTCCAACAGACAAACCACATTGCGATTGCTACTCCCCCCCTATTGTAGAGGAATATAATCTTCTGGTTTGATCTTCAAACACATCTGAGCAGTGATCACACTGACACCTCGGTGCCAGCCTGTGTTTTTCACAACGTGTTGCCTGTGGCATATGAAATGAATGCACAGGGGTGATTTATTGGAGCCGAGGCAAAGACTTGCTGCTGGGCACGTGCGGCATGCCGGGGTGCAGGTAACCCCTTTTGCACACACTCGCACGTACACACACACACACACACAGTCTCTTTCTCTATTTCTCTCTCATTCTCTTTACCTCCCTCCTGCTTGCTGCCTGTGCCGCATTTCATTTGTCATTGCCTAAGTAATCTGAGAAACGTGCTGAAAGCACGGCCGGCCGCCCACTGATAACCCTGCCAAACCTGGAGGACCCCAGCTGGCAGCTCTCAGAGGGACGTTGTTCCCGAGTTAATAGAGACTGACTATAGCTCAGCTTCAAGTGGACCCTAATGTGCACCAGGAACAAAATACTTGTTTACACTTGAGAGATCTGTGAATATGAGAAGTAATCAGCACCACCAGTAATCGGCAGTACCGCAAGTAGTAAACATGTCCTCCTCGACTGCTGGTTCTTTGAATCATGCTGGCATTGATTAAAAGTCTAAACGGGCTATGGAAATCTGTGATAAATATATGGATGTATTTTTTGGTTGGTTGATTGAGATTGAAATAGATAGATTAAGATAAATTGACAGACAGACGGAGAGACCGGCTGATAGTTTCCTACCATATAAGGTTAAGGAGTGTGGAATCCTTTTCAAAATCTTGAATCCTTGTTTTCGACTTTGATATCTCACAGGCTCCTTGGCCCTTTGATTTATAACCCATTCATCTTCCATGTAGCGGGAGGTGGGTTGGACGCACTGCCATCCTCTGTTGATTATTCAGTCATTTACTCATTTAGACACAAAGTCACTATTGGAGAAAAATGTTGGCTAAAGGAATGACTGCATAAATAATCCATCATATTTTGTTGACATCAAAGAAATCAGATTTTTAACAGGCCCTCCCACCCAAAAACATACAGAGAGGGAGATTGTGTGTGTGTGTTGGGGAGTTGGTGGTGAAAAGACATGTCTTTAGAGTAGCCGATCATGTGATTAGATGTAGGAATTGAAAAGGTATGGGTTTTACGGCAATGTTGAATGTGTTAACGTGCTGTTATGGAGAACTATCCTTAATGTACGTTCATTTAAGGGGGGGGGGGGGAGTAATTCTACCTCAAAGCCCACGCCATCACTTTTCTTTAACCAACTATATTAAATAAATTGAACAAGCCATAACGCCTGCTGTTCTCATAACCCAGCAAATTTTTGTTACATACCAAAACCAAGGTGTTATAACCACCCCGTTCCCAATATGTGATGTCTCATGTGTACATAACTACTGTATAGCTATGTTGGGGCTGGCAGAACCAATAGACAGACCAATATTGGATGATGTAGATAGCAATTCTGATAGCAAACCACGGCAATCAGATCGTGTGTAGGCTACTTTTTACCAAGTGCCACATGTCCCTTACCTTGTTTACCCAGGCTTTTGAAAGTGATCGCTGAGGTGTTTTTTTTGTGCCCTGACAGACTAAACAGTGGGAGTTTAGTCTATATGAGTATTCTTTGTCCCTGGTCCAGGAGGGCTGTGTGTGTGTGTGTGTGTGTGTGTGTGTGTGTGTGTGTGTGTGTGTGTGTGTGTGTGTGTGTGTGTGTGTGTGTGTGTGTGTGTGTGTGGTCAAGTGTCTGTGTTGGTGTGACCGGTGTAGATTGCCTCTGCGCTGTGTTTTGATCGGCTTACATATGAGCATAGGATCAGCATTGGTGTCTTTTATTCTCTGATAAGGACAGGAACAACTTACATAAACAAATGCTGTGCTGCCCTTATAGACCAACTCCTCTCCCCCACATAGGAATAGTAGACAGGGTGCAATAGAACAATAAACTTGTCTCACATAACAGTACAATATAAGGTAAATGCAATATACAGCATGACATAGAAGTTTCGGGTATAGTCTATGGGCCTAGGTTAACCAACTTTCTCAATGACAGCCAGGCGTTATGTACACTGACATGATATGCACATGTGAACAGCTGTCAGTAAGTAAAATATCGTAGAAGTATCTTAACAAACAAAAACTCATGACCCACCTGACAATGACAGGAAAAACTTCCATAAACAAATGCTGTGCTGCCCTTATATGCCAACTTCTCTACAAAGTACAAATCAACAATGAAAAGGGACAAGAATAACCATAAAAATACAGTAGCTAGCTAGCATGTACTGTACAACATTTACAAACCAGAAATGACTGAAATGCACACATATCACAATATAATTGTGAGATGGCTGACAACGTGCATCGATGTGGTCGGAAGGCGTGGGTTCTTTTAATTATAAACGGTCAGATGGCAGCTTCTTCTCATTGTTGCTAGCTTTGTGGGGAATCGTAGGTGGCTCGTTTCAGCTTGATACCATGTCTTGTTTTTGAGGTGTTTTGACTGATGTCATGTCTATGCTAATACGGCAAAACTTCGCTAGTTAACTAATCAACAACTGTAACTGTAACGTATTTGAGAGACAACATGTGCTCATTGTGCAAATGTATTTATATTTTCAATAAACACTTGGAGACTAAATATAGTTTACATGTTGTCAACCCCGTCTGTTTTGCCCCATAGTTGCGTACCCATCTGTTTTGTTGCTAAACAACCAACATGTCGACAGGACTGATTATGATTTTCGGTCTTTTTTTTTTTTTTTTACAGTTACCTACCTCTTCCGCATGAGTACAGTGGAAGAGGTTTATGAGGGGAAATGCAGAAGGAGAAGAAATTGTAAAAAATAGTACAAATAAAGAAAAACCCTGGAATGAGTAGGTGTCCAAACATTTGACTGGTACTGTATGTCTTTAAAAACGTGTGCCAATGTTCCAATTTCAAGCAGCACTACTAGAGATATTTAAGACTCTTAGCAATAACGCAATTGGTTATGGCATTGATTTTGTGGAGGTTCACAGTAGCCTATCTGTAGCCTATAACCAATGTTTTATTCAAATAACACGAGAAGCAAAAGTCAACATTTCAGTTCTTCCTTTATATTAGACATTATTTTTGTCCACGCAGCTTCTGTAAAAATGTTAGACTTGTTAGGCTTATGAGTGATGCCCATTGGATGAAGTGACTCTAGGAAATCTGTTTAGGAATATCAAGTTATTGCAATATACTGCTTATTCCTTTATCATTTAGTAAACAAAAAAAAGGCATCTTCTACTTTCATCTGTTAGACCGTTTAACTGTCAAATCGTGGGGATTCTTGGTGCTGAATCTGCTTGTTGCCCAGGTTATGTTCCTGTTTGTTTGTTAACCTTTCACGTGGCAAAGTCACTAACAGGCCATATCAACAGTGATGGTAGGCTAATCTTATTATAAAGTTTGGGCTATGTCCAATTGTCCATGGCTCGCACATGCAGTGTATTGCGAATGCAATGTGTATAGACAACTATTTCCATGTTGAAGCCCAAAAAAACAAACTAGATTGGCTACATGTTTGTTATAACTAGGCCTATTGAAGTGTTACTGTATACTTCAATGGTACGACAAACATCCATACCTCCTGACGAAGAGTCTTTAGGCCTACTGTACGTGTGCACACGTTTACTTATGCTCATGGAACGAGAGATGCGATTTATGATCTCATGCTTCTAACCCTAATCCTTCTTGGAAATATTGTTGTTGTTTTAAAAAAAACAGATTGATTGTTTGTTTCATTTGATTAAAAAAATAAAAACATTTATTGGAAAGATTCACAGTCCATGGGTTAATGTTATCTACATGGCTCCAATGCAATTTCATCTTCTATTTCTGGAGATGTGCAAATATGATCTGTATGATGGTTCCATTATGTTTCTAAAACATTACATTTGGAATCAGTATAAGGTTGAGTGGACATTCCCATTGAGCACAGATATCAGTTCATCTAATTTTGGTTCACAATTGGTTCACTAATGTGAATTCAACGTGAAATCAACCAAATATCACCCTGTCTTTGGATTTAGGTTAAAAGTTGGGTGAAAAAAATATGACATTCCCTTACTTTTTGCAAATCCAATCAGGATTTCAACATCACATCGAGTGTTTTGGTTCAACCGATGTGCATAAAGCCCTTGTATGTACAGTGCATTCGGAAAGTATTCAAACCCCTTCCCTTTTACCACATTACAGCCTTATTCTAAAATGGATTCAATTAAAATCCTCATCAATCTACTCACGATACCCCATAATGACAAAGTGAAAACAGGCTTAGACATTTTTGCAAATGTATAAAAAAACAAAACAGAAATACCTTATCTACATAAGTATTCAGACCCTTTGCTATGAGACTCGAAATTGAGCTCAGATGCATCCTGTTTCCATTGATCATCCTTGAAATGTTTCTACAACTTGATTGGTGTCTAACTGTGGTAAAATCAATTGATTGGATGATTTGATGATTTGGAAAGGCACACACTTCTCTATATAAGGTCCCACAGTTGACAGTGCATGTCAGAGCAAAAACCAAGCCATGAGGTCAAAGAAATTGTCCGTAGAGCTCCGAGACAGGATTCTTTTGAGGCACAGATCTGGGGAAGGGTACCAAGAGATGTCTGCAGCATTGAAGGTCCCCATGAACACAGAGGCCTCCATCAGTCTCAATTGACAGAAGTTTGGAACCACCAAGACTCTTCCCAGAGCTGGCCGCCTGGCCAAACTGAGCAATCTGGGGTGGTCACTCTGACAGAGCCCAAGAGTTCCTCTGTGGAGATGGGAGAACCTTTCAGAAGTACAACCATCTCTGCAGCATTTCACCAATCAGGCCTTTATGGTAGAGTGGCCAGATGGAAGTCACTCCTCAGTAAAAGGCACATAAGTTTGGAGTTTGCCAAAAGCCACCTAAAGGACACTCAGACCATGAGGAACAAGATTCTCTGGTCTGATGAAACCACGATTAAACCCTTTGACCTGAATGCCAAACATCACGTCTGTAGGAAATCTGGCACCATCATTATGGTGAAGCATGGTGGTGGCAGCTTCATGCTATGGGGATGTTTTTCAGGGACTGGGAGACTAGTCAGGATCGAGGGAAAGATTAACAGAGCAAAGTACAGAGAGACAGGGCGTGAGTTGGGGTGGGCATTTTATGTTTTCTGTGTCTGTGTTTCACCATAGAGAACTGTTTCAATTTTCATTGTTTTCACTTTGGTTATTTTGTATTCAGTGTTCAGTTATATTTCATTAAAATGGACACTTAACACACTGCATTCTGGTCCGATCTTTCATACTCCTCATCAGATGAAGAAGATCATTACACCTATGTTAACAATGTATTTCCATATTGAAGCAATGTAATTAGAAAAATGCAAACATTTTCAACATATTTAGCAAATTTGGGGCTATCTATTTAACAAACTAGGCTATAACGAATTAACATTTGAATTGGAGTTGATGACAACGCAATCCATAAAATACAGTAAATACACAATTTGAAGCAACCACATATTTAGCCATGTCAAGCTTGACATACCCACAATTTGTTTATGCCTCAAAAGCCAGCACTTTCACTCCACCGCCAGCTACTGCACCTAATTTCCAGTTGTGAATATAGCCAAAATATTTCTGACACACCCCAAAACCTATAGCGCTCCTACTAGAGGTAAGATTAAACATTGCATTGTTAAAATAGACCCCATATTGTTTTTTATTCATATATATGTTTTATATGAATGATTAGGGATGAAAAATTGGGAACAGAATTACAGAAACATCTGTAATGGAATTACTGCAATTTAATTGGCTAAAATGGGAAATCAAAGTAGTCACAAACCACAGTTGGGTCACCTGTTACCGTCTTTCCTTCCACTGGCATACTGTTATGTTCAGGTCATTACTGTTTTCTTTCTCCTTCTGTCATTTGGTGGTCAAGATGAGAGTGTCAAAATAGTCTGGACAACCCCTCCCTCCCTCTTTCTTTCTCTCTGCCACTCTCTTCTCCCTTTCTCCAGTTAATATTACCTCTCCTGGGTCTTACTGACACCTACCCATGAGCTCCCTCTCTTTCCATCAGTGGAGGCTCCTCAGAGGAGGGAGGGGAGGACCATCCTCCTCAGTGAATTTCGTATAGTGTTTTTACATAGGACTATACTAAATATATTTGCAATGAATGTCTACAGTAGCCTCAACAACACTCTGTAGGGTAGCACCATGGTGTAGCCGGAGGACAGCTAGTTTCCATCCTCCTCTGGGTACATTGACTTTAATACAAAACCTAGGAGGCTCATGGTTCTGTACTCTGTACTGCATGATTGTAGCGGGTTTACTAATGCGTTGGTTCTGTAGCTATGCTGACTATGGCGTGACAATGATGGAGGCTGTGTTTAGCGGTTAGCGGTCATGGTATGAAGTTTTGGCTTCGAAAGGTTTGCTCATCTGGTCACAGACAGCCGATGTGTTGTGCAAGTCCACAAGCGAAAGTTATGTTAGTGATTACAATTTTGGACTGGTAACAAGTAACTAACAGATTATATTTTAGACATCCATGGACGTTGAGAAGTAGTTGAAATTTGGTCAGTCCGTCCTGGCCTTGATTTCAATTTCCACAGACGTTGATATTTGGTCAGGTCCGGACCGGCTTTGATTTGGCCCAAACATAAACGTCAGTAGAGTTCAGTACAGTAGAGCAGAGTACAAGAGTAGAGTACAATACAGTAAAGAAGAGAAAAGTAGAGTATAGTTCAGTACAGTATAATATACTGTACTGAACTCCACTGTACTGTGATGTGTTATAGCCCCCCAAAAAAGCTATGTCCTTCTCCTAAGTGTTTGTATTTTGCATTGCTCATTTGTCAAAATGTTGAACTCACAAAGTATTTAAAGCCTTTTTAACTGTTTTTTCACACCTATTTACAACTTAACCTCTCCTTACTGAATGAATGACAAATGGATGAATGGGTGATAATTGTGCACATTACTTCATGATTGAATTTAAATTAGGCCTAACTGAATGATAAGGAGGGTGAAGAGGTTGATTTAATTTAGAAAGACAATAGTGTAATGATGAGTTTGTGTTATGCCTATTTATCAGCTTTGGTGCTCATGTTTGTAGGAAATAATTTGACCGTGCACCTTGCGAATTGATATCATTTTCTTCTACGTTTTACTTTGTAAAAAGAAGCTGTTACGGGACTGTTTTATTCACTATAACTCTATGACTAATCACATTTATTATAAGGGAAACTAAAACATGCTACGTGTTGCAATAGGCCTTTAGAATAATGAAAAACATATCCTTGACTCTATCCGAGTTGATGAGTGAAGAGGAAGCATAAGATGCCAGCCCACTGAATGAATGACAAATAGGCGATTGGGCAATAATTGTGCATGTTACTTCACAATCAAATTTAAATTAGGCCTAACTGAATGATAAGGAGGGTGAAGAGGTTGATTTAATTTAGAAAAACAATAGTGTAGTGATGAGTTTGTGTTATGCCTATTTATCGTTATTGGCGCTCATGTTAATAATTTGACCATGCGCCTTGATACCATTCTCTTTTACGTTTTACTTTGTAAAACGAAGCTGTTATGGGAATGTTTTATTGCCAAGATTAAATTGACAATAGTCTGTTGAGTGACAGTATTATCAGTTGTTCAACTGTACATGAAGAGAAGGGTGCATCTTATAATTGACAGTGGGGGGAAAAAGTATTTAGTCAGCCACCAATTGTGCAAGTTCTCCCACTTAAAAAGATGAGAGAGGCCTGTAATTTTCATCATAGGTACACTGCAACTATAACAGACAAAATTAGGGGAAAAAATCCAGAAAATCACATTATAGGATTTCTTTATGAATTTATTTGCAAATTATGGTGGAAAATAAGTATTTGGTCACATACAAACAAGCAAGATTTCTGGCTCTCACAGACCTGTAACTTCTTCTTTAAGAGTTAAGAGGCTCCTCTGTCCTCCACTCGTTACCTGTATTAATGGCACCTGTTTGAACTTGTTATCAGTATAAAAGACACCTGTCCACAACCTCAAACAGTCACACTCCAAACTCCACTATGGCCAAGACCAAAGAGCTGTCAAAGGACACCAGAAACAAAATTGTAGACCTGCCCCAGGTTGGGAAGACTGAATCTGCAATAGGTAAGCAGCTTGGTTTGAAGAAATCAACTGTGGGAGCAATTATTAGGAAATGGAAGACATACAAGACCACTGATAATCTCCCTCGATCTGGGGCTCCAAGCAAGATCTCACCCCGTGGGGTCAAAATGATCACAAGAACGGTGAGCAAAAATCCCAGAACCACACGGGGGGACCTAGTGAATGACCTGCAGAGAGCTGGGACCAAAGTAACAAAGACTACCATCAGTAACACACTATGCCGCCAGGGACTCAAATCCTGCAGTGCCAGACGTGTCCAGGCCCGTCTGAAGTTTGCTAGAGAGCATTTGGATGATCCAGAAGAAGATTGTGAGAATGTCATATGGTCAGATGAAACCAAAATATAACTATATATTTGGTAAAAACTCAACTCGTCGTGTTTGGAGGACAAAGAATGTTGAGTTGCATCCAAAGAACACCATACCTACTGTGAAGCATGGGGGTGGAAACATCATGTTTTGGGGCTGTTTTTCTACAAAGGGACCAGGACGACTGATCTGTGTAAAGGAAAGAATGAATGGGGCCATGTATCGTGAGATTTTGAGTGAAAAGCTCCTTCCATCAGCAAGGGCATTGAAGATGAAACGTGGCTGGGTCTTTCAGCATGACAATGATCCCAAACACCCCGCCTGGGCAACGAAGGAGTAGCTTCCTAAGAAGCATTTCAAGGTCCTGGAGTGGCCTAGCCAGTCTCCAGATCTCAACCCCATAGAAAAGGGAATTGAAAGTCCGTGTTGCCCAGCAACAGCCCCAAAACATCACTGCTCTAGAGGAGATCTGCATGGAGGAATGGGCCAAAATACCAGCAACAGTGTGTGAAAGCCTTGTGAAGACTTACAGAAAACGTTTGACCTCTGTCATTGCCAACAAAGGGTATATAACAGAGATACAATTTTGTTATTGACCAAATACTTATTTTCCACCATAATTTGCAAATAAATTCATTAAAAATCCTACAATGTGATTTTCTTCTCATTTTGTTTGTCATAGTTGAAGTGTACCTATAATAAAAATTACAGGCCTCTCTCATCTTTTTAGGTGGGAGAACTTGCACAATTGGTGGCTGACTAAATACTTTTTTTGCCCCACTGTATATCAAACTAATCAGGGAGAAGGTGAACCAGGTGTGCGTAATGAGATGGGTTGGTGATAATGAAACCAGTTTAGTTACGCCTAGAAAGCGGTAGACGTGAATGAGCAGTAGTACTGGGGGAATCCATGACAGTACGAGAAATAAATATTCCAAACATCTTCTGGGACAGTTGTGGGATGCGATAGATCCCAAATTAATAACACCACTAGCATAAAAAAACTGTTTTAAGCAATGAGCCTGATGCAACAGATCAGAATGTTTAGCTTAAAATGTTGCTAACTATAAGGCAATTTCTTTCACATTATAAGCGCAGCAGTAGACTATATGCGCAAATGTTCCATTAGTAGGAAAACACCATTCGCAAAAGTGACCGCAAATGCGATTATGCATATAATGCCTTTACTATAAAGGTACATTTTTATGGTGAAATTATCTTTCCCAAACTTGAAACTCAGATGTTGCATGAATGACAGTTAGGCTCTACACCTGTTGTAAAGTGGATTAATGTGCTTCATTTTAAGAAGTTATTTGTCCACTTTCGTAGTGATACAAAACTTATCAGGGTAGCCTAGTGGTTAGAGTGTTGGACTAGTAACCGGAAGGTTGCAAGTTCAAATCCCTGAGCTGACAAGGTACAAATCTGTCAGCTCAGTTCCTAGGCTGTCAATGAAAATAATAATTTGTTTTTAACTGTCTTGTCTAATTAAATAAAGGTTAAAAAAATGGGCTAGGCTACTTGAGATGTGCAACTATGATTTGAAAATGTTGCAAAAAAAAGCATGCACTGTTTCTTGCCTTAAGCTGGGCATCATTCACAAGTTATAGGATAATATTGTCACCCATCACACTATTCTTGATTTAATCTGGTCTATACATATACTAAATCATATATGGGTGAAATTTGTCTTGATTTAGAATAGACCATTATCATGCACCTGTCTCAAAACAGGGCAGGAGAAAAAATACCTGTCATCTATGCACTTCCATTGTTAATTGTCATGGCAGCCAGGTAGGCTATACTCCTGTTGTAAAAATAAACTTTATATTAGGAAAGGTGAGCAATAAATATAGTAAGCCTAGCCTATAGAAAGCTGATATGATCCTCATCTTTTTAATAGAGGCCATCAAAACTCTGTTTTTTCACGCAATTGCATAGCCTATATAAATGTTGCACAACATGAGCTAATGGTCTCTCGTGAAGTGTTTGATTAGATTTTCGATCACATTTGCATTGATGTCAGAGTGATTAGAGAGACAACAGAGTGCTGAGTACCAGGCACTTAGCAAGTTTGCTAGACTACTAACGACCGTCAGCAGCATCAGAGCTTAGAGAAGCCTAATTACCATGACTAAACGGTCATGTGGAATTTGACTGCCATCATGACTTGTGACCGCTGGTGTGGCGGTAATACGGTCACCTTAACAGCCCTAGGTGCAGCTCTGTTTCCAAATGTCTTTTTTTCCCAAGATTATATGCGCTGTTCATGCATTCAGCACATGCCCAATCACATGGCAGCATTGCTCTGGCTACTAAGCAGACTAGTAACATAATACATGTAAAATTCTCTTCGGTTTTCTTTTAAATACATTTTCTTATTTCCACAATGTTTCTTTAGACCAGCCAAAATGAAATTAAATGGACTTCTTTGTGATGGACTTGAACTCGTGGTTTTTACTTATAGACTAGGGTAACATAAACTCATGAAAATGCTATTATATTCTTTGAAATAATAGTTTTTAGTTTTCACATGTTACCTAAGACCTTTATAAACACAACCAAATGATTATTGTTCTAAGTGCTTTGGAAAGTATTCAGACCCCTTGACTTTATGCACATTATGTTACATTACAGCCTCATTCTAAAATGGATTACATAGTTTTTCCCCCTCATTAATCCACACACAATACCCCATAATGACAAAGCAAAAACAGGTTTGTATATTTTTTTGTCAAAAGAAAAGTATAAAAAAAGAAGGAAATATCATATTTACTTTAGTATTCAGACCCTTTACTCAGTACTTTGTTGAAGCACCTTTGGCAGTGATTACAGCCTCAAGTGTACTTGGGTATGACGCTACAAGCGTGGCACAACTGTATTTGGGGAGTTTCTCCCATTCTTCTCTGCAGATCCTCTCAAGCTCTGTCAGGTTGGATGGGGAGCATCCCCACAGCTATTTTCAGGTCTCTCCAGAGATGTTTGATTGGGTTCAAGTCCGGGCTCTGGCTGGGCCATTCAAGGACATTCAGAGACTTGTCCCGAAGCCACTCCTGCATTCAATCTTGGTTTCATCAGACCTTTGGGTGCCTTTTGGCAAACTCCAAGCGGGCTGTCATGTGCCTTATACTGAGGAGTGGCTTCCTTCTGGCCATTCTACCATAAAGGCCTGATTGGTGTAATGCTGCAGAGATGGTTGTTCTTCTGGAAGGTTCTCTCATCTCCACAGAGGAACTCTTTCTACTATTTAGAAGGCAAGTACAGGTATTTGGACATGGCCCTGGTCTGATGTACACTAGGACCCTGTCTAACCATTGCATTATCAATTATTTCAGCAGTTTTTTAAATGAAGTAGGCAAATATTACTTAAGAGATGAATATCTAGTCAATTTCTACACAGTAAATATTTTACTACCCTCTGGACTCTCGATGTGGTGGGTTTTCACGAAACATGATTGATTGTAATCGCTGATTGACAGGGGAGATCCACAGAGGGATAACGCTGGCACGTGGGACTAAGGACCTGACTTTGACTGGAATAGAAGTAATACATAACAGATGATAAGGCTGCACTGAGACACAGGGCTGCTGCCTCGGCTCATTCAGTGTCTGTGTGTGTGTGTGTGTGTGTGTGTGTGTGTGTGTGTGTGTGTGTGTGTGTGTGTGTGTGTGCGTGTGCGTGTGAGAGAGCCTGGGATACTGATTTGTGTTTTATTATAGCGATGTGTCTTGTGCATGTCACACTTTAATTGAATGAGAGAAACAGATCATGTTCTCCTGGTTCGAATGGAAAAGAGCTTTGACTTCTTGGTTTAAGTCATGCTATAACCGATCTGTTCAGTAGCCAAATGTTTAATTTATAAGCCACTTTCTTTATAGACTCTGCTCTTGCTTGTCAAGCTATGGCTCTGATTCCACGTACATTCAAGCCTTTTAAATTCCCTTTAGTTTTACAACCCATTTCTAGCTCTTTATTGAAGCACAACTTCAACTAGTATTTGAGCTCAGTTTGAAAACCTGATTGGGTCTCTTTTCATCTCCATTGCCTATGGTAAAAAGCAGTCGTTCTACATTTCAAAATGCGTTAATTAGACAAATAAATCAGAGGTAGACTGCTGTTCTGTATCTAAGGCCATATACCGATGGGATACGCACATCACTATCTGGAGTCGGTCGGTGTGGTGATTGTCTCACTGAACTGTAGCGAAGCTTTCATCCCGCTGATATTCACAAGCATCACAACGATTGACTTAAATGGGTAAGAAGGCTGGAGCTTCTCGCACCCTTTGTAAATAGGCTCTAAAGTGGCAAGAGCATCAAAGGAACTGTCCGGGACTGTATGGGGAAAATGTAATGCTGGGAGGGAATCGCACACAGAAAGCTATTACAGACTACTCGAGCACTCTACCCTGTTGTTTTTTAATCAGTGTGAATGTTTGGGTGTAGATGTTTTTTGGGGGTTTGATATTCGACATTTCAACATTGAAAGGAAAGGAAAATGCAATGAGAAACAATGTCTTAGTGGTCTACATTTAGAGATGTCTCCTTCCTATAAGCCTACATCTGGTCGTGGGTTTCTTTGTCTCTAGTGGCTCTAAATCTCTGTGCCTCTCTTCTAATCACTGGCTTGGGGGGTGACAAAAGAGACAATGTCACAGCCAGACCCCCGTGGACCCCTGACACTTGTCATGTGTGAGTGAGCCTCCAGGACACCTTTATTTGCTCTACGAGGTGCCGATGTGTGTGTGAGATGTGTGTGCACGCCAGCTTGTAAGTGCTCGTCGGTGTGTCTATTTGTCCTCTGTACCCGCCATGCTCCCAGCGCTACACTAGGGCTACTCTCTGGGGGTCCGGTCAGTGCTTCTGCAATAAGAACCCTGCTGGGTGGAATAACAGAGGGCCAAGACTGTGAAAGCGAGGGGCTGCAGCAGCCACTTTCCCTCTGTCATTTTGATTTCCTCTATTATTCTATGGACTTTGCTCGCTGAGGGTCACTTAACTAGCAGCCACCCCAACCCTCCAACAATACTGAGTCATTTATGTCATACTGTATGTCCCCTATTGAATCTTCAATCCCCCACAACCACCCTTCCTCTTTTCTCCTCCGGCATTTTGGAATCCTTATGGCCCCAGCCAACAAGACTGATGGTGATCTGCATCGATTTCCTCTCAGGCCGGTGAACGACATCATCGGCGGGAAGTTCATCAGAGGTGCAGGTCATGGTGACATTAATGAAGATGACAACAATGCGCCGGCTCAAATTGATCCCTCGATCTCTCTACCCTCTCACTCTCTGCTCTCTCATTCTTTCTCTCTGCTCTCATTCTCTATTTTCTGTCTCTCTCTTTCTCTCTTTACCCTCTCTTTCTCTCTCTCTCTCTGTCCTTTCATCGAACGGCGGGATTATCTCTGCGCCGGTTTGCGACTGCTGAATATTTTATTATCGTTGGACATTTTTAAATGTTGGGATGTCTGATTAACGAGTGTGCTTTAACCTTGCTCCGTTAAGTCGAGGAGAATATCTCTTGAGATCTGTGCATGCTTTTTGTTTCTCCTTTTTCTTCTCTGGATCTGTTAGGCAGATTGTAGGCCAGCATATATTTTTAACTGTGGAGTGGCAGACTGTAATTTGTAATGGCATGTTTCACTTCGAGTGCCAGTGGCAAAAGTCTCACTTGTTCCATTAGGAACTAGTCTCTGAGGAAGATTTGGTCCCAGTGTGTAAACCTTTCAATTAGTATGTGCAATCTGGAGCTTTTTTGTCTTAACTGTAGAACCTAATATCTCTTATATTGATCTCATCCATTAACAAATCCCGAAGAAGGCTTAAAGGGTCATTACATTTCAAAATAAAAGTTTGTCAGATGTTTTCAGACCTCTAAAGTGGTCTTATTTTGAAAGAGTTGGATTTTGTTTGTATTAAGTGAAGACAGCATTCATTTCTCAAAATGGTTGAATAATTTGTTATTCAACTTTGAACAAGGGATTCCCATTGAGGTCAAAAAATACCTCTTTCACAAGGGAGACCTAGCCAAAAAAGGAAACTAAATAATAAACACACGGATCATTCAACAAATGCAGTGCATAATAGGGACAGGACGATACTCGTTAGGATTGTGGCAAGGAAACAAAACACGAAGCGGATTTCACTTAGAAAAACATCCCTAATGTTGGAAACAAACATTGTTATGTGTTACGATCAACTAGGAGTGGTGGGTGGAATCAGGCGCAGAGAGCAGGTTTCAGTCGTTTGTCAAATTTATTCACCAGTGCAACAAAACGATCACGCCAACACACAGGGCGTGTATAAGTTGCCAGTCCAAACAACAGGACAAAATAGTCCAATAAAGACACGAAATAAATCACACCATCAAACACAGAGTAACAATTAACAAGCCCACACAAATACCCAGCAGGCCTAGTGCCCTTAAATACCCTACAAACAAACCCTAATACAAAACAGGTGTACCCAATTAACCAATAACCAAAACAAACGGAAAGGGAATCGATGGTAGCTAATAGGCCGACGACCGCCGACCCCCGCCCGAACAGGAAGAGGCACCCTCTTTGGCGAGGTTTGTGACATTATGTTGTCAACCAGAGTCACATGTATTTATTTTCCAAGCAATAGCAGACAATATTTTATTTACAGCAGGGTTTTAAAGGACCAAAGAGTTAGGTCTGCTTCGTGTTTTCATTTTTTGTCCATGAAAAAAATATTGTTATACTTGTATCATCACAGCCCTAGTGCATACACAGCAAAATAATTAATATCGATATCAACAAATACCCACCATCATTGTAAAACATGTAGACATCAATACTTTAAACAGTTGCTCACTTGCTGCAATAAGTCTGTAACATTAGCTTTGAACTCCTCTAAATACAGTTTATTCGTCATTTTCACAGCAATATTTTCCTACCAATTCAGGAAGTATAAACATTCAACCTGAATGGAGGCATCAAACTCAAAGTATAATAACCATACCCTTCGACATTACAAATATGTAATTGTTACCTTCTCAGAAGTCTTCCTATAGATATTATCGGGGAATTTGCAAGGCACCCATCTATTCATTGAGCCTCACTTGTGTTATTGGCCTCAGTGAGAGGAGAGGAAGTTAGTGTTGCATAGAACCTTATCATACAATTGTGCCACAGCCTAAGTGGTTTGCTGAATAGTCACAAATGCATTGCCAAGGGCATTCCCAAGGCGACAAGCCAAATCAATGTCAGTGTATTTGCTGGGGGTTCAACAGGCACTAAGGCAGTCATTTAACACAAACTACTTTTACTGACCCAGGTGGACTCTCAAAGGCACACATACTCCCGCTGTTTTCAGTCAATGTTGCCTGTGGAGAATCCAGACATTGACCATTTTGTCGGGTCACACTGCATGACGGTTTTGTCAAAGTGTTGGGATATGAGACATTTCTCAACAAGCGCAGATGAAATTACTGGTGTATTACACTGCACCTACGGCTGACTGCTGGAAAAATACATTTTTCTTTAGCTGCAATATGTCTGGCCAAATGAAGGCTTTACAGTAATGGTAAAACAATGGAAAAACATACTTTTGTGGAGCATCTGTATTGGATGACAATGGACTTATGTTGGTCTGATGATGGTGTTGCACCTGGAAACTGGGTTTTGATCCTGATCAGTCCTGGACTAAAAAAAACACTTTTAATGGAGAATTTCCCTTGATCATGCTTTTAGTCCAGGACTAGGCTTAATCTGTGTCCAGGAACCTGGACCCACATTTTAAAACAGATAGATATTGTGTCTGAAATTAGGTTTTGTTAATTTTAATTGTTGATGTTGATAAGAGGAACTACTGGGAAAAAAAAGCAAAATACTGTTTTGCCTGTTATTGACATGTGTTTTTGGTCATTGGTCCATTCCTAGTATTTCTTAAATGAAAAAGAAAACATGGATTGAAGACATTGGCACAATTCATCTAGCCTACAATTCTGAATTTGGCCTTGATCAAATCCCGGAAACGAGCCAAGAGCACCCACCCAACTCTCAACATATTGTTTGATTTGATGATGTGTCAGTGGCAAGGCTAGCAGTTTAGTCTGTTACCTCTGCCCACTAGAGTCTTCATCCGAATAGGACAGAATACAGCGTCTAAAGCTAATTGTAATGTTCACTGGCATTGAGACTGAACTGAGTCTGACTGTTGATTCCGTCCAAAGTTTGACAAACCGTAACATGAGTTCAATACAAGACAACCAAGGCTTTTGTCCAACCCTTAATTGGTATTCGTCCAGAACACGTTTGTACAGTGTGTCCTTCGCCCTCCATTCACTCCTTTTGCCTCTGCCAGTGAACTGTACAGTAATTAAAATGTTTTATGTGTTATCCCAGTGCACAAAAGGCAGGAAGGCAGGGAGGGAGTCATTGAAAAGGGCAACTATCACGGTAAATAATGTCCTACATTCTGCTGCGCTCCCACCAACGGGCAGAGTTTAGTGTGTGTTTAACCACTGTGTGGTGTTCATGTTTTTGCTATTCACACAATGTTTGCGGGTCTGATGGACCCACAACATTATTGGGTTTTTAATATAATTCAGCCATAACAATGTAAAAATACTTCATACTTAGATATTGACTATATACAAGCAATATAGACAGCATGCTGTACTGTACATGGTTAAGATTTGCCATTTACCTCTGCTAGATCACATTTATCAATAAAAGCACTATTCATTTTAAAATAAAATAAAAAGTGATTATTGTAAACAAAAATCAATTCTAATCAAGACACGGGTGGAATAAATCATGTTTATCTTGAACAAATATAATGAAACAAGGTTTTCATCACTATTGATGTTTATTGCTTTGAACTGAACAAATTGGAAGGACACATTTTATAAACTGTACAGTTTTTTATGGAAATGATAAATGAGCCCCATTGAACACAAATTAAGGCAGGTCTACACACCACACCACGAGGGACAGAGTTTTACTGTGTGTCTGTACTGTGCATGTGTACTGTGTCTTCCTGTCCTTCTTGAGTCCACACGCCTCACAGCGCTTCTTATTGTTGCTACCGGCTGCAATCTAGAATGATGAAAACACTTAGTTCAGGAATTTTACTTACATCTCACTCACTCACTCACATATATAGTTACAGCAGGCCAAGGTAGGAGAGTCAGACACACACACATGCAACAACATCACTCACACTTACTTCTGGTATTGGAGTTGTTGGTTCTGTGGGTGTGGCAGATGGGGCACCAGCATCCTCCTCCTGAATCCTCCTCATGATGGCTGCATATTATTCCTTGGGATATGTTGCCTCCTCTGGATTTGAGGTCTTAGCAATGTCTTGCCCAGCTCCTTGAGAAAGAGCCGTCTCTTCTGGAGCTTCCCTCTGTTCCAATCTGGGTTCAACGCCATCCAGATGACAACGCGTTGTGTGCTGAGATGTTCAAGATGTTGAAGAATATCACAAGCGGCCAGCGTAGGGTTCTTCTTTTGCAGCTGTAGCCAGTCACCAGCTTGTCTAAATTGTCCACCCATCCTTTTGTAGCATTGTAATCCATTATGATTTCTGTTTTTTGATGTTCCTGGCCACAGATTCTCCCATCAACATGCAGCGTACGCAAGAGTACCACATTTTTGCCTTTCTTTGACACGTAGGACACTAGGGACATCTCGATCGTGAACACAAACTTTGAGGAATGGATAGGCATGTTCCATGTATTCAACAGCTGTGGGAGCTCTGGCTTGTTTTTTCGTATTGTTCCTACGTCAGCTTCTATCGTCAGCTTCTTCTTGAGGAGCTCCAGTCCCAGCTTGTGCGAAGTAAAAAAGTTATTGCATGTGATGTTGTGGTCACGGAGTCCTTGTGTCACATCCAGGACAACCCGCATCCCTTGGTTCACCTCAGGTGCTCCTCCATCTGACTTCCCCATATACACTTGCAAGTTCCATGCATATGATGAAACAGCATCACAGGCAGCCCAGATCTTGATTCCATATTTTTGCAGGTTTAGACGGTATTTATTGCATAAAGGGTCAACGGCCCCTAAATGCATAAGCTGCTCATCAACAGTAATGTTGGGCCCAGGGTTGTAAAACAGGAGAAGGCGGTTCCCACCCACTTGTCCCACACTGACCTGATTGCAGCTAGCTTATCTCTCTGCTGCCGAGTTGGTCTGGTGTCTCGGTTATCGAAGCGGATAATCCTGGAAATAATGTGGAAGTTTCCAGAGACACCAGTTATCTGCCAGTTTCTGAGTTTGGCCCTTCTCCTTCCATCTCTCCAAAAACATGCCTTCCCTCCAAATTAGTGCAGTCCAGAATGATTTTCTCAATGGTGTCTGGGATGAACAGTTCAAATGAAGACTTTATGTCCTGCACATGAGTAACCGCCATCCACGTCGGCCCTGGTTGCATCCTTATCACATTGTCAGCCATGCTGATTGCTCATACCTTGGGCAAGTAGACCATTCAATTTCAAAATATTTTGACATCCATATTTCTCCTCCTGCAGGCTGCTGATGAGGGTCAATCTCATCCTCTTCTTCCAACTCACTGTCAGACTCCGAATTGACAGAGACATGATCCTCATATACTGAAAATTCTTCATCTTCCAAAGTGGAAGACACTCCTTCCACACTAGCTTCTCTTCCTGCAAAAATTATTTTGATGGCCCTCCGAGCAGAGATGAATTTTGCCGTACTGATTTATTGTGGTAAGGAGCTGGACATGCAAAGCTATTTATTTGTTGTGTCCCTCCCCCAATTTGAACCTGGCTAGGGTAGAGTGTGGGAAAATACAGAAGTTTTCACAATGTATCGAAATAATGTATTGTAATAACATTGTGCAGGTTCCCGCAAGACATTGTGTAGTTTCACACACTACAAAGGGTAAATAGTGTGAGAAAAGCTGGAGACAGGCAGACCGGCAGGGAGACAGACAGGTTCTTTGTGCTATGTTGAAAAAGCAGGCCCAGAGAGGAGGAAGACAGAGTGAAGGCACACAGCAAACATTTTTAGTTTAATTTTTACTTGTTTTCATCTACACACACACTTTTCCACACTTTTATTACCCTTGGCTCTAGTGGACCCAAACACCACATATGTAATATAAATGTGTAGGGGGGTGCACAGTGTGAACTAATTGAAAATGTGTTAGTTTACATGTTCTTCACAGAAAATGAGCCAAGGCCAATGAGTCTCAGGTTGAAAAAATGATTCATTGTATCAATTGTATTTTATTAAACATTGAAAATGGGTCCCACAGACCCGAACACCACACAAGGGTTAAACATGTGTGCCAGGTCAAGAGAATATACATTGAGAGTACAAAATATTAGGGACACCTTCCTAATAATGAGTTCCACCCCCTTTTGCCCTCAGAACAGCTTTAATGTTGAGGCATGGGTTCTACAAGGTGTAGAAGCATTCCACAGGGATGCTGGCCCATGTTGACTCCAATGCTTCCCACAGTTCTGTCAAGTTGGCTGGATGTCCTTTGGGTAGTGGAACATTTTTGATACACACAGGAAACTTTTGAGTGTGGAAATCCCAGCAGCGTTGTAGTTCTTGACACTCTCAAGCCTTGCACCTACTACCATACCCCATTCAAAGGCACTTAAATATTTTGTCTTGCACATTTACCCTCTGAATGGCACACATACACAATCCATGGCTCAATTGTCTCTTTCAATAAGGGATAGTAACATCAATAAGGGATAATAGCTTTCACCTGGATTCACCTGGTCAGTTCATGTCATGGAAGGAGCAGGTGTTCCTAGTTTTTTGTACAATCAGTGTAAGTTATTCAGCATGGTGATGCATTTTAAAATCACACTGTTATTAAGTACAGACATGGGTTCAAATATAGTAGGCCTATTTGTTTTCTTTCAAAAACTTTGAGTATTTGATTGAGCCTGCCTGTAGTGCGAGAAAAGGTGGGGTTTTCACTTTTGGGACTATTCTGTTGGTTCCATTGATTTAACTACAGGTTGAAGTCGGAAGTTTACACACACCTTAGCCAAATACATTTAAACGAATTTTTTCACAATTCCTGACATTTAATCCTAGTAAAAATCCCTGTGTTAGGTCAGTTAGGATCACCACTTTTATTTTAAGAATGTGAAATGTCAGAATAATAGGAGAGAGAATGATTTATGTAAGCTTCAATTTCTTTCATCACATTCCAAGTGGGTCAGAGGTTTACATAAACTCAATTAGTATTTTGTAGCATTGCCCTTAAATTGTTTCACTTGGGTCACTTTTTGAGTAGCTTTTCCACAACCTTCCCACAATAAGTTGGTGAATTTTGTCCCATTCCTCCTGACAGCGCTGGTGTAACTGAGTCAGGTTTGTAGGCCTCCTTGCTCGCACATGCTTTTTCAGTTCTGCCCACAAATGTTCTACAGGATTAAGGTCAGGGCTTTGTGATGGCCACTCCAATACCTTGACTTTTTTGTCCTTAAGCCATTTTTCACAACTTTGGAAGTATGCTTGGGGTCATTGTCCATTTGGAAGACCCATTTGCTGCAAAGCTTTAACTTTCTGACTGATGTCTTGAGATGTTGCTTCAATATATCCACATCATTATCCTACCTCATGATGACATCTATTTTGTGAAGTGCACCAGTCCCTCCTGCAGCAAAGCACCCCCACAACATCATGCTGCCACACCCGTGCTTCACGGTTGGGTGTTCTTCGGCTTTTCCTCCAAACATGACAATGGTCATTATGGCCAAACAGTTCTATTTTTGTTTCATCAGACCAGAGGACATTTCTCCAAAAAGTATGATCTTTGTCCCCATGTGCAGTTGCAAACCGTAGTCTGGCTTTATTATGGCGGTTTTGGAGAAGTGGCTATTTCCTTGCTGAGCGGTCGCTATAGGACTTGTTTTACTGTGAATATAGATATTTTTGTACCTGTTTCCTCCAGCATCTTCACAAGGTAATTTGCTGTTGTTCTGGGATTGATTTACACTTTTCGCACCAAAGTACGTTCATCTCTAGGAGACAGAACCAGTCTCCTTCCTGAGCGGTATGATGGCTGCGTGGTCCTATCTTGTTTATACTTGCGTACTATTGTTTGTACAGATGAACGTGGTACCTTCAGGAATTTGGAAATTGCTCCCAAGGATGAACTAGACTTGTGGAAGTCTATACATTTTTTCTTAGGTCTTGGCTGATTTCTTTTGATATTCCCATGATGTCAAGCAAAGAGGCAGTGACTTTGAAGGTAGGCCTTGAAATACATCCACATGTACACCTCAAATTGACTCAAATTATGTCAATTAGCCTATCAGAAACTTCTAAAGCCATGACATAATTTTATGGAATTTTCCAAGCTGTTTAAAGGCACAGTCATCTTAGTGTATGTAAACGTCTGACCCACTGGAATTGTGATACAGTGAATTATAAGTGAAATAATCTGACTGTAAACAATTGTTGGAAAAATGACTTGTGTCATGCACAAAGTAGATGTCCTAACCGACTTGCCAAAACACTTTTTTTTTGGAGTGTTTGAACAACGAGTTTTAATGACTCCAATCTAAGTGTATGTACATTTCTGACTTGAACTGTATATGCACCCAGGCCTGATATGTAGCCTATGCCACTGGCCCATCTTCAACTGTTTTTATTAATTTCTTGGCGCACCCATCCCGTTAGCGGGACCATTTTCGTCAGCAACCGCTGAATAGCATAGCGCCACAGTCAAATAATATTACTAAAAAATATTCATATTCATGAAATCACAAGTGCAATATTGCAAAACACAGCTTAGCCTTTTGTTAATCCACCTGTCGTCTCAGATTTTGAAATTATTCTTCACAGCGAAAGCAATCCAAGCATTTGTGTAAGTTTATCGATAGCATAACAAAACATTATGTACACATTATATACAAGCATTAAGTAGCTAGGTCACGAAAATCAGAAAAGCAATCAAATTAATCTTTACCTTTGATGATCTTCAGATGTTTTCACTCACGAGACTCCCAGTTACACAACAAATGTTCCTTTTGTTCCATAAACATTATTTTTATACCCAAAATACTTCCATTTGTTTGTCGCGTTATGTTCAGAAATCCACAGGAAAGAGCGGTCACGACAACGCAGACGAAAATCCCAAATAATATCCGTAATGTCCACAGAAACATGTCAAACGTTTTTTATAATAAATCCTCAGGTTGTTTTTAAAATATATATTTGATAATATATCAACTGGGTGTGTAGGTTTTGCAATAACACCGGGAGAAACAATGGCCACTTTACTCTGTAGCGCAAAACTCACTCTGAGCCACCCACCTATCCACTTACGCAATGTGATCTTTCACGCTAATTTTTCAAAATAATAGCCTGAAACTATGTCTAAAGACTGTTGACACCTTAGGGAAGCCATAGAAAAATGAATATGGTTGATATCCCTTTAAATGGAGGATAGGCATGCATAGTAACAGAGAGGTTTCAAAATAAAAATCCTGATTGGATTTTCCTCAGGTTTTCGCCTGCAAAATCAGTTCTGTTATACTCACAGACAATATTTTTACAGTTTTGGAAACTTTAGAGTGTTTTCTATCCCAATCTGACAATTAGAAGCATATTCTAGTTTCTGGGGCTGAGAAATAGGCAGTTTGAAATGGGTACGTTTTTTAGCCAAAAACGAAAATACTGCCCCCTACACGCAAAAGGTTAAAGTCTCTAGCTACCCTTGCAGGCGAATATTCCGACGACGAAAAACTCCAACATTGTAACCTCATGAATCACAAAATATACCAATGACCATACTCAGTAAAACACGCTTACCGGGTGTCTGGGGTTTAATAACAAATCCATATTTCTCTTCTGCAAAATGGTTGGATGGCTACACATTTGGATCCACATAATCAATATGGATCATATCTGATGTCTGAAACTCAAATAAACACCACCACATATTATCGATACCACTAAACTTACTCACTGCACACTGAAAATGTATTTATTTTGACATACCCTTGCCGGAAACTCTCGATTGCCAGTTTGATTGAATATTGTCCAAAGTAAAGGGAATAATTGGTTGTCCTCAAAATAACTGCTCTTGGTCATCAGTCATCAGCTTAGCAGCAACGATTACACAGAGCTTCCCAGAATTACAATGAATAATTTAAAAGACAAACAAAGTGGATTATTAGCTAAGCATTGAATTCTCAACCAACTGTAACTGTGATTCTTAGATCAGTGCCCATTTTCCTGGGTAGGGATTATAGCATAAGCTATATCCTAGAAAATGGTTGCTCTGCTTGGCAGTAGGCCAGGAGAGCCTTGGCGCACATGTGTATTTGTGTGTGTCTTTTCTGTGTTTGACACATACATTTCTGTATATTTGTATGTGTAAGGTTCATGTGTGTTTCTGTATTGCTGCCTATATGTTTTTGTATTTGAGTCTTGTGTGCATAGATTCATGACTCTTTGTGTGTGTGTGTGTGTGTGAGTATCGCTGCCCTTTTGCTTGCGCTAAGCATCCCTAACCTTTGTTACGCTATGCCAGATCCTCTGGGAGTGCCTACTCTTTGACACACACTCAGGTAACTAGTTCTCCCCTCCTCTACTGCAGCCTATCCACTTCATGAATGATCTACGGTAGCAACAGGGGACACCAGAACACACACTGTAGTCAGCAGGGTCCTTGATATCGTGCATTGCTCTAGAGGTTGTGTGTGCTTGTATTTATCCTATACAATCGCTATTTTTTGTTGGGCTATATTGACTCGCCCAAGTTGAATATCAAGACGGTTTACATGAATGTTTAAGAGCTTTTATATATTTTTCAATACACACTTTGTGGATGTCTTACTGCAGTAAACAGGAAATGATAATGCAGTCTATCCAGTACCCAAAGCCGCTATCGCTCTCCACAGAACAGCAGCGATCTGATAGTGGGACTGTGTTCCAGCCCATGCATGTTGCAGCATAGTCAACATAGTCACGTTATCTCTCTCTCTGTTTGGGCTTCTCTAACCTAATGTAGCAGGCATAGATAGACACCTGAGCGGATTCCCACTTCCCACAATGGAAGTTAGGTTGAAAATACCTGCCTCTCTCGGCCCGACCACCGTGAAACCTGCGTCCTGCCACAGGACACGTCATAAGACTGGCTCCTTTTGCCCTGTGTCCCATCCGCCTGTGTGAAGCGTGGCGACAGTGTGGGCCTTCATGGCTCCTCAAACTCAAACCTATGCTCCTACTGGACATCAGTGTCCTCTGAGCCCTGCAGATGTCCAGCCATGCACACGCATATGCATGCACCCACACACACACACGTTTGTTTTACTATCCCTGTGGGGACCAAACGATTGATTCCCATTCAAAATCCTATTTTCCCTAATCCTAAC